>NC_135258.1:676250-1352500 GCF_964204865.1 Styela clava
CCCTGCGCTAGTCTTTTTCTGTATTATTTATCTGTATTATGAGGTACAAAATACTGCTGAAAACGTAAAATATAAAGTGAAATAATCTTTCTCATAATATTGATTTGTTATGCATGGTAAATTTAGTAAATTATCGTTATGTCGCCATAAGCAATTGAAAGACTCAACAATTTGTCAATGGTTCTTATAGAAAGCAAAATTGCTAAAGGTGTTGACTTTAAATGAATTTGCTGATAAAATGGCTAGAAAAGTATTTTTCTGAAAGAGTATAATGAAATCGCCTATTTTGCATTTCTTGATGTTAAAAGTAAAACAATAAAAACATCCTATCACCTTAAATTTGTTTTATAGCCAGTATTAAATGTTTATTTTTTTTATATAAAGACCCATAAATTTTAATATGAAGAGTAGGGGGTCTGCCATCAGATTTCTAATTGCGCCCCGCAGAACCTAGCACCTGCTCTTTCGCTGTCTACAAGAATTCTTTGTCTTTATTTGTTCCGTTATGACGTCAACCCCATATAATTTTGGGAATTATCCAGCTCTCGACTCTGTGCTCAAATCACACAGCTTTTTCTTACGTGTTTAAACGAAATTTATTTTAATCGGTTCACTTTTCTCCCCAATTCGCAACGGAACTTAATTATACGAAAACCTGCAATTGCCAAACTAACTACGGCTTTGCTCTGTCAAGTTACTATATTAGTACAATATTCATGCATAGCCTTCAATTGTTCATACCCGCTTGCATTTTTTTAGGTACAATTCTGCTCCCCAAAGATAAAATGTGAGAGGATTGCTGGGCTCTTCGCCACCGTAGGGTGGTTCACGTAACCGCTGGTCGGTTACGGCTTCCTCCGCCATAGAGTCCATGCAGCTGAAACAAATAACTGGCTAACTAATTTCAGCATGGATTGGTAAATAGACTGAAGGCTGTATGACCGTCTCGTCGGCTTTCACCACAATCCCCCCCCCCCCCCCTGAAAATAAATATCTTATCCATAGGGTGGTTCAAGTAACTGTTGGTCTGTTACAGCAGGGGCAACCTTTAATACAGGAGGGCCACATACAAATAACTGGGTGAAAGCGCGGGCCACACCCATGCAGGAAAACTTTTTTTTTATTCAACTTATGGCAATATTACTAGTTTTAGTCCTTACATAAGTGATGATTTAAAACGCATAAATTTCTAAAGAAAATTACTATTCACACTTAATGTCACACCACCCCGACTTTGAACGATTTCAGTGAGAAATTTGCAGCTGACTTTTCACGACTATCAAATTGGCCTTAATGGAAGTGCTAGCAATTTGAAGTCTATTTTCCAAGTGTTTGTCTTTCAAACCGATCGACAGGGGGATTTGATGACGCACATTTTAAAACAAAATTGTCCGCACAAATATGTTGAGCCAAAAGGTGCCATTTTTGAATTCTAAAACGTAGAAAGTTATTTTGGTTGGGCTGTTTTCAAATAAATCGCTAACTATCATTTTCAAATACTTTGCTGTTAAATCTATACAATTCTAGGCAAGATTTAGACATAATTGACTGATATGCTGAAGCTAAAACTCATTTAGCTTCTGTATCTTTCAATGGTAAAAATTTTCAAACTGCTTTTCCATTTTTCAGGTTATGTTAGGTTAATTGCCCGTTCTTACTACTTTATTGTCATCCGTTCTTCACTCTCCTTAATCGCTCGCTGCTCAGCAAGTGATAGCTTTGTGAATCGCGATGTTTGCTTAACAGAAGCTAGCTTGTAGGGCATTTTAACGTCATCAGTATAGATAATAAGCTGGACTCGGGTTAGTAGGATTTGCGATGCAAGAAGGATTGGAATTGCTCGAATGTATCAGATTAAACTACATTTTAAAATCTTGTTTCGCGGAACGCCACAATTCCAAAATTGGAACGCACAATTTTTCCTTGAGGCAGCGGGCCGCAGTTTGCACTCCCCTGCTCTAGCCGATAATATGATAATCACTAAATATCCTCTGATCACCCAATGCGGGTTCGCATAACATGCGGGTTAATTATCTGCGGGAGGATTGCTGGCCTCTCGAAGTCGCAGGGTGGTTCATGCGCCTCTAGTCGGTTACGGTTTCCTGTGTAGTCAAGTATCTACATATAAAACCAGTAACATGCCAAATAATCTCTCACCGTTTTGACTGGTAGGGACATGAATTATTGAGCCATCTCCTTGGCTTCCTTCTCCCCCGGGATAAATATGAAAATTCTGTCTAATGAGCGAGCCTGGTGAAATGCCATCATCGTCAATGAACGACGTATAAATTAGTCATGCACAAACTTGCATTATTTCGAAACAATACAATTGATTTAAAAAAAAGTCGTAATATTCTATCTTAAGCGATAAATTCCGGACACCGAAAACACTAGGTCAAGCGATGATGGAGGAAACCTTAAACCAGTGGTCGGCAACCTTTTCCGAGTGACGCACCGGTAAAGCCTGACCAAAATTTTGGTTGACCACCTTCACACAAACGGACTAAGCCTATGCAATAAATTATACGCATTAGGGAATTTATGTTGACAATATACTAAATACGACGGCGATGCTATTTAGTGCGATATCTGCATTTGTTGGCTGGCGATTAACTGTTCCCATATTGGAGATATGGCCGAAGTTGACACACGTAACGTGTTTTCTACATCCGGACTACTTCGTTATTTCGTTTTTGTAGTTATCAATATTGAAAACCAGGCCTCACATCAATAAGATTTTAGGAAAGGTAATAATGCCTGTACCCTATCTGACTCTGTATTGATTGATGTTTGTTTTGCCATAAGTAATTTTTTTACCCGATGTGCTAACTTTATAATTATCCGGATTCTGGAGTATAGATTTAGCACTGGCTAAGCATGACCTGTTAGCTACGAGCCAGTTGTGGAGTCGTCACGTTCTTAGCGATAATTATTTTGTTGGAGATATCTTATACGGACTGATGAAAGACACTCTTGTGCGGGCGCAGTGGAAACAACTGACCCAGCATTATTGCGGCATACTGACATGGTAATTGTTTGTGAAGTCAGACATGCTGCTCAAGTGCGTTGTGTTTGTCTGGTTTGCTGTTTTTAGTCGTAGGGTTTGTGGTTAGATTGTAGAGGTTTTATTATGGCCTTGTCCGTTTTTGTGTCACCTCTCTGCGGACCGGCGATGGGCCGCGGCCCGGTGGTTGCCGACCACTGCCTTAAACGACCATCGGTTACGTGAACCACTCTTTGCCATCGTGGGGTGGTTCTGGTCTGTTACGGCTTCTTCCGCCATCAAGTTCATGCATCGGAAAACAAATTACTGGCTAACTATGTCCAACATGGACTGGTAAATGGAATGATAACCGGACGAGAGAGAGTTATATTTATTATTACAAACAATGTCAACATCATGATACATTTGGAGCAACAGAAAATATAATTTAATTTAACAATAATTGGTTGATCATTATTTTGAGGGTCAGTATGCAAGACCGGTTAGGTCACCGAGGCTCCTGGCCCGTACTGTATTATATACTATATAAGATATCATTCACATATAGCAGGGGTGTGCAAACTGCGGCCCGCAAATAAAAATTGTGCGTCCCGCGGAGAAGTGCCAATTTTGAATGGTGTGCCCGCGAAAAGAGTTTTTAGTTTTGTTAATCTGGCAAAACTAGCAAGCAAAATCCTGTTGAAAAATACACGTTATAAAAACGTGTTTCTCATTCAAATCGTTTAGTCGATGTGAAAATAAATTTGAAAAGCAGTTTTCAATTTATAAGTTTTAACTCGCCATTTCTGCAAGGACCCCTAACAGTGCCGTAAGATCAATAACAAAAAAGAAATAATTTTTTGTGCTTGCAACTACTATAGAAACTTTACCTACGAAATTAATTCGTTCCGGAAGCACTTTCGTAGGTACAAAATTTCATAGGTAGGGGACGCACACTACCTGTAAATAAGCTATTTCGTTCTAAGCCCCGAAAAAACTCGGACATTATATTTGTATAAATTATAATAACGATTAAAACTCGTAACAAATACATGTTAAAATTGGATTACTACATGCTAAATAGAAAGGTACACATGGGAAGAAGGAAGAACAGAGAAATAACGAATAAAAACTACGAACTATTTACCTATAGACTAGGGTGAGCAACCTTTTTCGGCTCGCGTGCCAAAATCGGCTTAATTTGAGGAAAAAATTGATCCTCGTGCCAACCAAAATTAAAAACAACGCTTTGTCACTTCCAAATCAGAGATACGCAATAATAAACCTTTTAAACATGTACAGACAGATTCAATAATCGGGAGAATATCATTTCAACAAATGGATTTGATTACTTTTCTTATTCCATATCAGTGAGACTTCTGCTGCGGCATTACCGCTGATAGAGATTTTACATTGGGTTTATATTTTGAAACTCCCAGAGAAATACACGAACTACTGCTGGTTTCATCTCTCAGGCTACTCTTATTACGAGACTCAATAAAGTTCATAACTGAGAACCAAGATTCACAACCATATATAGATGAAAACATGTAGGGTAATGCAGTTACAAAGTTTTTAAGACATCAACAATTTTCGGGAATGGCATCCCAATAACGGAATAGTTCGTTTTTTGCACTTCTCTCTCGTATTCCCTTTCCTGATCGCTTATATATCATTAGAAATCAATTTATAACAGTAAGTTAGCAAGTAACTCTAGCCAACATGAGCTTTACAACTTCATAAATCAAGTAGAAATGGAGAAAACGGCGGCACAGACGCACTATTCAGGAGTGGGCAACCTTTCGGCTAAATTTAACGACAAAAATATTCCGCGTGCCAACTAAAATTAAAAACAATGTTTTGCTACTTTCGAAGCAAAAATAAATACACAATAATAAATCTTTTATACATGTACAGACAGATTCCTTATTCGGTAAAATATCAGTCCGACAAATAGATTTGATTACTTTCTTATTCTATATCAGTGAGACTTCTGCGGCTGCATTACCGTTGATAGAAATTTTACATTTGGTTTATATTTTGTAACATTCAAAGAAATACACGAACTACTGGTTTCATCTTTCAGGCTACTCCTATTATGAGACCTAATAAAGTTAATAACTAAAAACCAAGTTTCACAAGCATATGTAGATTAAAACATAGAGAGTAATACAGTTACAAAGTTTCGGGAATGGCATACCTATCACGCGATAGTTCGTTTTCTGCAATCCTCTCTTTTATTTTCTTCCCTGATTGTTTATTTTTCTTTCAAAATCAATTTATATATCATACAGTGAGTAAGCAAGTAACTCTAACCAACATAAGCTGTATCCTACAACTTCATAAACCAAGCAGAAATGACGAGGGTGGCACAGACGAACTACATTTTGTTTTAGGGCAGTTGTCGGGAACCCATGGCTCGCGAGCCATATATGGCTCTTTTGGTGACGACATATGGCTCCCAGAGAATTTGATATTCCAAGAATAAGCTAATTATTGTTACCAGATATCAATATATATATAGCTAAATGTGGGATAACATTAGCCATTACGTTTAAGAACATGCTATGTTATAATGTTATGTTAGAGAAGTGCCAGATAGACATTGCGACAAAACTAAATAATTCTGGAACATATTTTGTGACATCACCAAGCGATTTAAAGTTGGTAAACGAAGCGAAAAGCATTCCGTCCGTTCGTACTGTTTATTTGTAATATTTAGGCTTACCATACGTCCCGCTTTAGGCGGGACAGTCCCGCTTTTCAGCGTTTTGTCCCGCCGTCCCGATAAGTCAGCCAAAAGTCCCGCTTTTCCAGCATAATACACAAACATGTTCTCGTTACTGTGGTTTCTTTGTAGCGCAGCGCTAGCCTACTTACTGAAGGCGAATGCGTTCGTTTCCCACTGATTCCCATTGATGGCAGACATATCGCATGTAAAACCAATACTAATTAGTCTAAATTCGAATCATTTGTACCGGTATCGTTAACGTCAATTCCTTTCTATTTTTCGAACTGAACCCGATATTTTGACAGAGAATATGCGCATGAAATTTCGATCACAATATGGTCAATAAAGACAGCCGAGACAGCTTTGAATGTAGGCCTATGTAGTAAAATCGGAAAATGTGAAGTTATAAAATCACAGCTAAGGGGTCGTTGTATTTCGAGGCGTCCCGATTTGAAGTCACAAAAATATGGTAACCCTAGTAATATTTAGAATATTATAAGCAATACAAAGATGCCTAATAGTAAGAAAGGCGAATAGTATCGTAGATTTTAACATGTGTTGCATGTGAGCAGTCGTTCAAGGCCATCAGCGACAACTTGCAGCATCAGAAATTACCTTAAATGTAACTTGAGGCACTGTATGTGTTGACTTTTGAGTGAAAATTTAGGACATGATTAGGGAATGAAAATTCCGTATGGGACGCACGAAAATGCAATTGAAAATATGTATCGTTTATGGCTCTCTTGGCAAAAAATGTTCCCGACCCCTGTTCTAAGGTCTAGACCAGTGCTCCGCAACCTTTTTAACTTGCGGCACACTTATAAAACTTGCCAAATTCGACGGCACACTACAACATACGAAACAACAAAGTGTAACTTTGTTTTATGTTCATGTTTCAATCAGAGATTTGTGGTTGTTTTAATGAGCACAATCGCTATATATTAGGATCAATACGTGAAAGAGCAACTCGAAGTTCGCCGTCAACATCTTTTATGCAGGATCGTTTATCTTTTTTGATCAGTAATAAAGAGGAAAAGCTTTGTTCGCACATATAAGATGCGCAAAACTGGAGCAACATTTCAGTAGCCGCATTGGAAATGTGCGCTTATATTCTTCTTTTATTAAAATCCAAAACACATCAAGTGCAATTTCGCTGAATTTCAGTCTTAGCGTTCTGTCACATTTCAGCACTAGTTGAGAAGGGAATTTCGGATCCAGTCGTATCGTTCATTGCGAAAAAGTACCAGTACTTATCTTTGCTGTATTAAAGTTAAGTGCTTTTTCGCCAAATTTGACACGAAACCGTATTTCGTCTTTAAGTGGCGCATATGTTCACTCGGAACCATAGCTTCATTTGAAAGAAGGAAGATTATTCTCCGTTTAAGATTCCAGCTATATCTAAATAATTTAATTACTATAAAATACTCAACATCTAAAAATGACAAGAACGAAGAAAAAATCTCAAGAACCAGCTGCTCCCAAACCAACAAGCGAGTCTATTCTATCAGACCCTGGGCTGTCACCAATCATGCCGCTGCCGCCTCAACCAGATTCCGCAACTACATCCTCCTCGAGTCATAAAGGAACGAAGCCTTCATCACCAACTGTATCTCCTCTATGCTTATCTAAGATCCAAGATACCATTCAGAAAAATATAGAAATACAACTTCCGAGCATCATTGCTCGTTGTATCTCAGAAAATTTCAATACTCTGAATAGCTCTTCGGAATACTTACCAATGAGTCCAGGACTAAAAGAGTTTATGGATAATCAATCCCAATCCATGAAGAAGATTAAAGATGAACTGTCAATCATCAAATATTCTCAAACATTTCAATCCAAGAAGTTTGATGATCTGTTAATACACCAAAAAACAGTTGATGAGCAGCTAAAATTGCAAAACAAAAAAATTCAATATTTAGAAGATCGTGTCCTGGATCTCGAAGAAGATCTTTGGTATTTAACGGAGCATGTAGGAGATCAGGAAAGACGCTCCAGGCTTGAGAACTTAGAGTTCCACGGAGTACCACCATTACCAAATGGAGATACTGACAAGCTGGTGCTGGAGATTTCAAAGCTCATAAAAGTAAACATTCAACCGAGTGACATCTCGTTTAGTCATCGGTTCCCTACTCGCAATTGGAAAAACCATCCCCCCATCATTGTCCGATTTACTAGCCTAGCCATAAAATTTTCGCCGGCCGCAAAAATTTGAAGTCTGCACCCAACACTATAAACATCAAAGACACTTTAAAAGTCTTCATTTCTGAAAACTTGACCAATCGCAACAAGGACTTATTTTTTAAAGCAAAAGCTCTAAAGAATAAGTGTGGTTACGCATATTTATGGACCACTAACGGCAAAGTCAGAATACGAAAGAATAAATTGACGAACACCTTAGATATTCTTGAAGAAGAAGATCTTCAAAAAATCAAATAGGTTAGAATATTTTTCATTATGCCTTCATTTTTTTTATACTTTCATAATTATCCATGACATCTGATACCTTATGTTCAGTATGTCATTCTTCATATCGTAGTGATTCATATATATGTTGCAAATCGTGTAATCTTAAATTTCACTTTACTTGCATAACTTTGCCATTCCCTAGTTCTAGCTACTTCTGCCAAATGTGCCTTGATTCAAAAGGCCTTACCTGTCCAGTCTTGCCCTCTTGGGAATCTTTCAGTTTGTCTCCAACTGTAGGCCCCATTACAAGTAAATATGTAGAGTTCGCTAACATTGGGATAGTTTCATCTCAGTATAAGTCGACCGATTTTATTCTTCTTCACCTAAATGTAAGATCACTGTCAAAGCATATTGATGATCTGATACAAATGCTGACAAACTTTCAGAAACTCCCCCATATTATTGCGATTAGCGAAACCAGATTAAGCACATCCCCTATTAGCCCTATACATACTGACTGCTACAACTTTGTTCACTCTGCCTCTCCTACTAAAGCTGGAGGAGTTGGGCTCTTTATACGCTCTGATGTGTCATTCATAGAATCCCAGGAGTATAATCTAAATTTTCCTCATTGTGAAGATTTGTGGATTCAGGTCAATGAATCGCCCACCATCAACCAAAAAATATTGATTATTGGTGCTATTCATAAACACCCCAGACCTGACCTTTCTAATTTCACAGAAACAATGGACTCGCTACTTTACAAATTAGAAAATTCGAGAAACCCATTCATAATTTTAGGTGATTTGAATATCAACCTAATAGCTCACGATAATTTGACAACTCGGTACACCTACATGCTTCTGTCTCACCTGGCTATTCCCACCATAACGCGTCCAACAAGGGTAACTTCCACTTCGCATACTTTAATTGATCACATTTACACAAATGCAATTGATCGTTGTTCATCATCTTATATTATATTGCATGACATATCAGATCACTTTCCTGTTATGTCATCTTTTTCTTTTACTAGTGCACCTAAATACGAATTCAAAACTCACATGAAACGCAAAATGTTCAATTTTGACACAGAAATATTTAGATACAGTGCTCGTAATATATTAAATGGATTTGTATTGACACAACTGTCAACTGAGAACTTCAATGAAGTTTTTGGTATTTTTTTTTATCTTCATTAAAGGACCTAATCAATACCCATGCCCCCATGGTCGCATGCTCGCGTAAAAAATCTAAACTGCTATCAAAGCCCTGGATTACAAAGGGTCTCCATAAATCCATCAATCGTAAGAGTAAAATGCACAAAAAATATTATTTACATGGCTCTCCAAGTGAACGTGCACTCTACAAAAAATATCATAACACTCTAGTTCACTTATTAAGAAAATCGAAGCGAATTCATTATTTATCAAAATTTGCCAATAACAGAGGTGATATTAAACATACATGGCAGACTGTCAAAGAGATTGTAAACACAAAACCAGCAAATGATTCATCAATATCTGAATTGAAACTTGAAAATGGTTTCAAAACAAAAAACAGCCACACAATCGCAAACGAACTTAATAATTTTTTTTCAAACATTGGGAAAAGTTTAATAAATGAAGTGCCACAAACGAATATAAATTTCATGAGTTTTCTCGGTGCCCCTATAAAAAATATTTATATTTACGGTCAACTAATGCGACTGAGGTATTCAATACCATCTCAGCTTTAAAAATAGGTAAAGCTGCCGGTGCTTATGATATTTCTTCACATTTCTTGAAGAAAATTGCTGACATAATCTCGCCAGTTATTGCACATTTTTTTAATACGTCTATAAGAATAGGTATATTTCCATCTGCACTGAAACTTGTCAGAGTTATTCCATTGTACAAATCCGGCGATAAAACTAACCCATCTAATTACCGACCTATATCTGTCTTATCATGTTTGGCAATTGTCTTCGAAAAACTTTTGTACTGTAGATTAACTGAATTTTTCGAAAAAAACAAACTAATTGATAAATTCCAATTCGGATTTCAGACAAATCATTCGACAAGTCATGCAATTATTGATCTAATTGAATATATTTATGACAAATATGAAAAGGGAGAACATGTTTGCTGTGCTTTCTTAGATTTGAAAAAAGCTTTCGATACCGTAAGCCATAACATACTCTTACGCAAACTTCATCATTACGGTGTGCGAGGTTGTGCTAATTCTCTTTTAAAAGATTACCTACATGGCCGATTCCAATATGTGGAAGTCGAAAATGGCCCTTTATTATTCCTCGTATCTATAAACGACATCTCACGATGTTCGAATTTGTTGACAAAATTGTTCGCGGATGATACTGGTCTCCTAGGTAGTTCCAAATCATCGTCTAATCTTCAAAATTGCTTCAACCTAGAATTAAAAAAGGTCTATGATTGGATGCTCTGTAATAAGCTAACTATCAATATAGAAAAATCTAAAGTAGTCCACATACGTCCTGGTCGCAACGATCAGAAAACACCTCTGATAATCAAAATGAATGAAACTGAACTTGAATCTGTTCCCTCGTATAAATATCTTGGATTGAACATTGATCACCGTTTACGGTGGGATCTGCATGTCAAAGAGTTACATAAAAAACTTTCACGCTCAATAGGTATACTAAGCAAACTTCAACACTATACAGACCGGAGTACACTCAATATGGTATATTATTCACTTTTCCAGACTTACATCCAATATGCAATTGCTGCCTGGAGATCTGCCACTAAAGCGACCTTAAGAGCTATAAACGTTTTACAGAATAGAGCCATTAAAATCCTATATGGACCATCCACTCGTGTTAACATGAATACCATGTACCATAAAACTGGCGTACTCAAACTTGATGATATCTACAAACTAGAAATATTTAAATTAATGCATCAATACCATAATTGTTGCCTTCCACAGGCATTTTCTAAATACTTTGTAAAGCAGAGTAGTGTTCACGATCACAATACTAGATCATCTGCAATGTCATCCTACTTTGTACCACGCCAAACCTACTCAAAGACACAAAAATCACTCAAATACACAGGTGCGATTATGTGGAATGCTGTACCTGGTGAAATGCGAAGCATGTCTTATCCTCTGTTTAAAATGAAGATGAAAAAATTTCTTTGGTCCAAGTATCTCGAATGATGACAATAGTTAATTTATATTCTCTGAGGTCTTTCCAAACCCTGAAATCAATTCAACATAATATGAGCTATTAACTCGGTCCATAATATTATTATGTACTTCTGGTGGTTCATTGTCAAACAAATTTTTAACACTATTTGTGTTTATTTATTTTTTTTTCATGCCAATCTCATGCCAGATTTACCGAAATATACTCGTTTCATTTGATTCCCACTCCCCTCAACTTGAACTAGATATGGGTTCTCAAGTCATTGTTGTAGTTCAGTAGCTATGAACTTTGTATTATATATATACAGATATATTGCAAATCTCAGCATTTGTCATGTTGAAAGTAACTTTTTTTTATTACACACTTGAAATGACACTTCAACACCTAGTCACATTGTTTCTTTTTTGTTATATTGTGCAGTCCAGTGCGTCTGTACAGACGATAGAATATTACGTTCATCACGTTACGGGTACCGTACGGTACTGTGCGGCATGTTAAACATCTGCTTCAATAGATTTATGTCATTTATACCTGTTCTTTCTTCATTGTCTCCCGTTGTCCAGTCCACTACAACTGATGATTATCATAATTTGGTTGTGATAACTGAGCCACTACAAATTCTCGAATATTTCCCCATAACACGCTTTTATTCATTGCCTGTAAGCTACGAAACGGGGAATACCCCAAATTACTATCTGATGTATTGCGTGGCTCTCAGTTACACCCTAGTGTCATGACGATTTCTCGTTAAAACCGTATTAGTATATATTTACGGCTAAACTATACTATGCTATATTGATCTACTAAAATTATATGTTAATTAGATAGTTGAATCTTGGGTGCCACTGCTAGATAACCAACTTTGGTTCCCCACGGCTTCCCTTCCCCAGTAAAATTATGTTCTTGAATTTTTGCTTATTTTTTGCATCATCCATTATTTTACTGGTTGGAAAAAATAAACTTGAATATGACTATGACTATATTCTTATTCTTAACTGTGTATTTATTACTCAAGATGCCAATGATCAGAATTAGCAAGTTACAAATATGCTTGAAAAAGATCACTCAACCAAAGTAGAAAGAGTTCTGATAGATGAGTCGCAAGTTTGCTCAAATCAAAGTTCCAAACTCTCAACTAAAAGCAGAAATAGCACTGATAAAAGAGTCCCTGTCACAAATATGTCTGTAGATAGCGGTTCATGTGTAACTTGAAACAATATATCGCACTACTATCAGAAAATAGATATTGCCATATTTCAATTACTGCCTTGTTGCCACATTTTGATATTTTTTCTTAATATTGGGTCAAATTGTTTGGGGCTACGTAAATAATATTCCAACTCTTCACCCCATAACGTCAAAAGTTTTGAGAACCCCTGGTTTAACATATTGCTCTTTGTGCGACAGAAGTCGTTTTAACTCTTTTATCAGCACCTTGCTTTGAGCATACTTGGATAGAGTTAATAAAATCATCTATTTTCATGGTCAAATATGAAGTATCATTCCCAGTTATGCTAAACTTTCCGAAAAAACAATTATTCATGTCATAGCGAGCATGGTCAACTCTGTTACACGATTCTTAATGACTCTGGCTTTGATCACGAGAAACCTCGTTGCCTTTGTTGACTTGGATGCTAAGTGTTATTGAATTTTTTTTACTTCTGAGTGAGTGCCTCACATTTGCTCAGAGATGAGTTTCTTTTACCTCTGAATGAGTGCCCGTAACTTCGCTCAGAGATGAGTATCTTTTACTGGTGAGTGCCTGTAACTTTGCTCAGAGATAAGTTCCCTTTACTTCTGAATGAGTGCCCTTAACTTTGGTCAGAGATGAGTCTTCATTGGAGTTATATAACCTTCCTTGAGCAAATTCACTTAATAAATGATAGGCTATGCTTTTACGTACTATTGAGCAAGTTTATTTTAATTTTAAGATTTATATTCCCCTATGCACTGTATATGTATAAATATGCAATTATTTTTTCATAATTGTGGATTTGATTTTCAATTTTTTCATAACAATTCTATCTCAATGCATTTAATCCACCGAGACAAATAAACTTAGCTTCATATTGCAGTATTATTTTCCGAGCTATTGATCTCATCCACCAAAAAAAAAACTCAAGGGTGTTTTCGAAAGACTAACTTCGGAGCTAGGTTTCAGGGATGCCCGAAATGAATCAAATACATTCGTGATTCGTTGTATTCGATTTAATAAATTCTTGATTTTAGAAATAATTTAGAATATTTCACTTGTAAATATCTTCTTCAGCATGCATTATTTTATGACGAACATAACTCACAGAAAAAAATAGTTAACTTCTGAAAGAATATAATGGAGAATACTTATTGAATCAATGTTCATCTCAGTTACTCTGCATAACCAAATTCAAATTATATGAATTAACAGTTGCCTCAAAGAATTTGTCCTGTGAAACAGACCTATTTTCATTATTGGTGGTAATCGAAGTCAAAGTACTTGTCAATTCAAAAAGTTGACAATTTAAGGAGGGCGTCCGTGTTGAGGGACAAGAACCTTCAATGTATAAACTACAAAAACCAAGGATGGATGAACATAAAAATATGCAAAGAAGTTGTTGGCTCAGAAAACTAAAGATGAAATTGAAGCAGGGTTTCTAGGCTTATGTGGGGCGTGTAGATGTAACGCTGTAGATATATTGAAGATGAGTATTCTAGGCAAGTGGTCGGCAACCTTTTTTAAGTGACGAACCGGTAAAGCCTGGTGGACCCTCTTTATACAGACGAACTAAGCTCATGTAATAAATTGCACGCAGTAGAAAATTTTCAAAAACATGGGCGATGATATTCAATGCGAGATTTGCGTTTGTTTGTTGGTCATTAAATGTTACGAATTTGGTGACATGGTCGACAGTGATGCACGTAATGGTTTCTTACGTTTAGCCTACTTTAGTTGTTTGTCAATATTGAAAAACCGACCGCACATTAAGAAAAAGAGTATTGCAAGGATACTTTTCAACTCATTATCATTTGAAATTTCAATCAAGTGCTCTATATAAGACAATCTCATCGTTCGAAGGCTTTATTTGAGAGCTTAGTATGGCAAACTGAACAAATTTCATTGCTGTGACTTACGGCTATAAATTCATATTTAAAATACTAGTTACTGTACTTGGGCTTGAAAGTCTACGCGGTAGATGACCCGCTATATCTACACTCCCAGTTTCGTAAGATATTGGGACGCAGTCATTCAAAAATTGCATTATTGATGTTTGTTAAGCCATACCTGATTTTATTACGAGATGTGCTAAGTATAGATTTAGCAAAGTCTAAATAGCGAGTTGGGTGCTGTTTTGCCTATAACACAAGTGGGGATGGCTATACTAAATAATTCATCTATGTCATTGCTAGCATGATTATCCCGTGCTCTTATCATATATATTTAAGCTTCTGATTACCCATTAACAAAAGGATGAGATGTTCACACTTGTCGCAAGGGAGAAAAGCGGACAAGGCGGCTTAATCATGTCCACTGTGTGCACATTGGTATGTCGGAAAAAAGTCCTAGTTCTTATTAAAAAAATGCCGCATTGTCAAATGTCGCTGACACCTCGCAGAATCCCTTATCATACCCCGACAGTAGGAATCTTTCTGCTACACAAGTTGGAGGAAGTTTCCATCCCCGAAGGTGGTCGGTTACTGAGTCACACCATATTTCCCATCTTCTATTTGCTCTCTGCTAAACAATGAAGCTGACGACAATCTTGCGAATAAAATAACAGACAAGCACGACTGCGAATGTGCCTTGTGACGTTTATATAAGATTACTTTCGTTCGCAAAATGTAGAACTGATAAATTGGAGACTCTTCAGAGGTACTTCAGGCGCTTGCGACACTTGATGTCAGTCAAGGGAGGTCCAGTTCCACCAATGACATTAAACAACATGATGCGCAACTCCAGTATTTTTGTCCGAAGATCGTATTCGATAGCACGCTCCAATGCACATAATTGACGAGACGAAAACGAGCGGATGTGGGCTGCTTACAAGGCGTAGCACGAATGGTGTTCGTGCCTGCTTTGACAGTTGTTGTCGATTTTAATGATATTTTGGAAAGTTAAGGTAAAAAGAAATCGGAAAAAAGTAAGGTAAATACTATTGTTGTATATCACACCCGGGCATCGCACTGTTAAGTACATGTGGGAAAGTCAGCCTTTGTCAAATACTACGCAGTTATTAATTCAGTACGGTACGTGGTTGCCCATTTGCCGAAATTACATATTTACTTACCCCTTATGGTTTCAAATAGTTCATGCACCTCCAGTTAGATTTTTTTAATCAGTGAGGATATATACTCATTGTTGATTGCTGCTCATTGTAACATACTATTGCGCATTCACTTTTATTTGCGTATTGAATCAAAGTGTTAACAAGTTCACCTAACATTTCACTCATACCGGTCTATATTGTATAGTCTGATCTCTCAAATATTTGAAGCCACGAAGGCTTGTAATTTTCTGACTAAACCCTTTTATTAGTTTGTTTTATTGACCAAATTCAGTAAAATATTTTTTACATAAAACATGAGATATTGGATTCATTAGCTTTTCCATTCTAAATCATATAGACTGCTTTATTTATTCTTAACGAAAATTAATAAATCTCCTCTCTTTCCTCAGATGTGAAAGTTGTGGACAAACCTGTCTAAGCATTGTGAGACTCCTGCAGCACAAGAGGCAATAGCAGAAATAGTAAGTATATCAATCAAGAAAATTAAGCCGACATAAGGCAAAACTTTCAACTATTCGTCTAATCACAATTTCCTATTATTTATTCACAGGACAACTATAGCAGAAGGGGAGATATCAGAAGTCTGGCGACATATCAGTGACATGCAAAGACATTTGACCCTCCGGTAGAGTTGTGTATGACCCCTACATCCTGCAGGGCTTGAGGAAAATAACTAAAAATTGCAAAGCGTAAAATTACATACTCGGTCTTATTTGTAAAAAGGCACAAAACACGCCAGACATACTTAAAACAGCTTTGGAAAATGAGGATTACGGGTAACTCACTGCACCTATGTTATATTTGGTTCACCAACTTTTGGTAGTACTATAGAAGAAATTCCGGAAGGGGTATAATCATCATTCATGATAAAATACTATCATATATATTTTTGGACAACTTCAATCTAGACCAGAGATCTCAAACTCGCGGCCCCAGAGAACTTCCAGTGCGGCCCTCGAACGCTTAACAATAATTGTAATAGTATTTTTTTTTTTTATCTAAATGTAATAGATTTTTCAAACCTTTTAAAGTGAAATTGATTATTCACACAGAAAACAATTTACTGAAAGTAGTTTTGGAATATTAATTTTTTTTGTCCACATTTTGACCCAATTAAGAATACACATCAAGCTTGCAAAAGAATACTTGAATAAACACTTGAGTGATTAAATTAAACGCAAAGTACATGAAGAAGGTGGCATTTTCGAAGAAAATGGGAGTTGTAACTTTTCTGCTTTTCACAAAATTCTGAAGCACATTGTTTAATTTGTCATATTTCCATCAATACAATGAAAAAACACAATAAGCTCAGCAGTCAATATGACAAATTCGAAGACCAACTTCGAACAGAAAATTTCCATGTGTTTGTATATTAATATATTTATACAACGACTTAGTTACTAAAAATCAATTTCAATAATAATTCAAGCAATCCTATGCCACGCAATGTGGTGCGAAATGTCTTGTCGATAAAATCTGTCATTTGTTTTTTTACTGATCTATACATGAAATGATAAAAGTAACTTTTTTGTATTACTAGAATTAATTAAACATTCGCAAAGATCCAGATTAACCCATGATCATGTGGCCTCGTTAGTTAGAGTTGGTACTATAAAATCATTTCAGCCTGGCCTTAGTATGCTGGTGACACAAAAAAGATGCCAAACGTCAGGACAAATGTAATTAATAAAACATTGAGTTTATACTGTAGTATTTTTGTTAATTTTAGGTTCATATATTTAGATTAAGTTATTTTTAGTGTATGTATTATTCTTTCCTTATTCAAAGCTTGTTCAAAAATGATTTTGATGGTTGTACATAGAATTTTATGATTTTTTATAATAACTACAGTAACTTGCAAATGTTGCAATAATAGTGAAATGCAAATATTAATATGTAATTGCATTTGAAATTGAAGAAAATAATAAAACTTAATCCAACTGTTTAGTTGCATCACAATATATGTCACAAACTAAAACTATCTTAAAAATATCTTTTAAGTATACATTATCAAAAACTGTTTGCGGCTCTTTTTACAATTTCCAAAATGCAATGCGGCTACCGAAAACCCATAAGTTTGACACCACTGATCTATTCTAGACGATTCAAGCATTGCTTTGGGAAATAATATCACTTCAATTAAATTGAAATAATCTCGCTATATTAAATACAAAATCGTTGCTATCATAAAGGTAAACCAATTCAGCCACTCGAAATATATTGGCCTTCACAAAGCAATGGAGGCAAAATTGAGAGTTCATGAGCTATGAACTTTTGTTCTTTTCTTTGTCTTGGATGGTCATACATATCTTTAACTTGTATTTTCTGTCATGATGTATTATCTCAATGTGCCAAACTATTAATTAGTGTGCATATTTTGCTTCCAGATGACATAAAT
Organism: Styela clava; assembly: GCF_964204865.1. NCBI lineage: Eukaryota > Metazoa > Chordata > Ascidiacea > Stolidobranchia > Styelidae > Styela > Styela clava. The sequence continues at coordinate 694,206 of NC_135258.1, forward strand.
GTATTGTCTTGTTTATTACCTCAGCTTGGAGTATTGACAAGAAAAAGGTGCCAGTAAATTAGGTAAAATTTTTTTTAACTCTTTGTTATAATCAGAATTCACAATCAATAGGAATTATAAACAGCCAACAATCAATAAGAATTTTATGCGAAATCCCTCAGAATAAATTTGTCTAAAATCGGAGGAAGGCAAAAATTATAGGTAGTTTCCACTTCCCATCCACACAAGCATTTCAAGAAGACTTGCTCGAGCCAAACTAAATGAGCATAGTCAGGTGATCAGTAAAGCTGCAAGTTGAATTCAGCCCTGCAACCTCCTGCATAGAAGATAATATCAATTAGTGGGCTATGAGCTAAATTCCTAAATTTAAACAAACCTATCTACGATGCATTATGTACCAGCAATGTTACCTACGATTAACTGAATATGTAATATGTCTAATACATTCACCTACAAAAGCAAGTTCGATAGGTGCAAACTTTGTGTTATGGAATTGTATCACAGCACAGTTTTGTATGACACTCTCTTTAAATGAAATTTCAATGATTAAGCGCAAACATTAAAATTACTAACTTTGAACTTTGTCATTATCTGCAAAATGTTCCACACAAATCTTTCCGCTATCGCGTTTGTAATCTTCTCTGATAAAAAAACGTCTATGATGTCCAAAATTGCTCTTTACAGCTTGCCTGCCATTCCAGCTTTCCAAGTGAGCAAAACTTCTTAGATATAGAGATTATTTTGTTTCGTTACAGGCGCAAAAAGGCAGGTACTACACGTAAAAAAGACGCCGAGTAGCAAAAGCGAGCGGAAAACGGACGCGAAAGGCGACGAGAAATATGTGCATTGGAGCGTATCATGAAATACAATCTTTCGCCTGTAGTCTTATGGAGTGACGTCAGAGTTGCCTATCATGTTGTTTAATGTCATTGGTTGCACTCATCGAGGAATCATATCATTAGCACTAGATGTCGCTAATTTGCCATCTGTCTGAAATAAATCACAATAGTTCTTCCCATTCCCCTGGTTTCTCTAGCTGTATTAACCTGTTGTTCTTATCGTGAATGTGTATTTTAAGTTAATTGTTTAAAATATCCGAAATATCTGATTCTGAATCTTAAGAATACAAAGCTATCTTAATTCAAGCGTTTTTATGCGAAAGCAGCTCAACCTCAAGATGGCAATGCAGAGCAATAATTCACCTTGTTATTTTTTTTAAATCAGGGAATTCCCCTGTATAATAGTTCGATGCTATGCTGTTCTGGTACCGGGGTTGTAGCTTGCTTTTTAATAGAGAATTCAGAGAGAGAATTGAACAATGGATATTGAGTTGGCATTTATAGTATGTATGCATGTATGTATAGTAGATGGATTAGTAGGATTTCATACTCATGCTGCTAGCTTAAAAGGAAAGACTTCATGAATGTAAAAATATCAATAAACAAAACAAAAAAGGTGTAAAAATTCAGAAAGGCCATACACATTCATGAAGAATATATCGACAGAAAGTGATTGCGTAACTGTGTTTCAAATTTGGAAATATCAATTCTTTAATGCTAGGACTGTAGGAGGTAAAATATTTCAAATTTTATCTTCAATGCCAGTCTGGATTTCATGGTATTTTGAACGAGAAATCGGGCGTGCAATCAGAAATTCCCGCGTGCAAATAAGAATTCCTGACGTGCATTTATAGCTTACGGCGTGCAAAACAACTGCGCCCGCGTGCAACTGACTTCAACAATAGATACCTCTCAATACATCCACGTAAAATTACCGGGATTGGATAAAAATACGTTGATCACAGCAAAAATGGACGTTTGATCTGTGACCCCCAAATATTATTTCTACAGTTTGTCGCAAATTTTGAGTGTGTTTGTGCAACTTTAAATACCGGTACTGTTTAGTAAATCCGCATAAAATTATTGGATAAAAAATACGTTGAATCAGAGCAAAATGAACATACTTTGTCAATAAGTTTGGGAGTGTTTTTACGTATAATTAATGGATAAAAAATACGTCAAATCAGAGCAAAAATGAACGTTTGACCTTTGACCCAAAAGTTTATTTCTATCCTTTGTCACTAATTTTGAGAGTGTTTGTGCGACTTCGAATACCGGTACTGTTTAGTACATCCGCGTGTATATTTATCGTATAAAAAAATACGCTGAATCAGAGCCGTAACTGGCCAGCGTCGGTGAGGAGGCGATCTTTTCGCCCATAACTAATCTCACGCGATTACTATCATTCACACGATATGGTCTTTTTCGCTTCGCATTTTTCGATCAGGCCAAATCTTGCAAGCTAGTATTACTGTATTAGTCGACAATTGTAGAGTTATAATTTTTCGGCATCTTTATATTACTGTGTCATTGATTTAAAGACCATTTAAACCGATTTACATTGGTGAGCAATTGCAAATTTTCGGCGTGCAGAATTGAATTCGCTCGCATGCATTTTTGCGGAGCGCTAGCGTCCTCGGGCGTGCACCTGCCATGGAATCCAGTCTGACTTCAATGTATCTCAGAATTCTTTATGCCTGCTTCAATTTTACTGGGAACTATAGAAAAACCACTGATAATATCTTAATGTGCAACTCTGCCTTACAATTAAGTGCATTTTCATAATATTCATATCTTCTACAACAAACCTGCCTAAACCTGAAAAGTCTGAATATTAGGCTGATATACCAATTGGCCAATATATTGGTTGAGATTATGCCTTGTACTTTTGTACTTTTGTACTTTTGCTGCTAAAACTTCAACCTAACAAATTAAACTCATTTACTCTTAAAATGACGAGAGTGAGGTCAAATAAAAAATTAATCTTTAGTGATTTGAGCGATTGATACAGTTATTGTGATCTGTGGCATTTGCTAGGAGTTACATGATTTATGTTGCATGTAATATTTATAGCTATAGTTCATAATAGTTGGTCATTCCAAATATATATGCCTGAAATGGAGGACCAACTAAAAGTAGGCAATTGAAAATTAGGCACTTTGGAAATTGAGCGTAATAAATAAAAAGAAATAATGAATTGTTAAATATAGTCAAATTAAATGTTGAACACGCAAGGTGCAACAAGTAAATCCTACAAGGCGATTTACAAGGTGGAGGCATTATTAGAAGTAGATGCACGCACTGGATCAAAAGATACGCTAGGCCCTTTGGGAAAGATAGAAAATGGAAATTACATTTTCAATATAATTATTTCATTAGCTTTTTAAAAGTTATTACACCCATTTTCTGTCTTGTTCAAAGTGTCCAAAGAGTGCCTAATTCTCAAGTGCGTTTCCAGATATGGAGGTTGTAGTATCTATTTCAGTATTCATAACTGTTCATAACTCTTGATCCATCATGACAAACCACAATTATTATTTGATGAAATATATTTTATCATCTATACTAGAAGATGTGAAATATTTTATTTACTGTTTTTGTACTTACCTATCAGCATTAACCATCGGCCTTCTGAAGATAATACTCAGTTGTAGATGAGCAATAATTTAGTTTAACCCTGAATTTGAAAGCATGACTTCATGAAAAGGGCACATTCCTACTCCTAATTAGCTGAGTCAGTTAAATCAGTCCCAAAGTTGAGCAATGACACTTTCTGCTAGGACAGATTTGTAATGAATTTATTCATTCATTGCAGTTGGATGATCTTTTTGTAAAGTTATCTAACTTTCCTTATATTTATGCACTGAACTGCTGAAATCCAAAAGCTGCCTTAAAATACGAACCATTGCATCGCCTGCTTAACCAACAACATGGATGGAAAAGAAGACACTGGAGCATCAGGTGGGTTCATACAATAATATTTTTGAAGTTTTTACTCAGTATAAGAATCCACTGATGTCTATAAATCTTGAAATTACAGCAGGGAATTCATCGATACCATATATTGTTTTGGCCTCCACAGAATAAATGAAGTAAAAATACTTGAACAATTACTGATTAAAAATCAACAAACCTGATTAAGATATAATGAGTGTCTTCATAACAAAATTAATATTGTAAAGGGACTTTATGGACACCCTGTATAACAATGTGTCAGAAGCTACAGTTTTTGAGGAAATTAATATCTGTTTGACATTGCCTATCCCCATTTCATTACACTCTGGTCATGGGATTTGAATATGAGATGGCAGGAGATTTAGGTAAATATCAAGCCCAAATCGCTAGGATTGCATTGTTTTAGTTCATTTGTTCTATTATTTAAAAAAGTGCAATAGACTAGAATTAGCTATCAGTACCTTTATACTTTTATAAAATGACTGGCTGTTTAACATTTTGAATCAAATGATGATTATGAAACATCTAGCGCCAGCCTCAACTTGTGAAAACTATCTCAAAATGTGCAGTAAAAATAGTATTTTAGGCATGGTTGATTTTTTTTGTGGTTTTGCTAGTTGCTTTTCAGTTTGTAGTCGTGTTTTCAAAGTTCAGGCATGTAGCAAATAACTCAATGGACATCTAGATATCCAAAAAGTTTCAGTTTAGTAGAAAAATCGAAAATGATAAAGCTGCAACAAGACTAGGGCAAATCAGCATCAGGACTTTTCAATGGCGAGTTGTTGAATGTTCCTCACATTGGCACGGACACTTTTTTGAGGGGGTGTGAAGCTATTGTTAGATTTGATTTTGCTCGCCTTGTTTTGTTAAATTATATTTTCATTATTTTGGATATTTACGTTCCAACCACATATTTTCAAAGTTTTTTGGCTAAAACATGTCGAACTTTCGCCCTACTATCTGTTATTTGTAGCTTATTGCTAGCTACGGTAGTTATTTTTGAGGTGGGCGCGAGACTTAAAAAGTTTGAGAGGTGGGTGAGCAAGAGGGGGTGTGAAGCTGATTAAAAATAAAAATTTTTGTTGGATTTAACTTGCCCACCTTATTTTAGATATTTACATTTCTTCATTTCGGGCATTTACGTTCCATCCACATATTTTTAACATCTTTTTGAATACAACATACTTTCGCCTTACTGTTATTTGTCTGTTATTTATCTGTTATTTTTAGCTTAGTGCCAGATAGTTATTTTTGAGGTGGGGCGAGAGACTTGACAAATTATATTACTGTGTAACTTCAGTAAATTTAGAAAAATTTGCCGCATCTGGCGACTATAGTGACGTATTGAGTTTGAGTAGGGCCAAGTCTGGGTAAATAATGATATGTAACAAAAATAAAAAAAAATGAATTTGTCTTTAAATGTTATTACCTAATAACTAAGTAAGAAATCATGTTTACGGGAGCCTGGTTTTACGAGTCTTGCTTGCACAGAATAAAAAGTTGATTTTAATTGATAGTGGTTAAATTTAATATTTTACAACGCCGCATAGGTTGCAGTGGCCACACGTTGGTAGTGAATCTATTCAATTCTCAGCTGGTATGTTTTAGAACACTCGGCAGACTAACATTAATAATGATTTAACGCCGTTTCATATCTATTTTTGTTTTTAGCCTCTTACTATTAAAGTGTGTAAAGCGTGTCTTACTTTAGCTTATCAGTATTTAGGTATCACATACATTTGGAACAATATAATAATATACCTAAATTTTATTGTTTTGGTTCTGGGAAATGCCTGTTTAGTATCAAATGTGTCAAATTCAATGTTCAGGACATTTCCAAATAAATAATACATTTATAGTAATGCATTTACATTTTTAACAGCTAAATCCAGCAAGGTAAAGCTTCCCACTATTTGAATAAGTATGAAAATAGAATAGGATTCGGTATTCTGGATTTGATTTAACTATTCTAGAATAGTAGATTATTCTACATTGCCCATCCCTAGTTTCACATTTACTCAAACACCTATTTTTTCCAATTGTTTTTGACTATGGAATTGACCTTGACACAGCTCATGATTTGGAAGTATAGCCAGAATTATCAGGGTTTTTATTTACATTGGCAGCTTGTATCATATGATTAAGAATACATGTAAATGTCAAAGTTATATAGCATACCCTCTATCCTTGTCAATTCAAGTATTGCCGGGTGAAAAGTTTGAGTGTTAATGTCCTGGAGATGAAGACAATTCTACTTCTAGTGTTTATTAGTTGAAGCCTGAGTTGCTTGAATAATTCAAGCAGAGCTTGAAATGAATGTATGATTGCTGATCTTCCATTAACAGCTTACTTTGATGTGGGCTAAAACTTGAAGACTATAATAGACTTAACCTTGATGGTATTTCACTAGTTTTACATACAGGAGCGACAGTTGTTTGAATATTTTTATCAAATTTATGTTGTTTAAAAGTCAATTCTGTTATGTAAATTCATGAATATGTTTTCAAGAAATTCTATATGCTAAATTGTCAATCAATTATTTTATGACTAGTTGCTTGCATGGAGCCTAGTTAGAGCCTAGGGAAGGCATTAAAAGTAACAATTCAATAATACAGATTAGTTCCTTGTGCAAAACTTAGTTCAACGTGAATAACAAAGGATTTGAAAGATCTGAAACGTTGCACTATCTTGGGTATTTCTTCAGTTGTTGAGCGACAGATATACATGTAGAACTCTTATTATCATTATTTTACATTTAATACTGTTTTATAGAAATGCTGTCACAGCTACAAAAATTTCGCTTCGACTGTCAAGTTTCTTACAAAATATATATCCAACACAACATACGGTGAAACATTCAACACTCATGGTTAATTTGAAATGCAAGTGCCAACAGATGAGATGTCATGATGGTTTGAGTTTCCGGTTAAAGTTTCTAAATATTGATGGGTGCTTGTACACTGCCTTAGATGCAAAGTATGAAACGGTTGATAAAAAAATATGAAAGTATGCTCAGTATGGAATCAGCAGGAGTAATATTGAATGGTATTTTTTAAACATTATTTAACATGAGGATTTCAAACTCATTTCAAATTTATATTTGTGCTAGTATGTGTAGTAATTATCTTAAATCCTATAATAATAGTCATCAATATTCTTTCCAGAGCATCCTTGAATTCTATATTTGTCTGAATGGGTCTGACGTTGGTTAGACAACGCATTGAAGAAATATTTTTGTGTTTGCGTACAGTGATACTCCTGAATTATTGTGTTCGGAAAGAACTATCAAGGAATAATTACTTACCGGTAATAGAATATATGTTTATTGGACACGTAGTGGACCTATGGATCGTTTTGTTATTATGTGGTTGTTGTTCTAATTGTTGTTCTTTGACACAGAATTTCATCGCTATTATAAAGTCACTTTTCTCTTTGATTACTGGACTAATAGCTTTGAATTTTTTAAGTGATTAAAGATGGAATTTTTTTCCAAAATGCTATTACTTTTATTTCTTTAATATGAATTCTATGAAATCTGGTATTTCATTTTTTTATTCATGGGAACATTTTTTTTTTATCGTGTGATGACTGTCTGTCCATTTTGATTCTGCAAAACCTTGCTACGTGAAAATTTGAAAATTTTTCACGGTGCCAGTACCGTTAAGGTAAGACTACTGCTTCGCTTTGGTCTACATGTCCATATATTTGATTTGAGCATTGTTCCCTTCAGAGTCATTCTAGGACTAGTCAAACCAAAGCTTTAAAAATTAGTATCCAATGTTTCTTGTTTTCAATTTTTCCACTTATATACATTGATTTTTCATTAAGAGAGTATTTATAATGAAAATTCATACATGGAATTATTTTGTTTGGTCACCCCCAGGCTTTAGACTACTGGACAATGCCATCAGCCAATCATGGCTATACATTGCTATCAACTAGAATAGTATTGCATAAAAATACTTGGAATGTATTAGCTCTTGATAGGTAATTTTAACTTTAATACTCTGCTTCTTTTTAATATCTCAACTAATGACCTCAGTAATAAATTCTTCTTGTCAGTGAGATAAGGGTTTATGTGTTTACTTACCCTCCATTTTATATCTATATAACGTAATTAGGTAAACAACATATAAGATAGTATCCTATAAAACATTTGTTTTGTGGGGCTTGTTGTAGCTTGGCGTACGGCGTACCAGTCTGTATGAGAACTTTAATTGCATGGTAAACAGACCTTTATGTTTTATAGTAAATTGGTAATCATTAGAGTTTGCCTCTTCTAATTCTATACTATATTTTGGCCAAACATTATCCACACATCAACATAGATTGATATCAATGTCCCATACTTGGTATATGCCAACTAATGTATTCATCAGAGCTTCATGCTTCAAGGGTTCAAAGGTTTATTCTCTTTGTGCTTATTCAGCAGAACAACAACCCATATATTGAGAACTGCTGTTTGTCAATTTAAGTTATGCATATTGTTGGATAATAACATCTTATATAATAACAATAACTACTAGTTTAAATCTTTTAACTTCTAATTCCCAATGTAGTTTTGGTTCAGCAATTATTTAGTAGGCAATAATATCCAACCATTTTGACACACACATTCCTTCCTTAGCCTACTTTTGAGCTCTTGATTCTTCCCCCACAGAGCATTTGTTATTGAATCTTAAATGGAAAATTTGCTCACTCTATGTGCAACTTGCACTTTGGCTGTTGTGCATATTTATTGGTTTATAATGTGTGCATATAGCATATATACGCATTACAATGATACCTCCCATACAATAATACTCTTGATGAATAAGTGAAAAATATTATTAATACTACATATAAATGAAAAGAAATATTTTCTCGAAAACATTCAAATTTTAGTCTGGCTGGGAAACATTGCAGTGATGGATAGATTGAGGGACCAGTTAGTAAAATCCTAAACTGAAGCCTTCTAATAATCCGGGTTTGTGTCTACATATTCTCTCTGCACTCTTTGTGAACTACTACTGGAAAATATATGGGTGAATAATTTACGTGTTCACTCTGAATTACGCTCTGTACAAGATGCTGCTCAAAAGTATGAAAATGTTTCTTTTCTCAGTCATTTTAAACGTGGCTCTAGATTAATAGCTGTTCGAAAGCATTTCAGATTTGATTCCCACACTCAGTAAGAACTAGCGTATGTCCTAAACCAGGTTCTGTATAAGCCAATATTGAAAAAAATCGGGATTTTCACAGACATGATAATAATTTCCAACTAGGCCTGGCCCAGGTGGCCTCTCAAAGGTAATAAAGAGTCATTTATACATTCGCTTCAAACTACGCTCTATTCATGCAAATACTCAAAATAGTCTTCACCCACTTCAAACAAACTTTGTAAAAGTAGCTGCTGATGATGTTTGAGTTTCCATTCACACATTTACAAAAGAACATCTAAATACTTTTGTGTATTTATTTGTATGGATGAACACTGGCGAATTGTTATATACACCTTCCTGCTCAAAGCCTTTCTCAAGGAGAATGTAGAGAGAGTGAATGTAAATTAGTGGAGAGGAATCTGACCTCATTGTGAGGTTAGTATACACCATTAGGGGGTGCATGAGAAAAAGTAGAACAAGGATTACACTGTGTCACACAATTCTTGTTCTTGGTTTAAAATGGTCAGACCCCAAAACTGTAGAAAAATTACATATTTTTTTTTGAATTTTCAATATATGAAATTTTAGTTATATAAAACATCACAAAACCTTCTTTCAACATAGCCTAGTGCCTTTTTTGATGTTTGTGCTATTCCAGAAAACTGTTCTTTGTATACTATGTAATAAATCTTGAAAAAGGTAATACAAACTCATATTAAACAACTATTTTTCAACTAAAAAAAAATAAAATTAGTCGAAAAAAGATTCTTTTTCAAATTTCCAACTGTATTCCACATTGATATTATGAATGGTCTTCATATGTAGTCACCCTTCACTCATTATACTGTCATTGTTTACGACCGTTAGTTGTTATGCAATGTTTTTGTGTGAAAAGTGCAAATTTTTATTTAATGTTTGGCTGGAACAATATGTACGACCACCCTATTGGATGTCACCTTTACCACTAAAAAATTCACGTCTTTTTGGTCCTTTGAGCCTATTGTAGTGTTTAATCGGAAAACTATAGAAAAAATCTTTTTTTTTGCTTTGTTTTTTTTAATCTTATTGGTTGGCAGTTGGCACAAAAAGTTATTTAACATATGTTTGTGTAAATTTCTTCAGGATTTCTTTTATAGAATGCAAAAAAATACATCTTTAGAATATAAAAAACCACACTAAAATATAGCACCAGACTAAGTCAATATAAAAGTTTTTCTAGGCTGTATTATATTATATTTTCCTACAAAAGCCCGATTTTGTTGAATCCCCCTTATTTTCATAAAACCAAAATTTAAAAAAGAGTAATGAAATTTTTTCAAAGTATGCCCACATATCAAAAGCTAACAGAAATCGAGGTAAAAGCCAGTAACATAAATTTGATCACATTTTTGATTCTGACCTGAATTGTGATTTTATTTGATATGTTACTTGAATCATGAATAATTTATTGAACTCAGACCTTATCCAAGACCTGGTATTTTATGTTTAGTTATATTTTCAGAGCAAAACAGCAATATTGAAGCCAGCAATACTTTATTTTAAAATATGTTGCTTTGTAATGTATTGTTTTTATTGTTCTCGTTGTAATGTCTTCTCAATTATCAACTATCCTGCTGTCATGGCAACTTTGGATTTTTGATTTAACGTTCCAAATTATGTGTTCAACTTCCAACTACTTAGTAATGGCATAGATAAGAAAGGAATCTGACCTCATTGTGAGGTTGTGGGAAACCACTAGAGGGTGCATGAGAGCAAGTTGAACACAGATTACCTTGTGTAACACATGGCTTTGTTCTTGGCTTCTACTTATGATTTTCTGGTTGACCCGAAAATTAAAGATGACATAATTTATTTATATTTTCCTGCAAGTATTTTTTCATGGAAAATTGTAGGTTTTTATAACATAATCTGATGCTATTTTTAGTTTTTTTTTTAATTTCATGTATGTGTTCTTTGTATTGTATGTAATGAGTCTATGTAGCTGTGTTTCTCCCATCCCCTAAAAACCAACCTATGTGAATAAATGGAATGTGATTAAGGAGAATAGATATAACAATTTTCCATAATCTTGTTGTCATGACAACCCTAAAAATTTCTTGATTTTCGGTGGATCATTATGTGTTTTATTTAATAGTAACGTCATGTAGATGTAATATAAAACATCATAAGATTTTTTTATAACATATTATGATGCTATTTTCAGTGTTTTTTATATTCCAATTATGTGTTCCTTGAATGAATCATCAATAAAATACAAATTCATGTTAAACGACTTTTTGTCAACCAAAGAAAGCTTGAAATAATCGAAAAAAATATATATATTTCCTAATTTCTAAATTTTCAACTTCCCTCCACTCCGATTTCTTGATTTTCTCCCTGTATGTAGTCACCCATTGTTCACTCGTTGTACTGTCATTGGTTAATAGGGGGATTAAAATTCAATTATGCCGTGCTAGTGTGTAAATAGGGCAATTTTCAAATGTAACATAAACATCAATGTTTGATTATGACAAGTTGTACATTCCCACTTGTGCCACCAAAAAGTTGATTTCTTTTTGGTCCTTTTAGCCTATTTTGATGTGAAATCAATGTGAACTAGGATTGTAAATCTGGAAAAAACATTTTTTTTATTCAACTACATGTCCATTTGGTAGTGTGAAGTTCTTCAAGATTTATTACATAGAATACACACATACCTGGAATATCAAAAACCCTAAAATATAGCACCAAACTGTATTACTATAAAAGTTTTAGGTTGTTTCATATTATAATTTTCCCATAAAACACAATTTTGTGGATAGATTCGTGTATTAATTAATAGAGAGGCAACAACAGTATAAGACCTTTAATAATAAGCTAAGTAATAGGTATATTCGAAGACTTGTGCATTGGTGATACTTATAAGCTGGTGCTTCCAAATATTCTTGTTAAATTCACTCACACTAATCAAACGATATAGAATTATGGTGGTGCATTATGTGTACTTGTCAACAGTAAAGAAACCAACATTCAAGTAACATTTAAGCAGAGCATGCGCCCTACTGAATTATTATAAAGATCAATATCTTTTAATATTTAACAACATTACAATACATGCATTTTCAATTAGATTTGTTTAACTGGTCATTTGTTAATTTTCGTTCATAGGCTGTGATTATTCCCCCAAATTAGTCTTAATTGGTCTGGTCACTTTTTTAGTTTACTAACTCTTATCGGTTTACGTTTGTTATTTGGTCCTTAATCGCTGCTCAGACCTCTGACTTGACTTGTGACTTGAGAAAGAGGTAACTTTGCTTGATTTGGTACTTGAAATTTGAAAAACGATAATTAAGTCAGTAATGATCTATTTCAAAAAATTTTGCCTTAAAATGTATTATTTTCAATATTCTTGTTAAACTTCTGCAAATGAGGTGACAGTGTCTTTGACTCTTCTCACTGTGCGTATTTAGAATAACCCTTCATATTGAGTGTGAATGAATAGGTTTCCTGTTTTTAAAAATTCATGTTGTTATCAGAATGCCCCAATTTCATTTTGAATTATGCAGTATGTAAGATCAAGTGTGATAAATGTATGTCTCCACATGGCTGTGTTTTTTCCTATCCGTAAAATCAAACTGTGCAAAAATATGGAATGGGGTGGGGAGAATGGATGAAAAAATCTTGTTATCATAACAATTTTAAAATTCCTTGATTTTTGATTAATCATTTCAAATTATACATTCTATTTCATAGTAACGTCATATATAAGAGAAGAATCTGACCACGATGTGAGATTAGTTGAGACCACTAGAAGGTGTGTGAGAGCAACTAGAACACAAATTACATTTTGTAACAGAATTTTTGTTCTTGGCTTCTGATTGGTCAAACCCCAAAATTGAAGCAAAATAACACGAACATTTCCAAGTGTAAAATTTGTAAAAATAAGTGAGGGGGATATCCCCAGGATCTTTTTTTTGGAAAATTGTGAAACTGTAAAATATCATGAAACTTTGTTATGTCACAGTCTATTGCCATTTTTTTAATTTTCTGATTTTTCTTGTAGCCTACGTGTTTCTTGTATTCTTTGTAATAAATCTCGAAGGAATTAATACAAACTCTTGGTAAAGTATTATTTTTCAACTAAAAATAAATGAAATTAATCGAAACAAATTTTTCCAAACTTCCAACTTTATTCCACATTGATATTATGATATGTAGACACCCATTCTCCACTCATTATACTGTCATTGGTTACGACCCCATTGGATGTCACCTTGATCACTGAAAAATTCAGATATTTTTAGTCCTTCAAGTCTATTGTAGTGTGAAATTTAATGGGGAATCTATAAAAAACATCTTTTTTTTGTTTTGTTAAATTGAATTTTATTGGTGGGCAAAAGTTATTTAACATGTGTTTGTGTAAATTTTTTCAAGATTTTCTTCATAGAATACAAAAAAGACATCTTTAGAACATAAAATAACACACTAAAATATAGCACCAGAAAGTTCTTTAGGCTGTATTATATTAAATTTTCTTACAAAGGGTCGATTTTGTTCATACCCACCCCCCATATTCATAAAACCGAAATTGAAAAGTGAATAATGTGATTTTTTTGAAGTACATATCAAAAGCTAACATGTCATTGAGATAAAAGAATGGTAACAAAATTTTTTTCTTTTCGATTCTGACCTGGATTGTGACTATATAGAGCACTTTAAATAAGAACCTTACAAGCTGATGTGAAAAAAAATTGCTGATAATTTTGGTTGTTTATGCCTTTAATAGATTTGTGTATTAATTAAGAGTGAGGCAATAACAGCATAAGACCCCTGATAATAAGCTAAGTGATAGAGAATACTCAAAGATTTGTAAGGTGTATTGGTGACACATATGGTGCTGTCAAATATGCATATTAAGATTACTCACACTAATCAAACGATAAATAACCATGGTTGTTCATTTTATGTACCTGTTAACAGTATGTAGATAAGACTCATCTCTTTGGAAAGTTACAATAAAACACTCAAATACCAAAAACTACTTGAACTATACAAAATTATGATGGTGCATTATGCAAACTTACTCAAAAGTACAGTATACTCATCTCTCAGTGGAGTTGTGGGCAAATAGTCAAGGGCCAGATGCTACTGAAACTATATAGAATTATGGTGATGCATAACATGTGCTCAATCATCAGTAAATGAGACCCATTTCTGATTAAAGTCAAGTGCCAAGTGTTACTGATATAAGATACTATCTCATTGCATGTTAGTGATTACAGGCCGATGCACGGCTCGAAGTAGTTCGGGCTTGATGCGACCAAGAAAAATTTATGTGGTAGTGAATTCCACCTGAAGTTCTTGGTAAAAATTGACTTGGGGTAAATGAAAGTTAACTAATGTTGAATCATGGTAGTATGGGTGCTATATAAGGGTTAGGCCATAATTTTGTTCTAATTGTTTTTTATTCATTTTTAGTAAGAGTTCAGAGATTGTCTGTATTAGCCAAGTGAATATACCCCTGCCCATAGGTTTAAGCCCCTTTACACAACTTGATGTAAAGTAGGCGAACAAAATTATTTACCTCCATCTTGGTACACATACTTCTGGATCACCAAATCATGTAATAAGCTAATAAAGCTAATAACTTTTTTGTTTTTTTGAGGGAAAAAGATCCAAAAGTTTATATGAACACATTTCATTATCATATATGGAAAAGCAAGAGCGGAGACATATTATTAATTAGATTTTTATATACTAGTCTGTAAGTTATATGCGAAACTGGCAAAAGGTGCTGAATCCGTAAGGTTACCACTAAATAGATAGCGTGTAAAAACTTTATTACAAGTAAGAGATAATTTACCTATTATGTGTTAGCTATTGATATGTAATTCAAACTTTAATAATCTGCTTATTTTCAATATCTTTATCAACTATTGACCTCAGGGATAATTTTTCTAGTCAGCAAGATATGAGAACCTCAAGTGCTTAGCAAACAGACGTTTATGTTTTATCATAAGTTGCGTAATAATAAAAGTTGGGTGTGATGGACAGATATAATCTTCTTCGTCCAAGCATGAACTACACATTACCATGGATTGATATCAGTGTTTCATACTTGGCATGTTCCAACCACTGTATCCATTGGGAAATAGCATCATGCTTTAAATAGGGTCGAAGGATTGCCTTTCTCTTTGTGCTTCAGCAAAACAACAAACCCTTTTACATATGGCGGTATCCACTATCCACCTCTCGCAGAAGAAAATGAATTTTTGAGTGGTAATTGATTATTCATCAAGTCCATGCATCCGAAAACGAATACCTGACTAACCAATTTCATACCCGACATGGACTAGTAAATGGACGAGACACCATGATTCGCCATATGATCAAGCTATGTCATGGGCTTTCTTCTCTCCCGAGATAAATGTGTTTCTATGTATAAGTTGTAAACAAATAACTCTCCCAAATCATGTATGTTTGTGTGTACATTCATCCTAAACTAGGCCTTGTACAAGCTACTCCAAAGTATCAAGATGTTCTTCCTATTATGGAAAAATATCAAGAAGATCATTTATACATTTACTCTGAACTCGTCTATTACAAGTACCGTAATTACTAAATATCTGCTAACCAAAAGTATTGGCGCTGTCTACTTCTACTCAAGTCTATCTTTGTGTTTTTGTACAAAAATGCTACTAAAATTAATGAAAACTGACAATACGAACTACAGAAGAAATACATAGCAGATTTATTCACATGTTATTTCTGAAACTAGACTCAATCAGATATTGCTCAAAATTATGGATGCATATTACTTGCCATGGAACTACAATGCGCATTAATTGAGGATGATGAATGTTTTTTGGTTACTCAATTTTTCACAAATTGTTCCTATGTTAACTCATTACCCTCAAAGTTGAATAAACTGAAATATATTTTTTGTATTTTGAAAGTCTCGTATATGGATTCCGTAAAAATAGTTGACCAGCCCCGGTCTAGATTATAAAAAATCTTCAAATGAACGCATTCATGTTCTTGATTAAAAACTTCACTTGCTTTACAGAGCCTAGTTCAGAGTGGATGTTCAAGTTCAAACTTGATATTAGTGGTTCAATAATATTATAAGTCCACCAATTAGAAGCTGAGAGATAGATCGATACATAAAGATAAGTATGATGTATTGCTGATACATCTTGGCCTGTGCTGTCATGTCTAATCTTTATCCTTAAATATAATTATATAAATGATTTGTTTATAACTAGCATTATGATTGTGTATCTTTTACATTGACAAAATTTAAAATTTACATAGTTTATAATATAAATATTATAATGGAAATAGTTTGCCTGAACTTTGACCCCTACTTCCATCTATATTTATAACTTTTTATGCATCTGTATAAAAATAATTATGGTGGTGCATAATGTGCTCTTGATTAAAAGAAAAGTAGACCCATTTCTTAGCAAAGTTACTTGTGAAAAGTGCAGTGCCAAGAGCTACTCAAACTATATCAACTTGTCATTCGTAATGCTCGCTTACTCTGAAGTAATTGAGCATCATCTGTGATCAAAGTTAAGTGCCGAGTGCTACTATTATAAGTTACTATAGCATTACATGTTAGTCATTACAGACTGACCCACAGCTTGAAGTAGTTCAGGTTGAAGCGACCAAGAAAAATTTGAGTGGTAGTGAATTCCACCTGATGTTCTTGGTAAAAAATGATTGAGCGTAAATGGAAGTTAACTAATGGTGAATCATGTAGTACACTTAATAACTTTTTTTGTTTTTTGGAGGAGCAAGATCGAAAGGTTTATAAGATAATTTATATTATATAGATATAATTTCAATATAATATCTAGAAAAGCAAGAGCAGAGACACATCATTATTAATTACTGTAGGTTTTTGTTTACCAGTCTGTATGTCATATGCAGAACTGTCAAAAGGTGCTGAAACTGTGAGGTTAGAGGTTACCACTAAAAGGCGCATGGGAATAGATGGTTTGTAATGAACTTTATTACAAGCAAGGGATAATTCTGAAGGGTTGTTGTCCAATTTTGATTTGAGTCCTAACTTTAACATTATTATTTCATCAAGGCTTCTTTGCTAGTTTGACTAATGTACATGTATACTTATAATGTGTTATCTATTGATAGGTAATTCAAACTTTAATAATCTGCTTATTTTTAATATCTTTATCAACTATTGACCTCAGTAATAATTTTTCTAGTCGGCAAGATGTACCAGTCCATATGAAAACCTCAAGTGCTTAGCAAACAGACGTTTATGTTTCATCATAAGTTGTGTAATAATAAAAGTTGGGTGTGATGGAAAGATATAATCTTCTTTGGCCAAGCATGAACAGTACATCAACATGGATTGATATCAGTGTTCCATACTTGGTATATGCCAACTACTGTATTCATTAGGAAAAGCCATCATGCTATAATGAAAGTTTAAAGGTTTTGCCTTTTTCTTTTTGTGCTTATTCAGCAAAACAACAAATCCTTTTACATACAGTGGTATCCATCCCTCTCAGAGGGGAATTATTGAGGGGTAATTTATTATTCATCATTATTCATATGCTTACTTGGTCATATTGCTATTTTACTGGATGGTGATAAATGTTACTTTCAGACAGTTGCTATGAATGAACTTGTAAACAAGTAACTCACCCAAAGCATGTTTGTTTGTGTGTACATCCTCTCAAACTAGGCCTTGTACAAGCTACTCAGAAGTATCGACATGTTCTTCCTATTATGGAAAAATATAAGGAAGATCATTTATAAATTTACTTTGAAGTAGGCTTCTACTCAAGACTATCTTTTTGTTCCTGTGCAAGAACCTACTGAAATCAATGAAAACTGAAATTAATGAAAACTACTCAAAAAATATATAGCAGATCCATTTACATGTTAAATCTGAACTAGACTCCATCAGATATTGCTCAGAAGTATGGATGTATATTACTTGCCACGGAACTACAATGCGCATTAATTGGGAATGTTGAACGTTTTTTGGTTACTCACTATTCCACAAGTCATTTTTCTGTTAACTCATCAACCTCAAAGTTAAGGGCACTGAAATAAATTTAGCCACAATGTCAAATATCTTTTTCGTAATTTTATAGTTTTTGTATATGATCTTTGGTAAAAATAGTTGATCTGCCCTGGCCTTGATTAAAGAGATTCTTCAAATGAACGTCTCCATGTTCTTGATTCATTACTTCATTTGCTTCCACAGAGCTTAGTTTAGAATGAATGTGTATATGTTCAAACTAGATATTAGTGGTGGTCCAAAAAGATGATGAGACCACTAATTATAAACTGAGTGAGAGTGGATACTCAAAGATTTGTACGATGTATTGCTGATAATGAAGATAATGAATTTCCACCCTACTGACGTTCTTGGAATACTACAATTTTTGGCTTCAATTTTGTCTGGCTGGTACACTGATAATAAACGAATTGTAGCGCACAGTCGACAAAATTTGACAAATTAAAGCTTTTTGAAAGGGGAAAATGATTCTAAGATAAATGAAATATTTTTGCCATTCATGAGCAACACGTTAGCATGGTCATGGATTATATGTAAAAATATAATGAGTGTAAATGTATTTCTGTCCTTCAATTTTTGGATTTTATTAATGATTTTAAAGTATACTGATTGCTCGGAATTACATATTTAATTCAAATATTCAGTAATCAATCAACCCCAAAATATGACTGACTTGGTTTAGAAGCGTTGGATGTATTATAAAATTTATAGTTTGTAGTCACAATATTTGTAGTGTATTGCGAGAGTCGGAAAGTAGGTTTTAATTGTTATGCAAACAGGCGTTGTCTGTACGTACTCATAAATTATATAAGCATAAAATTTAACGTTGTCTACACTGGCTATATGACATGGCTGTCAGACATCTATGAGTCTTCAAATGTTCTGTGCCGCACAAAGGCTATGCAAAGACAATGGCTTACGTGACATCTCTTAAAAATGATAAATTATAAAAAAAAAATTTATTAACCACAATATTTGTATTATAGGTCGTTTGAAGTAAGAACTCATATATTATTCGTAAAAGTTTTTTGTCATGTGCGATAGTCCCAAGTTCCGAAAAATTGTTTGTACCCGGACTCGACCCAAGACCTGGTATTTTATCTTTTATATTTAGTTACATTTATAAAGAAAACCAGGGATAATGAAGTTAGCAATGCTTCATTTCGAGTAGTGTTCATTTTCAATGTTCTTGTATGAATGAGCAAACAGTGCCTTTGACTCTTCCCACTGTTCATATTTTGAATAACATATTTAGTATGAATAAATTTCCAAAAGTCATTGATGATCAATTGCGATAAACATATGCATTCACTTTACAGTGTCTCTTTTTGGCTCCCAAAAAATCTACCTATTTAAAATTTCTTGATTTTTTATTGACCATTTCGAATTATATATTCCATTCCATAGTAACCTCCTACATAAAAGAGAAATCTGTATTCATTATTAGTTTAGTAGAAATCACTAGAGGGTGCATGACAGCAACTAGAACACAAAGCTGAAAAATATAACATATTTTTTTGTTTCCAAATTTTGGGGGTTGTGGATTTCCCCAAATATTTTTAATGCATGAAATTTAAGTAATATGAAACATTCTTTTAACATAGTCTAGTACCTTTTTTGGTTGTTTCTGATATTTTATATGCTTTATTATAAGAAGTCTTTTTCGAAATGTAACATCTTCAATGATTTTGTAAAACTTCTATAAATAAGATGACAGTGTTATTGACTCTTCCCACTGTTCATTTTAGAACAACTCCTGCATATTGACTGTGAATAAGTAAATTTCTGACTTTTTAAAATCCATGTTGTTATCACAATTTTCAATTTCTTGATTTTGATTGGTCAGTTTGATTTACGTTATATGTATGCTCAAGTGTGATGGATGTATGCCTTCACTTAGTCGTGTCCTTTTTCCGTCCCTAAATATCAACCAATGATTGATGGACTGTGGTTAAGGAGAATAGATATAATGACCTTGTTGTCATGACAACTTTGGAATTTCCTCATTTTTGATTGGTAATTTCAAAATATACACTCTATTTCATAATAAAAGAAGCTGACCTCATTGTGAGGTTAGTAGAAACCACTAGAGGCTGCTTGTGAGCAAGTAAAGTACAGATTATTGAGTATTGATTATTGAGGTACTTATTAGTAGAGCTCGACTGATATCACTTTTTGATGTCGATACCGATATCGATATATCGGCCAACTAGTGGCTGATACCAATATGCCGATATTGATATAAATCATATTTTGAGCCACAAAATGGGCTTTTATGATGTACCTTGTGAGTCTGTAGTTTCATTTTGATATTTATTATCATTGCAGTAAGAGTTTTATTTAACTAACTCTAGTTAATGCTTGAACAAATGTTATTCTGTAACTCTCCCTGTGACCTCAATATCAGTCTAGCCTTTTCCAGGAAAATGAATTGTTATTCTGACCCTTTTAAATATAACTGTAGGCATATGTTAAGGATATTGAAAAAATATAAATTGATATATTTTAAAGTGAATCGTGATAATGATAAATTCCTTCGATATTGTGATAGCATATGTGGAGTTACATCCTATTTAGTCAATAATAATGGATTATGTTTATTTTTGTAATTATCAGCAAATTGATAAACAACCATCAATATAGATAAAACTGTTACCCCATGTAATGAAAGTGATGAAATGAATTTGGGAAGGTCACAAATTGGGAACTGACATTATTGCTTTGAGCTACCTGTACCATGTTTCTATGATTACTAACTCACCAGCTTCAAATCGATTCTATGTATAGAACCACGGTTTAATGTTGATACTAAAAAACTTTTTCTTTAATTATATAAGGTTGTGATTGGCGGATATAATATTCTTTGTCCAAACATGAACTACACGTCAAAATGCATCGAAATCACTGTCCCATACTTGGATATGCCAATTGCCAACTTATGTATCCAGGGCCTAACACTTTGAAGATACAAAGGTTCATTCTTCTCTTTATGCTTATTTGGAAAAACAATAAGCTCAAAGCTCCAATGAAGTTTTGATTCTGCAATTATTTGGTATGCTGTAATACAGTGATACCCAACTTTTTTGGCCCAATCTCTTTCTCAGCCTATTTTTGTGCAACTTGCAC
Organism: Styela clava; assembly: GCF_964204865.1. Taxonomy (NCBI): domain Eukaryota; kingdom Metazoa; phylum Chordata; class Ascidiacea; order Stolidobranchia; family Styelidae; genus Styela; species Styela clava. The sequence continues at coordinate 715,304 of NC_135258.1, forward strand.
TTTGGCTTTTGTGCATTTTGATTTGTTTATAATGTGTGCATATATATGCATTACAATAATACTGATAAATAAGTGAAAAATATTAATAACACCACAAAATCACAGGGAATATTTTGAATACTTGACTGAAGTTCTGAAGGAAATAATTGACGAAAGAAAACTGTTTTTAAACTGGAAGGTTGCTAAAGTTCAGAATAGCACATTTCTTTATAATATCTGAAAAATAAGAACACAGACAAATATTATAGATGAGGTTATTCTATGCTGTCAGTAAGAATCATATATTGCAAAGTAAGTTGTTTGATATAAATTGCATAAAAGTTTTTTATTCACGGTTACACACCAATACACATAGGGTGGCAATTAACAGTTCTAGCCATACATTAGCAATTTTTCAGATGCAATCTACTACATTTAGCAAGGTTTGATATCCCTCTGCTTTCTCTCAATTTCTCTGTTTTCAATGTTTTGTTAAAAGTTTCATGATTGACTTATAGTTGTTTTTCACAAGCTACACTATTTGAGCTATAGGTGGAGAAAGGGGGCCTAGAGGTAACCTCACATTTCTGGTGAACATTCCATAAAGTTTTTGTTTGATGTGCACTAGTCCTATGAAGAAGAAATTTTTGATTTTATTCAAATGAGACTTATATGATGAAGAAAACAACAAAAAATACACGGTTTTCACTGGACACAAAAGTTTAATAAACTTAATCTAAATATGGGCTTGAACTCACAAGCAAGTGTTGTTGATACTTGATCAAATCCTGGTTTAATTTTAAGATTTTTGTATCAAAAAGTTATTCGTGTCAACATAGTGTATGTAATACCTCTGTTGTTTACAAAATATTGTTGTACTCTTATTCGACTGGGCGTTGACTCAGTTTGTGACTTAGCTGACCTGAGTGACCTGACTAGAAATTTAGACAAATCAAAATTTACAAGCACACACCAATTTGTGCATAGCATGTTAGATGGTATGCAATGATATAGGTTCATAATTTTTACACATAACTGTATTTCGGAATGCATGAAAGTTGTTTCAATTGCTTTGCAAATATTTGTTGCCGATGAGTGGACAATTACATAAGAATAGAATTCCACATAATGAAGATAATGTATTTCCACCCTACTGACGTTCTTGGAATACTACAATTTTTGGCTTCAATTTTGTCTGGCTGGTACACTGATAATAAACGAATTGTAGCGCCCAGTCAACAAAATTTGACAAAGTAAAGCTTTTTGAAAGGGGAAAATAATTCTAAGATAAATGAAATATTTTTGCCATTCATGAGCAACACATTAGCATGGTCATGGATTATATGTAAAAATATAATGAGTGTAAATGTATTTCTGTCCTTTAATTTTTGGATTTTATTAATGATTTTAAAGTATACTGATTGCTCGGAATTACATATTTGATTCAAATATTCAGTAATCAATCAACCCCAAAATATGACTGACTTGGTTTAGAAGCGTTGGATGTATTATAAAATTTATATTTCGTAGTCACAATATTTGTAGAGTGTACTGCGAGAGTCGGAAAGTAGGTTTTAATTGGTATGCAAACAGGCGTTGTCTGTACGTACTCATAAATTATATAAGCATAAAATTTCACGTTGTCTACACTGGCTGTATGACATGACAGTCAGACATCTATGAGTCTTCAAATGTTCGGTGCCACACACAGGCTATGCAAAGACAATGGCCAACGTGACATGTCATGAAAATGATGAATTATAAAATAAAAATTTATTAACCACAATATTTGAATTATAATTCGTTTGCTGTAAGAACTCATATATTATTCGTAAAAGTTTTTTGTCATGTGCGATAGTCCTAAGTTCCGAAAAATTGATTGTACCCGGACTCGACCCAAGACCTGGTATTTTATCTTTTATATTTAGTTGCATTTATAAAGAAAACCAGGGATAATGAAGTTAGCAATGCTTCATTTCGAGTAGTGTTCATTTTCAATGTTCTTGTATGAATGAGCGGACAGTGCCTTTGACTCTTCCCACTGTTCATATTTTGAATAACATATTTAGTATGAATAAATTTCCAAAAGTCATTGATGATCAATTGCGATAAACATATGCATTCACTTTACAGTGTCTTTTTCTGGCTACCAAAAAATCAACCTATTTAAAATTTCTTCTTATTGGCCATTTCGAATCATACATTCCATTCCATAGTAACCATTTAAATAAGAGAGAAATCTGTATTCATTGTTAGTTTAGTAGAAATCACTAGAGGGTGCATGAAAGCAACTAGAGCACAAAACTGAAAAATAGAACAGATTTTTTTTTCAAATTTTGAATTTGTAAAATGAAAGAGGTGGGATGGGGGTGGATTTCCCCAAATATTTTTAATGTATGAAATTTCAGTAATATGAAACATCATGAAACTTTCTTTTAACATAGTCTAGTACGGTAGTACTATTTGGTTGTTTCTGATATTTTATATGCTTTAATATAAGAAGTCTTTTTTCGAAATGTATCGTCATCAATGATTTTGTTAAACTTCTATAAATAAGATGACATTGTTATTGACTCTTCCCACTGTCCATTTTAGAACACCTCCTGCATATTGACTGTGAATAAGTAGATTTCCGACTTTTCAAAATCCATGTTGTTATCAATTTCTTGATTTTGATTGGTCAGTTAGTATTACGTTATATTTATGCTCAAGTGTGATGGATGTATGCCTTCACTTAGTCATGCCCTTTTCCTTTCCCTGAAAATCGACCAATGATTGATGAACTGTGGTTAAGGAGGATAGATATAATAACATTGTTGTCATGGCAACTTTGGAATTTCCTCATGTTTGATTGGTAATTTCAAAATATACACTCTATTTCATAATAAAGGGAGCTGACCTCAATGTGAGGTTAGTAGAAACCACTAGAGGCTGCTTGTGAGCAAGTAAAGTACAGATTATTGAGCAAGTTACTCGTGAACACTGCAATGCCATGAGGTACTCAAACTATATAAACTACACATTCGTAATGCTCGCTAACTTCGAAGTAATTGAGCATTATTTCTGATCAAAGTTAGGTGCAAAGTGCTACTTTTATAAGATACTATAGTGTTGCATCTGCATGTTAGTAATTACAGACCGACCTACGGCTTGAAGTAGTTCGGATTGAAGCGACCAAGAAAAATTTATTCGGTAGTGAATTCCACCTGAAGTTCTTGCTCTAATACAGGTTCAAAGGTTTTGCCTTTCTCTTTGTGCTTATTCAGCAAAACAATAATCCCTACCAACATAGAGACCTAATGTGACTGAATTATGCATATTGTTCGATAATAACATTTTGGATAATAGGAATACCTAGTTTATTTCTTCAAGCTTCCAAACTCCAATGAAGTTTTGATTCAGCAAATATTTATTTAGCAGGCAGTATTGCAGTGATATCCAACCTTTTTGACACAATTTGATTCCTTCTTTAGCCTACGTTTGGGCTCTTGATACCTCCCCCTGTAAACATAAATCATTTATTATCCAATCTTGAACAGAACATTTGCTTGCGATATGTGCAACTTTGGCTTTTGTGAATTTTTATTCGTTTAATATATAAATTTGTGGGGCAATAGCAGGACAGTACCCTCTAATTTTATGTAATACTCGAAGGTGTGTACTAAAGTCATTGTTGTCAAATGATTGCAAAATGAAATCCCCATAACCAGGAAAGAATAAAGGAGAGAATCTACATTGTAAAATTGCTTAATTGTAATAATAGCATATGGTACAGGAGAGGCTTTCAGCACTTGTGTTCACCACTCCAAAAAAATAGATGTACTCGAGTTGTGTGTGTTTTTACCACTTATATGCTATTTAAATACAAGCTATAGGCTAAAAAGTAGGCCTTGTATTGTGACCACCTTCAAACAAACCTGCAGTCTTCTTGCTGAGGCCATGAACCACTGACTTATTCAATAGTTGGTATACCCACTATTTTATCTTTTTGGACTTTATATACTGTGTGCACCGCACATCAGGAGGAGAAAGTGCTTTTCGTGAAAAACAACAATCACCCAACAATTAATAAAATGAGAATTTAGCAAAATAAGATCAATTCATGCTCACTAAATATTTCCAGTTGTGATACAGTGTTATGTTGAGAGTTTTGTGATTGACTAATAATAGTTGTTTCACAAGCTACACTATTGTAGAGTGAGTTATAGGCGGAGAAAGGGGCCCTTGATTGCTATGCAAACAGTCTTTGTCTGTAGGTACTCATACATTACTGGTGAATATTCATTGAAGTTTTATTTCATGTGCACTAGTCCTATGATCGATGAATTTTTATATAATGCATAGGCTTTGTAAATTATCTCCAGTTTGTACAGTATATTTCACATTTCTGTTGTGATTTGTGTCTTTTCTGTTATATTACTGAATATGAAATATATTACTGTGTATGAACTATCATAGTATTACGCAAAACTATGGGAAATCAAAAACTAAAATTGGGTCTGAATTCCCAAGCAAATGTTGTTAATACTTAATTTTAAGATTTCGGTGTCAAGACAATGAACTTCAAATCTTTGGTAACAACATAGGTAGTCTCCTTTTATGCAGAAGTCATATATCAGCCACAATATTAGTATTGTAGTATTATTGAAAGTAACGACCTGCCCTAAAAGTTTTGTGCAATAGTTTTATGAAAGGACATATTATATATGGCATAATATTAGCAGATTACACTGGCTTCCCGACTTGTAATAAAAAGATAAATTATATAATTTATATCTCTGTATCATCACAACTGAGACATTCTTAATATCATTTTAATGATAGGAATTTTTGTCACTTCGTAACGTCACGGAGTGACATGCGACTAGTTGTGCTGTATAATTGGGCTGCTGAAAAATGTTTGTTGTACAATAAATTTTGCATAAATGTAAAGATTAATATCTCTAGAATACAGAGACAAGTTATTATAATTGATATGTCATGAAGCTTTGGACGAAATTTGGTTGATATATTGCAGTCATTTTATGCATTCAACTTTTTGTCACTCCGTGACATCACTTGTTTTTGGTTGAAAGTGAAAAGTGAATTATGGTAAATACATCATTGTTACTGCTATCAATTGGCATTTCTAAAAGTAGCAAACCATCAAGACCTTGATATAGTAAAATTGATTAAATGTGTGAAATGTCACTACGTGACATTTATGGAATTGCTGACCATCTGTTACTCATAGCTTATTGTTAGCTTATTATTTTGAGGGTGGGGTGCAAGACTTGACAAATTCTAAAAAAGGGGTGCGGCTTAGAAAGTTTGAGAACCACTGTCTTGACTAAAGCCATTATTTTGCTCAATGAGAACCCACATGTATAGAAAAAATAAAGGAGAGAATCTACATTATAAAATTACTCAATCATAATAGAGTAGATGTTTTGTTATGCAAATGACAATGCTTACAATAAATGGAATTTGACAAGTTTTCTCAAGAGTAAAGTTTCTAACTTTTGGTAAAGCAAAAAAGTTTCAACTTGTAGGGAAGTCATTGTAAATTATATGAAATGTGAATTCCATGCTTTCTGCATCAAAACAGATTCATGCGAGGTACTTAATAGGCCTTTGATAAAAGTAGGGGCTGCATTACGGACCCCGGTTTAGGAACCACTGATGAGTGGTCAATTACATAAGAATAGAATTCCACGTTGTCTACGATAGGTATATGACATGACAGTTTTGTGACAAATAGACATTCCATTCCACAGCCACACACAGACAATGGTTTCCATGTCATAAAAGTGATAAAATATAGAATTCATGTATCAGACTCAATATATCTATTATAGTATTGAGGTAAAAACTAATGAATTAAATAATTCTTAAATTTTTAGGTTTTGTGCAATAATTATATAAAAGAACAAATTACATATCCTTGCTGAAATTGCATAATATCAGCAGATTACGCTGGCTGTTCAACATGTCATAAAAGTGCAAAATGGTGGAAATTAAATCTTAGTATCGTCGTTGCAGAGACTTTTGCGGGTTTCTAAATCTTATCTTCCAACTTTTCAAGTTTTTTATCCAGCTAGAATGAAATCGCTACATGCTTACTCCTCGTCAGCTGCATTTTTATTACTAGGCAAGTCATTTGGAAATGCTTGAAAATTAAATTTAAGAAATATTTATAGTTATATATTAGTTTTTTCACAAGCTACAAGAAGAACATGGTTTCTCTAATTGCGATGGAAACAGGTTGTCTATGGTGAATATTTATGAAAGTTTCATCTCATGTGCACTAGTCCTATGAATGAATAAATTTTGATATGATAAATAGACTTTGTGAATCATATCTATAAATTTTATATTTCTGTTGTGATGTAGGTGTCTGTTCTATTATTCAACTGAGTATTTTAATAAAACTTATGGTAAGGGGGCCACAAAAAGGGATTTTTTTTTACTGAACCCAAAAGTGGGCCTGAATGCCCAAGCAAGTTTTGTGGCTGAGGGACTTGATCATATCCCAGTTTTATTTCAAGATTTTCATATCAAGACAATGAAAAGGTCTTTGCTGTCAACATAGTCTCCATCTATGCAATACCTCTGTCGTTTTCAAAATCCTGTTTGACTCTGACTTGTCATTGACTTGGCTGGGCGGTGCCCTGACAAAAAATTTAGACGTATTGAAATTTACAAGCACACCACAGAAAGGTATATCATCTTTGCGTTATGCGTAGCATGTTAGATGGTATGCAGTAATGTCAGTTTATAATTTTCACACAGTAAATTGTCTTTCAGTTGAGTTTCAATTGCTGTGCAAACAATGGTTGCCGAGGAGTAATCATAAATTATATAAGAATAAATCTACATTCTGTCTGCGCTGGGTATATGACATGAAAGTTTTATGACGAACACATTCTACAAGTCTTTGATCATTCTTTGCCGCATACGATGGTTTCGCAGACGATGGTTTCGATGTCATGAAATTGATAAATTATAGAATTCATATATCAATCTGAATATTTGTATTATTGGAGGTAAAACCTCATGACTTGAGTAATTCTAAAATAAAATCCTTTTATGTTTTGTGCCACAGTTGTATGAAGGAACAAATTATATATCCTTCCTAGTGCAATGTCATAATATTAGTGCCCGACATGTCATAAAATGATTTTTCGGAGAGTTTTTCAGTTTTCTTAATTCTTTGAAAAGAGTTTTGACCTCAAAACTCCTCGCAAGCTGACTACAACAATCTGGGTATGATATTTTCGTTCACCCAGTGAACATGAAATGTAATACCTTTACCTACCAAGTACCATATGTTCAGTGGCGCAGCTCTCTGGAAATTTAGTAAAACTGAAAAAGTGGCTGAAAGTGTATTTGCTTCTTAAATAGCTAATTTTTTTATATATACATTTGATGATCGCCATCACGTCCTAAAACGATTACTTAACAAGCATCATTTTATAAATGCCGCAAATTCTCCTATGTCACAAACAGGGGAGCGGCCATAGGAGCCGCATGTTGTAGAAAGCGGTAGATAAATAGGTTTGATGATTTAAATAAAAATTTCACTCTTACTTGACCTCAATCTTTTGTACAAAACCTTCGCTAAACCTAAGGTTGGAAATACAGAAATGTTCAAATCATTCCGTAACCTAACTGGATAATTACTAGTTTGTTATTTTTAAACGTGGCTGGGGACGTTTTGCGCAAATATCACATTTTTGCAAAGGTGGCGGGGGCTTTGTACAAAATACACTCAATTTCCTTCATTCTCATGTATAACAACATCTATATTAGGTATATCCCTCGGATTGTTTCCGAAGTTAAGCGAAAGGGGCAACGTTTGCAGAAACTTGCCCTTGGCAGCAGAAGAGTTGGTCACAAGTCATGTATTTATCAAAAAAAAAAAATTTCGCAGGATGCTGAATCTATGTGATTCGTCTGGTGCAGCGAACTAAGTGGCATATTTTCCCTCCTATCCAGCCCCTTTTTTATTTTTCCTGAAACCATCTTTCCTCACTGGAAGTGCCTCAGGTTCAACTATCTCTGAATTCATTATGCATGTTGTCCTAAATATACATTTACAATTTATTTAAGAAAAAATTGGAATCCTGTGCAATCGAGGTATCCCATCTACATGTAGAATAATCTGCTTTATCATATGTGGAACATATTGTCTGCTGCAAAATGTCCATAGTTTGTACGTTTCTCTTAAGTCCTAGTCCTCTGATATTTGTATTCAGAATAATTTGTTGTTGCAGAGTTGTGATGACAAAATATCTTTTAAAAACTTTTTTCTCCAGCTGACTATATAAATAATTTATTCATTTTCCCTCAATTTTAAGTTCTGGATCGTCTTCACAGAGCCCAGATCGAAGCAGTGTTGACCTAGAAGTTAGAAATCACGATTTGTTTGTGGCAGGTGAGTGTATTTATAGTTAGTTCTGTTATTGCAATTGATTTCCGTTTGTTTAAAACTCAAAATATTACATTTAGTCAACGCAAAAGTAAATACTTGGTTTAAAGCTTTGATGAGCCTCTATGAGTTTGATTTGTATTATTTCATGTCCTATGTCCCAAATAAATTTCATAAATATTTGTGTGGCATGTGTACCAATCCAATCAAGAGTTCCATCACCAATACTTTTAAAATACTCACAAAATTATCCTATCTACTCTGTTGACATTTGAACAGGTGTATCCCAAGTTTTTAAAGTGGAAAAATGACAAATAAAAATATTTGAAAACTAGTTGTAATCGAATTTTATATTTGTAGCATTAACTATTTTGCAGACTATATATTGTAGAGCAGGGATACTCGATTATTTTGACCAAAGATCTGTTTAGAATGCTTCAAAATTGTTGGCGTCCGCTCGTTTCAAAAACTTTTTAATCTAATTTTGCGTTTTGAAGGAAAACAAATAACTCGATCATGGAAATCTGAAGAAAAAAACAAACAAATATTTGAAATTCTTGTTGCACTACAGGTATTCTCCAGGTATATAGTTAGTTGTATATAAACTCTAAATAACCATTATTGAAATATTATACCCAATCTGTGTTGCCATATATTGGCAACACATCAAGGGCTAACATTTCAATAATCCTACTTAGTGTATCCCACATGTAATAGTGATAATCATTTATGCTTCAGCGTTATGATAGATTCCACACTTGTTTTAAAATTATTCTGGTATTATTATGTTATATTTCAATTGTCTCCATGTAGTATGGTTAACATATAACGTGTAAATATATCAGGAAACTAATGAGACAGGTTGTGTGTTCAATGTCTAACTGGCATCGTACACACCCTGCTTACATATCAGATCTAAAGCATAACAAAAAATAATTCTATTAATTTGTTAACTGCTGATTTTTTGATAACCTAAGTATTAAGAGTAGGTAGGGATTAGTTTAATTGCTCAATCGCAAATTTCACATAATTTAGGAATAACATTCATGAATTAATGTAAATAAATTACGACTTGGTCATATCTATGGTAATTTACTTCAACTCATCCTGTAGATCAGGAACTGGAGGTTGCAAACCCAGAGGAGGGCGCTTATTGGGTTTTATAGGTCACAAAGAGTAAACCAATTTCACACAGTGTACTATATATATTGCCCTTCTGTAGACTTTTGATTGGAAACACGGGGTTGCAAAAAATTTTAAAAGGTTGGAAGGGTTGTAAAAATGCGTCATATTAAACTTTGATAACCTGTAATAAATAATTTTTATTTATTTAAGTAATTTTTATTTTATTTTTTTTAACTACCCGTATGTAATTTATAACTTCTGTTTGGTTGTGTGTGTGGGTGCGTGTGTGAGATATTTCCATTATTTTGAGTGAGTGAACACGTACCACTTCTTCTTGGCAAAACCTTCCATCTTGTATACATTCTGTACGTGTTGAACCTTATCTAAGGTTTTGTTTGCTCTCCTGATTTCATAATCAGTTTTTATTTATTTTTTTTACCAATCATTTTATTGTCTATTTCTGAGTCAGCCTATTTCTGAGTTGTGTTCTAGCATTGAACACTGAATAATTTATTTATTGGATAAAATTTAAAATAGGTTACTTACTAATTCTATTTCATATATAAGATAGCTTACTGGCTATAGAAGATTTATGTATGTGGTCTGTGGAAGAAGCCATGACTGTACATTTTCATATTTATCTCAGGGGAGAGGAAAGTCCGCTTAATCGTATGATTAACCACGGCTTCTCATCCGTTTACCAGTTTGTGTCGGGTAAGGATTAGTTAGTTAGGTATTTTTCCAGATGCATTGATGGTGTATGAAGTCGTGGGTGACCAGCATTCACGTGACCCACTCTACAGTGACGAGGAGTACAGCATTCCGGTGGCGAGCGTATTTCTAACGCTTAGTACGATGAGCCACATCGTCGAGGCGTACTTACATGAAATGCCATTTGATGGAAATAATAATTCCTTATATGGAAAAACAGGATGGCAGTGAATGCAAAATGTGTTATCTCTCTGTGAAGCCCTGTAACCAAATTTATAGTGAACTTGTCAGCTTTAAACTGTCATGTGTAGTCTTTTAATTTTGTTTTTCCAGGCTGAGATTTTTTGTTTTCATTGTTTTCGTAACTATAACTTTCTCTGACTTTTCAAAATTTGTTCTTTTATGTTCAACAGATATTAAATATTATATATAATTATACTTGAAAGTAGTACTCGGCAGCATATCTCCCACGTTTCGACTTTTGTCTGGAAAAAATGGCAGATCAGAATCAACCACAAGAGGGAGCTAATGTGAACATTCTAGGTATGTATTTGTAATTTTTACATCAAAAAATTTCAGAACAAGCTTTTCATTTAGAACATAAGGTTTGTTTATTTTTTTGATGTTTGATTACTAGTTGCAGTATTGCTCACTAATTTAGTTCAATGGCTCAAGCTCTGTTAGAACCTTTTTTGAAAAGGACGCTACTTTGTTTCAGGGGCACACATCGATGAACTGCATGCAGGACATGTAAATCAGATTGTTGCTCAGGCAGACGTAGTTCAAGCTCAAGCAGAAGTGATTCATGTAGACAACGTGAACCTTCACATGCATTTTGGAGATAATGGTAATTTTTTTTAATATGAATGCATAGGGTGTGAATGGCATGTTCATACATAGTTGAGACATACGTACATAGTTAGGAAAATTCAAGTGAAAATACTTTTGTCTCTTTTTGCTGTCTCACTCTGATTTCCCTGGTAAAATGGACTATTTGAGATGAATACTGTATATGCTCGTTTTACCGCACAATCTTGATTAAGGAATGTGCGCTTCATCGAAAGTCTGGATTGGTGTTTTGTTTCCAAGGCATCAGAGATAAAATACGCTGACCGTCTAGTTTTTCACAATTTGTCAACAATATCTTGTAAACAACCTCCAAAATTAAAATTTGGAGATTGCTACCACTCGCAGAAGTAAATACTCTTTCAAACAAGCCATTTTTCATGTCGTTAATCCAAAAACAGGTGAAGCCTTAGAAAATTTAGTGAACATGATTACTTATTAGCCTCAGTATATCGCTCAAGAAAAGAATACCACTGAGACGTGCAGTGCTCAAAATGAACTGGCAACGGTTTACTGAAATGCTGGTCCCCTTATGAATCAGTGGAGATCTTTGGCGGCTACCGGCTTGTATTTTCTATGGTTATGTATGTAATATTAAAATATTATGCTTGCCATTGACTTCAATAAGTTTCCGTGAACTAGTGCCTTTCATACTAATAGGACGCAGAATTCGTTGTGGCGAGTGTTATTGGTATATTTATCGTCACCAGTCGACAAGTGTTTATGAAATTTAAACTAGGTATTATAATGCTATTGGAACTTCAGTTGGAAGACCTTAGGAAAAAGCTATCTAACCACGCTCGAGTGATTATTTGTTTTATGACACGAGTAAACTTTAAGAAAGACAAATTTAGGCAAATAAAGTTCATCAAGATGATTTGAAAATTTTTTTTTATCACGCTTCCTTTAAACCTAATGGGACAGCCCCGAAATGCTAAATGAATTAACCTGGTTTTTGGAAGTTTCTTTGTACAGACATGCACCATATGTTTTGTTTGCCTATAGCATAAAAAAGGAGGCAGCCACAAAGAGTGCTTTGTGTCAATTTATATAAAAAGTTTTTGTTAAAAATATTCTTCTCCACAACCATGGTCCAGAAAATTAGGTTACATCTGGATATGAAAAATGTGTTATGGGACAATATATAGCACTGACATGCTTAATTAATTAATAATAATTTTTTAGGGGAAAGTCTGGATGGTAGTTTTGGTTTAGAAAAATTGTACTTTTATCACACAACATAATCCCGGTATTGTCTAACTTTATATTTTATTTCAGCAGCACCACCTGCAGCAGCACCACAAGCTGAACTACAACATGATGCGCCTGCACCACAACATCAAGTGCAGGATGATGCACCATCTCCCGAACCAAAAATGAAGAAAAAGGGAATTTCCTCTTCATCAGGTATGAACCAAGAATAATGTCGAGTATTTTCATACAGAGCAATATAGAACTAATTTATCCCATCTTAGGTGAAGTGAGGAAACCAATTATATTCAACTTGTGGCACTGACATAGTTTCAATGCTCTAATTCAGAGGTTCTTAACTGGGGGTAAATTGGACTTGCAGTTGGGAGACATTTTGTATGCAATAAATTTATACTTCTGTTCACTAAGACAATATAAGTTTCATTACATAATCAAATGTGGCTTCTGAGCATGTAGAGCAAGTGTGGGCAATTACTTTTTTGAGTTGGCCAGTTCCAGATAACAGACTTGCTTATTGGACAAGAGGCTCAATATGAAACTAGGAATTAAAACAGTTTATTTGCAAAAAACTAGCGTAACAGATAATGTACAACAAACATCTTTTGTACCAAATGACACAATGATAAATCGGACTAATGTAGGCTACTGCAGGCGTCCAAAGGTTTGTACAAATCAGGCTTGAAGCTGCTTGTGCTGATTTTTTAGACCACTCGTAGGTTTGAATACGTTAGAGGAGATCGGTTTTTGCTTTAGTTAGTCTTCATACTTCGGAATAATAATTCAAGTTGCATCTGAGGTATATGTGGGGACGGACTGAAAGTAGGCACTTGAAAATTAGTTACTTTTTTAGGCATTTTAGAAAAAAGGAAAATGGACATAATTAAGATGATAAATTAGTTGGAAAATGTAAAATTAAATGTTGATGTCAAGTCCAGTTGGATAATTTGTTTTAACATCCATATTTACGAGGTGGTATTAGCCCGCTTAAGCAAGATTTAGAAATTAAATCAACCTAAATACTTTTGTAAAATTTGTCATTTTGGTATGTTAGCAAGAACCATGGGCAAATTCTCCCGGAATTTGAAATGTTCATTTAGTGACGCCGGACACCATTTCCAAGAAAAACAGCACAGGTCCCGCGATATCAGATACTTGAATGGCATTCTGAATATTTAGTACAGCGTTTCCTAACCTTTTTTGGTCGCAGACTAATTTTTCACCGGTGAAAACCTTTGCGGACTCAAGGTGCGTTTATTGCAACCGTTCGTGTGAAGAAGCAATAAAACCAAACACAACGGAATTTGAACGAATTTCAAAATCGGAATTTTGCGCAATTACGCGTCCGTAAGCAGAGTCGATTTTTTTAGTGTATAATGGCCTTTTCTATCACACTATATTCAATCCATGGCAACGACGAGAATTTAAAATGTCTTCCTATTTTAATTGTGTTCCTGGTAACTCGCGGTTGAGTCGACTTACGACAATGCCATAGCAATCTGCTAACATATTGCCCGATTATATTTAGTTTTGATACATATTCTTAGAGATCTTGCAAATTTGTTATCGCCGTTATAAAAATCCTATCTGCTATAAATTTCCAAAAGTACAACTTGATTTAGTTCTTATTAAATATATATTTAAAGGCCATGAAAGAGTTAAAGTATATTTGTAAATAAAAAATAACGCCTTACTTTAATATTAATTTAATGGTAATCATTTTAATCTGCGGTTGTGTTGACGAAATAAAAGCAATACTAATCAGAAAATATGATGACAATCCGTGGACACAAAAATGCGTGGTAATGTGCCCGATTATATTTTGTTTTGATTCGTATTTTTGTGGATTCAACAAAACTGAGCTGTTCGTACAACACCTATGGCGCTCCAGTACTGTACGTACCAATGTGGAAACCTAAAGGAAAAAGCCCTGGTACATATAATACTTCAGTATCACCCGAAATTTTGCGATTTGCAATGTCTAAAGAAGCGTTTATAATCGGTCGCGTACAATTATAAAACAAAAGTTATGGTGTTCTCCGTTTTACTTAAATTTTTTTGTATTGCCGCTTTTCAATTTAGAATATTTGGGTTGCCACCAATACCACCTACTAAAAAGAAATTATTTCTCGTTGTTCGAACTCGCGAGAAACACCACGCGTGTGTGCTCGGGTTTTCGTTGCCGTCGGAAATTCGCAAGTGAGTTGTGAAATCCAATCGTTTCGACCTGTCGCGTCACCTGTTACCAAATTTTCGTATAGTGAATTGCTATTCTAATAGTATTCGAATATATGCCCAGCCATACTCAGTAACTAGTAATAATTGACTTGATTAATGTTATGTGAATAAACTTGCTTTTTATGTTTTATGTGAATTTTAACGTAAATCGTAACTTGGCTGATAGTTAACTTTTGCAAAAACGTTTGCGGCCCGCAGTGAATTTCTGGCTCGTTGCGGACCCATTCAAATGCTTCGCGGTCTCAATTGACACCGCGGACTCGGGTGGGGAAACACTGATTTAGTATAATGATAAAATCAAAGGTTATCAGATGTAACAATGTGTGAACACGCCACCGTTTTTTTTTTTTTGGTTGACGATCCTGCCCATAAGTCTGGGAGCTAGGGGGAAATTACAAATTTTTCAGAGCTTCATTTTATCCTATGATCTGGAGTTCCAGCTTCAATACCATTGAATTTTGTATGTCATGAAATCTTTGCGAAACTGAAACTCAAATTATAATATAAGCGAGGTATATAGTTACAGTAAGCCTTGTTTCCTCATTTTGACCCTCTAGCACCATGCGACGAGGAGGGAGTTATCACATACATGCATTAAACAGAGCGAATATGACTCCCAATCCTATGATGTTTCTCTGTGCATGTTCGTATTCATTAGAACTGTTTAAATAGATTTTAATCTGAAAAATTAAAAGAAGTCATTCAATTATAATTCAAAAGTATGCATTGTCAGTGTTTGATTATCCCACCCATCATACTGAATAGGTGTAGTAGGATGAAAAACAGTTTTGTTTTTTTTCAATTTTTTTTTTACAAATTTCATATTTTCAATTTTTTTTGCTTTTGAGATTTTTTTTCATTTCAAGCGTAACAACGATAGGCAACCATAGAATACCAAATATGGAAAATTTTTCTCTCTAACCTTATACAACATTTATCATATTCAAATTCAGGTTTGTCATCGCATATGCAAAGCAGAGAGCAGCGAAACGTAAATTTGAAAATAAGCAATGAAGATGTGCTTGTGGCAGGTGAATGTATTTATAGTTTGTTCTCATGTAGTGCTATTGGTTTCCAGTTAATCGAAATTAGAAATGCTACATTTAGTCAACATGGAGGCAACCCTGAAGCTTTTATAAAATGTGTCAGATCCGCCTTGCAGTATCACATACTATGACTTTTTTTATTACAAATGAAATCGGTTGAAAGTTGACATGGTAGTTTTTCATACCGAGTGTTATCTCACCTATCTGGACTCTGGATATGTTTTCATACCCTCTAAGTTGATAGTTCTCTCTAAACAGCTGCGTTGTCTGTATCACGAGATTAGACATAATGCTGCTTTTTTCACTGTCAATAAATTTCATTTTATAAGTCATCCCTATTCATTATTCTTCATTTCAGGTTCTGCAACATATTTGCAAGCAGAGCGAGATGCCAATGTTGATATTGCTTCATCAAACATTTACATGACTGCAGGTAAGCACTTGGTAATTGGATTGTTTGTAAGTTCTTGAACAGATTAGTCCAGTGGTTCCCAACCTTTTTTTGAGTGATCCATATTTAAAGGATAAATTTTGTAACATTTCACGTTGCAAGAATATGCTCTAATACTAAACGTGTGTAGCTGCATGATTGTATATCAAATGTAAGTTGACAAGTTTTAACACTTTGCTAATTCCCACATTTCAATTATTATTGATAACACTTCAATACAAAATAAACAATTAAATTTCCTAGAAAATAAACTGAATAACTTCTAATTCTTTGTTCAAAACAAAGCGACCCAAGAGCATTTTCAGGCGACTCCGCTGAATAAATAGTTCCTCTTATTTGTTTCAAATCACAGTATTTTCCACGTTTAATACGCACTTTCAAGGTGACATGTTGTCTTCTTAATATGAGGGTGCATATTATGCACCGACAAAAATGTAAAAAATATTAGTCGATATTTCATGCTCCACTGACTAATAATTCTCACATATATTAGTCATGACTTATGAGTCTTTTTTAATTAGCAAAGTCTGTTGGATCAGAACATGCTTGTTTCGGGAGAAGCATAATAGTCAAACAAAAATTTATTGTTAATAAAAGTAGCAAGAGTCCTAAACAATTCATTAACTCAAGCATTGAAAAAATTGTGAATTAAAGTTAATAAGAATGAGCTGTACATCTGTTAACTGCTGTCGTTGTATCCCCTGGGTTGTTTCTCTAACTTTGTACAATCGGCATAAATCACTAAATGGGTATGTTTATTATAGATGGAGATTGAAAATTCTGATGCTCCATATTTTAAAATAATCTATGTATTGGTGGTATATTATACTTGAGGCCTCTCTAAATAAATTTTTTAGGTGAAGCAACGATAACTAAAGGGAAAGGAGCAACCACACATTTTCATGGCCCTGTCAACATCAACATAGAAAATACAGGTAATTAATTTTTTTTTTGAGTTAGACCAAAGTGATTGTCAAAATGCTATTGCTTGCTAATTTTGATATAAAAGCAAGCTTGGGGGCATGGCGCATTGTACTAAAAAGATAAGAACAATGCTCACCACCTCACCTCAGGTTCATCTGTGTGGGTTCGCAAGTTCTAATTTTTTGGAGATAATTATATGCGAGAGGATTACTTGACTTCCTGTCACCAGAGGGTGGTTCACATAATTGCTGGTTGGTTACGGCTTCATCCACCATTAAATTCCTGTATCTGACTGAAACAAATAACTTGAACTGGTAACTGTTCAAGAGGTTATGGGTGATTGAGCGGGCTTATTGTCTTTCTTTTCCTAAACATCTTAATCCTATCCTATAGTGTGGCTCAAGGTTGTTGGCTCCAGGGGCCACAAAATCATTGCATTGTTTGCGGGCCAAAAACTTTTATTGTGCGAACACATTGAGCAGTATCATTATTTATCAAGCTAACCCATCCAAAAACTTCCTGAAACTTGCGAAAGTATTTCCATATCAACATAGTTTAAGATTTCAGACTCTTCATAATGGAAAAAGTGCTTCCACAAATGTATGTGCTTTCGAACATCGTTAAGAATTTCAAAGCAAAATCCTAACTTTGAAAAATGATCAATGCTCACAAGACACAAAATGCCGTTTAAAATTAAATTCCCTTGTCACAGACACAACTTGCCGACCTATCAAGCAAGCATTGGTGGTATTTTCCATCCCACATCCAGTTAAACGTCTGGGTGAATTCGTCAGCTTTCTTTTCAAACTCATGTTTACAAAATAACCGCAATTTTACTTTGATAAGAAAAAACAACTTATTAAACATTGATAACGCATTTTGCTCTATTCGAAAATACATAGTGGTATATTGACAGCCTGAAGGTACGCAAACTTCCTGCACTATTTGTATGTCTAACTACTGTCAAAGCGACAATGAGAATGTCTGTCACTGAGGATTTTATATCTTCTGGTAATGATGTCTGGCTCGCTTTTGGCCACCACGATGGAACAGCTTTTTTTGTGATGATAAAATCTCCAAAATGTTGACTTTTATTACATGGCTAGATAATTAACTTTTTCAAGCATAAATTCATATTTCTTTCAAGATTCAGCTTTCTTGCATCCTTCAACATCTTCAGTCCCGATCCATCAACCATCGCCAGTTGCTGCAACATTCGTTCCTGTCCATGAAGTGGAAGCACCCTCACCAGGTATGTCTTGATGTGCCTCAAACAGTGGTTCCCAACCTTTGCCTTGCCTGTGATACCCCCTTTTTGGGGGTTTTAGCACTCATAGCCCCCATGTTTATCGTTCCAGTGGTATTTATAGTTGTATTTTGATAGGTAGATTTGAATTCCTATTATGTTCTAATAATTCATGCTCAACAAATTGAAACACCCTGTAAAATAACCTTATCGAGAAATGGATGGGTTTCCGTGGTGAAAAGTAAAATCAGTTTTGTGTGTAGCAATATATCCCCTTTGAAATCCTCTGTGGCCCCGTTGGGAGGCCATGGGCTCTGCCCTAAAGCATACAAATCTTTGTTGTCTTAATAGCATACTCCCCTTACGAAATAGCCAATGTTCTTTGCCATAATTGTCAGAAATGTTATTGCTATTTATCCTAATCTCTGGGGTGAGCTACTCTATTGTTCAATATTTCTTGTATAATTTCATCCATTTATTTTACTCCATTCATATTTAAAAATTATGACCAATTTTGTTAGTATGTATTTTCAAGGCGATTCTTCATGTTAGTTTATGTATAAATTTACAGTATTTCAGCATGTGTGTCTGAAACGAGCTCGAGACTTATAAAAGTTGAAAACTTAAATACAGCCTACTTCATTAGTATCAAATTTTCAAGAATTAGCCTTTTAGATTATTGAAAATCTATCATTATGCTAACATATTCTTTTTTTTTCAGGCCCCCTAAAGCAAGCAAAAGAAAAACTTTTTAGAGGTGAGCATCTTCGATTGAATACCAATTCTTCTTTAACAAACCAATATTACTATTTCTTACACAAAAATGAAATATATTTTTGCAGCAAACAGGGGTAGCGTTGCAGTGGCTTGGCTTGACGGTTTTCTCATTGTGCAAATCTTAAGAAACATGCTCGATATCGCACCCCCAATTAACTAGCATGGCTTCAGACGATTTTTCCTCTACGTTATTGTTGGAGGGATACCTGAACTGCTCCTGGTTATTGTAGGTGGGATAACTTGAACTGCTGGCCACTCATTATTCAAATTGGCACTTCTACGTGGGGCACATTTAGCCTGCCGCAGGTTGCACACCTCTGACCCAGAGTTTTGTTATTTAATAGTGATGTCGATGACGTATTTTCCTCGGTTCATAACTCTTGTGACATCACCGTTTTGTTGTGATGTTACATAAAGGTATTATATTAGTTAGTGAATTTATTTTTGAATACTTTAACTGGTACAAACATAGCAGTAGTTGTGTCATTTAATTATGAATGAAAAGTAGATTACCGGTAACATGAATCGTAATTAATGTAAACATTTCTTCATATCTCATAGTAAAAAAAAAAATATCCTGAACAGCAGGGCTTATTTGTCATTGCCTATATACACTATGTACAAATGCCAAGATTGTCGAAAATCGAAATCCTCTGGTATGATAAAAATCAGAAATATATAAGAATTAATAATATTCTTGTCTCAAGAGTCTTGAGAATCGACTGAAAAGAAGCTCATGCCAATGCTAAATTTCATAAAAAGCTTCAGACTGTAGATTCAATAAGATATAATTCAGCGGTTCCCAACCTTTCTACCCTGGCGGACCGGTAAAATTAGATTAAATTTACTCGCGGACCGGCAAAAAATTAAAATGGCCGGAACAGAAAAGAATAACATATTTTTGTCTAATATAATGCAATGCCAGGCACTCGATATGCTTCTAGATAATAAAAAAAGCACACTTAAAAACATTTCACACGGAGAAAAACTATGTGCCGACCAAAAATTAAAAATAAGTGAAACATAAAATAATACCATATATTTGTGTAATGAAATGAAGTGCTGGGCACCCATTATGCGTAGGAAAGGCACGCAATAAATATCTCACATAAAAAACAGGTACATGCCAAATCATGTACAAACGCAATAACTCCTGTGAGAATTTCGTTTCCAATATAAGATTGCAAAAGAGGCCTCAAAGAAGTTTTTGCAACACGTAGCTCTGCAGCCGCGTGCAGTCGATTTCTTTGCTTCGTTTTAATTGAATTTAGTGATGAAAATGTTTTTTCGCATAACGCAGTAACTGGCTGAAAAGACAGACAACAGTTTGATTGCTCGATTACTTGGCGATGGGTATTCGTTATCAAGAGATATCTGAGTTTGTGATAAGTAATTCTTTTTTAATCTGGACTGTAAAGTAGAATCACCATTTTAATCAAGCCTTTTCTTTTTCATTGGGTTCATCATATTAATACCTCTACAGTTGATCGACGCCTCAAACGAAATGAATTTGCATTACAATGACAAAGTCGTCGATAACTTGGCAACAGGCTCAAAATCCTACTGTGTCTGGAAAAGATCTCTGCGGCCCATGCTTTTTTGCGCGTCTCGTGACCACGTGTGGGGTCGCATGTTTTACTGGAATATTATACTGTTCCTGACTGTTTTCTGGTTTAAAAAAGGCGATATGCATTACGTTTTATATGGATGGTCATATTAATCGGGAAAAGCACGCAGAACAGAAAAAGCACGCGTGCCGATTTTGAGGCTTCTTAATTTTGCGAGATTTGATGGAGCGCATTCGCGATGAATCGGAGTCTAAAAGAGTGAATGCTCGGCGCCAAGATGTCATGAATGACGGCGGAAGATAATTGCGTAATGAGCCAACGCAACTGTGTCTACGGTAAAGCGATTGTGACGGCATAAAAACATTAAAACAACATAATTTCTCGCGGATCGGCAAAAAAGCTTCGCGGACCGGCACCGGTCCGGAACCACTGGGATATATCAATAAAAACTTATTCACTCATAGCTTTTTTCAGACTAATTTTTGACTATTGCAACTAGACTAAAACTACTTGGAAGATCAAATAACTATTCAATTTATTTAATTTATATTTAATTTCGGAAACACAACTAAAATCTGACAAATAACTAGCAAAATTACGAAAACGACTTTGCTTGAAAACCTGTCTAGGTGAAATAAGCGTTTGAGCGACTGCTAAATGTGATTTGTTATTTCACCTTTGATATTTTGCTGATTAACCAATGCTGCGGAAATAAACAGTGACTGCTCGGGGAAACATACATTGACATAAACCCCATTCTTTTAATATTAAACAAACTATTCCACTATTCTCAAGCCTTAACTAAAATTGTTCTTTTCAGGTCGTAATGAGAGAAGCTTCATTGATTATTTCAATGAGAGGACATGGAACGAAACAGCAGTCAAAATTATAGAAAACTATAAAGAACAAAACTTGGACGAACCTGACTTTGAGGTCAATCCTCAGCTGAAGCAGGCGAATGGTTTCTTTAGTGGTGAAATGGCACCTGAGACCACAGAGTACAGGAAGGAACAAGAGTTTGCTGTCACAGAGGCGAATGAAAATATTGGCGAAGTGATCTCACCAAATGAACTAGTCCAACAGCTATGTGAGGAAGGTTGCCGATGCGTAGGACTAGTGGGTCAAGCTGGAGGGGGCAAGTCAACAATGATGAAGCGTACTGCACGAGGCGTTCTCGTTGCTAATGAACTGGATAACGAATCTAAAGCAAAAATAGGATTGTTTGCTCGGTTGTTCAAGAAACAGAAAAATGGATTCAAATTCGTTCATCACTTGAATTTCAGAGACTTTCTTGTTTCTTATGGTTTAACTCCAGAAGACGCTTTAACTCCATGTACTCTGCTTTTCGGAAACTTTGCACCCAATCTATCAAAACAAACTTTAAGAGCGGGATATAAATGGCTTCAGAAACACCAATCAGAAGCAATTTTCTTCATTGATGGCCTGGATCAGGCTATATGGAATCTAGAGGGAAATTACAATAAAATGACATATACTGATAAATCAAGTACAGCCACAATCATGTTTAATATCTTATCAGGCAATTTGTTTCCCGATGTAACATTAGTTATTTCTTCACGTGAACACAGGATGGCATCCCTTCCTCTGAAGCTTCGACCTTCATTAATTATTGCTCTTGCTGGCCTTGAACGTGATGACACCAAAAAACTATTTACTGCAGTTGTAGGTGAAACAGGGGAAGAATCCTGGAAAAAGATGACATTTCAGTCACCTGCACTCGTGCCATTATCTTCTGTCCCTTTATTCTTGATTTTTAATGCGATCGTTCACAAATCCAACCCAAAGAATCTACCTAATACAATGACCGATGTAATGACACAAGTACTTCATATCTTCATGCGTTCCTCACACACTCAAGAGAAAATGATTAAAACAGCTTTTCACAGTTTGATGAAAATGTCCTTCGAAGGAACTCGAGAAAAGCGAGTCATTTTTACCAATAACGATCTAGAGAAAGCAGGACTTACAAAAGAAGTAGTAAGTGATCTAATCATAGAAGTACCTGGAGGCGGTACACTGCTGAATCAACGTTATTTAGAAGGTGACACTCTGATGTTCTTCAGTCATCAAATCCTTCAAGAAATGTTAGCTGCTCTGTACATCGCCAACATGAATCTCGCAACTTTCCAAGCATTCGTCACTAACGAGATCCACAGAAATCACTGGTCCGTTGTTCTACGGCTCCTGTGTGGAACTGTTTTCGATCAAAAAATTAAAACTCAGATCATCAATGGTCTTACAATTGGTAAGTGCAATCAGGACATTCAAGTCCATATAAATTTACCATATTGTGCTAAAAGCTAAGAACACTTTTGCAATAAGCTACTCTGATTACCCTACTGTATGACTCTTTGGGATGACTAAGTGGTTAATGCTGAGTGATTGGCACGACGCTCGCCACTGCACCTCCAATTGCTCTGCGGGGGTTCGCAGATTCGAATCCCATGCGGGCATAGTAATATGCGAGAGGATTGATGGACTCCTCGTCGCCGTGGGGTGGTGTACGTAACTGCTGGTCGGTTACGGCTTCTTCCACCATCAAGTCCCTGCATCTGAAAACAAAGAACTAACTATTCTCATACCTGACATGGAATGGTAACTGGATGAGAGGCCGTGGTTCGCCATATGGTTGAGTTGTCTTATCGGCTTTCCCCCTCCTCGAGATACATACGTACATCCTATGTTATGCAACATCCACCATTTGTCATTTATAGAAAGTAATCATTTACCTAAAATAACAATGTATTAGTAACATAACGGGTGCCGTGGTTTGTGACATGAATGAGTAATTTTACAGATGTCACATTACCCAATGAGAAATATGTGATTCCTAGATATTTTAAAAAAAAATTTTTTTCTGCCAGTGGCTAGACAAGAGAAGCAAAATTGTCTCAAACGTGCACTCTCAACTAAGCTGAATCAATGTACGAGATCCTATCAGAAGTTGGAGTTGTTTGGTGCGCTATATGAAGCCAATGATGCCGACCTCATTAGATCCCATGTTCAGGAAATCCACTTCGAAAATGAGTCTTTCACTTCAGCAGGAATGTGCGCAATGTCATCTGTAATGCGACGTTGTGGCCATCTTGAACAAGTTCGCCTCGTCAATTGTGAGCTCAATGCAGAAATATTAAAAATCTTCGAGTTCAACTTGAAAGGTTCTATAGTGAAGGCAAGTGTTTAGTAAAAAACCTAATTTACATATTATCGTTGACGAAAATAATGCAAGTATTATGTTTACATTCACATTGTAAGATAAAAATGTATCTCCCATCAGTCAAACTACGGTATATTTAGTCGATTACCTTAAAAATGTTAAAATTATCAAAGTTATACCAACAGCGCCATGAACATATCTTAACTTGATTTTTTGCGTCAGATATTAATTTGTATTGTATTCCAACAGGTGTCGAAACTTGATATCAGCTTAAATCCGATGTCCGTTGAAGCTTTTGATGTCTTCGGGTCAGTTTTGACAAACATTGAAGTGGGAAGACTTGTTATGCATGGCTGTTCACTTACAGAAGAAAAGCTTCATGTGCTCGGAAATCAATCACATTTACAGGTCGAAATGTAAATTTTTAGATGGTTCAATATTCCAATTCCCTAATACTTGGTTTTTATTTTTGTTAGTAAGTTCGTTCTGTTTTTTTTTTTATATAAATTTGTTAAATTATTCGAACTCTATTAACATTTTAATATTCGCTAGAAAAGATCTTCCAAATTATATTTAATTAGTATAGTTACTATGAGGAATTAGATTTTTATCAACCTAACAGAGGTATTATATATTTCAGATCCACATTCTGGATGTTCGAAATATTACAAACATGACGTTTGATCTGTATCTTGCAATTGTCAAGTTCGCATCTGAACATGATGTCAAAGAACTTTTGATGGATCCGTGGGATTGCTTCAACGCAAGCAAACAGCAGCTGTTGGAACTGAGTAAATGGGAAGTTTGTGGAAAGGTAAACTAAATCTGAAACATTTGAAATGCCCCACATCCTTTTAACTCACTAATCAATCCTAGTGTTGTTTCTCGCCCAACTATGGCTTACAGGAAAGAGAACTCAACTCGCCTTGCAAACGTTGACTGTATACTTTTAAAAAGCCAGGCCAGTGTTGAAACATTATGGCCTGCATGTAGTACTAATATATTGTTGGCAAATTGTTTCTTTCTTATTATTTTTCTCATAAAACGCTATTTCATGGAATCATGGCTTTCACTATGAACGAGGCTCTGAATAAGCAACTACTGATATGGAAGGGAGCTAGCTACATTGTCTGGAAAAACTGAAGTCTATCGTTTTCAGCATTGTCTGCTCCATTCATTTGGACCATGGTTGCGATGGTGATGTGTTTGTGGTTTGTAAATCAGTGTATCTACGAAGAGAATATCTTAGATAAATCTCAAGTCAGGTTTCACCAGTATAGTTATGCAGCTTTGGGGTTTTGTATTTTTATTCACCTAACAAACAATTTTATTTATCTCAGATCCAAGTTCTGGATGTTCGAAATATCACAAACATGACGTTTGATCTGTATCTTGCAATTGCCAAGATTGCATCTAAACATGATGTCAAAGAACTTTTGATAGATCCGTGGGATTGCTTCAAGGCAAGCGAAGAGCAACTGTTGGAACTGAGTAAATGGAAAGTTTGTGGAAAGGTAAACTAAGTCCAAAACCTTTGATATAGTTATATTCAATTGGTAGTGCTTTTATTTTGTTATAAGAGACCGCAATGGTAAGTAATGTTGAACACAATTATATTATTATAGAAAGACTATTATGACTTTTAAGGTACAATAAGTCATCAGCTAAAATAGTCGGCTATAATAATAAGCGGTGAAAGTGTTTGTTCAACGCAAGGTTCTGAATCATAAAAGAGCATAAATTCCTAAAAGTGGGAAGAGTTCTGATAGAAGAGTTGCAAAGTCCCGAGCTCATAACTAGAAGTGTAAAGTAAAGAGTTCTGATCGAAGAGTTGCTAATTTTCCCAAAGCAAGGTCTCAAGTCCTCAACTGAACTTGTAGAGGATTCGGATTGAAGAGTTGCAAGTTTGCTCAAAGCAAGGTCCCGGGCTCTCAATTAAAATAAAAAATAGTACTGATAGAAGCGTTGCAAGTCTGCTCAAAGCAAGGTCCCGGGCCCTCCTAAACTGGGTCTAGTCTCGGGTTCCAACTAAAATCCCGAGGGATTCTGATTGAAGAGTTGCAAGTTTGCTCGAAGTAAGGTCCTGAGCCCTCAACTAAAGGTGAAAAGAGTTTTTATAGAATAATTGCATATTTGCCCAAGTCAAAATCTCGAGCCCCCATCTAAAATTGGAAAAAGTACTTGCAAAAGAGTTGCAAGTTTGCTCGATGCAAGGTCCCAGGTCCTCAACTACTGGTAATAGCAGAAAGAGTTGCAAGTTTGCTCAAAGCAAGGTCCCGGGCCCTCGACTAAAAGTGGAAAGCGTACTGATAAAAGAGATCTGAGGTCCCGTGTCCTTAACTTGACGTGGAAAGAGTTGCAAGTTTGCTCAAAGCAAGGTCCCGAGCCTTCAACTAAATGTGAAAAGAGTACTAATGAAAAGTTGCATGTTTGCTCTAAGCAAAGTCCCGAGCTTTGACTAAAAGTGGAAAGACTCCAGATAGAATAATTGCAAATTTGCTCAAAGCAAGGTCGCGTGGTTTTAACTAAAATTGGAAAGACACCAAATAGGCGAGTTGCAAGTTTGCTCAGAGCAAAGAAGTTCTGATAAAAAAGTTGAAGTTTGCGCCAATCACGATCTTGAGACCTCAATTAAAAGTGGAAATAGTAATGATAAAACAATTTCAAATTTTCCCAAAGCAAGGTTCCGATCCCTCAACTAAAAGTTGAAAGGGTACTGGCAAAAGACTTGCAAGTTAGCTCGATGAAAGTTCCTAGGTCCTCAACTAATAGCGGAAAGAGTTGCAAGTTTGCTCAAAGTAAGGTCCAGAGCCCTCAACTAAAAGGGGAAAGAGTTGTGATAAAAGAGTTGCAAATTTGCTCAAAGCAAAGTCTCGAGATTTTAACTAAAAGTGGAAAGACTCTAGATATGGGACTTGCAAGTTTGCTCAAAGCAAGGTCGTGAACCCTCAAATAAAAGGGGAAAGAGTTCTGATAATAGAGTTGCAAGTTTGAGCCAATACAATCTTGAGCCCTCAACTAAAAGTGAAAATAGTACTGACAAAAAAGTTGCAAGTTTGCTTAATGCAAGGTCCCAAGCCCTCAAATAAAAGTGGGAAGAGTACTGATGAAAAAGTTGCAAGTTTGCTCAAAGCAAGTTCCCAAGCACTCAAATAAAAGTGGAAAGACTCCAGATAGAAGGGTTGCAAGTTTGCTCAAAGCAAGGTCCCGGGCCCTCAGCTAAAATGGGGAAGAGTACTGATAGGAGGGTTGCAAGTTTGTTCAAAGCAAGGTCCCGGGCCCTCAGCTAAAAGTGGGAAGAGTACTGATAGAAAGGTTGCAAGTTTGCTCAAAGCAAGGTCCCGGGCCCTCAGCTAAAAGTGGGAAGAGTACTGATAGAAGGGTTGCAAGTCTGTTCAAAGCAAGGTCTTGAACTCTATACAAAAAGCGGAAAGAGTTTGATAGAAGGGATGTAAATTTATTCAAAGCAAGGCCCTGGGAGACTAAAAGTGTAAAGCCCGGTTTATAGATATGCAGGACTTTTATATCTTTTATATCTTGTGTAATCCAACAAACCAGTAAAAAAACTCCAGCTTCGACCCGACCTGAAGTTTATGTCAAAAGATATTTTGATTTGAGGATTAAAGGAGTCCCTAGTATGAAGGTGCTGATATGAATTATATATAAAACTCTGAGTGCGTCAGTGTTGCTTTGAACAAATTTGTAACCCTTCTTTCAGAACTCTTTCCACTTTTAATTGAGATGCTTGGGATGTTGCTTTTAGCAAATTTGAACTTGAGTCTTCAACTAAAATGGAAAGGGTAACGGTTCTGATAGAAAAGTTTCAAGTTTTGCGGTTGCGTGTCAGCAGAACATACCTAATTTTTTACACCCCGGGTGAGGTGGGGGTCATCAGTTGTTTGCTATATTGTATGTTTATGTGTGCATACTAGTTTCATATCAAATGTAAACATCAATAAGTTTAATAGTGAATAGAAGAAGGCCTGCCATAAGTATTTGCAGTCACCTTCATAACCTACTGCAATATAGCTATTGGCTATTTTTAATGATATTTGATCGGTCTGGGATAAAATGTGATACCCATAAATTTCCATATTCTAGGAATCTTTATGCTTGTAGTTTATTAACAGATGCAATAATTTTCAGATCAATGTTCTGGATGTTCAATCCATCACTCAAATGTCATCTGATCTATGTCTCACCATATATGAGTTTGCAAGTCAAAGGGGAGTCAAAAAAATTCTAATGGATTCGTTGGATTTCTCTAGAGCAAATAAAGAGCAATTAAAGAAATTAAGCAAATACAAACTTTGTGGGAAGGTCTGTATTATATCACAAAATTTACTGGGACACCATCCTTACATATTTTCTAGTCTCCAATACACACTGCAAAATCTATCACAACTAGTCTTGTGGGGAAACCTCGTTCATTTTGCGCTAATCCTTACTGGTCGGCACGCGGAGTAGGGGAACGATAGCAAAACAAGTTAGCAAACTTGTTTGCAAAATACACGATATATATTACAAAAGCATGTTTCTCACAGAATTGGTTTAAAGTGGGTGTGACATTAAATTTAAATAGCAGTTTCTTCAGAAGTTTACGCGTTTTAACTCACTATTTCTGCAAGAATCAATAATAATACTGTAAGATCACTAGCAAATATAAACAATTTTTGTGGCTTGCAACTATTAAAAAGTCTTAATTAAATAAATGTGCGGCCCATAGCCTCACACAGTTACTTGTATTTGGCCCGCCAATGAAAAAAGGTTGCACACCCCCGGCCGGATCCATTACGGAAATTGATATCCAGAGAAGATCAACCCCAAACCATCGTCTATTCCGAAGACATTTTCAAATAATATTTCAAATATGGAATATCTTTTTGGTTTATATTTTCCAGTATTTTAGAATGTTTATTTGATATTTTGGTAATCAGAAGTTAAAAAAACCTGGACTGGCATAAGTGAACAGCAGATACTCTCCATAACATCTGGCATAGATTAGGCAGAATAATAAATTGATAAATGATAAATTCGCAAAAAGAATATTCAACTTATTTATGAATTGAAGGACTACCCTAATTTAATTATTTATTCTTGTTGGATAACTTAAATGTCAGCAACCACAAGGATCTTGCCAAGGTATCAAACAGGTCAACTTACGTACATGGTCATGCATTGGACATTAACATTTCTTACTTTGCTTGTTGAAGTTAGTCCCATTAGAGCAGTGGTTCTCAAACGGTGGGGCACAATGGCTTAGATAATTTTTTGAGAGGGCGTGAAGCCAATTAAAAATAAAAATATTTGTTAGATTTGATCCTGCCCGACTTGTTTTGGATATTTACATTCCATCCATGTATTTTCTACGTATTTTTTGAACAAAAAATATTTTCGCCTAAGGGTCTGTTATTTGTAGCTTATTGTTAGCTAGTTATTTTTGAGGTGTTGAAATGTTTTTGAAAAGATTATATGGATGGCATATAATTGAGTCTTGACTCTTATCATTTATTTTTCACTGTTTTACGACATTTTGATGCGTTATGTTGATATATATCAGATAATCA
The DNA here is from genome assembly GCF_964204865.1 of Styela clava. Classification (NCBI taxonomy): domain Eukaryota; kingdom Metazoa; phylum Chordata; class Ascidiacea; order Stolidobranchia; family Styelidae; genus Styela; species Styela clava. The sequence continues at coordinate 744,579 of NC_135258.1, forward strand.
ACTTGTGTTAGTGGTTCTAAATTCACTCTTCTGTGTTAGTAGGCACCAGCCTTCAAACATCAAAATGCCAAAATACCAGCCTTTATTGCACTGATGTTCGTTATCTTTATGTTTTTAGATGTCCGTTATTGATATCAGTCAAACTTTAATAGACGAAGAAGCTTTTGATGTTCTTGGTGACCTTTTGTCAAACTATGAAGTTGACCAACTCATTGCAAATAATTGCCAGCTAACAAAAGCAAAACTTGATGCTCTTGGAAGTCATTCTAGAATAAAAGTATGACCAAGTTATAATATAATGCCACTGTTGCTCTTTTGTTGAGTTGGCTGGAAAATTCACAAAAAACAGCTGGTTTTATGATGTTTGATATTGGTAGATTTGGATAGTAAAGTCTTCTTTTTGCGGGAATATCTAAAATCAAAGATGTAAATATCCAAGATAAGGCGTGCTAGATCAAATTTAATGAATATTTTGTTTTTAATTAGCTTTACACCCCTCAAAAAATTGTCTGCACCCCACCGTTTGAGAACCACTGGTCTAGGTTCGATACAAACAACCACTTTTGTGAAAGAAACTTCCTTCCTTGATTAGCTAAAATTTTAGTTGCAGTTATTCCATTGTTTATTGTATGCACATTCCTCCATACACTAAGATGAACTTACTTTACTTGGATTTAGTTTCCAATGTATTCAAAATTTCATATTCAAAAACAATAATTTTGAATGTATTCGAAATAGTACATTTATTCAATATTGGCCATCCCTGACACTCGGTTTTTATGAATCATATCTGTCACAATACTGACAGCAAATAATAGGGCTTTTGACCTTGTCATGCAAAATAGCCAACTCACAAAAAGAAAACTAGATGTTCTTGGAAGTCACTCACGATTGAAGGTTTTGTTTTAAATTGTTTCTTGATATACGAGGTAAGGCTAAAAAGAAACGGGACTGACGTCACAGGTTGCGCAACACGATTAACCATCGGTAATCAACACTTTTGCAGTGTGGCGTAAAATGTGTTCTTTGTTTAACAGCTGTTTTGACACAATATCGCAATTATTTTTGCTTTTCAGGATTCATAAGTGAATGTGATAAATTTCTTGTTGAAAAAAAAATGCTGTGCGAGGTCTGATGGAGTTTTTTTGCGATAGGGGGTTCAATTAAAGAATGACGACTGAGCAAAGAATTAACATTAAATTTTGTGTCAAACTTGAAAAAACGGCGACTGAGACTTTGCAGATGTTGCGTGATGTTTATGGAAATTCTTCCATGTCCAGAACAAGAGTTTTTGAATGGCACAAGCGATTTGTGGAAGGCAGGGAGGATGTGGAGGATGATCCGAGGTCAGGGAGGCCTTGCACTTCCACCACTGATACCAACATCGAAAAGGTTTGGCAGTTGGTTCGCAGTGACCGTCGTTTAACAATTCGCGTCATTGCCAACTCAATCAGACCTCGCACAGCATTTTTTTTTAACAAGAAATTTATCACATTCACTCGTGGATCCCGAAAAGCAAAAATAATTGCGATATTGTGTCAAAACAGCTGTTAAACAAAGAACACATATTACGCCACACTGCAAAATTGTTGATTACCGATGGTTAATCGTGTTGCGCAATCTGTGACGTCAGTCTCGTTTCATTTTAGCTGCACCTCGTATAATTAAATAATCTGTTAAGTGTATGCGTAATGATTTTTAATTCGGCATTCCTGTCAAACTAGGTGGCGAGCAACTTTTGTCAGCATCTTTTTTGGACTATATTTGGTGCTCCTGAAGTATGCGCACCAGATGTTGCACAACCTGAAATCTAACCTTATCCTGAAATCTAAGCATATCGGTTTTATTGGTATTATTTGTTAACTTCTGTTTATAAAAAGTTATAAAACATATCAAAAACTCAAGCACTCTCTTTGTAATGGAAACATGACACCCATATAACTGATTCAGATTCAGATTTTATTTTCGTCATGCAAAATCAATATACGATATGAAAAAATAAACAAAAGGCATATAACAAATTACGAAGAGGGATATCGGCTTGTTGCAATAGACGGGGGATCGCGAAAGACTCAAAGAGTCATCCAGTCAGCGACACCTTGTAGCTGCATTGAAGCAGCAAATATAGCAACCGAACAACTTAATAATAAATAGTCACTAAATTCGACACAATCATATATATAAAAGGGACAACAAAAAGAATGCCTTTAAGCTGCTAATGCCACAATGACCACGAAAAATTACCTAAACATTCACTTAATTAGACTTGATCACAAAAAAAGAACAGCAAAGTTTAAAAATAAACTACAGGGTGTCATAATAACTATGGAGTATTAGACTCCATAGGCAAGCTAGGCTTTGTCATGATCCAACTGAAGCTGGACGGTGTAACTTATAGAGCTAGCAAATTGTTTTACAGCACGTCACTTTTAATCTTGCTTCTATTTGTTGCAAATTTCGAAATTTAGTTGTGAATATTATATAAAAATGTTGAATATGAACACTCCCCTATGACATAATTTGTTAGTTGAGACTTATTCTTCTATGAGTCATAATTTCCCCATATTACAGGCATTGATATGAAATACTATCTTTCATTTTCATAAATTTTCAAAGTTTCCTCCCAATAATCCTATTCGTTTTACTAGATTTGCTCTCTGGATATTCGATCCATAACCGGCATGACATTCAATCTATTTCTTGCAATATCCAAGTTTGCAAGTGAAAGTGAGGTCGAAGAACTTCTGATGGACCCATGGAAAGAGTTCAAAGCAACTAAAGATCAAATATTGGAATTGAGTAAATGGAAAGTCTGTGGAAAGGTGTGTAACATATTATGACGACTTGGAATATGACAACAAAATAATTGCCTAATTCAGCCTTCTGTAATCGGCCTATCTTATATGGAGTAATTGTTTACTAATGGCTTTTTGTTTTTGAAATGGTTATATTGGTAGTACTCAAATGTGTCTTATCATTTATTTCCCACTGTTTTTCAACAATTCAAAGCGTAAGATTATATATATTGATAAATCAACCAAACATTCAAACTTGCTTTTACCACATTAATGATGTTGCGTTATCTTTATGCTTTCAGATATCCATCATTGATATCAGTCAAAATCCAATGGACGAAAAAGCTTTCGATACTCTTGGTTACCTTTTATCAAACTATGAAGTTGACCAACTCATTGCAAAAAATTGCCAGCTAACAAAAGCAAAAGTTGATGCTCTTATAAGTCATTCTGGATTAAAAGTATGACAAAGTTGTAATATTATGCCACTGTGTTTACCTGTTGTTAAGCTGGTCGGAAAATACACACGAATCAGTCAATTTTATATGATATTTGATATTGGTAAATTTGGATAGTAAAGTGTCTTTAAGTAAATGCTTATTAAAATGTTTGAGGTAGCCATGTGGAAGGTATTATGATTTCGAATAATAATAATGTCAAAAAATCTAGCATCACACTTTCATTCGGTATAATGTCTAAGCTAGAGTCTGTACAAACATCCACTTTTATGCAAAAAACTACTTTTCTTAATGAGCCAGGAGCCAGTATCTGTTCCAAACGTTCTGGATAGGATTTAGATATGTAATCTTATTTATACTTGGAATCCATTTATTTATCTATGTTTCAGTTATCCAGGTTTGACATCAGTGAAAATCCAATGGATGAAAAAGGCTTCAATGCTCTCGGTTCTTTATTGACAGCAAATAATAGGGCTCTTGACCTTGTCATGCAAAATTGCCAACTCACAAAAGAAAAACTGGACGCTCTTGGAAGTCACTCAGAATTAAAGGTTTGTTTAATATTGCTGCTTGATATATCATTGAATAATCTGTTAAGCATATCCGTAGTAATTTTCTATCAAGCATTCTTGCCAAACTAAATGGCAATGTAGAGTAGATTGAATTGATCTCTTTTTTTTTTTTTTGAGCTTCACTCCTTTTCAGTGTTAACGATATAAAGCAAATGGGCTTCATTGGTATTATTTGTTAACTTCTGTTTATAAAAAGTTATAAAACATATCAAAAACTCACGCACTCTCTTTGTAATGGAAACATGGCACCCATATAGCTGATTCAGATTCAAATTTTATTTTCGTCATGCAAAACCAATATACGATATGAAAAAATAAACAAAAGGCATATAACAAATTACGAAGAGGGATATCGGCTTGTTGCAATAGACGTGGGATCGCGAAAGACTCAAAGAGTCATCCAGTCAGCGACACCTTGTAGCTGCATTGAAGCAGCAAATATAGCAACCGAACAACTCAATAATAAATAGTCACTAAATTCGACACAATCATATATATAAAAGGGACAACAAAAAGAATGCCTTTAAGCTGCTAATGCCACAATGACCACGAAAAATTACCTAAACATTCACTTAATTTGACTCGATCACAAAAAAAGAACAGCAAAGTTTAAAAATAAACTACAGGGTGTCATAATAACTATGGAGTATTAGACTCCATAGGCAAGCTAGGCTTTGTCATGATCCAACTGAAGCTGGACGGTGTAACTTATAGAGCTAGCAAATTGTTTTACAGCACGTCACTTTTAATCTTGCTTCTATTTGTTGCAAATTTCGAAATTTAGTTGTGAATATTATATAAAAATGTTGAATATGAAAACTCCCCTATGACATAATTTGTTAGTTGAGACTTATTCTTCTATGAGTCATAATTTCCCCATATTACAGGCATTGATATGAAATACTATCTTTCATTTTCATAAATTTTCAAAGTTTCCTCCCAATAATTCTATTCGTTTTACTAGATTTGCTCTCTGGATATTCGATCCATAACCGGCATGACATTCAATCTATTTCATGCAAATTCTAAGTTTGCAAGTGAAAATGAGGTCAAAGAACTTCTGATGGACCCATGGAAAGAGTTCAAAGCAACTAAAGATCAAATATTGGAATTGAGTAAATGGAAAGTCTGTGGAAAGGTGTGTAACATATTATGACGACTTGGAATAGGATAACAAAATAATTGCCTAATTCAGCCTTCTGTAATCGGCCTATTTTATATGGAGTGATTGTTTACTAATGGCTTTTTGTTTTTGAAATGGTTATATTGGTAGTACTTAAATGTGTCTTATCATTTATTTCCCACTGTTTTTCAACAATTCAAAGCGTAAGATTATATATATTGATAAATCAACCAAACATTCAAACTTGCTTTTACCACATTAATGATGTTGCGTTATCTTTATGCTTTCAGATATCCATCATTGATATCAGTCAAAATCCAATGGACGAAAATGCTTTCGATACTCTTGGTTACCTTTTATCAAACTATGAAGTTGACCAACTCATTGCAAAAAATTGCCAGCTAACAAAAGCAAAAGTTGATGCTCTTGGAAGTCATTCTGGATTAAAAGTATGACAAAGTTGTAATATTATGCCACTGTGTTTACCTGTTGTTAAGCTGGTCGGAAAATACACACGAATCAGTCAATTTTATATGATATTGGTAAATTTGGGTAGTAAAGTGTCTTTAAGTAAATGTTTATTAAATTGTTTGAGGTAGCCATGTGAAAGGTATTATGATGTCGAATAATAATAAAGTCAAAAAATCTAGCATCACACTTTCATTCGGTATAATGTCTAAGCTAGAGTCTGTACAAACAACCACTTTTATGCAAGAAACTACTTTACTTAATGAGCCAGGAGCCAGTATCTGTTCCAAACGTTCTGGATAGGATTTAGATATGTAATCTTATTTATACTTGAAATCCATTTATTTATCTATGTTTCAGTTATCCAGGTTTGACATCAGTGAAAATCCAATGGATGAAAAAGGCTTCAATGCTCTTGGTTCTTTATTGACAGCAAATGATAGGGCTCTTGACCTTGTCATGCAAAATTGTCTACTCACAAATAAAAAACTAGACGCTCTTGGAAGTCACTCAGGATTAAAGGTTTTGTTTCAAATTGTTTCTTGATATATAATTAAATAATCTGTGAAGTGTATGCGTAGTGATTTTCTATTCAGCATTCCTGTCAAAGTAGGTGGCGAGCGACTTTTGTCAGCAACTTTTTTGGTCTATATTTTCCCATTAGTTTTCTCTAGGTAGGGATAGGGTAATATTTGGTACTCCTGAAGTATGCGCACCAAGATGTCACACAAACTGAACCCTAACCTTATACACAACCTGAGTTCAGGTTGTGCGCCATCTTGGTGCGCATACATCAGGAGGTTCCTATATTTTTCCATTAGTTTTCTCTGTGAGATCGTAATTTACTAGGATAGGATGGGAATTGCATATTTTTCCCGGGGGAGAGATAAGGCGGCTTAATCATATGGCGATTCACAGCGTCTGGTCCGGTTACCAGTCTATGTCGTCATGGGATTAGTTAACTAGTTATTTGTTTTCGGAAGCATGGACTTGATTATGGAGAAAGCCATACTCTACCAGCAGTTATGTGAAACACACTACATTGGCAAGAAGTCCAGCAAACCTTTCGCACAGAATTTTTCCCCACAGGATTCAAACCTGCGACCCCAAGCAAGGTAATCAGAGATGATGTGGAAACTTAGATTCTTATATTTTATTTTTGAACTAGTTGATACACTATATTTATGCTTTGTGCTAAAAAGACTAGTTTTTTTTACGTCGGTTTTTATTTATCGTATCTGTCACATAACTTTTGGAAAGAATTCAAATATGTAAACTATTTGTTGATTAAATTTCATTTATATGTTTTTAGCTGTGCAGGATTAATATCAGTGAAAATCCAATGGATGAAAAAGGATTCAATGCGCTCGGTTCTTTATTAACAACAAATAATAAGGTTCTTCACCTTGTCATGCAAAATTGCAAACTCACAAAAGAAAAACTGGACGCTCTTGGAAGTCACTCAGAATTAAAGGTTTGTTTAATATTGCTGCTTGATATATCTTTGAATAATCTGTTAAGTATATCCGTAGTGATTTTCTATCCAGCATTCTTGCCAAACTAGATGGCGATGTAGAGTAGATTGAATTGATATCTTTTTTCTTTGAACTTCACTCTTTTTCAGTGTTAACGGTTTAAAGCAAATAGGTTTTATTGGTATTATTTGTTAACTTCTGTTTATAAAAAGTTATAAAACCTAGCGAAAAGTCAAGCACTCTCTTTGTAATGGAAACATGGCACCCATATAGCTGGCTTTGTCATGATCCAACTGAAGCTTGACAGTGTCACTTATAGAGCTAGCAAATTGTATTACAGCACGTCACTTTTAATCTTGCTTCCATTTGTTGCAAATTTCAAAATTTAGTTGTGAATATTATGTAAAAATGTTGAATATGAACACTCCCCTATGACATAATTTGTTAGTTGAGATTTATCCTTCTATGAGTCATAATGTTCCCCATATTACAGGCATTGATATGTAATACTATCTTTCATTTTCACAAATTTCCTCCCAATAATCCTATTCGTTTTACTAGATTTCCACTCTGGATATTCGATTCATAACCGGCATGACATTCAATCTATTTCTCGCAATATCTAAGTTTGCAAGCGAAAATGAGGTCAAAGAACTTCTGATGGACCCATGGAAAGAGTTTAGAGCAACTAAATATCAAATAATGGAATTGAGTAAATGGAAAGTCTGTGGAAAGGTCTGTAACATATTCATTGAGACTTGGAATATGATAACGAAATTATTGCCTAATCCATTAAATATGTTGTAAACATTTTGTTGATAAACCTTGGATCTCACTTTATTGTACAGAGTGTATGTGAATTTAGTGAATTGATATCCAGAGAAGGTCAACCCCAAACCATTATCTGTTACGAATACGTTTTCAAACAATATTTCGAATATGGAATATACTTTTAGTTTAGATTTTCCATTTTTTTAGAACGTTAATTTGATATTCTAGTAATCAGAAGGTAGAAAAATTCTGGACTGAGTGAACATCAGATACTTCGCACAACATCTGGCACCGATAAGGCAGAATAATAAATTGGTTATAAATAAATGATGAATTTTCAAATTGAATATTCAATTTATTTATGAATTGAAGGACTGATTTTTTTTTAGTTGCATGAACTAGATGTCAGTTACAACAAGGATCTTGGCACTGCTGGTTCTGGTAAAGTTGGAACAGTTGTTTCAAAATGCCAGGTGAAGGAATTGAAGGTTTGGCATTGCAATCTGACAGCAGAAGGAATGAAAGCATTCATAGAAAACACTCGAAATGCCAAGGTAACAAACGGGTTAACTTCCATGAATGGCCATGCATTGTATATAAATCAAGCATGTCTTGATATAGCAAACAGTTTATGAGTTATTTAATGGCTATTCCAGTGCAATGACTTTGGTCACCACGAGTATTTTTAATCATCTATAACTCCCAAGACAAATTGAAAGACAATTCATGAAACTGTGCCGTCCATCATTTTTGATCTCTACCGTGAAATACCGATTAGATCAGCAATTCTGTTGCACAATCACAATGACCCCTCATGACAGCAGTCGGAACCGAGCAGTATGTGGCTGCATGAATTCGTTTGGAAAAAACTTTTATAATGTCAACAGCTTTTTAAGCAGTTTTTAAGATCTTTTCTGTCTAAATGTCTCATATCACTGCTTTTTTATCTAATGAAATATCATTTTCTGGCCAATTTACTCCATATTGGTTGGTTCGCCAATTTCTTTTTTTTTACTTAAGTTGGATACACCGATTGTCAGTTCGAACAAGGATCTTGGCATTTTGTGAGTTCATTTAGATTAGTTCACTGATCCTATTTATTTCAGTTGGATATACTAGATATCAGTTACAACTATTATCTTGGCACTTTTGGTTTTGGTGAAGTTGGATTGGTTGTTTCAAGATGTCAGGTGAAAAAATTGCAGGCTCGGAAGTGCAATCTGACAGCAAAAGAAATAAGAGCATTCAAGGAAAACACTCGTAATGCCAAGGTAAAGACCTGTTTTTATACCTGACAATATATCTGATATAATTTCGAATTTTTTGCTGCACTATGCAACATTATCACATGCTTTTTACATGGATCAAAGCTCAGTGTAAGCAGACATTGATTAGTTTGGCAGATCTAAATATCTTGAGTTCAGCATTGCCCACACAATTTATCACACCCTGAGGTGGTGGTCATGGGAGTGAAATTTGAAAATTTTATTTCGTGATTCAATTGATATTTTCCTGAGCTTCGGTTCTTTGTTTATTACTGTAACTATGAGCAATCTCTAATAAGTCAACAATAACGTAACAATCGCAATTTGTGCAGCCGCTCAGACAGTATGATCAGCATGGCTTTGAACATTACCTCGTTTTCGTGGTTTCTCATGTTATTTGTCAGTTTTCAGATCTTTCCAAAACTCATATCTCTTCTGGTTATAGTCATTCGCTCACGTATTCCATTCCAAATTCATTATTGAATGATTGTCAAACCAACTATAGAAACAGAATTTCTTGCAACTCAAGTTTGATTCATTGTTCTTAATTAACCGCTTGCCGGGATGAACGCTGTGGTGAATAATCATATTAGCTCATGTTTAATCGGTCATTTGCTACAAAACATTTTGATCAAAATACCACATATGTTTCATTCATTTCAAAAATTTTACTGGTTATCTGTGATCCATATTATTTTGAGTTGTCGGTCCGCAAGGGTAAACGGTTGGGAACATCTTTTCTAGGTTCTATCCATGCAATGACAATCTTGCTTATATATCTGAGTGACTGTTCATACTTATTTGATGTGGAGGTATTCTGTATTAAAGGCAAAGCATTTCTTTCGCCCACTGTAATCACAACCATACAAAGTTTAACCTAAACAAAATGCCTCTTGAAACGTGAAATCCCCATTTTTTCTCTCTACATGTACGCGAATATCATTTCAAATAGAATTGGCCGCTTGTAATTGCAAAAAGCTTAATAAGAAACTTTTTCTTCATGTAGTATATATGTCTTAACTAACGAAGAAAATTTAAATCAGCTATCAGATTTTGATTGGGTTACATTTCCATCAAAACAACAGACAGTTGAATTTTTGATAAAAATTTTGTCCATTTTGATCAATCAGTTTTGCTTTCTCCATTTCTCATACTTTTATTCTCTGTCACGATCACATTTTGTGACCGAGTTCATCTACATTAGTTCACTGATCTTATTTTTTCAGTTGGAAATACTAGATATCAGTCACAACCAGGATCTTGGCACTTCTGGCTTTGGTGAAGTTGGATTAGTTGTTTCAGATTGTAAGGTGAAGGAATTGCAAGCTCGGAATTGCAATCTGACAGCAAAAGAAATAAGGACATTCAAGGAAAACTCTCGTAATGCCATGGTAAAGATTAGTTTATATACCTTACCATATATTTGCTATAATTTCAAACTTTTTGCTGCATTATGCGACATTATCACATGCTTTTCACATAGAACAAAGCTCAGTGTGAGCAGCCATTGATGAACTTGACAGACTGAAATAACTTAGGTTCAGCATTGCCCACACAATTTATCACTCGGCACGGCGGTGTGGCTCATCGCGCTGACCCATAGTAATACGCCCGCAACCGCACCTCTGATTACTCTTCGTGAGTTCGCAGGTTTGAATCCCATGTGGGGATAGTTATGTGCGAGAGGATTGCTGGACTCCTCGCCGCCGTTGGATAGTTCACGTAACCGCTGGTCGCTGGTAACCGCTCAATTACCAGGAAGACTTTTTTTCATGTAGTATATATGTCTTAATTAACTAGGAAAATTTTAATCAGCTATCAGATTTTGTTTGGGTTACATTTCCATCAAAACATCAGACAGTTGAATTTTTGATAACAAAATGTGTCCATTTTGATCAATCAGATTTTAAAGTTTGCTTTCTTCATTTCTCATACTTTTATTCTCTGTCACGATCACATTTTGTGACCGAGTTCATCTATGTGAGTTCACTGATCTTATTTATTTCAGTTGGATATACTAGATGTCAGTTCGAACAAGAATCTTGGTACTTCAGGCTTCGGTGAAGTTGGATTAGTTGTTTCAAAATGTCAGGTGAAGGAATTCAAAGCTTGGAGTTGCAATCTGACAGCAGAAGAAATGAAAGCATTCAAGAAAAACACTAGTAATGCAAAGGTAAAACCAGTTCACATACCAGAACATATATTTGCCATCATTTAGAAATGTCAAGTCAAGTTTATTTTTTCAACCAAATGTTTTGGAGATTGCTGTATTATACGACATTATCACATGCTTTACACTCGTAATAAAACTCTGTACAAGCAGCCTTTGATGAGTTTGACAAACTGAAATATTTCAGGTACACCATTGCCTACACTATTTAACAAATCATGAGGTGGAGGGCATAGGAATGGAATCTGAAAATTTTAATCTGTGATGTAATGGATATTTTTCCCCGAGCTTCGATTTTCTTGTTTATTTCAGGAACAGTGACCAATCACTAAAAGGTCAACAATAACGTAACAATTTTTTCATAAATAAGTTGTTTATTGAATATCTTAAATGTCGTTATAACTTCCTACGCGCTCCAATTTAATGCAATAAAAATTATTCCCAGAAAATCTACGATAGACTGGGCATAAATTAGCTAACAACCTGTTTAGAGCCATCCATGCCACTAACAGGTTGTCAGCTAATTTATGCCCAGTCTATCGTAGATTTTCTCTAAACCAGTTTGTAAGCGCCATACCTCCAAAACAATCTCCAATTATGCATCACAAATTTGGCAATACTAAAGTATTTGAACAATTTTTCGGAAATATCTATATCTATACAGTAATGACCAACGCCTATTAAAATAATTTTCTAAATTAAGTGAATATTGAATGGAAATTTTAATTATACAAATTCAACTCTGAAATTGTGACATAATATCAGAAATTAACTGTTGAAAAAATAAAACTGAAAAATAATGGATTTTATCATTTGTATAAAGTTTTTAAGAAAATTATGAATGTGAAAAATAATAAATTGGTCCTGAGCTTGAGTCGCTAAATTTTGTGAAAGCTCCGCTTCCAGCTAAAATGATAGGCTTGGCTCCAGCTCCAACAAGACATTACAGCTTCAACCCTGGTTTGTAGCGCTTGGCACAATTAGCAAATCATTGAACTGAGTAATCACTTGTGTGAGCGTGTGGAATATTTCAATTATTTTAGGTGAGCGAGCACGTACCACTTCTTCTTGGCAAAACCTTCCATCTTATATACCGTACGCTTTAAACCTTATTAAGGTTTTGTTTGCTCTCCTGATTTCATTTTCAGTTTTTATTTATTTGGGTTTGCCAATCATTTTATTGTTATGCTGATAATGGAGTCGAAATAAACTTATACTTATAAGTAATTGCTTTATATTCTCCGGAGTTATAATGAGTGTATAAAGGCTTTTATTAGATAAACATCTTTTAGGCTGGAAGGCAAGAGAAAATAATACAATTGTATTTTTTGCAGTTTCACAAATTACTTGAGGCCATGTGAAAAAATTTATATTTTATTTGCGGTCTATATTTTTGCCATTTTTCTATTCTCTTATAACACTCCGCCCTGTTGATTCTGGTGAAGTTGGATAGCTATTCCACAATGTCAGATGAGCGCTTTTTTGCCAAGTCTTCTAATCTGACATGGGAGATAGGCTTATTTACCTTTGCGTTGATCTTTCCTGTCTCTCTGCATTGATTCTCTAATAAAATTGGAGTTAGATATGGAGTTAGTATTAGTGTTCCACTTTCTGCTCCACAATGTCAGATGGACAAATTTATTGATAGGTTTTCTAATCTGCCTGTCAAAGTACCCGAAGTATTCAAGGGAAATACTAAAGTAGCAAACCAACTCATATGCGTCCCAACCATGACCTATATATCAATTCATAAATATTATATGATAACAACATGTATCATTTCAGATCGACAGCTTGAATCTGAGTTGGAACAAAGTCAGCATACTCGGAGATGATGGATTATCTACAATCAGTGAAATTGTTCGTAAATGCCGGGTTGAAAAATTGCACATGTGGGAATGCGACTTCAACGATGATCAGTTGGAAAGATTCAAAGCTCTGATTGCTGATACTGGGGTTAAATTTATTCACTAGTCACAGACGCCGTATCCGAGGATAATTTTATTGGATAATTTGATTTAAAGTTATATTAGTTCCACATTTCTTCAGTTTGTCTGTCTGAGATAATCACTTTTCGTTTTGTTTCAAAATTTTCGAGCAATTTGTTTTTAATTATTTTTTTCAATTCTGTCTATAATATTTAGCAAGTATGGTCCGTTTATCGCATTATGTCTTATGGAAATTTCTTTTGATTTTCATTTATTTCATCAAATATTTCAGTCAGGGATTCCGAATAATTAACTAGTTGCATACAATGAACAATGGAATAACTGTTATCTACAACCTGGCTATTTGACCAGACATTTTTTGCCCACGGATTGCCGTGTTTGACTATTAATGCTTTTATATTTTTGTAAGTATGAAAATACGAATTAAAAATTAATTATCAGGCATTTCACGACACTTTTTATGTCAATAGATGGCCGTGAAATTAGGCTGGCTAATGCATTTATTTTTAACCATGAGTTATGTTGAAAGAAGCTAAATTAATACGGCAAGGCATTTTAAATGCTGGTATCGGTCATTGATTTGAATATTTTGCTCAACAGAAAATCATCCTAATAAAAAGTCGATACTTTCAAATATTTGCCAAAAATCGAAAAAAGTATAAATTATATTTTTCAAAAAATCAACTTGTTTTTACCGACTTGGGACAATTTATTTGATATCGTAACATTTGCAGCTTTATATAATTTTCAAATTTTTGACGTAATGCAAATGAATGCGTAACTAAAAACACTATGTCGCTGGAGAGGCAACTAGCAAAAATTATGAAATACCATTGAGCGCTAAACATGGAGTAGCAACCGAATGCTGGGTGTACGCTTGACATAAATGATATTCTCCAATACATGTACCAATGTCAATAAAAATACTTTAATAGATGGAACCATTTTTGAACAAAGATGTAACATCTCTTCCTCAAGGCTGGTTTCAAGCCGATTTGGCCGCTTTTATCGAATTGGGCCCCGCACCCTGCGCTAGTTTTTTTCTGTATTATTTATCTGCATTATGAGGTACAAAATACTGCAGAAAACGTAAAATATAAAGTGAAATAATCTTTCTCATAATATTGATTTGTTATGCATGGTAAATTTAGTAAATTATCGTTATGTCGCCATAAGCAATTGAAAGACTCAACAGTTTGTCAATGCTTCTTATAGAAAGCAAAATTGCTGAAGCTGTTGATTTTAAATGAATTTGCTGATAAAATGGCTAGAAAAGTATTTTTCTGAAAGAGTATAATGAAATTGCCTATTTTGCATTTCTTGATGTTAAAAGTAAAACAATAAAAACATCCTATTACCTTAAATTTGTTTTATAGCAAGTATTAAATGTTTATTTATTTTTTTTATATAAAGACCCATAAATTCTAATATGAAGAGTAGGGGTCTGCCATCAGATTTCTAATTGGGCCCCGGAGTTTCTAGCACAGGTCTCGCTCTTTCGTTGTCTACAAGAATTCTTTGTCTTTCCGTTATGACTTCAACCCCATTTAATTTTGGGAATTATCCAGCACTCAACTCTGTGCTCAAATCACGCAGCCTTTTCTTACATGTTTATACAAAATTTATTCTAATAGGTTTACTTTTCTCCCCAATTCGCAACTGAACTTAATTATACGAAAACCTGCAATTGCCAAACCAACTACGGCTTTGCTCTTTCAAGTTACTATATTAGTACAATATACATGCATAGGCTACTATTGTTCATACGCGTTTGCATTTTTCAACTACAATTCTGGTCCCCAAAGATAAAATTATGCGTGAGAAGATTGCTGGGCTCCTCGCCATCGTAGCGTGGTTCACATAACCGCTGGTCGGTTACGGCTTCCTTCGTCATAGAGTCCATGCATCTGAAACAAATAACTGACTAACTGATCCCAACATGGACTAGTAAATAGACTAAAGGCTGTATGAATAAGCTGTCTCGTCGGCTTCCATCACAGTCCTATCTAATTCTAGGCAAGATTTAGACATAATTGACTGATATGCTGAAACTAAAACTCATTTAGCTTCTGTATCTTTCAATGGTAACATTTTTCAAACTGCTTTTCCATTGCTTAGGTCAAGTTAGGTTAGGTTAATTGCCCGTTCTTACTAATTTATTGTCATCCGTTCTTCACTCTCCTCAAATCGCTCGCTGCTCGGCAAGTGATAGCTTTGTGAATCGCGATGTTGGATTCACAGAAGCTAGCTGGTAGGGCATTATAACGTCATAAATATAGATAATAAATAGGACTCGGGTATAGTAGGCTTTGCGACGCAAGAAGGATTGGAATTGCTCGCATGTATCAGATTAAACTACATTTAAAAACCTTGTTTCGTGAATCGCCACAACTCCAAAATTGGAACTTTTCTGCGGGCCGCGCAATTTTTCCTTGAGGCCCGCGGGCCGCAGCTTGCACACCCCTTCTCTAGTCGATAATATGATATCCTCTGATTACCCACACAGGTTCGCATCCCGTGTAGGTTAATTATCTGCGAGAGGACTGCTGGTCTCTCGAAGCCGCAGGGTGGTTCATGTGCCGCTAGTTGATTATGGTTCCCTCTATTATCAAGTATGTGTATATATATAAAACAAGTAACATGCCAAATAATCTCTCACCGTTTTGTCTGATAAGGACGATGGTTGTTGAGACATCTCATCGGTTTCCATCTCCCCCGGGATAAATATGAAAATACTGTCTAATGAGCAAGTCTGGTGAAATGCCACCAGAACAAGCGCCATATAAGTCGCAACTGGTATTATTTCGAAACATTACAATAAATTTAAAAAAGTCGTAATATTCTATGTTAAGCGATAAATTCCGGACACCGAAAACACTAGGTCAAGCGATGATGGAGGAAACCTTAACCCAGTGGTCGGCAACTTTTTCCAAGTGACGGACCGGTAAAGCCTGACCAAAATTTTGGTGGACCACCTTTACACAAACGGACTAAGCCTATGCAATAAATTATACGCATTAGGAAAATTCATGTTGACAATATACTAAATACGACGGCGATGCCATTTAGTGCGATATCTGCATTTGTTGGCTGGCGATTAACTGTTCCCATATTGGAGATATGGCCGAAGTTGACACACGTAACGTGTTTTCTACATCCGGACTACTTCGTTATTTCGTTTTTGTACTTATCAATATTGAAAATCAGGCCTCACATTAATAAGATTTTGGGAAAGGTAACAATGCCTGTACCCCTTCTGACTCTGTATTGATTGATGTTTGTTTTGCCATAACTAATTTTTTACCCGATGTGCTAACTTTATAATTATCCGGATTCTGAAGTATAGAATTAGCACTGACTAGGCATGACCGGTTAGCTACGAGCTAGTAGTGGAGTAGTCACGTTCTTAGCGATAATTATTTTGTTGAAGATACGAACTGATGAAAGACACTCTTATACGGGCGCAGTGGAAACAACTGACCCAGCATTATTGCGGCATACTGACATGGTAATTGTTTGTGAAGTCAGACATGCTGCTCAAGTGCGTTGTGTTTGTCTGGTTTGCTGTTGGGTGCTGTTTTTAGTCGTAGGGTTTGTGGTTAGATTGTAGAGGTTTTATTATGGCCTTGTCCGTTTTTGTGTCACCTCTCTGCGGACAGGCGATGGGCCGCGGCCCGGTGGTTGCCGACCACTGTTTCAAACGTGAACCACCTTATGCTGAACTCTTTGCCATCGTGGGGTGGTTCAGGTAATCGCTGGTCTGTTACGGCTTCCGCCATCAAGTCCATGCATCGGAAAAAATTAATAACTGGCTAACTATGTCCAACATGGACTGGTAAATGGAATGATAACCGGACGAGAGAGAGTTATATTTATTATTACAAACAATGTCAACATCATGATACATTTGGAGCAACAGAAAATATAATTTAATTTAACAATAATTGGTTGATCATTATTTTGAGGATCAGTATGCAAGACCGGTTAGGTCACCGAGGCTCCTGGCCCGTACTGTATTATATACCAGGGCTACTCAACTATTTTTACGGAGGATCCGCATACAAAACTTCAAGAATATTTGGGTCCGGTCTTTCCTGAAATTATATTTCGGCATCCTTAAACACGCACTTCCTAGGCCGACTAATGATTATTAGCTAATCAAGTTTGTTTATTATGGCGTTATAGTTCTTTTCATATATATTTAAACTTATAAAAGTGATTTTATAAAAAAAACTTCGAAAAGTAGCCAATGATCCAAAATAAAGAATTAGACGCGGTCCGAATCGAATACTCAAAAGGTCCAGATTCGGACCGCGGTCCGCCAGTTGAGTAGCCCTGTTATATACTATATAAGAAATCATTCAGATATAGCAGGGGTGTGCAAACTGCAGCCCGCAAATAAAAATTGTGCGTCCCGCGGAGAAGTGCCAATTTTGAATGGTGTGCCCGCGAAACGAGTTTTTAGTTTTGTTAATCTGGTGTGTGAGAGCAATTTCAATCTCATTGCGTCGCAAAGCCTATAGTAGCGCCTGCGTGCCACTGTCATATTAGCAAAACTAGCTAGCAAAATCCTGTTGAAAAATACACGTTATAAAAACGTGTTCTCCACTCAAATCGTTTAGCCGGTGTGAAAATAAATTTGAATAGCAGTTGTTAATTTATGAGTTTTAACGCGCCATTTCTGCAAGAACCCCTAACAGTGCCGTAAGATCAATAACAAAAAGGAAAAAAATTTTTGTGCTTGCAACTACAGTAGTATAGGGAGACGAAGTGCGGTCTTAGGGATAAAGACTGTTCACCCTAATATTCAAAGTTCGATTCCCACGTTATTAGTTTCACGTGTTATGGAATGTGACTCCAATCTGGATTTCCTCAGACGATAATAAGCACACGATGATGATTGTCGAATTGTTGTATATTATTGAAAAGATGCACGATCCAAATTCCAAATACAGATAAAATTGAATACACCTAATTCCTAATGCAGTAAGATTACGGTCAGATCACAAGTCATATATCGAGTGAAACAAGAAAACACAATATTATAGAGCATTCTCGGCAAACCGGAAACGATACGTTATCAAATTGGTCGAAACGAGAAAGGCAATACATGGAGCGAATGCATTATCGCTGTTGCGAAACATAATGCGGCCTATTTTGTGAAATATTACATGCTATTAATATGAAAGGGTAAAATACATTATAATCCATAGTTACACAATGCACATTCGCTACACAATTCCCAGTAGCGAATGCATTATCGCTGTTGCGAAACATAATGCGGCCTATTTTGTGAAATATTACATGCTATTAATATGAAAGGGTAAAATACATTATAATCCATAGTTACACAATGCACATTCGCTACAGTAGAAACTTTACCTACGAAATTAATTCGTTCCGGAAGCACCTTCGTAGGTACAAAATTTCATAAGTAGGGGACGCACACTACCTGTAAATAATCTATTTCGTTTTGAGATCCGAAGAAACTCTGACATATTATTGTATAGCAGTTTAGCAATCACGCAATGGTTCGTTTTTTTGCACTCTTCTCTTGCATTCCCTTTCTTAATCGCTTATATTTTTTTCGAAATCAATTCATAACAGTGTGTTAGCACGTAACTCTAACCAACATGAGCTTCACAACTTAATAAATCACGCAGAAATAGAGAAAAACGGTGGTACAGACGAACTATATTATGTAAGAATGTAGCAAAATCAATGCAGCGCTCTTCTCCAAAGCTGACTCATCTGTTCTGTCATAATATATTTCTGTGTAGCCACTCGTCATGAAAGGAAAAAAAAGAGTTTAAATTAATAATGGAGTGTTACCAACCATGATGAATAAACGAACACCGAGTTTTATCAGATAACTCAGAGTCTTGAAACTTTTTATCTGAAGGAGAATGATCTCGTTTTCAAGGCCTCGCTCGCGTGCCGAATAAATGGGCTTGCGTGCCAAGTATGGCACGCTTGCCAAGGGTTGCCATTGAGGTGTAAGCAAGAGCAGGCGGCAGAACGTAATGTACGAAAATGAGCAAACACACATGAAATTCAAAAACACTTTTTTCATTGTATCATCGTCTATTCACTGAATTTAGCTAGGGTTACCATATTTTTGTGACTTCAAAGCGGAACGCCTCCGAAGACAACGACCCCTTAGCTGTGATTTTGTGACTTTACATTTTCTTATTTTACTACATATGCCTACATTTGAAGCCATCCCGGCTGTCTTCATTGACCATATTGCTATCGAGAGTTCATGCGCATATTCTCTATCCAAATATCGGGTTTAGTTCGAAAAATAGAAAGGAATTGACGTTAATAATACAAATAATTCGAATTTAGATTTTTTTTATTTACAGCAAAAGGAAGAAAGATAGCCTGCCGTTTTCAAGCATTGAGAATTTTCTTATTCGCCCAAGCATGCTTTTTTGTAGATAACGCCTTCGTCAAAAAGACGTTGTTCAATGTTCCATTCACGTAAACGTCAGAACAGGACCAATTAGTATTGATTTTACATGTGATACGTTACGGAAAACAACGAAACAAACAAAATAACGCATTTACCTCCAGCAAGTGGGCTAGCGCTGGGCTGCACAGCATAAGCCTGAATTTAGCTAGCAAGACATTGTACGTACCCGCCGGAAACAAACTGGCCAATGGACGCGGCTGCCTTCGATTACCATAAAAAAAATGAAATAAACATGAATTGTTTTTAACGGAGGCGCTAGGATATTTGCGTCACGAAAAACGATATTCTAAATTGGACACCCCTTCTCCAAGAACTGCATCAAATTAACCTAAACTGAACGAATATCACTACACACATTTTTTAAGTTTTCGGTTTTTAGTTAGGCCTTTCGTGTGTATAAAATCTTACGTTGGCCTACGCAATATTTTTACGAGAAGAATACTCGTAAGTTGGATTTTCCGCATCCATAGCCTTTCGTAGATATAGTTTAAGTGGGCTAGCGCTGGGCTGCACAGCATAAGCCTGAATTTAGCTAGCAAGACATTGTACGTACCCGCCGGAAACAAACTGGCCAATGGACGCGGCTGCCTTCGATTACCATAAAAAAAATGAAATAAACATGAATTGTTTTTAACGGAGGCGCTAGGATATTTGCGTCACGAAAAACGATATTCTAAATTGGACACCCCTTCTCCAAGAACTGCATCAAATTAACCTAAACTGAACGAATATCACTACACACATTTTTTAAGTTTTCGGTTTTTAGTTAGGCCTTTCGTGTGTATAAAATCTTACGTTGGCCTACGCAATATTTTTACGAGAAGAATACTCGTAAGTTGGATTTTCCGCATCCATAGCCTTTCGTAGATATAGTTTCTGAGTGCGGCCCGCGGCTTCACCCAGTTGTCTGACCCCCCTGTAATAAAGGTTACACACCTCTCAGATATAGCATTGGCATTAATGTGAGAGGCCGTGGTACGCTATATTATCAAGTCATCGTATCAGCTTGCTTCACTCCTGGGATAAATATGCAAATCCCATCCTGAGTAAATAAAATTGTTAAATATCATTACAGCGCTCCCAAATTCACAATCAGCGCTCCCACAGTTGACGCAAACGTCCATCGGAGGGCGTATTCTTTCACTACGCTGGTTAGGAACGGAAACCGATTTTCTGAGATTTTTAATCTGCAATATTCCGTTTCTCAAAAGCGAAGTTGATTTCAATTGAGATAAATGTGTGTTATCTTGACTATAGTGATCGTTTGACATTTATTGGTACGTAACTCGCACAGTTTGCCAAATAATAGGATACATATTTATTTAAGTCCATGCTTCTGTGCTTCCGAAGAACAAATAAATACTACCGGTACCGTACCGGTAACTAATCCCGGCCTGGTACCGTACGGTAACTGAACGAGAGGCCGTGGTTCGCCATATAGTTAAGCCGTCTTATCGGCGTTCTTCTCCCCCGGGATAAATATGTAAATCCTATCTTATCCCGGGAAGAGGAACGGGTCTCATGTAGTTTGGTATGGTAGCAAACAGTGCACTACTACTGTACTAGGTTCCATATTCAATCATCAGATAATGTTAACACGTTAAAGTAGACTACTAAGCCGTCTTATCAGCGTTCTTCTCCCCCGGGATAAATATGTAAATCCTATCTTATGCCGGGAAGAGGAAAGGGTATCATGTAGTTTGGTATGGCAGTATGGTAGCAAACAGTGCACGGGTCTCATGTACTTTCTTACCTGAATAACTTCTAGTGGGCGTGGCGTAACAATTTTTGGATATATGATTTCTGACCCCTACCTGATGACGTCATCCAAAAATTACGTCACTTCGACGTCACAATAACGAAATACAGCTTGCCAAAGTATAGCGACGGTCACCCGTAATGGCGCCTACGAGTATGTCAACAAACTCAATACGTCACCGACCTCTCTCTTATCGGGGTCGTTGTACAGAGCTCAAAATTAAACAAGAATCACAAGCGACTAAATTGTCGCCAAGGAACGTTCACGATATCCCATTCTGACCAATTTCTGTCCAGCAATAGCTCATGTATCGTGCTACGATCTGAAATAGAGCGCTATACGATACAACTCTAACCAAGGCTTTAGACAAGCAGAAAATACATGTTATTTTACGCAATGGTTGAAGTTGGGTACCACACACATAAAGACTTATTATTTTATGTCCAGCAATAGCTCATGTATTGTGCTACGATCTATTAATAGGGTGATATACGATACCGCTCTGAGCTAGGCTTTAGACAAACAGAAAGAACATTTAATTCACGCAATGATTGAGGTTAGGTGCCCAGACATAAAGACTTGTTATTTAATATCCAGAGACTGATCATGTATTGGGCCACATTTTATTAATAGAACGTGGAATGCTTTCACTCTATGCAAGGCTTTAGACAAGCAGAAACCGACATATTAATTTGCCTTAGCGCAATGGATGTAGTTTCTTACCTCGATAACTTATACTTATCTTAGCGTAACAATTTTTGCATATATCATTCCTGACCTTGCCCTGACTTCGTCATCCAAAAATTACGTCAATGCGACTTCACAATAACGAAATAGAGCTTGCCTAATAATAGCGACCATAATGCAATCGTGTTAAATACGCCTGTCTGTCCGCTATGGGTGTAGTTTCATACCTCAATACCTTCTATTAGGCTCAGCGTAACAATTTTTGTATATATGATTCCTGACCCTCACCTGACTTCGTCATCCAAAAATTACGTCACTGCAACGTCACAATCACGAAATAACGCTTGCCCAATAATAGCGACGATTACTAGTAATTCCATCTATGAATGTAGTTTCTTACCTCAATAACTTATACTTATCTTAGCGTACCAATTTTTGCATATAATATTCCTGACCCTCACCTAACTTCATCATCCAAAAATTACGTCAATGCGAATTCACAATAAAGAAATAGAGCTTGCCTAATAATAGCGACCATAATGCAATCGTGATAAATACGCCTGTGTGTCCGCTATGGGTGTAGTTTCGTACCTCAATAACTTCTATTAGGCTTAGCGTAACAATTTTTGTATATAATATTCCTGACCCTCACCCGACTTCGTCATTCAATAATTACGTCACTGCAACGTCACAATAACTAAATAGAGCTTGCCCAATAATAGCGACGTTATTCGTAATGGCACCTATTGATGTAGTTTCGTACCTCAATAACTTCTAGTTAACTTAGCGTAACAGTTTTTGCATATAATATTCCTGACCCTCACCTGATTTCGTCATAAAAAAATTACGTCAATGCGAATTCACAATAACGAAATAGAGCTTGCCCAATAATAGCGACCATAATGCAATCGTGATAAATACGCCTGTGTGTCCGCTATGGGTGTAGTTTCTTACCTCAATAACTTCTAGTTAACTTAGCGTAACAATTTTTGCGTATACCATTCCTGACCCTCACCTGACTTCGTCATCCAAAAATTACGTCACTGCAACGTCACAATCACGAAATAACGCTTGCCCAATAATAGCGACGATCACTAGTAATGACACCTATGGATGTAGTTTCGTACCTCAATAACTTCTAGTTAACTTAGCGTAACAATTTTCGCATATAATATTCCTGACCCTCACCTGATTTTGTCATCAAAAAATTACGTCAATGCGAATTCACAATAACGAAATAGAGCTTGCCCAATAATAGCGACGATATTCGTAATGACACCTATGGATGTAGTTTTGTACCTCAATTACCTATAGTTAACTTAGCGTCACAATTTTTGCATATAATATTCCTGACTTCGTCATCAAAAAATTACGCCAATGCGACGTCACAGTAACAAAATAGAGCTGATCACCCGTAATGGCGTCTGCGACTACGTTAACAAACTCAGTGAGGGCAGCGGCCTCCCTACCACACACACAGCATAAGGAGGGACTTGTTATTTTATGTCCAGCCATAGATCATGTATTGGGCTACAATATATTAATATGGCGTTACGCGATATCACTCTAAGCAGGGCTTTAGACAAGCAGAAACGGACATATTAATTTACATGCACATTATATGGGTGTATTTTGTATTGTGCCACCATTTATCAGTGAGGTTTATATTTTAATTTGTTTTTTGTAAACTATACATTTTGGATAAGATAGTCCGGCAGAATCGGGCCTTAACATTGTTTTGGGACATAAAGTTTTTTTTTATTGTTTAGATATAATGTATATGACATATATAATGATACCCAGGTGGGTGTGGAGTAATGTTGAGCAATTTTTTTTTATAAGTGGATTTAGAGTATTCGGTCCAAGATGACGCACATCCTGAACCCTAACCTGGTAACCATACAGGGTTCAGGTTGTGCGCCATCTTGGTACAAATACTTCAAGAGCGCCATTTTGTTAAAAACAATCATTTCATAACTACATGGTTTAGGTTTGCATACATAGTAACATTGAATCTCCTTACAATGTCAGAAATTCAATTTTAGTAGAATAAATGGTAGTTTATTTCACTAATACAAGCCAAGATTCATCGACAGCATCTAGCCACTTTCTATTGCGCTCTTCAAACTACATCTGGCATTTCGTTTTCCTAGTTTAAGCTTAGGGACTTGGGAAATATTTTATTAGTTGAATTGGATTGGAATATTTGACCTCGTCTTTCACTCCAAACAAGGCCATGTAATACCATCCACTGGTATCTAAAGATGTGTAACGTGTTTTCTTTTGGAAGAACCGCAACCTTTCAGTGCTGCATTGACTTTGGCAAAATTAATATATCCTTGTGGAGATAGAAGGTATGCGTATGCGAAACCGAGATGTGCACCTGTTATGCCAACATAGTTGAGTCAAACGTTTTGAATACTAGTACATCACACGCATTTTCCTGCGGGCTTCGGTTGTACGTGGTAACGCGCACATTTTTGCGCACATGCATCAAATTCCATTTGATTATTGAGCTAAAGGTTTTTGACGAGCTTTTGTGTATGATTTCATTCCATAGAATTTGTATGCTGTTCTAAAGAATACTAGTTTCAGCTTTTTCATTCATTCAAACCGCGTGTTGAAAGTAAGTTTTGTAATATTGCGGGCTGGTTTCCAACATCCTTAAATCGGTGATGCCAGTAAATCTTTAATACAAAAAGATCAGTAACATCTGCAATAAAAACAGCAGTACCCACTCAAATGACAGCTGGGGGATGAATACTCTTAGTATCTGATCCATCGCGTGCCTCTTACACTCTTACTTACGGTATCTAAGCTCAGCCAGAGACAAAAAGTTTCGGACTGCAGTTGGCGTGACGAAATGTTTTTAAATATATATTCTACAATAAGATTATTTGATTGCATACTACTGAAAGTTCCGCCTTATATGTCTTTTCCCTTTGTACTATTCCGTTACTGATATTCGATAATATGACGCCCATCTGACATAGTTCTTAAAGTGTGTAGATGGGTACAATCTTTTCCACGCTGTTCAGCTGGGAATGCGCGAATATATATAAGAATTGCTAATATTGGTTTGTAATGCGATGAAATCCCATCTTGGCATTTCTGCCGCTCGCAATTGCTGCGTATACTTATCGGGGAAGTTCTGTGGCGTGGTTATCAAATGAAAAAACAAACATGGGAGTATTTTTTCTACTTCTCTGCTACTATCAAACCTTGACATTTTGTGAAAACTTTTTTCCATGCAACCTTTTTTAAAACATCCCCAACAACCACAATTACTTCTGTTATTAAACTTCCGAAACAAACACATAAAATCATCAACAGATGAATATCACCAAGTAGATATTGCTGAATTGATCTTTATTTTATCATTTTGCATGTAATTCTTTTTGGTAAACCTGTTATCTATCGTAAATACAGCACATTTGACAATGTTGTAGTGTGACTATTTTAGCCTCACATTTTTGATATTTGTAGTTAGAGCTCTTGGGGCTCTGTCAAACAAAGTTACATGCAAAATATTGGTTGTAAATTGCAAAACATGATCATGTTGTTGGAATAACTTGGCATTTTACCACCCGTATATCATTCATTGTTGAGAATATTAATAAAATCATAAAATTTAAAAATCCGTTTTCGTGAAATTTTTGTTGTAGCTGAATTCCAGGGACAGCATGACAACAGGCAAGAGAAGCACGGTCGCCTCTTTTAGTTTATGACAGGGTTTCTTGAAAGGGGACCCCGTCCTCCTTGGAGGCGCTGATCGGTTATCTGGGAGCACGAACAAACAGATGGAAATGCGAATTTATAATAACAATGTATTTTTATAGAAGAGAAGAAGCAAAAGTGTTGAGAGTCTTTGGTAGTTTGAAAAGCATTGGCATGGAACATAAGAATGAACTACATTCTTTCCCAGGGATATACTATAAAATGTAGCAATTTTCTCATTCTTGTTCTCGTGATATCATTATCTTTCACTGCGTCGTCGTGATCATCCCGCTGCATGACAATTCTCGCCAACAAATAATTGACTGTTCTCCACCGGGTGTATATCCACTTGAACCACTGGCGACTACATTAGCAGGCTTGTACTGTTAATTGCAACAAAAAACGGGTATTTTGAAATAGTACTCTTTATTTTACGCGTATGTTTCGACAGTATTTCCATATACTGTATATGGGTCGCGACCCAAAGCTGGGCTCAACAAATACCTAGAAGGTATCGATTTTATTTCCTAGTAAATTTGGTGCTTGCGTAGTTTGTGCACCAAGATTGTGCACAACCTGAACATAGTATTGTAACAGGTTATGGTTCAGGTTGTGCGTCATTATGATGCACAGGTTTGACAAAAAACACTAATACAAATATCGAGCCGTAAAAAAAGTGCTCAAGGCTGCAAACTCCACATCCATGTAGAAATGATGGGCAATGACCCCAAGATGAATACTCACAAATAAAAAAAACTTTATGTCTGAAATCAAACTTGGGCCAAAAAGGTCCCCTTATCTGCCGGACTAAAACTTTGGATGGACTTTGGATAATGAGAAACAGGCATATTAATTTACGGTCCCCCAATGAGTGTAGTGCCACATATACAAAGGCAAATATTTTACGGATCTTGACATTCTATCCCTATAGTCGGATTCGGAAGACTTTTGACACAGGGTACTCAGATTCTCAAAAAGGACAATGAAAATATTTGAGACAGACGTGTGAATAATTATGCACTACTTTAATGTGTGCTGTATTTGTGATTTCCATTTTACTCCCCTTTCTCTGCGCGACTATGGCATTTTACTTGTTCTGATTAAAATTTGGCTTTGTTTGGTGCCTATTTCAATTTTGAAAAGCGCTATAATTTTATAGAACACCCACGTTCTACCGAAGGACAAACGTTTTGACATATTGGGTTCCTATACATAGCCGTTGCTATCATTGTATTTAAAGTTTTCTTTTTTCGGAAGTTTGTCAGAAGATGCTTCTGTGCTGAGGAAATTGAATAGATCATTTCATAAACATTAAAAACGAAATTGACAATTACTCATATAATTTACCTATTGAGCTCATTGCTCATTACAATCATCCAATATGATTATAAGTTCTATTTAAAACGTAACGACAGATAGATGAGAGATGCATCCTGGAAATTAACTCAGGATTGTGAACGAATGCTTAATTATCGATTGCGCTTGAAGTCGAATCCATACCAAATTTCAACAGTTAGAAAATTGAAGAGCCTATAAATATGATCTTCTTTCATCCTTTTTCACATTTCCCCTGAATTACTTGGAGATCAAATACTATACCACTTCCTCCACTATGTCAAATTTCTGTTAACCAATTTTAGCGAGCGAGTGTTCAAAGATCGGTATGAAAACAGAAAACATTTTTCTTAATATTTCGCTGTTAGTGAACCGCAAGATGAAAAAGGTCTGGAAACATTGTAGTGGTATTAACATTTGAAGGATCTTAACATTGTTTAACGTCTTATGAATAAAGGTAGGACGAATACATGACGTACGGCAGGACATCAAATAACAAGGCTTTAGTTGTGTGGTACAAAAATACACTCATAGCGGACACACAGGCGTATTTATCACGATTGCATTATGGTCGCTATTATTAGGCAAGCTCTAGTTCGTGATTGGGAGGATGCAGTGACGTAATTTTTGGATGACGAAGTCAGGTGAGGGTCAGGAATCATATATACAAAAATTGTTACGCTAAGCCTAATAGAAGGTATTGAGGTATGAAACTACACCCATAGCGGACAGACAGGCGTATTTAACACGATTGCATTATGGTCGCTATTATTAGGCAAGCTCTATTTCGTTATTGTGAATTCGCATTGACGTAATTTTTTGATGACGAAGTCAGGGCGGGATCAGGAATATTATATGCAAAAACTGTTACGCTAAGTTAACTAGAAGTTATTGAGGTAAGAAACTACATCCATAGGTGCCATTACGAATAACGTCGCTATTATTGGGCAAGCTCTATTTCGTTATTGTGACGTTGCAGTGACGTAATTATTGGATGACAAAGTCGGGTGAGGGTCAGGAATATTATATACAAACATTGTTACGCTAAGCCTAATAGAAGTTATTGAGGTACGAAACTACACCCATAGCGGACACACAGGCGTATTTATCACGATTGCATTATGGTCGCTATTATTAGGCAAGCTCTATTTCGTTATTGTGAATTCGCATTGACGTAATTTTTGGATGACGAAGTCGGGGCAGGGTCAGGAATATTATATGCAAAAATTGTTACGCTAAGTTAATTAGAAGTAATTGAGGTACGAAATTACATCCATCGGTGTCATTACTAGTAATCGTCGCTATTATTGGGCAAGCGTTATTTCGTGATTGTGACGTTGCAGTGGCGTAATTTTTGAATGACGACGTCAGGTGAGGGTCAGGAATGATATATGCAAAAATTGTTACCCTAAGTTAACTAGAAGTTATTGAGGTAGGAAACTACATCCATAGGTGCCATTACGAATAACGTCGCTATTATTGAGCAAGCTCTATTTCGTTATTGTGACGTTGCCGTGACGTAATTTTTGGATGACGAAGTCAGGTGAAGGTCATGAATATTATATGCAAAAATTGTTACGCTAAGATAACTAGAAGTTATTGAGGTAAGAAACTACATCCATAGCGGACACACAGACGTATTTATCACGATTGCATTATGGTCGCTATTATTAGGCAAGCTCTATTTCATTATTGTGAAGTCGCATTGACGTAATTTTTGGAACATGAAGTCAGGTGAGGGTCAGGAATATTATATGCAATAATTGTTACGCTAAGATAAGTATAAGTTATTGAGGTAAGAAACTACATCCATAGGTGGCATTAATAGTAATCGTCGCTATTATTGAGCAAGCTCTATTTCGTTATTGTGACGTTGCCGTGACGTAAATTTTGGATGACGAAGTCAGGTGAAGGTCATGAATATTATATGCAAAAATTGTTACGCTAAGATAACTAGAAGTTATTGAGGTAAGAAACTACATCCATAGCGGACACACAGACGTATTTATCACGATTGCATTATGGTCGCTATTATTAGGCAAGCTCTATTTCGTTATTGTGAATTCGCATTGACGTAATTTTTAGATGACGTAGTCAGGGCAAGGTCAGGAATGATATATGCAAAAATTGTTACGCTAAGATAAGTATAAGTTATTGAGGTAAAAAACTACATCCATAGGTGGCATTACTAGTAATCGTCGCTAATATTGGGCAAGCGTTATTTCATCATTGTGACGTTGCAGTGACGTAATTTTTGGATGACAAAGTCAGGTGAGGGTCAGGAATGATATATGCAAAAATTGTTTCGCTAAGTTAACTAGAAGTTATTGAGGTAAGAAACTACATCCATAGCGGACACACAGACGTATTTATCACGATTGCATTATGGTCGCTATTATTAGGCAAGCTCTATTTCGTTATTGTGAAGTCGCATTGACGTAATTTTTGGAACATGAAGTCAGGTGAGGGTCAGGAATAATATATGCAATAATTGTTACGCTAAGATAAGTATAAGTTATTGAGGTAAGAAACTACATTCATAGGTGGCAATAATAGTAATCGTCGCTATTATTGAGCAAGCTCTATTTCGTTAATGTGACGTTGCCGTGACGTAATTTTTGGATGACGAAGTCAGGTGAAGGTCATGAATATTATATGCAAAAATTGTTACGCTAAGATAACTAGAAGTTATTGAGGTAAGAAACTACATCCATAGCGGACACACAGACGTATTTATCACGATTGCATTATGGTCGCTATTATTAGGCAAGCACTATTTCGTTATTGTGAAGTCGCATTGACGTAATTTTTGGAACATGAAGTCAGGTGAGGGTCAGGACTATTATATGCAATAATTGTTACGCTAAGATAAGTATAAGTTATCGAGGTAAGAAACTACATCCATTGCGCTAAGGCAAATAATATGTCGGTTTCTGCTTGTCTAAAGCCGTGCATAGAGTGAAAGCGTTCCACGTCCTATTAATAAAATGTGGCACAATACATGATCAGTCTCTGGATATTAAATAACAAGTCTTTATGTCTGCGGTACCCAACCTCAATCATTGCGTGAATTAAATGTTCTTTCTGTTTGTCTAAAGCCTTGTTTAGAGCGGTATTGTATACCCCCCTATTAATAGATCGTAGCACAATACATGAGCTATTGCTGGAGCTGGACAAAAAATAACAAGTCTTTATGTGTGTGGTACCCAACTTCAACCATAGCGTAAAATAACATGTGTTTTCTGCTTGTCTAAAGCCTTGGTTAGAGCTGTATCGTATAACGCTCTATTTCTGGACAGAAATTGGTCAGAATGGGATATCGTGAACGTTCCTTGGCGACAATTTAGTCGCTTCTGATGCTTGTTCATTTTGAGCTCTGCACAACGACCCCGATAAGAGAGAGGTCGGTGACGTATTGAGTTTGTTGACATACTCGTAGGCGCCATTACGGGTGACCGTCGCTAAACTTTGGCAAGCTGTATTTCGTTATTGTGACGTCGCAGTGACGTAATTTTTGGATGACGTCATCAGGTGGGGGTCAGGAATCATATATCCAAAAATTGTTACGCCACGCCCACTAGAAGTTATTCAGGTAAGAAAGTACATGAGACCCCAGTGCACTACTAGGTTCCATATCCAATCATCAGATAATGTTAACAGGTTAAAGTAGACTACTCTTATGAAATAATGTCTATATTTCAATAACAAGTGTGGTAACGTACAGAAACAACCTTTGGTATCGTGCAATTCTTATTGGCTTTCTTTTGCTGACTTGAACTACTCCAAGATTTGCATCAGCCAATTTTCTACAATATTTCATTCCCTTGGATATTGCTTGGACCCCAACATACCTGCGTGCGAATGAATTCTCTCTTCATTTAAAAATGGCGACAATTTTTTACGACTGCATGAGTGGAATATTCAGTTCTTCATGTTATTTTGTGATCTATGGATTCTTGGTTTACGTCACAATTCCGCTGATTTTCAAGATTTATCCAAAAATCGTCTTTGAAGGATTATTTCTCAACAGAGTCTGCCCACCTGTATGGTTACTGAAGCTGAACAAACCAGACAAAGTAAGACTTCCTACAAGACGTTTGTATGAGTGAGTGCTTCTGAGCCCATAACTTTGCTCAGAGATGAGTCTCCTTATCTGAGTGTGTGCGACTAATTTTGCTCAGAGATGAGTCTTCTTTACTTCTGAGTGAGTACCCGTAACTTTGCTCAGAGATGAGTCTCTTTCACTTATGAGTGCCTGTAACATTGCTCAGAGATGAGTCTTCTGTACTTATGAGTGCCTGTAACATTGCTCAGAGACAAGTCTCTTTTACTTCTGAGTGAGTGCGTGTAACTTTTCTCAGAGATAAGTCTCCTTTGCTTTTGAGTGAGTGCCCGTAACTTTGCTCAGATATGAGTCTCTTTTACTTTTGAGTGAGTGCCCGTAACTTTGTTCAGATATTAGTCTCTTTTACTTCTGAGTAAGTGACCTTAATAACTCCGATCAGTAATATGTCCCTTCACTTATGAGTAAATGCACTGAACCTTGCTTCAACCAGATACCCTTATTATAGTGATCAATTCCTAACTCTAAATTCTCTTCTTTTACTTCAGGCCTACAATCTTAAAGAGAGCAAGAACTGCTATGTGAAGTCTTCGAGTGGAAGTACTTTAGGCGTTTGGCATATTCCGCCAGTTCCTCAGTACGATACTCCAGAGGTCAAATCAGGGTCATTACAAGACGCTGAGAAAATCGTCATTTATTGCCATGGCAACTCGTTTCATCGTGGTTTCAAGCATCGAAGAGATTTATATTCAGAGCTGCAGAAATCAGGTATGTATAATATGGTCGAATTTGTCAAACTCAAAGGTACTCGGAGCCGCAACATCTACTCTAATGTCAGTGGCTATTAAAACTACCGGAAAACCACTTATGATGCAATAATTCAGTTTACGACAAAATAAAAATAATTTTAAATTAAAAAGAAAAAGTTTGTTTTAACAGGTTTAAATCACTTTGATGCGACCTATTGTACCGCTCACGACTTATACCTGTTGTCATGTGTAATTAGTGAGTAGTAATAGACTTTATGTCTCCGACTTTCATTGAGTCCCCACTGCTTCTAACGAAAACGGCTGTTGCCACTTCGATTCATGGAAGCCAGAGCTCCGAAAACAAAGAGTCGTATGCTGCTGATCGCTGGTCTACCCTAACTAATTGTGAGACAGAGTTGGTGAATTAGTTAGAACTAGAATATGACATCATAAGTGGTTTTTCGATAGTTCTAATAGTATCTGACATTAGAGTACATGTTGCGGCTCGAGTAGGTTTGAGTTTGGTATAGACCAGGGGTGGGCAAGTTTTTTGGACCTGGGACCTAAATTTTGCCCATCTACACTGACGGGCCATGTAAGTGTGACGTAAATGTTACATTTTATGAACAATATATACAGTGTTACAAAAGTGAAAAACAATAAGCCTCGTGCCAAAACTACATTTAATCTCAACAAATTCCTATTTTTCGCTAGAACATCAAAATTTGGTTTTATATCAGTTGTGGCAGCATCAGGCAGGCCAGATTGAATAACACAACGGGCCAGATTTGGTTTGCGTAGTTTGCCCATGTCAGGTGTAGACGATGCCATATGGCTCTTTTGATGCCAAAGGTTGCCAAATCGTGGCTTAGTCCAGGGCTACTCAACTATTTTTTTTAAATTATTTGGGTTCGGTCTTTACAGAAATTATATTTCGGCATCCTTAAACGCACACTTCCTCGGCCGGCTAATGATTATTAGCGAATCAAGATTGTTTATTATGATGTTATAGTTAATTTCAAAAATATAAAAGTCATTTCATAAAAGAAAACTTCAAAAGCGGGGCTAATAATCCAAAATAAAGAATTGGGTGCGGTCCGAATCCATCGAAAGGTCAGGATTCGGACCACGGTCCGCCAGTTGAGTAGCTCTGGCCTAGACCATCCCACTCACTATTTATTGTTATTGGACACGTCAGTGGACATAACGATCGTTTCAATATTATGTTGTTAATTTTCCTCATCATTATCATTAAAAAATCGCTTTTCTCTTCGAATACTGGACCAATTGCTTTGAAATTTTCAGTGGTTAAAGATTGATTTTTTTGCCAGAAGGCTATTACTTTTATTTATTCCCAAATTTTCTATGGATCTTATGAGATCTAATATTTCATCCGAAATTGCGCTGTATTAGTTTTTAATTATGGGAACACGGTTTTAAATCCACCAAGCGTGACGGCTGACTGTGAAAATTCTTGCGACTGAAAACTCGGGAAGTATTTTGAGGGTACGGTATCAATAACGTCAAAGGTAGGAACTGCCTCGCTCTAGTCCACGTGTCCATATTTGAGCGTTGCTCTCTTGTTGTATCAATCTGCTCATTCGCACAAATAAAATCTCTTCCATTTTCGCCAAGGATTCCACATCATAGCTTTTGACTACAGTGGGTTTGCGGACTCTACCGGTCAGCCGAGCCCAACAAGAGTCGTAGGGGATGCAATTAGCGTGTATAAGTGGACGGTCAAGCAGGTTGGATTATGTTTTGTCATATTTGTCTCAGGGGTGAAAAAAGCCAATAAGACTGCTTATTAATCATATGGCTAATATCAGCAAAGCAGAGGTATACCATATATAAATTGTATATAAGCACAGTTTAAACTAAAAAAAAAAGTTCCCAAACTAAAGGGTTGGCTTATATGCGCCTCACTCTAATCGCACTAAATTTCGGCTTCATAAGCGCAAAACCCTGATTTTGCGGGGGTTAGGGATGCCACTTTTGGATTTACGAATCGGATCGATTCGAATCGCATCTTTTTCGAATCGATTCGAATCAGATTTACGCGATTCGGAAAAAGAGAGCGATTTACCGAAAAAAAAAACATTGAACGTTTGTTAAGTCGTGATTTTCGGCGGCTTTAAATCTGCCGAATGCGTTCATGCGGCACTCCAAATAACATCAAATAACGATACCGAAAAAAAAACATTGAACGTTTGTTAATCGTTGTTTTCGGCGGCGTTAAAACAACCGAATGCGTTTATGCGGCACTACAAATAACACCAAATTACGAGACCGAAAAAAACATTGAACGTTTGTTTATCGTTGTTTTCGGCGGCGTTAAAACTGCCGAATGCATTTATGCGGCACTCCAAATAACACCAAATTATGAGACCGAAAAAAAAACATTGAATGTTTGTTAATCGTTATTTTCGGCGGCGTTGAAAGTGCCGAATGCATTTATGCGGCAGTCCAAATAACACCAAACTACGGGACGAAAATAAATGAAAATAAAGTTTTCGTGATTGACTTTTTTACTTATCTGCCGTCATTTGTTTCAAGTTCGGCACAACACATTCTTTTACGCTTCACTCGAGATGATGTGTGGCACAAATATAATTCAGTAACATTTCGTCTGACCGGTATGTTAGTCGTTGGTCTGACCAAGGTCAAACTTCCTCAGACATACATAGTTCAACTAGAACAAGAATAGCAATTGTATAATTTAACATTTTTGCTTCAGTTGAAATATGTATGTCTGAGGAAGTTTGACATTGGTCAGACGAAACGTTACAGAAATATATTTGTGTTAGTGTGCAGCAAGACTATTTATTGAATTACTCAGGATATGTAGATATTGCTCTTGACTAGAGAGAGTATAAACTACGAAATAGAGTTGTTGTTCAGCTTTTCGTGTTACGAGTATTCCGTGTTTTTTTTTAATTCTGTTGATTGGGATTCCATAAAAAACGAAAAAGTTATATCAGGGGTTCCACAATAACAAAAAGGTTGAAGAGCACTGGCGTACAACTATTACTGAATCATCGGCCGGCAATGTTAATTGACAATCATGTTTCTCATCCTAAAATATAAATTTATTTTGTTTGCGTTTGTCAGGCTTCCACTCGAGTGGCGGTAAACGAAATCAGGGGGACAAACTGTAATAGTACATACACGTCTTTTTTCAGCTGTTACAAAAAAAGTAGTATTTACTTTTAATTTTGTTAGTGCGATACAAGCGGGAATAAAACATTTCGCATACTGTGCGAATGTCGTCTTACTTCAGCCCCAGCGACCATGTTTGTTCGAGATAAAGCGCCGACCAATTATTGTTCGTCAGCGCGGCGTCCATTATGTACATTTGTACTTTCTGAATTACGAAATTAAACGTAGTCCATGATAATAAAGAAACCCGAGTTAGCCAATAACGCTGTTAGCCACAAATAATATTTGGCTAATATTTATGGAAATTTTTGTTTGCAATCGTATTCGGGTGAACGATTGTTTTCCTCGAAATTAATGTAATTTAATCGTGGTTAATTTTATCGACTTCAATCATATTCTTGCAAGCATTTCCCATTTATAGTAATTCAGATGCAATTAGAATGTTTTTGTCGTATTACGCTATGCTGTTAGCATAAATATGAAATATTGTACTAAAATTTTAAAGATAAAGAACCGGTAATAAGGCTGGCCTTAATTCAATATAACAAGAAGTGAAATCCACATTCACATATACTGGTGTGGGACTAGGGAAAGCAGTGCTGTTACTGTGTTTATGGCATAACAGTACAAGTATTCCCTGCTTATTTTCTCATATTAATTCCATTGCCTCAGTCCTGATACAAGTATACCACAATAATACCTCAGTATTGTAACGTAAGACTCACAGATACGTTGCAATAGCAAGTTTTTTATCAATGCATTCAGATGCATCAATGCATCTATGACTTACATCTTTTTTATCATGATGGAAATAAGTGTGACTTATTCACTGAAAAACTCTTGTCATCCTTGCTATATAGCTTATTCCATTTTCAAGTTTTTCTCTTCTAGATTTGAGCTTTTTTGTGACGCATGCAATAAAAAAAAGCTTAATGGAATCAGATTCGGAAAGATTCGATTCGAAAACTTTTGATTCGAGATTCGATTCGAAAAAAAATGTATCCAGAAGTGGCAACCCTAGCGGGGGTCAACTTATACCTGCATAACACAGTTGTCTGTCAATAGGGAAATCCCCGTTTATGTTATTCCCCTGATTACCAAGTTAAAAAAATCGAATTAGTAATTGTC
The DNA here is from genome assembly GCF_964204865.1 of Styela clava. Lineage (NCBI taxonomy): Eukaryota > Metazoa > Chordata > Ascidiacea > Stolidobranchia > Styelidae > Styela > Styela clava. The sequence continues at coordinate 780,697 of NC_135258.1, forward strand.
AAATTTCTGACACTTAATGTATTTAATCACCCAGCTCCAGTAAGAAGATGTGACAATCGTGCTTTGGGGTCATTCACTCGGCACTTACATCAGCACAAGGGCGCTATTGCTCATGTACTCCCTGACTGTCTGATACTTGAAGCTCCGTTCACGAATACATACGATGCCGCAGACTGCTTTCCACTATCTAAGGTGAAATTTATATTTTGTTTTCTTTCGGTACTCCCGTAGCATGTGAAGATGGCGGACATCTGAACGAAGTATGTGTACAGGATTAGGCAATGATTTCAGGTACAAATACTACAAAGTCACTTGGCTAGTCCCAGAACTCGTAATAGAACTAAAATAAGGAAAATTGGAATAAAATTATGGCCTAACCCTAACTTGGTACACATACTACGTTCCGGTGTACGGCATCTTGGTACACATACTAAGGGAGTATGTTCATTTCAATGATGTGATATAGTATTATACGATGCTTATTAATGTTCTTTTACGTGCAAGGCCAGGCACCAGTAGCAACAGATACTTGTATCTAATGATATGCAAGGATATACTATCTTTTGGAAGGGCTGAAATCATTCCAGTTTGGCCCTTGAAAGTGTTCTGTTAATTTTTGCGGCACTCTTATTAACTAGTCGCTGCGCACCCTTTGGGGACCTCTGTACTTTTCGTTCAACAAGGCCGTAAATTGAATAACATTTGAAAATTTCTATTTATTACATCTCTCTTCCAGTATTTCTATCTGCTCTATCCCTTCATGAGGTCTCAAGTTCACAAGAATATCAAACAATATGACATTGAGCTCAGGACGGAGAAGTATCTGCCGACAGTAAAGGCTCCTGTTATGATTTTACATGCTAAAGATGATCAGAGGTATGTAGGCAGAAATATTTGAAAGGTATAGCTTGCCAGTTGGGGTATCGTCCTAAGCGTAATTAACACGCTTACGTGGCGCCCTTCAAGAGTTCACAGGTTCAAAACATGTTTTTTATGAGAATATGGCTTGCGGAACTGTTTACTGTCGTAAGGTGGTTCATGTAACCTTCATCATCAAGTTATTCATCATCTAACATTTACAATATTTACCGGTACGGTCTTACAGTACGGTATTTAATATAAGTTTATTTTGACTCCTCAGCATAACAAGCACTATAATACCCTAATTGTCAGATTGATTTAAACAAAATAAATAACCGATTAGCTTCGTGCATCAAGTCCATGCATTGGAAAACAAATAACTGGCTAAACAATTCCTTATCCGACAAGGACTGGTATTCAGACGAGAGGCCGCGGTTCGTTATATGATTAAGCTGTCCTAGCGGCTTTTCTCTCCCCCGAGATAAATATTTGAATCCCATCCTCCACTCTCTATTGATATCTCTTCAGAATTTCTCATGCTTAAAGCAAGCCAGGGTCTGTAAAAGGGTACTCCCGTAGTATGTGTACCAGGTTAGGGCATAATTTCATTCTGATTTTCTTACTTTAGTTCTATTACGTGTTCGAGGACTGTTTGTGTTAGCCAAGTAAATATATCCTCTGCCCATAGGTTTCAGTCCCTTTATACAACTTGATGTCAAGTAGTTGAACACAATTAGTTACCTCTATTTTGGTACACATACTTCTGGAGCGCTTCCCAAAGACACACTTATTCATGTCTTAGCTAGCATCATAGCATGGTCAACTTCGTTACACGTCTCTCAAATCAAGTCAAACGATTTCCAATGAGTCTGGCTTTGATTACAAGAAAACTGGTTGCCCTTTGACACATTTCTGGAACGCCCTGTAAAAGCAATACTTGCATGGTGTTGATGCAACATTAATTCAAAGTTTAGTTGGTAGGACCTATTAGCTTCGCTTCCCAATCGACTCGGATTTGCTTTCTTTTGAAATAAAAAAATCCAATTCTCAAACCAAAGTATTCCTTTCCTTACAGAATCGACATTCATCTCGGTGAGACTCTGTACAAAAAGAAGACCTCTGACCCCATGACAAAATCTCTTTACATTCGTTTCATTCGAATGCACGAGGATTACGGAGTGAAACACCACACTGCTGAGCATCCTGAGATAAGGCAGTTAGTGCATGATTTCATGGCTGAGGTAGCAAAGGTCAAAGGTTACCAGGAACTAGGAAGTAAAACTGATTAAAGATTGTTTTTTTTTATTAACCTTCATTTTGTTAATGAGACAATTAGAGGCAAATTGAACTTGCATTCCTGGAATTACGACAAGTGATACATGGGCTAGTTTTTGTTAAGTAAACCCCCGGCATTGATTTTTTCTGAATCACTTAGAATAGGGGTGGGCAAACTGCGATCCACGGGCCAGTTATGGCTGTCCAAAGTGTTTCAGTCGGCCTGTTATGCTATATATTTGTGAATGGACTGTTTCTTATTCGTAGTTTTGAGCCTCCGGCCCAGTAACCAAGTATTATCTGTAACAGGCCCACTCAGAAAAGTAATTTCCTACCTGTTACTTAGAATATCATTTTATATTGGTTCATCTCAAGTAACTTATTTATTCATAGACTTTTTTTGGTACTCCCAAAGTCTGTGAACCAAGATGGTCGACACCGGAACGTAGTATGTGTATCAGGTTAGGGTTGGGCCATATTTCAAGTACAAATACTACGGGAGTCACTTGGCTAGTCCCTGGACTCGTAATAGAACTAAAATAAGGAAAATTCACTTGGCTAGTCCCTGGACTCGTAATAGAACTAAAATAAGGAAAATTGGAATAAAATTATGGCCTAACCTTAACCTAGGACACTTACTACGTTCCGGTGTCCGCCATCTTGGTTCACATACTTCGGGAGTACCCTATTTTCATGTGAAGTTACAAAGGACAACTACTGTTAACGCCCAGCATTATAACCATTCATGTTCATTCAACTCTTCCCAATTTTCATGCTGAGATTTTATAGTCTGTATTTCTATAATTGAAAGTATTCCAACATAACTTATTAATGGATTGTAGTTTATATTTTCATTCTTACTGTTTATTTATTACTCAAGATACCAATGATCAGAATAAGCAAGTTACAAATATGCTTGAAATAGAGCCGAATTACTCAACCAAAGTAGAAAGAGTTCTGATAGAAGAGTTGCAAGTTTTCTCAAAGCAAGGTCCTGAGCCCTCAACCTAAAACCCAAGTCCTCAACTTTTGTTTTGAACAAGACTCTTAATACTTGATTGGCTAAATTTGACCAAGGTAGCGTTAACTCAGATGTGACATAATAGATAATGCCTTATTTTGGTTACTGCCTAGTTGCCACATTTCGATACTCTCTTATTAATATGTTTGCCAAGGCTCAAATCTGTGGGGCAAATTTCCAATCTACATAAATAATAATCAACCTCTTCACAGGCTCCATAACGCCAAAAGTTTTGAGAACCCCTGGTTTAACATATTGCTCTTTGTGTGACAGAGGTCGTTCATAACTCTTTTATCAGCACCTTGCTTTAAGCATATTTGTATGGAAATAATAAAATCATCTATTTTCATGGTCAAATATGAAGTATCATTCACAGTTATGCTATACTGAACTTTCCAAAAAAACAATTATTCATGTCTTGGCGAGCACGGTCAACTTCGTTACACGTCTTTCAAATCAAGTCAAACGACTCTCAATGACCCTGGCTTTGATCAGGAGAAACCGTTGACTTGGATGCTAAGTGTTATTAAATATTTTTTACTTCTGAGTGAGTGCCTCCCATTTGCTCAGAGATGAGTTTTCATTAACTCTGAGTGAGGGCCCGTAACTTTGCTCAGAGATGAGTCTTTTTTACTTCTGAATGAGTGCCAGTAACTTCGCTCAGAAATGAGTATCTTTTACTAGTGAGTGCCCGTAACTTTGTTCTAAGATTAGTCTCCATTGGAGTTGACGTATATAACTTTCCTTGAGCAAATTCACTTAAAAAATGATATGCTATGCTTTTACGTACTAATGCGCAAATTTATTTTAATTTTAATATGTATATTCCCCTATGCACTATATATATATGTTTATTTTATCAGATTTGAATTTTTTTATAACAATGCTACCTCAATGCATTTAACCCACTGAGACAAATAAACTTCGCACTTCGCATCACAGTGCAGTATTATTTTCCGAGCTACTGAGCTTAAGGGTGTTTTTGATGTTAAAGACTGACTTTAGAGCTAGGTTTTCAGGGATGTCCAATATGAATAGAATGGTCGTATACATCGAGATTGGTTGTATTCGATTCAGTAAATTTTAGGAAGAATTTGGAATATTTCACTTGTAAATGTCTTCTACAGCATGCATTATTTTAGCGCACAAAAAATTACAGAATAAAATAGAGAATACTTATTAAATCAATGTTCATATCCGTTACGCTGCGTAACCAAATTCGAAGTATATGAATTTCTTCTGTGAAACAGACCCATTTCAGAATACATTTATTATTTCATGATGCATTCGGTTTTGGCCATACATTGGTATTCCTTGTCGGAAATAGGGCAAGAATATGATTTTGAAGTTCCTTTGTGTCTGACTTTTTATTGGTGGTAATCGAAGTCAAAGTACTTGCCAACCCAAAAAGTTGAGAAGTTAAAGAGGGCGTCCATGTTGTGGAACAAAAACCTTCAATGAATAAACTACAAAAACCACGGATGAATAAACATAGAAAATATGCAAAAAAAGTTGTTGGCTCAGAAAACTAAGAATAAGAAATTTAATCCTGATTTTGCTACATTACATACACTGATCTGTTTTTGTCGATCGCCGTCAAGACAGTCATTCGAAACACAGTCATCGGTGATTGAAAGTAGGATTTCGATGCTTTTGTGGGACGTGTAGATGTAACGCTGTAGAAATATTGAAGATGAGACAAGAGTATGGTTTTTTGTCAGTGTGGATCTTATCTGCTTTCACAAAGTATTTTATGTCACAAAACTATTTCCACATATTTCACCAGTCTGGACTGCGCATATGCTGCTACAAATTAAATAATCTTGTGACAACTGTTTTATGCAATTCAAATACAATCAAAACTCATACAAGAATAAAAAGTTATATATTTGTGAAACGTGTGGGGAGTGTTTGGTAGATAAACTGAAGTTGAATATACTTGTTAACGCTGATCCATATTCTTCATGGATACTATATATCCATATATAAGTAACATTTACACCCATTGTAAATTCTCATGTTTCAAAGTGTTTGGAGTTTTTTCACATTAGTGTGGTTCGTCGCCAGTATAACCTCTCCTATTGTGTTTGAAGTTACCAGATGTTGCAAAGCTATTTTCACCTATTTCACAAGAGTCTATTACGATACGGTGTGTGATGCCTCTGTGAATTCTGGATACTCCTGTCGCTCCATGCACCGATAAATCAACGATTAGCTACCGATAGGAATAAAGTTTTGAATTAACAACATCTATACACGTTGAATCAGTTGGCCATTGAATGGTGAGATATATTTATCAATTTGAGATTGAATTTTTTACAAAAGCTGGATTCAAGAGATCAATAATGTTCACTAGCGGAGACTCCATATTTATAATGAAGAAGGGTGATAAAAAATCGACTACAACAAAATACTTGTATCGAATCCAAAATGTCACAGTGATCCAGTAAATGATTTGAACACTCGTTCAGATTTTGGAAATATGAGAATTAATCAGAGGAGCCTCGACCGTTGGACAAACGCGCACTATAAGAACATGTCCAGAATTCATGCTATTAAAAATGAATCCCAGATGCCTAATCTTATACTATTTTATTTACAGTGATTTATTAAACGGTAGAACACTCAGTCATATTTTGGGATACTCACAATATTGAATTTTTCGATATATTACAAATTTATTCTCAGAACAGACACTACTAAACAGAGCAAGTATATGAACTAACCCGTGCATTAGCAAAAACACATTCTTGTAAATCATATGGCAAATGTTTTAGTAATTTGCATAGAAATATTCATATTACTGAATTAAATAGACATACAGGAGAGAAGCTATTTCATAGCAACATATATGGAAAAAGATTTGCAGCAGCATGTAATTTTAAAATACATATTCGAGAGTAAACTGATGGAAATCTACCGGTATATCATTTTAGAATATGTGGAAAGTGTTTCTTAGTTGCAAAAACTTTGAAAAGTCATGCACAAACTGACACTGCAAAAAGCCATATATTTGTGGATATTGTGGCAAATGCTTATAATTCAATCTGGAAAAAGTCATGAATTGTGAAATATGTGGAAAGTTTAAAAACATGTGCAAACTCACACTGGAGAAAAGCCATACATTTGTTATTCATGTGGCAAGTGTAATAATTTGGATTGGCATATGCAATGTCATATATTCTACTGAAATAATTTGATCTGGTGATAATTAATATTCAATATTTCACTATTACAGAACACTTCCAAATCAAATCCAAAATGTTGAATTCTTTTGAAATCCCTGCTTTTTTATTTAAATGGTGTGTGGACATTTAGACATTCTGTGAAATCCAATAATTCGAAGGATTAGAGTGAACAGCCATAAATGTGTGGAATATGTATAAATTATTTTGTAGCTGCCAGGATGTCGAAAAAAGAAGTTCATATTGTAGAAATCCACATTCTTGTTATTAATCTTGTGTTCTGAGCGTTTCAGTAGTTTGAATAGAGATATATGATGTCATAAAATTGATGTGAACTATGTTGGACGAGCTATAACAAAAATGCATTGCAAACTATTTTCATAAATTTTACAAAACTATGATTTTTGCCTCTGTAGACTATCATATGCCTCTTCAAATTATATTTAAAGTATGTTAATTCGCTAAAATGTTCATACACGCCGACTCTACGTAATGTTTCCCACATCTATCGTGCATTGTGTGAACTCTCATATATTTCACAAGAGTGTGGAATTGCTTAAGTATGGTCAAGGTCATGTTATTTCCTGTCCGACGCCCGACCAATAGGAATGAAGTTTTCATCACATACTCGTTGAATTAGTTGACCATCCATGGAATTTGTAATGTGATAATTCACTCTTACAGAAACATGCCGAATTCATTTAGTTTCTATCTACAGTGATTAAGTAAATGGTGTCAACACTCGTCCAGTAATTGGACATCCTGAAATTACCTTGGCAATACATGATAAATTCATCTTCAGATAAGAAACTACTGAATAGACCGAGCGTATGACATAATAGGTGCATCAACGAAACACCTATACAAACCCACGCTGGGGGAAAAGTCATATTTTGGTATATCATGTGGTAAATGTGTTTTACATGTTCCAGTATTTTAAATATACATATGAATATTCATACAGAAGACAAGCCAACATATGTGGAAATTTATTAGCAACAACATTGAAAAACACACCCAAACTCAAACTGATTAATTTTTTCTTCTATTGGAATATATGGAAAGTTTCAACAGGCACTCACACACATACACTTAGGAAACTCCATATTCTTGTAAGTCTTGGGCCAAACGTTTTGTGTAATCCAATATTTGTAACCACCAAAATTCATACCAGAGAAAAGCCATCTATTTGTGAAATATGTTGAACGTGTTTTGTGGCCTCGAAAAGCTATATTTGTGTGTATTTCACAAGTATTTCACTGATACTTTCAATGCAGATGTATTAAATATTTTACTAAAGGAAGGCTATATTCATGTTAACCTTGTGGCAAGCGTTTTGCTCGTTTCAGTAATTTGATTAGACGTTATGCGATGTTAAATGAAAAAAAACATTTCTGTTAAATATTTGTGGAGGGCTGGCGAGAATGTTGGTATTTCTCGCAAGTATATTGTTTATTCCCAATGTGAATTGCTTTATGTTTAGCAAGTGTTTTGTTTTCACATATACAATGAGAATATGCATTTTACCAGAGGGGCATGCTTTTCCATAGCACAGGATTCTACAATCTTTTTCTACATCTCTCATGAGAGTATCTCCGTCAGCAGTCTGAATTGACATATGTAGGAAAGGAAATTTATTTTGATTTCCCGTTACAACGAAACAAATATACGTAAAATCAGGAAAGTAGGAAAAATATAAAAAGATTTATGTCGTGCTGGTGTACATGCCATCCAAAACAGCAAATAGCACTACATTGTATACCGAAACAAAAGAGTAATGCACAAATATATGGACACGTGGACCAGAGCGAAACGTTACGGTACCGTGTCCTCTAAAACTTCCGAGTTTTCAGTCGAAAATTTTTTCACAATCAGCCGTCACGCTTGGCGGATTAAAACTGTGTTTCCATAATTAAAAAGTAACACAGGGCAATTTTGGATGAAATATCAGATCTCATAAGATTCATAGAAAGTTTAGAATTAAATAAAAGTAATAGCCTTCTGGCAAAAAAATCATTCTTCAAGTACAGTATTCGAAGATAAAAGCAATTTTATAATGATGAAGACGAAAATTAACAAGAACATCAACAAAATATAAAACGATCCACTCACGTGTCCAAAAATAACAAGTAGAATACAACCAACAAACGAGCTTGTGACAATTAATGTTACTCTGAACGCATGAAACTAATAGTCTACTGTACAATGAACAACTAGATTAAATAAAAGTGAACAACAACAAGGGAAGAAAAATATAACAAAAGCATTCCATGCCCTGGCGTTTCAACGTCAGTATTAATCAAAATTTATTTGCCAAGATTGCTTGTTTTCAAAGTACCTGATGCTGCAAAACAATTCATGTTTCACGAGAATGTATGTTCCGCCAATGTGGACCTAATGACGTTTCTAATTACTAGGTTTTTAACACTATTTCTACATAGTTCACACGAATTTGGCGTTTCAAGACCCCCACGGATCTATTGTCTCTCTTTCCCCGCATAGTTTTATTGTTTATTTACTTCCTTCGCTGGATCGTCAATTATGCAAACTGGATCATTCAATAAAAATTTATAATTATCATGCTGAGGCATGGCGACAATAAATTTCACAGTAGCGCTTATGAAAGTGGCCGCATTTTATGCCAGACTCTCTATTAGTTTTTTACATTTGTCAAATTTGCATTCTCTCAAGTTTTTCTTTATTTTTTCTTGTTGTCCTCTCATTTTCTCTCTTCAGTGCATTCTCTCGTGATAGTTATACATTTATTTTGTTAAATAATCTGCACAGTAGCCTCAATTATGTATACTGCCGCAACTACTGGTATTCAGTAGTTGTGTCTTATTTAGTTACTTTTTTATACTAACCTGCATCAGCTAGGTGTCGCTGCTTGAAGACCTTTATAGGTCCCTCGCGACTCCAGTCACACAATTAACATGATCAGTATATTTCATTTATTGTAACAGTTTTCTATATGCTTGTTTTTTGTGTTGACAAATGAAAGATTGATTGATTGATTGATATTGTTCCCATATCTTTAGTCCAGTGCAAACTATGATTAACAACTCAAGTTTAAACAAAGGTTTTCTACATTTATCTTTTACAAATCTTTTCTCATGTCGTGGCCCCATCCAACGTTGGTTTCTGGCAAGTTTATATCCGGAACAAATCTTTACGTGTTTCGTGAGACTTAGTGTAAAAACATATCAATTCAGCGACACATACCCTATCTCCATCTTTTCACACTGGAACCTGGGATATGGACGTGCCATAAACTGACTATTGTACATATCGCCGTTGTGCCGTACCTCTTTGTCTTGTGTAGTCAATTTCATGTCTGTTGTCCTAGTATAACGCAGCAGTCCTAAACTGCTGTTATCATTGTTAGGGGTACATGTCGCACATCTGTGTCTTAGGCCAGTAAGGTCTTGAACATGTATCCCGTCTCTGTTTTACTGTTTAATTATTATGCAGATACTGTTACATTTTTGAGGCAAATAAACATACATACATACATTTTTGATGCTAAAAGTACGATACCTTGTGTGGGTCGCAAATTCCGGATGGTTCCATTCAAAGTTAACCATTGCTTAGCTACCAATTTTCTATTACAGACTGCTTGAATTGAATTTACAAATTATAACAATCTTCAAATTTTGGGTTTTCCTGAATTAATTAGAAGTCAATTTGTGGCAAATTTAACGTTAAATTCATCATTTGTAATATCGGATAAAAGTTAGATATTTGTGAAACATGTGGAAAGTGTTTTATAGCTATGAGGAAGTTGAATAAACATATGGAAACCAACTGAAGGCTACAAAACTCTTCCCACATATTTCACAAAAATGTGCTTTTTTGTCAGTGTAGACTCCTAGATGCTGTTTCATTAATTTGCAGTAGCATGTAATTTTGAATATATACGCGAAATCAAACAGATGAAAACCTATAGTCCTATAGTATCTTGAAATATGTTAGAAGGTTTTCACAGCTGCAGGAAGTATGAAATGGCACACGCAACGGAGGAAGCCGTATCCCTGTAAATCTTGTGACAAACTTACCATAAAATTCAATAATTATCAAAATTCGGAGAAAGGTTCTATTTATGTGAAACATGTGGAAAGTGTTTTGTAACTATGAGGAGGTTAAATACACATATGGAAACCAGCTGGAGGCCACAAACTCTTTCCAAATATTTCACAAGAATGCGTTTTTGCCAATAAGGTTTCCTTAAGTTTAATGCTCCTTCAGATTACATGCATGACAAGAGTACAGTGTTTGGCGGAACAGGCTGCAGGCTCTTATATGTTTTTCTATTGCAAGTAATTCTACAAAATTTTCTCCACATATCTCATTCGAGTATCGTGATATTGAACGTAAAACTTTTTCCACATATTTCACAAGAGTGTGGTTTTTGCCAATGTGGACTCTCCTATGCTAATTCAAGTAACTGAATCTAAAAAAAAAAATTCCACATATATGACAAGATTATGCTATTTTGCAAGAATGGATCATGTGTTTATGTGTGGATATGAAAATGTACTTTAGACTATAACAATCAATATTCTTGAATGATTTTTCAGCGCTGTTTATAAATGCAGCAAATGTATTGAGGATGTTCGTCTTCTCTCTGACGCTGGGTAATGCAAATATAGGCCTTGTTTAAAATCATGCTTGATGTTTAGCACATTTATACAATTATCAATAAAATAGCAACAGCAATAAAATTGTTTTGGTATGGACAGGCGGGAGCGATACAACCATAGGGTCATCGAGGTCAGCCCGATGGAAATTTATACTTAATTGAAAACTAAATTACTAATTACAATGAGGTTTAGAGGATAATATTTAGTACATTATATCAAAATTTTTAGAAAGTACGTGAAGAAAAAAATCAATTTAAAGGGGCTATATATACAGTGGATCAGGGACAAAAATTACAATGTGTTGAGAATGTGTCTGAACGTGAAAAATAATTGAATGCAACAAGTGATTTATTCATAGGTTAGTCATAATCTAAAAATGTTCAAAAATTGCATGAACTTTATATATATATGTTTGTTTGTGATTTTACAAACTAGTATTCCAAAAATATTAATACTTACAAATATACTTACCAATAAGTTTTAGCAGACTACACTATACACTTTGGTAGACGACACTAGGGAACAAAAGAAATTGGGAATACTTGTCAGTGGATGAATTAAATGAACTTGAAAACACACGTTGCTGGGCAGCAGCGTCACTTTTTATATTGGGTCTGGTCATATTAGTCAGCTATTTTGGAGTGTCGCAGTCATCGAGACATCATATCCTTATCACTAGATGTCGCTAATTTGCCATCCATTCGAAATAAATCATGATGGTTCCTCCCATTCCTCTAATTCTTTTATCTGTGGTAATCCATTGTTCTCCTGATGAATGTGTATTTCAAGTTAATTCTCTGAAATATCTGATTCTGAATCCTAATAATACAAAGTTATCTATATAAAAACGCTTTCAATCGTAAAAACCATCGCCTCAAGATGCCGCTGCAGAGCAATAATTCACCTTGTTATTTTTTGAAATAAGGGAATTCCCCTGTATATTTCGATGCTATGCTAGAATTTAGCTTGACTTTTTAATAGAGGATTTAAAATTAATGGCAGAAGCAACAGGCTTGAGAATAAATATTTAAAAATGAAGGGTTGAATATGTTAGACCTCATTAGCCAAATGAAATCTCTTCAGGTAAAGTGAATATTCAAAATACTCAAGAAAAGTACCGATAGAAGAGCCAGTTATTCTATCAATAATTATTTTGAATTGATATATAAGTTTATTCAGAAAAATTGTTCCCCAAAAAAATAAGTAATCAACTCAAACTGGAGAAAATCAGAGAAATTGCTACACGTCATGATATGTACATTACACAAAAATTCAATTTGAATTGTCCAATCGATTGGTCAATTGTTTGGCAATATAAATTTCCTAACAAGTATAAAATTCTTGACTGGAAATTTTTACATAATTGCCTACCAACTGGTTTGATAATGAGAATGGGCAATGTGTATTTTGCACTGAAAGTCAAGAAGCATTTATGCATTCTTTTTGTTACTATGAATGGGGGTTAGACTTTTGCCAATGGTGCAATATAAAAGGAAGCAATTGTGACTTAATTATATTTAATAACATCCAAAGTGATTCAGAATTATTAATTATCAGTTGAGGTAAATCAGCTATATGGGAATTTAGGGAATAGTGTTGAATATGCTAATGTCTACCAAATGCAATGTAATGTGCGGGCTATTTTTAAATGTAAATTTATGGGTGTGATCTAAAATAATGACAAATTACGATGAACAAAGGTTACTCCAAGAAGAAATAGTGGATGAAATTCTACAAATATTCATAATGATTTGAACAAAACATGTACTGATTATAAGAACATTTAAACTGTTTCAATGTTCTAGAGTGAATGTTATATATAAGTTTGCATGCAAATACAAACATAGACAGAAAATAGGAAAGTAGTTGCATGATAGGTTTCTGTCTAATTTTTTAAAATCTCATTGTTTCATGCTAACATAAAATAAATATATATTTTATCTTTAATGGAATGATGTTCCAGAATGTGGACAATGTTCAATTCAAATGTATCTATATTCAACATTGGATTATCAATGGAGTATATCACATCTGATTAAATAAAATAAGTACTGTATATCATTTTATATTTTTTTTAAGTTTTATGATATTAAACGGAATTCAATACATGCAATTGTCATCCGAAATAAACTATCTAAACCAAAAATGAACATAAAACTTGATGTATTTGGACAAAATTGAAAAATGTAATCAAACAATGTAATTACTGACACTGGAATTCAATTCGACAAAACAAGGTAGTTTTGACATTGGTCTAAGAATGTTATTTTTGGTTTCATAGCTAAAATAGTGTCAATTATTATTATTTTAAATTATTATAATAAATTAGTATTCCTCTCGGTAGTCAATATAATTTTTTTCAATAGTTCAGTTAAATTCTTGCGATTCAAAGTTAAGTTACTGCTTGACGACCCTTGAGGACACAACGTCAAGTAGGTGTACCAGTATAATTTCATATTCTGAGTAAAGCATCTGTTGTTGTGCTGGCAGTGGTATCTTACTGTACTGTTTTAGTTTATTTATTGGGGTATATCATTATTATTAAAAACACAGGGGAGCTTGAATTATCCCTTGTTGGAACTAGCTTATCAGTGTGTACTTCTGTTAGGTATCTTGGCATTTTTATTGACTATGGTCTGACTGGCGATGGGCAATATAGAGCAATCCACCATTCTAGAATATTCAAATCCAATCCAGAACACTGAATCCTATTCTATTCTTATTGTCATTCAAATGTGAGAATTCTCCAACCACACTGCTGGATTAAAATTAAACAAAATTGTAAATGTATTACTGTCTTTGTATTTAATTGAAAATGTCCCGAGCATTGGATTTTATTTGATACCAAATCGGCATTCATCAAGACAATGAAATTAAATCACTTGAACTGTTTTCTGTTCTTATCAGTATATTCTACCCCACTCAATAAGTATTTGCTTAATAGTTAGGCTGGTCATGATTAACTGTCTTTACCAAATGCAGCAACATTTTTTTGATTTTTGTCCACTTGTCACGTGTGTCGATCTTGGACGATAAGATGAATCGTTGACTTGGATTTCAAAAATATGTAATTTTTCAAGAGTGCACACTTAATGTGACAAAGTGCCTTCTCTTGTGGTATAACTTTGTATTTTTGGAGAAGGCTTTTCATAGAAGTATTCAAATTATGCGCAACTAAAATTTGTATCAAAATTTATTGCAAATGTTATAACATTCAATGCCTGGCTTTTGGTTTGCATAATTTTTTCGGGAGAAATTTTAGGCCACGAAAGATCCTTTAATGTAAAATGAAGCATGTAATCGTAATATGGCCAGTAACTCGTCATTAATTATTATTATATGTCAAATAGATAGTAAAGATGAAAAACACAAAAATTTAATAACAAGTCTTTGCCATGTGGTGTCCATTGTTTTTATCTTATTCTATTGGATTTCTGCTTTTTCACAGATACTTTGAGAGCAGGCACAAATATATTCAAACGAAATATTTTGACTCAAGAAAGAATGGTCATTTTTGATTAATACATTAGAAATCTGAATTACAAAAATTAACACTTGGCCCGAAACTGGCGGAGACCGAATCCTATTATTGGATCCTTGTGGCTTTGAAACCTACGGATTTGGTATTTTGAATTGCCCGTCTCTAGGTCTGACATGGCAGGAACATCTGAATCATTTATCTAGTAAGCTGTCAACAGATGTTGGAATTTTAATCTTTAATTATGCGGCATTTAGCATTTTAGGAACTTTTTATTTTGCAATTTTCCATTCTTAAAAATTGTTCATAAATTTTCTTCTGGCAGCCTGAATCGCTTGTGTCCTATTTCACCAATTGCAGTAGCCAATATTCGTATCAAACATGATCTTCGTCCAAAATTCGATACTCCCGTAGTATGTGTACCAGGTTAGGGTTGGGCCATAATTTCATCTGATTTTTCTTATTCTAGTTCTATTCTGAGTTCGGGGACTGTCTGTGTTGGCCAAGTGAACATACCCCTTGCCCATATGCTTCCTTTCATTTACACATGTCTATGTGAATTAAGCAAACAAAATTAGTTACCTATTTTATCCCAAGTGCCGCAACTAAATTCTCCCAAAAATCAATCAAGTTCACTGGTGCAAAAATTTGAAATCAAATTCTTGAATCTATTAGATTGGCTTTCAGCATTTAATTTAAAAAAATTCCTAACATGTAGTGATGATAATTTATAATGATAAAAACATGTAATTACCCATCATATAAGTGTCCCCTAGCTACTGTGTGCGTACTATCTTTACTCTACTATATTTTTTATACTTTTTTGAATTTATTATTCTTATGTTCATAATTCTCTATTATTTGCTTGTTTTTATTGTACCTCTTGCCTGTACATTATCATTTGTATTGAGGGTATCCTTTGTTTATTTATATTCGGTAGTTAACTAGTCAACGATTATCTTTTATTTCTCTTTCATTGAATATTTGGCTGCAAAGAGTGTTGGTTGGTAGACTTTGATAACCTTTGGTCATTTGCCATCTTCAAGTCTATACCAAAATAGGTTCTGTTGAATATATTATTTCAATATCTATTTGTATTTTGATAGACACAACTAGCAAACTCTTTTTATGGCAACCTGCAATATTTTGTTGTACAGCTATTTTCTCTCACTAGTTGGCACTATGGTGCAGTTTTTTGAATGCCTGGTTAACGCCCCATGATCACTTTATGAAAGTGACGTCAGTAGACCGCATGCTGCATAGTTCTGCAAAATGGGTTGTTTTGGCATTGGCCTGAGTATTATAGCTAATGAGACCCTTGTAGGCTAATAGGGTTAATTATACATAGGTATTTGTACTCATAGTAAACACTGCATTATTAATAGTCTTCTTGGTTATTTATATAATATTGGTTTTATAGCTAATGTGAGACTTGTAAGTTAATGGGGTTAATTATACAAATGTTGGCAATGTGAATATGAAAACTAAGAAGTCCCTTATAACGAAAGTAATATAGAAAAGTTGAGCAACATCCAAGTTTTAAAACAACTTGAAATAATATATAACAGCTTGTGAATTTTTAACACTGTGATCCATAGTATTACAACTTTTAGATATTATTATTTTTTTTAATATTTAATGCTAAAAACTATAAATACTACAATGTCAATTCATATGGGAACTACCTGGTGGATATAAATGGAATATTATGGGCAATATACTCAATGGACTACAATGAAACGAATCTGTTACTATAAAAATTTTGTAAATAGTAATAGTCTACAAAAAGATACAACATAAAGTTCTGCCTGACTTGGAATTTGATATTGGTTGGAATTTATATTTGGGTATGTCTAGGTATACAAGTGTATTATGTTGATAAATTTTGCATATGGTATCACAGACTGGGAGCAAAACAATGACATGGTCTTTGTGTTCTTTGCAATATAAAAGATGATTGTAAACATTTATTTGTCATTTTCATTTGTACAATTATTTTAGGATTGGTGGGGATTTCTTCTTAGTGAATTGAATACTGATATTTATCAACAATCATGATAGTAGTGTGTGGAGAATCAGCTATCTGGAATTTATGCAAATTTGATGGGAGGGATATATTTTTTATCAGTGATGAGAACAGAGATTTAATTTAAAAAAATCCTAGCAACATGAAAAAGTATTTTCTTAGAAGATGGTATACCAATTTTTATTTGAGAAGTCTGTAATGTCATCTAAACCAGTGGTTCCCAAACTTTTTGTACCATCGCCCCCCTAAAGTAGTTTATACAACTTCATCGCCCCCCAGCACTACAAAAAATGTGATGTCATAAACGAATATATTACAGACCAAATAAGAAGACAAATCATATTTTATAGTGTTTTTTAATGAGATTGATAAGCTTGGTGTTCTTCAGCGAGTTTTTTTAATATTAGGTGACATTTTCGTCAGACACAATCTTAAATCACCCCGTTTACTGATGAAATGGCAATTTCGTTGTTTTGATAGCAATATAGCACGGCTGAAAACCCTCTTTTTTTACCATATAAGAGGTCGGAAAGGGAAGAATTCAGGGTTCTACCTCCTCAAAAACCGCCGTGTGACTACCTTATTGCCTTTAACTCTCCAAATTCACCCCATTTCACATGAAAACAAAGTTAATTTTCCCAAACTTTTGATAATGATTTTTGTACATCTCATTCATCCCTACAGCCTGATGACCTGCACCAAAATACATGATATATAACGATCTTCAGTAAAATTCACCCTCGATTCCTCATTCTACCATAGCCTCCAGTCCGATCACCATTCCATAGAATAAATCAGCCATTTGTTTTAGATTCGTGGACTCGGATGTGAAAAAAGCCGTGACCGACTATCGGCTACGGCCCAGAGGTCGGCAAATTTTATGTTGCTCGCGGGACAAAATTAAGGGTTGCTAGTCTTTTGCGGGTCGCATATACTTTCTGAAAGTCAAAAACGGAACAGCGCGCGAAAACTGCGACAATTCATGAACTCAACGTCGTCGCCGTCCCATTAAAAATTATTACAATGACATTTGATGTGACACTGCTTTGTTGCTGCATCACGCTTAATAGCTTTACGACGCCAAGAAACAGTTTCTAAATGGGCATCACTAATCCTAGTTCTTTGCTTATGCTTTGTAAAGTTCATTTTCGAAAATAATTGTTCGCACAAATATGTACTTCCAAACATCGAAGTGAATATTTTTACATTGTTTGTGAAATTTTGATATAGATTTTCCTTAAGAAGATCTATTCTTACAAACATTGGGCAATGATGAATCTCTCGAATAATATATGAATTTTATTTCCTTATTGCATTTCAATATATTTGAATATTTACTGCGATATTGAACCCCTGCACTCAGCATCAACTTTTCTGCGTGTTGCCATTTGTCTAATTATAATTGAATTGCAGGCTTGTTAAACGAGTAGCAGCTGTTCACTAAATTGTGAGGATATAATATAATTTAGTCTAAACGTGTCTCACGATAAGATCTGTTACGTAGAAATGGAATTTGCTCCTCGAGCGTAGATTATAAATAAAATTTATTCGTCAAAACCGCCTTTTTGTTTGTAAATTGGATGTTTCCCGGGCATAGACTTCCTTTTTTACTTCGTGACATTGGCCAATCAGCAAGATGTGAAAATAAACGTAACAATGCCCCCTTTCGCATCCGCTCAGACGCTTTTCTCGCTCAGACAGATTTTCAGGCTTGGTCGTAAACATTACTTCGATTTCTCGGTTTTTGAATTATATTTGTTTGTTTTTAGTTGTGTTTCGGAAATTTAACAAAAAATCAAATAATTTAATGATCACTTTGTCTTCCTAGGAATTTCAGTTTGATTGCAGTAATCAAAAATTAGAGTAGAAATAGCTGTGATAGACTATGCTAAAATTCTTTACCGGTAATTTCAAAAAACAGATTGTTGAATGGTATGAATTAGAAGGATAGTTTGAAATACCCCATTTTACAGACAACAACTCGCGAAACCACTCTTAAAATAAGCACCGACATTTTTAAATTGGTAAAGCATAGGAAGAGTTTTCTGGGGTCAAAGGTCGGGGAAACGTCCACTCAGTGAAGCGTCCCGGCCAGATTATTTTACTCCGGCCGTATTTTGTTGATCACTGGGATACGCAAACTACTGTGCCTTACGACGGAGACGAGTCAAGCAATCCTTTCGCGTGTGATAATCGCATACGTGATTCAAACCTACGTAAGCACGCAGAGTACAGTAATCGAGTGCACGATGCGCCGAACAAAACCAGGTTTCGCGAAATCGCCCCCCTATCGCCCCCTTCGACTTTTTCGCCCCCCTCTGTATCGTTTTCGCCCACCGGGGGGCGATATCGCCCACTTTGGGAATCACTGATCTAAACAAACATACTTTCAACTGATTTTATTTAGGCATTTCACAATCATGAATTTTAGTGTTTTGGGTGACAATTTTACTCCATATTTGCATGTCGTATTACTAATATCATTTGGAAACTAAAACTGTTGTCATACATATAATATATGGATACCTTATAAACTATCCAACTATATAAAAGCCAGATTGCAGGTTACACGCTTCACTAGCTAATGATCCATTATGAAAAGAACAACAGATGATAAATGAGTTTTTGCACATAGAGCGAGAGTAATAAAAAGTTTCAACAGAGGCAAAGAGAAAAATTCATTGAGAAAGAATGAGAACTTCTGGTTTAAGCTATTGCGTAAGAATTGTTTTATATTCATCGTAATAATGATTGAAAATGTTATCAGCTATTGAAATCTTGGATTCTCATAACCTTTAAATTGTTTAATGTCTAAATGATATATTCTTTTTATCTCATAATATATTTGTAGTTACTGTTCCCATTTGTAGCATAAGGCGGTTTTGGGTTAGATGATAGTTTGTTAGCCCCGCAGAAAATGGCTTCATGTCGGGTATTTGCTGTATGTAATAAAGAAATCTTAACTTCATTTAGCGAGATTTTTTTATATTGAACGGTTGACTTGTCATTTTTGTGACCTTGTAGTTAGGTTAGAAGGCAAGAGTTTAGTTTGATCAAATTTTGTTATTGAGTCTGTTATAATCGGAACTAGTGATTTTGGATAATTAAACCAACAATAATTTTATTTAATTTCCGAAGAATCATGATTTTTTCAAAATTTTCAAAGTAATATATCTCAAGCCTGAAAAGTATATACCGGTATGTGAAAAGTATTTAAGCCAAATAAACATAAAATGTTGATTAATACTTTTCAATATATAATTTTAAATCATTGTATAATTCCATCATGTATATGCTTGCTCGTAATAGGAAACGACTTTATAAATCATGTATATAATAGGATTTAGTATAGAAAGATTTTCTACATAATATTTCAATTATAAAATAGGAAAGGGACTTCAAGGCTATGTCCATAATACATGCTGTGGCTATTTAAATGCAACAAAATCCTTAATCCCGCAATAAACGTATCTTGGATATACATAAGAATAATAAGATAACTAATTGTGTTATAATAGGGTTAAGTAATATTACCACAGCTCTTGGCAGAAGTTTAAGTCGACTGACTACCGCAATTAAAATATTACATGGCAGGATTATATGAAATCAGAGCTAGGTTATTTTCGTGGGGAAGATTCAGGAAATAAGGACCAGAATAATTTTCATCTTCTGTTTGCAGAATGAATTAGAGTTGTTTCCTGGGTTTTGCTGTTGCTTAACATGGGTAGATAAAGTTTTTTTAGCGTCCTATTTGTTGTTTTGGAATTATGGAAATAAATATGACATTATGATATATACTGGTATTGAGTTGAGTTGTAAATTAGTTTTAAAAAAAATATATTCAATTGTCATGATTCTATCTTGAACAAATTCATTTGCTGTATCCGTGTAATGATCTTGCAAAAAAAGCAGTTACCAGAGTTTCGAAATTGGAAATTTGATTGTAATTTTTATTCGATTCAACTGATTTAATTTCCACAAACTGGTTTTAAAACACAAAAACTAACATTGAATTTGGAGGCTCTATTGAGTATTAGTCAGAAAGCATTTATATATAGAAGAGAATTCTGAAATTAAATGACTGCAGCAACAAGTAATTTAGATCATTCACATAAATAAAACATCTGAAGTCTATTATTAATCTGAATAAAGTTATGTAAATATCTGCAAGTAATGTATCATTTTCATATTTCAGGAGTGAAACTTGTAAATGTTTGGCAATGGGATGAAAAAATAATTTTTAATTTTAGGCCTGGTTAAGAAACTTCCAGAAAAGCTCTTAAAAGAAGAATAAAATTATTAGAGAAAGAATATCACATGATAGAATAATTCGTAAGAAATTTTATGCAATGTGAGAAAACAAATTCACTGAGAATTCACTGAGATCTGCATGTATTGCAACATATTCAGCTAGTAAGCGTCATAGCGACCAAACAATTTTAGGGAATCCTGTTTTACACAATGGAAATACATTGTCAATGATCAGATGTGTATTTCTCCATGTGAAAACTTTTAAGTTTAGAATGTTTGTTAATGTCTAGCGTGGGAGCAAATATAATTCTCTAGAGTTTAGACAACAATGTAAGAGTATACTTTATATGGCATTTGGAAGTGATAAAATATTGGATCTTCGCTCTAGGAGACCCTTATTATCGGTGGTTCTGTCTGTTTGTCTGTGTGTCCAGCTCTGGCGTCTTAAAGGCTGGACCGATCTAGTTGAAATTTTACATGCGGGTTATCTTGTCACCCTAGTAATGTGCGTTATATAGAAAGTCCGGATCAAAGTTTCGTTTCCATGACAACAACGAAAAAACGCGCCGATCGTTATCAAATTTCTAGTTTTTTTACAATTTATCGCCGTTTTCTAGCCAACCATGTCGAAAATCAAAATTCCAAGAACGCTACCTTCCGCATAGCAATTTACTCTTTCCAATAAGTCGTCTTTGGTCTTGATACTCCATGAACTGGAGAAGCCTTGGGGGTTTCAGTGAACATTTTTTTTAAACTTTCAGCCACAGTATATTAGTCACGCGAGTATTACAAAGAGGCGCGCAGGGTTTAAAATGAACCCAACGGAACGCCCAGCGTTCTGAACTGGCGTTTTTAGTAGTGTCTCCTATTATCCGTTAGTAAACTGAAATGATGCGGGCCTCAAGCAATGGAGATCCAACTGGGCGCCTACCGGCTTGTCGCTTACATAATGCACGCACCCAGCTGCAATAGTAAAATGTCGCACAACTAGAAAAAAAAATTGCATAAATTTGGGTGGTACAGGTAACTAAGAAATTTAGGTGTCGTTACAGAAAAAAAGTGAGTTTATATATCCGTTTTCTTTCCCAGATACCTGAAGTACCTCGCAATGCTTACGATTACAGTTTTCGTTATGATTTTATAGGATTCTTACCACAACCATCGGTCAAACATGCATGGCCTAGCCTGATTCGACGAACAAACTCTTCGAGCGGAAAATATTTACTACGGTCTACTTTTTCTATATGCACTAGTCTGGTATCGACTGAAGCGTAAAAAACGATTCGCAGTCAACTGTAAGAAGAGAATAGCGCGACCAAATAGCTGGCAAGAAGCGAGAGATTTAAATGTTTTTTTTAACATTTCAAGAGACATCCTAGTACTCAAAGACCTTGCTAATGACATATAATACGTGAAATATTGGGTAAATTTTCGGGTCATATGACACGAATAAAAATGAAATGCTCAAGAAAAATTTCGCCAGATTGGTGGTTTGGATTAGAAAACTTGAAATACTTATATGCTGTCCATAGAGAAACGCTGTTGAATGAATTCCAGGGTTGCGTGTTGCTTGCCTCCTATTGCCAGACGCGTTCTTGGGAATGTTTTGCTTGTAATATTTCAAACTTCTACTTATCGTCGACTATTAATCTAACGATAACGAAACCGTGTTGTTTGATTTTCATTGTTCCATAGCTAGCTATCTTACGGGGAGAAGCAAATGTAACCGCACTCTCGCGAATGTTGTAAGCCCAGTACGAAATATTTACATCCCAAAGCCTTGTGAAAATGTGTTAAACGAAACATAACAAGAACAGAATTTTGACGGTCTCGGAACAACATTATTATAGGAAAAAAAACGAATATTATATGACAGTGATTCCCAGTCCAATTATGAGTGTGCCGCGAGATATCGATATTTTTTCCAAGAAATTGTTTCCTATTATATGACCGTATTTTGAAATATAACGATAAAAATTGTGAAAATTAATTTGAGCGAGAATTACAACTCACGGATATCAGATAAAACTCTGAACGTTAAAACTCTTACTTGTCATTTAATGTTAATGAAGTCTTTTTTTACTATCGTTCAATAAGATATTCCACATGCGTCGCGATTAGTTATGGGCAAAATCAAATATTTTTAACGAATGACGAATAATGAATACCGTATATTTAATATATAATAGAAGGCCAGAGTGCCAGAAGTGGATAAGCTTTAAGTAGTTTAGAACAGGGGTCGGCAACCTACGGCCCGCGGGCCGGATCCGGCCCGCGGAGCACTATAATCCGGCCCGCGACGCTTCACTAAATTATGGTGACAAAACATCCGTTTTGACAAATATATACTTTATATTATAATCTAACAATTATATAATTCACAATTACTCGTTTATTGAGCATATAATTTAATTATAATTAAGCAAATGGCAACAAAACGCAGAAAAGTTGATGCTAAGTGCAAAGGGTTCAATGGCGCCGAAAATATGCAAATGAATTTTATGAGATGCAATGAGGAAATAAATCTATACTCTATTCGAGAGATGTATCACTGCTTGATTTTTATTATAAAAAGTACCATCCGTTCGATTTTTCAACTTAAAATATGTGCGGCCCGCCAATGACTTGCACCCTTAATTTTGGCCCGCGAGCGACAACTCGATAACAACGTGGCGTTTTTTAATTTTATCCTAATCGCTGATTGGTTTTTGTCACCGTGGTTATATCAACGACCGACATGCTTATTTTGGCAAGCTATGTTAAAGCGTGTTCTATTTTATTCACAAGCATTATTTCATATGTAAAGGCGGCCACTTCAGGCGGAACTGTGCGTTCACTTCAGCTGGAAGTGTTAAAGATAACTATTACACAAGCTGAATTAATTTTATTCAGATTTTTATCTTCTATCGTGTGTGTATTATTTTCGTATAAAAAAAACTCCGCATCAATGCTTGAATATTCAGTGTTGCTTCGAGTTAAAATAACGATTAAATAAATCGACAATAATGGTATTTCTATGTGGTCTAAAACTCTAAATAATATTTCCCGGTGAAATCTCGCGAAATTTAATTAAATTGAATCCAGAATCCTATTATATTTTTATAATTATTTAAATAGCCGGAATTCCCCACCATATTGCTGTATTAAAATCGTAAATGTACAACTGTCTTGGGAATAGGCTTGCACGTAATTGACAAAAATCAATTCCGTAATTACGGCAAAATCAATTACGTAATGACCCCGTAATTGTGATATTTTTCCACGCATTTAAACCTATCATAACAACCAATTGAATCCACTTCTTTTCCGAATGGGACATTGAAGTTGGGTTTTCATATTCTTGGCAGTACTACACGCCATCGGCAGATGTTAAAGACAAATATCAAGGAGTGAATTCAAATTAATTTTATTCTGATTTTTATCTTTTGTGTTAGCTTTGATTTCCTTTATCACCTTCGCAAATTAACCGTCCCATTTTTATGCGATCAATTTTATTTTATCATTACCGACACTGGTATACGGTTATTTATGGAAACGATAGTTTTTTAAAACCACCTTAGTACTGAATAAAAATTAAGGGTTTCTAATTTATTAACCAACGACGAGCGTATTCACTCATTTGATTATACTTGCGATTTCCTCGCGACGAAGACTTGTTTTTGCAGCGTCTTCTGCATTATCCGACATTACTGCCTTGTTAGCATTTTATAATAATAATTATTGATGTCGACTTATTGACGATATTCCGATTACCATGCTTCATTTTACATTTAATCATTTCGCGGACTGAATGTTTAAAACATTATTTGCGATAAATTTAGATTAAATATTATTTATTTGAGTATATTTTAAATATCGAACTTATATGATATGCCTTCTCCGAAAATACAAAAGTTATATCGCAAAACAATGCATTTTGTGACATTTATTTTACACTCACGACATTAATTTGCTAACTCAAGTCGGCGATCCTATCGGCCAAGATTGACACAAGTTTGGTCGAGTGCCGGTGGTATTCAAGTAGACGATAAATCAAAATAAGTTGCCGCATTTGGTAAGACAGTTAATCATACATGGCCGAAATATTGAGAGGAATTGTGAAAAACATCATGCGCAAGGCCAAGTCCGAACTGATATATAACGATAAAACCGTTAACAGAACATCAAGATTTTGTAATAGAAAATGGATCTCGCACAGAATAAACACACTGGCTCATATTTGATTATATATGATAGCAGTTAAATTTTTTTGCGGTCCGCGAGGAATCCGTCGTTTTGCTGTTTCTCTGCCGTCTCAATCGCTTTACCGATGCCGAGAAGACGAAGTTGCGTTGGTTCATTACGCAATCTCTCTTTTGTCGTCATATTGCTATTTGATAAGCGCGACATTAATTATCACGGCGAGGTATTGGCGCGAGTGATCAATCGCTCTTTTGGCTTATTTGGTTCCAATTCGTCGCGAAAGCTCTTCGTTAAATTTCACAAAATCGTCGTGTTGAAAGGTTATGGATATTTTCCTGTTTATACCCTAAGTATGAAATAAAACAGCCAAAAACAGTATGATATTCCATGTTCATATATCAAGTGTTGATATTAACATTAAAGAATGATTAAGCATTGCTAATCCACACTTGGTGGGGAATTCCCACTATTTAAACGCGTGACTATAAAATAAAATGAAATAGAAACGGAACATATATACCATAAGTAACGGAAAACTGGAACAAGTAAATAATAGATAAAAGTAAAATGGATACAAATGTTTGATAGACCATGTTTGAAAGATTGATCTCCTGCGTTCATTAGTCATTTCACCCGAAGAAGTTGAAACCGGGCGTGTTAGCGTCCATCGGTCTTAACACAATTCTTCCCCCTATCTACGGTTATTATGTACATTGGCCATGGCCATGCTAGATAAGATGCGAGAGAAGTTGAAACCAGGTGTGTTGGCGTCAATCGGTCTTAACGCAATTCTATCCCTTATCTACGGTTAAGTTACGGGAGAAGTTAAAACCAGGTGTGTTGGCGTCAAACGGTCTTAACGCAATTCTATCCCTTATCTACGGTTAAGTTACGGGAGAAGTTAAAACCAGGTGTGTTAGCGTCAATCGGTCTCAACGCAATTCTATCTCTTATCTACGGTTAAGTTACGGGAGAAGTTAAAACCAGGTGTGTTGGCGTCAAACGGCCCTACTCAGTTCTTCCCCCTTAACTACGTTAATAATTTACATTGGCCATGCCAGAGAAGTTGATAATAGGTTAGTGAATGGCAACGCGTCATGCCCTCCTTCACCTACGTAACAAGAGAGAGAAAAACGGCTGCGAATACCGGAACTCTAACTTCTACTTGTTGAGCTTTCATTTTTCGCAATCGACGAAATTGACTGCTTTGAAGAAAGCTCGTTTCAATGCAATAATTACGACTTTACGGAATTCGTAACTTCCCTTCCGTAACTCAAAATAATTACGTAATTCCGTAAATCCGTAAATTACGTGCAAGCCTACTTGGGAATGCCCTCTGCATTGGATTTTATTTGATACAAAACAGGCATTCTCCGGGACAATAAAATTTGAGAATTTTTGCAATAATTTTTTGAACTAAAGACTGTAAAAAAAGTCGGCCGCCTAAAAGAAGTAGTCGCACATCGGTGGTATCGTCAAATTAGCACTTTTTAGAGTCATCCAAACATCATACTCAAATGGTTTCCCGATCGTTGGTGACGCTTTAAACTTCATGTGATTTCTAAATAGTGATATTCTAAATTAGGGCGATACAAAAAATAGATGTGAAACATCATTATATAATTGTTAATGTTAGATTGCCGAATGTACTCAAAGATAGTCTCCGAGAATTAATTCATCAGATGCATGGCCAGCGTGGTGCCCCTCAATCTATAATGTCGCAGTGTGTACAATTAATACTTGCGTAGAGGGACAATCGTCGGCATGAAATATTCGAAAAATTAAACATGTCATTGGCTGATGGAAATTTGCGAATCGGATTTACTGTACTCGTATATCGTTCACTCGTTACTCGGATTATGACGGTGATTGCGCAATAACATTTGCGTTTTTTTATTAAATTAAGGAATGGTTTCGCGAGCAAAAATAAATTAAAGCCGGTGGTAGCACAACAATTAATACTTGCGTAGAGGGACAATCGTGGCGGAATTTAGCTCTATTATGTCGATGGACTAACACTAATGTGTATTCAATATTATTCGTCTCAGGGGCGCAGCCGGGATTTTTCCAATGGGGGGTTACGGTGGAAATAAAACAGCCCAGCCCTTGAGGACACAACGTCAAGTAGGTGTATTATGTACTGGTACAATTTCATATTCTGAATGAAGCATCTGTATTTGTTGTGCTGGCAGAGGTAACTTATTGTACTGTTTTAGTTTATTTATTTGGGTACCTATATCATTATTATTAAAAACACAGGGGAGCTTGAATTATCCCTTGTTGGAACTAGTTTATCAGTGTGTACTTCTGTTAGGTATCTTGGCATTTTTATTGACCATGGTCTGACTGGCGATGGGCAATATAGAACAATCCACCATTCTAGAATATTCAAATCCAATCCAGAACACTGAATCCTATTCTATTTTTATTGTTATTCAAATGTGACAATTCTCCCACCACACTGCTGGATTAAAATTAAACAAAATTGTAAATGTCTTACTGTCTTTGTATTTAATTGAAAATGTCCCGAGCATTGAATTTTATTTGATACCAAATCGGCATTCCTCAAGACAATGAAATTAAATCACTTGAACTGTTTTCTGTTCTTATCAGTATATTCTACTTTCTACCCCACTCAATAAGTGTTTGCTTAATAGTTAGGCTGGACATGATTAACTGTCTTTACCAAATGCAGCAACATTTTTTCGATTTTTGTCCACTTGTCGCGTGTGTCGATCTTGGACGATAAGATGAATCGTTGACTTGGATTCCAAAAATATGTAATTTTTCAAGAGTGCACACTTAATGTGACAATGTGCCTTCTCTTGTGGTATAACTTTGTATTTTTGGAGAAGGCGTGTCATAGAAGTATTCAAATTATGCGCAACTAAAATTTGTATCAAAATTTATTGTAAATGTTATAACATTCAATGCCTGGCTTTTGGCTTGCATAATTTTTTCGGAAGAAATTTTACACCGCGAAAGATCCTTTAATGTAAAATGAAGCATGTAATCGTAATATGGCCAGTAACTCGTCACTAATTATTATTATATGTCAAATAGATAGTAAAGATGAAAGACACAAAAATTTAATAACAAGTCTTTGCCATGTGGTGTCCATTGCTTTCTTCTTATTCTATTTGATTTCTGCTTTTTCACAGATACTTTGAGAGCAGGCACAAATAAATTCAAACGAAATATTTTGACTCGAGAAAGAATGGTCATTTTTGATTAATACATTAGAAATCTGAATTACAAAAATTAACACTTGGCCCGAAACTGGCGGAGACCGAATCCTATTATTGGATCCTTGTGGCTTTGAAACCTACGGATTTGGTATTTTGAATTGCCCGTCTCTAGGTCTGACATGGCAGGAACATCTAAATCATTTATCTAGTAAGCTGTCAACAGATGTTGGAATTTTAATCTTTAATTATGTGCCATTTAGCATTTTAGGAACTTTTTATTTTGCAATTTTCCATTCTTAAAAATTGTTCATAAATTTTCCTCTGGCACTTTGCCTGAATCGCTTGTGTTCTATTTCACCAATTGCAGTAGCCAATATTCGTATCAAACATGATCTTCGTCCAAAATTCGATACTCCCGTAGTATGTGTACCAGGTTAGGGTTGGGCCATAATTTCATCTGATTTTTCTTATTCTAGTTCTATTCTGAGTTCGGGGACTGTCTGTGTTGGCCAAGTGAACATACCCCTTGCCCATATGCTTCCTTTAATTTACACATGTCTATGTGAATTAAGCAAACAAAATTAGTTACCTATTTTATCCCAAGTGCTGACACTAAATTCTCCCAAAAATCAATCAAGTTCACTGGTGCAAAAATTTGAAATCAAATTCTTGAATCTATTAGATTGGCTTCCAGCATTTAATTTAAAAAAATTCCTAACATGTAGTGATGATAATTTATAATGATAAAAACATGTAATTACCCATCATATAGGTGTCCCCTAGCTACTGTGTGCGTACTATCTTTACTCTATTATATTTTTTATACTTTTTTGAATTTATTATACTTATATTTATAATTCTCTATTATTTGCTTGTTTTTATTGTACCTCTTGCCTGTACATTATCATTTGTATTGAGGGTATCTTTCGTTTAATTATATTCGGTATTTAACTAGTCAACGATTATCTTTCATTTCTCTTTCATTGAATATTTGGCTGCAAAGAGTGTTGGTTGGTAGACTTTGATAACCTTTGGTCATTTGCCATCTCCAAGTCTATACCAAAATAAGTTCTGTTGAATTTATTATTTCAATATCTATTTGTATTTTGATAGACACAACTAGCAAACACTTTTTATGGCAACCTGCAATATTTTGTTGTACAGTTATTTTCTCTCACTAGTTGGCACTATGGTGCAGTTTTTTGAATGCCTGGTTAACGCCCCATGATCACTTTGTGAAAGTGACGTCAGTAGACCGCATGCTGCATAGTTCTGCAAAATGGGTTGTTTTGGCATTGGCCTGAGTATTATAGCTAATGAGAGACTTGTAGGCTAATATGGTTAATTATACATATATATTTGTACTTATAGTAAACAGTGCATTATTAATAGTCTTCTCGGTTATATATATAATAATGGTTTTATAGGTAATGTGAAACTTGTAAGTTAATGGGGTTAATTATACAAATGTTGGCAATGTGAATATGAAAACTAAGAAGTCCCTTATAACGAAAGTAATATAGAAAAGTTAAGCAACATCCAAGTTTTAAAACAACTTGAAATAATATATAACAGCTTGTGAATTTTTAACACTGTGATCCATAGTATTACAACTTTTAGATATTATTTTTTTTTAATATTTAATGCTAAAAACTATGAATACTACAATGTCAATTCATATGGGAACTACCTGGTGGATATAAATGGAATATTATGGGCAATATAATCAATGGACTACAATGAAACGAATCTGTTACTATAAATATTTTGTAAATAGTAATAGTCTACAAAAAGATACAACATAAAATTCTGCCTGACTTGGAATTTGACATTGGTTGGAATTTATATTTGGGTATGTCTAGGTATACAATGGTATTACGTTAATAAATTTTGCATATAGTATCACAGACTGGGAGCAAAACAATGACATGGTCTTTGTGTTCTTTGCAATATAAAAGATGATTGTAAACATTTATTTGTCATTTGTAACATTATTTTAAGATTGGTAGGGATTTCTTCTTAGTGAATTGAATACTGATATTTATCAACAATCATGATAGTAGTGTGTGGAGATTGGATAATCAGCTATCTGGAATTTATGCAAATTTGAGTGGAGGGATATATTTTTTATCAGTGATGAGAACAGAGATTTAATGTAAAAAAATATTAGGAGCATGAAAAAGTATTTTCTTAGAAGATGGTATACCAATTTTTATTTGAGAAGTCTGTAATGTCATCTAAACAAACATACTTTCAACTGATTTTATTTAGGCATTTTCCAATCATGAATTTTAGTGTTTTGGGTGACAATTTTACTCCATATTTGCATGTCGTATTACTAATATCGTTTAGAAACTAAAACTATTGTCATACATATAATATATGGATACATTATAAACTATCCAACTACATAAAAGCCAGATTGCAGGTTACACACTTCACAAGCTAATGACCCATGATGAAAAGAACAACAAATGATAATTGAGTATTTACACATAGAGCGAGAGAAATAAAGAGTTTCAACTGAGGCAAAGAGAAAAATTCATTGAGAAAGAATGAGAACTTCTGGTTTCAGCTATTGCGTAAGAATTGTTTTATACTTACCGTAATAATGATTGAAAATGTTATCAGCTATTGAAATCTGGGATTCTCATAAACTTTAAATTGTTTAATGTCTAAATGATATATTCTTTTTATCTCATAATATATTTGTAGTTACTGTTCCCATTTGTAGCATAAGGCGGTTTGGGGTTAGATGATAGTTTGTTAGCCTCGCAGAAAATGGCTTCATGTCGGGTATTTGCTGTATGTAATAAAGAAATTCTAACTTCATTTTGTATCCTTCTCACTTCCCGGTTGTATCTTTTGCACTTAGCGAGATTTTTTTATATTGGACGGTTGACTTGTCATTTTTGTGACCTTGTAGTTAGGTTAGAAGGCAAGGGTTTAGTTTGATCAAATTTTGTTATTGAGTCTGTTATAATCGGAACTAGTGATTTTGGATAATTAAACCAACAATAATTTTGTTAAATTTCCGAAGGATCATGATTTTTTCAAAATTTTCAAAGTAATATATCTCAAGCCTGAAAAGTATATACCGGTATGTGAAAAGTATTTAAGCCAAATAAACATAAAATGTTGATTAATACTTTCCAATACATAATTTTAAATCATTGTATAATTCCATCATGTATATGCTTGCTCGTAATAGGAAACGAGTTTATAAATCATGTATATAATAGGATTTAGTATAGAAAGATTTTCTACATATTATTTCAATCATAGAATAGGAAAGGGACTTCAAGGCTATGTCCATAACATATGCCGTGGATATTTAAATGCTCCAAAATCCTTAATCCCGCAATAAACGTATCTTGGATATACATAAGAATGATAAGATAACTAATTGCGTTATAATAGGTTTAAGTAATATTACCACAGCTCTTGGCAGAAGTTTAAGTCGACTGACTACCGCAATTAAAATATTACAAGGCAGGATTATATGAAATCAGAGCTAGGTTATTTTCGTGGGGAAGATTCAGGAAATAAGGACCAGAATAATTTTCATCTTCTGTTTGCAGAATGAATTAGAGTTGTTCCCTGGGCTTTGCTGTTGCTTAACATGGGTAGATAAAGTTTTTTTAGCGTCCTATTTGTTGTTTTGGAATGATGGAAATAAATATGACATTATGATATATACTGGTATTGAGTTGTAAATTAGTTTTAAAAAAAATATATTCAATTGTCATGTTTCTATCTTAAACAAATTCATTTGCTGTATCCGTGTAATGATCTTACAAAAAAGCAGTTACCAGAGTTTCAAAATTAGAAATTTGATTGTAATTTTTATTTGATTCAACTGATTTAATTTCCACATACTGGTTTGTGGATTTGGAGTCGCTATTGAGTGTTAGTCAGAGAGCATTCAAATATAGAAGAGAAATATGAAATTAAATGCTTGCAGCAACAAGTAATTCAGATCATTCACATAAATAAAACATCTGAAGTCTATTATTAATCTGAATAAAGTAATGTAAATATCTGCAAGTAATGTATCATTTTCATATTTCAGGAGTGAAACTTGTAAATGTTTGGCAATGAGATGAAAAAATAATTTTTAATTTTAGGCCTGGTTAAGAAACTTCCAGGAAAGCTCTTGAAAGAAGAATAAAATTATTAGAGAAAGAATATCACATGATAGAGTAATTCGTAAGAAATTTTATGCAATGTGAGAAAACAAATTCACTGAGAATTCACTGAGATCTGCATGTATTGCAACATATTCAGCTAGTAAGCGTCATAGAGACCAAACATTTTTAGGGAATCCTGTTTTACACAATGGAAATACATTGTCAATGATCAGATGTGTATTTCTCCATGTGAAAACTTTTAAGTTTAGAATGTCTGTTAATGTCTAGCGTGGGAGCAAATTTAATTCTCTAGAGCAGCGTTTCCCAACCTTTTTTGGTCGCGGACTATTTTCTCACCGGCGAAAACCTTTGCGGACTCAATGTGCGTTTATTGCAACCGCACTGCCACTCTGTGTGAAGAAGCAATAAAACCAAACAAAACCGAATTTTATTGAATCAAAATCGGAAATTCGCTGCAATTACATGTTCGTAAAAAGAACCGACTTTTTTAGGCCTTTTCTGTCGCCCAATATTTAATCCATGACAACAACGAGAATTTGAAATGTCTCTCTATTTTAATTTAATTGTAGTTGCGTCGACTTACAAGATGAAAGCATTACTTCTTTAAAATGCCGCAGCAATCTACGAATATATTAATTTGAGAATATATTGCGCGATTACATATTTTTATCGCCTGCTAACTGCTATAAATTTCCAGAAAGTACAACTTGATTTAGTACTTATTAAAAATATATGTATACTAGTAAATCAAAAATACACATTCATCGCCTTGCTTTATTATTAATTTATTTGTGATCTGCGTCGCATTTTAATCTTCGGTTGTGTTGACGAAATAAATACAAAACTACTGGGAAAATATCATGACAATCAGTGGACACAAAAATGTGTGGTAAAGTGCCCGATTATTTTGTTTTGCTTCGTATTTTTGTGAATTCGACAAATCTGAGATGTCCGTACAGCAGTTACTGCGCTCCAGTACTTTACGTACTGATGTGGAGGCCATAAAGCAAAGAATCCTAAGGGAAAACGCCCTGGTACCAATGACATTAAACATGTCATTGCTGGTGCGCATACTACGACAGCACCCGAAATTTTGCGTTTTGCAATGTCAAAAAAGTGTTTTTAACCGGTCGCGGATCATAAAAAAAAAACTTATGGTGTTACAATCGTTTGTTTAAGCGACACACAAGTGACCTGTCGCGTCACCTGTCACCAAATTTTCGAATAGTAAATTGCTATTCTAATAGTTGAATATTGGAATATATGCCCAGCCCTACTCAGTAACCAGTAATTATTGACTCGATTAATGTTACGTGAATAAACTTTCTTTGTTTTATGTAAATTCCAACGTAAATCGTAACTTGGTTGATAGTTAAGTTTCTCAAAAACGTTTGCGGCCCGCAGTGAATTCAAACGCTCCGCGGACTCATTTGAGACCGCGGACTCGGGTTGGGAAACACTGCTCTAGAGTTTAGACAACAATGTAAGAGTATACTTTATATGGCATTTGGAAGTGATAAAATATTGGATCTCTATGGTGGCCCATCGTAGTCACGCGTAAAATTTGAAATAAAAATAAAAAATAAAATGAAAAACCGAAAATAAAAAAATAGTTGTGAAAAAACATGGAAAAAACGGAAAAAAAACGGAAAAAAAATTTAAAAAAAAAATAAAATATAAATTGAATAAAAAGAAAATAAAAAAGTTGACAACGATGGTCCGCCTCGTGGCCCATCGTTGTCACACGTTTTTATTTTTAGAAAATTTGCTTCTGCTTGGGACCAACGTTGTCAGGCATAATCCTACGCGCACAAATGTGTTCCCTGGGTTTCCAACTCACTACTGATATTCTTGAGCAATATTCAATATGAAAATGTTCTATAAATTCTCCATGCTACAAGTTCAACAAGAAGTAAAATATTTATAATAATGATAAGAGAATATAGAATTGAATACGAAAATTCGGAAAATTTGTTTTTACGTGTAGAAGGTAATTTAATTGGAGAATGCTGCTTAACTACTCAGTTGTCTGGACACTCGCGATGCCGGTACCGTACCGTCTTACCAAATACCGATAGTCGGTTATAGTCGCTTTGCGTCTGACCGTACCGGTAGCCATGCAATTACTCATGAAAGAATGGGAGATACGGTTAGTCTCGTAGAATATAGACTCCTGAAACACTCTCTGCGCCTGCCCCATGCCGTACAGCCGTAACGTACCGATCCAGACGAATGATAAATCGCCCGTGCTCAACCATTTATTTCAATCCATACCTCGATCCTAGTAGAATATAGTGAGTCGAGGTATGGATTGAAATAAATGGTTGAGCACGGGCGATTCATCATTTGTTTGGATCGGTACGTTACGGCTGTACGGTATGGGGCAGGCGCATAGAGTGTTTCAGTAGTCTATATTCTACGAGACTATCCGTATCTCCCATTCTTTCATGAGTGATTGCGTGGGTACCGGTACGGTCAGACGGTACCGTACCGGCATCGCACGAGTGTCCAGACAACTGAACAGTTAAGCAGCATTTTCAAATTCAATTACCTTCTACACGTAAAAACAAATTTTCGTATTCAATTCTATATTCTCTTATCATTATTGTAAATATATTGCTTGTGGTTGAACTTGTAGCATGGAGAATTTATAGAACATTTTCGTTTTGAATTTATTGGATATTGCTCATGAAAATCAGTAGTGAGTTAGAAACCCAAGAAACACATTTGTGCGTGTATGATTAAGCCTGACAACGTTGGTCCCAAGCAGCATCAAATTTTCTGAAAATAAAAACGCGTGACAACGATGGGCCACGATGCGGACCATCGTTGTCAACCTTTTTATTTTCTTTTTATCCAATTTTTTTTTTAATTTATTTTTTTTTTAATTTTTTTCCGTTTTTTTTTTTCGTTTTTAATTTTAATTTTTCTCTTCTCTTTTTTCAATTATTTTAATGTTTTTTCACAACTATTTTTTTATTTTCGCTTTTTCATTTTATTTTTTCATTTTTTTTTAAATTTCATGCGTGACAACGATGGGCCACCATAGATCTCCGCTCTAGGAGACCCTTATTATCGGTCGTTCTGTCTGTTTGTCTGTGTGTCCAGCTCTGGCGTCTTAAAGGCTGGGCCGATCTAGTTGAAATTTTACATGCGGGTTATCTTGTCACCCTAGTAATGTGCGTTATATAGAAAGTCCGGATCAAAGTTTCGTTTCCATGACAACAACGAAAAAACGCGCCGATCGTTATCAAATTTCTAGTTTTTTTTTACAATTTATCGCCGTTTTCACCCCAACCATGTCGAAAATCAAAATTCCAAGAACGCTACCTTCCGCATAGCAAAGTACTCTTCCAATAAGTCGTCTTTGGTCTCGATACTTCATGAACTGGAGAAGCTTTGGGGGTTTTAGTGAACATTTTTTTTAAACTTTCAGCCACAGTATATTAGTCACGCGAGTATTACAAAGAGGCGCGCAGGGTTGCAATGAACTCAACGGAACGCCCAGCGTTCTGAACTGGCGTTTTTAGTAGTGTCTCCTATTATCCGTTAGTAAACTGAAATGATGCGGGCCTCAAGCAATGGAGATCCAACTGGGCGCCTACCGGCTTGTCGCTTACATAATGCACGCACCCAGCTGCAATAGTAAAATGTCGCACAACTAGAAAATAAATTTGGGTGGTACAGGTAACTAAGAAAGTTAGGTGTCGTTACAGAAAAAAGTGAGTTTATATAAGCGTTTTCTTTCCCAGATACCTGAAAGTACCTCGCAATGCTTACGATTACAGTTTTCGTTATGATTTTATAGGATTCTTACCATAACCATCGGTGAAACATGCATGGCCTAGCCTGATTCGACACACAAACTCTTCGAGCGGAAAATATTTACTACGGTCTACTTGTTCTATATGCACTAGTCTGGTATCGACTGAAGCGTAAAAAACGATTCGCAGTCAACTGTAAGAAGAGAATAACGCGACCAAATAGCTGGCAAGAAGCGAGGGATTTAAATGTTTTTTTTTTAACATTTCAAGAGACATCCTAGTACTCAAAGACCTTGCTAATGATATATAATACGTGAAATATTGGGTAAATTTTCGGGTCATATGACACGAATAAAAATGAAATGCTCAAGAAAAATTCCGCCAGATTGGTGGTTTAGATTAAAAAACTTGAAATACTTATATGCTGTCCATAGAGAAACGCTGTTGAATGAATTCCAGGGTTGCGTGTAGCTTGCCTCCCTTTGCCAGACGCGTTCTTGGGAATGTTTTGCTTGTAATATTTCAAACATCTACTTATCGTCGAATATTAATCTAACGATAACGAAACCGTGTTGTTTGATTTTCATTGTTCCATAGCTAGCTATCTTACGGGGAGAAGCAAACGTAACCGCACTCTCGCGTATGTTGTAAGTCCAGTACGAAATATTTACATCCCAAAGCCTTGTGAAAATGTGTTAAACGAAACATAACAAGAACAGAATTTTGACGGTCTCGGAACAACATTATTATAGGAAAAAAACGAATAATATATGCCAGTGATTCCCAGTCCAATTGTGAGTGTGCCGCGAGATATCGATATTTTTCCCAAAAATTGTTTCCTATTATATGACCGTATTCTGAAATATAACGATAAAAATTGTGAAAATTAATTTGAGCGAGAATTACATCTCACGGATATCAGATAAAACTCTGAACGTTAAAACTCTTACTTGTCATTTAATGTTAATGAAGTCTTTTTTTACTATCGTTCAATAAGATATTCCACATGCGTCGCGATTAGTTATGGGCAAAATCAAATATTTTTAACGAATGACGAATAATGAATACCGTATATTTAATATATAATAGAAGGCCAGAGTGCCAGAAGTGGATAAGCTTTAAGTAGGTTAGAACAGGGGTCGGCAACCTACGGCCCGCGGGCCGGATCCGGCCCGCGGAGCACTATAATCCGGCCCGCGACGCTTCACTAAATTATGGTGACAAAACATCCGTTTTGACAAATATATACTTTATATTATAATCTAACAATTATATAATTAACAATTACTCGTTTATTGAGCATATAATTTAATTATAATTAAGCAAATGGCAACAAAACGCAGAAAAGTTGATGCTAAGTGCAAAGGGTTCAATGGCGCCGAAAATATGCAAATGAATTTTATGAGATGCAATGAGGAAATAAATCTATACTCTATTCGAGAGATGTATCACTGCTTGATTTTTATTATAAAAAAAAACCATCCGTTCGATTTTTCAACTTAAAATATGTGCGGCCCGCCAATGACTTGCACCCTTAATTTTGGCCCGCGAGCGACAAAAGGTTGCCGACCCCTGGTTTAGGAGATTACTGAAAGACTAGAACTCGATAACAACGTGGCGTTTTTTAAATTTATCCTAATCGCTGATTGGTTTTGTCACCGTGGTTATTTCAACGACCGACATGCTTATGTTGGCAAGCTATGTTAAAGCGTGTTCTATTTTATTCACAAGCATTATTTCACATGTAAAGGCGGCCACTTCAGGCGGAACTGTGCGTTCACTTCAGCTGGAAGTGTTAAAGATAACTATTACAAAAGCTGAATTAATTTTATTCAGATTTTTATCTTCTATCGTGTCTGTATTATTTTCGTATAAAAAAAAACTCCGCATCAATGCTTGAATATTCAGTGTTGCTGCGAGTTAAAATAACGATTAAATAAATCGGCAATAATGGTATTTCTATGTGGTCTAAAACTCTAAATAATATTTCCCGGTAAAATCTTGCGAAATTTAATTAAATCGAATCCAGAAACCTATTATATTTTTATAATTATTTAAATAGCCGGAATTCCCCACCATATTGCTGTATTAAAATCGTAAATGTACAACTGTCTTGGGAATGCCCTCTGCATTGGATTTTATTTGATACAAAACAGGCATTCTCCGGACTATAAAATTTGAGAATTTTTGCAATAATATTTTGAACTAAAGACTGTAAAAAAAGTCAGCCGCCAAAAAGAAGTAGTCGCACATTGGTGAGATCGTCAAAACAGCATTTTTTAGAGTCATCCAAACATCATACTCAAAGAGTTTCCCGATCGTTGGTGACGGTTTAAAATTCATGTGATTTCTAAATAGTGATATTCTAAATTAGGGCGATACAAAAAATAGATGTGAAACATCATTAAATAATTGTTAATGTTAGATTGCCGAATGTACTCAAAGATAGTCTCCGAGAATTAATTCATCAGATGCAGGGCCAGCGTGGTGCCCCTCAATCTATAATATCGCAGTGTGTACCACAATTAGTGGGGCTCTCGTTAATAATTAGCGTAAATTATTAACCTCAAAATGTATTAATTTTAATTGTTTACTCTGTGCGAACAAGACTCGTGAAATAAAGTTGCCGTAATCGTGATTTTGAACCTGTTAAAATCAGAAGATTCAATTGTATTATAAAATCTTGATTTTCTGTTCTCAACTTCTTATCGGTACTATGCTTGACCCCATTCAATACGTGTTTGTGTAATACCACGCAATAGTTAGGCCGGAAATGATTAACTGTCTTCACCAAACACGGCAACTTATTTTCTGATTCACCGTTGACTCAAATACCACAAGACACTCGACCAAACGTTTCTTGGACGATAGGATCGTCGACTTGATTTGCAAAATATGTCATCTTTTGGGAGTGCAAAATAAATGTGACACCGTGTCTTGATTTGCGATATAACTTACGATACTTATAACTAATGTATTTTCGAAGAAGATCTGTCACCAAGTATCCAAACTATGCAAAAATATTATTTGACCGAAAATCTTCGCAAATAATTTTAAAACATTCGATGCCATCCATTAATTATATTTTTAATTTCCCACCGACTGAATATACTTCTACAAAAAATCCCTAATATTATTCTGTGGATTTTGACAATCTATGGTATTTTGATATGTTAAGGATATCATCGTTATAAATGTTAGACTATTGATATGTATCTCGTGAATGAATTATCCTTTATGAAGCAACTGTTTATTTCGAAATTTTCCTTGTTTAGCATTTGACAAGCGGGGAATCGAATACTTCTATGCAGGTGCTATTAAACTCGAGGAATGTCAACTTATACACTGTGTAACTTAACACGCGCCAGGCCAAGCATGCAGTGCGAATCACTTCTCGCTTTAACTTAAACGGCCATGTTTGATCAGATACAGAGTTGACCTATTATCGCCCACCCACGGTCTACCAGTCACATTTAAACTTCCAGAATGTTCAGAAAGTGAGTATTTTTAGACAAATATTTTCTAGCAGTCGTAGCCGGTTGACTAGTTTTTCTAGTGCGGTGAAACGATCAAGAGGAGATACCAGACTACACAATAACAGTAGCTCAACTCATCTACATACAGAGTCCTTCTTATCATTTCTAATTCACTGTTTTTTGTAGCGCTCGATTAAATAATGAGTTGTTCAGAATGATCTCTACCTTTGTTAATACTAAATAAAATTAATAGACATTGGAATGGTACGTGTGTTATTTTAACAGCCATAAAGCACTCAGTGCCTTACGCCAGGGATGTCCAATTCGAATATTGCTGCCTTCGAATATCGTTTTTTCTTGTTTATAAGAATACCGGATACCGCGCACACATCATAGCACCGTCCTCCACGTTATGATTAAAAACATTTTACAATTATCTTGTCCTACTTTTCATCGCAATCGGATACAGACATGTTTGGCGAGGCAATAATTATATAGCTATTAAATATTACTCAGCAAAAATAAAAGTATAACAGCCGGCATGAAATATTTGAAAAATTAAACATGTCATTGGCTGATGGAAATTTGCGAATCGGATTTACTGTACTTGTTTATCATTCACTCGTTACTCGGATTATGACGGTGATTGCGCAATAACATTTGCGTTTTTTATTAAATTAAGGAATGGTTTCGCGAGAAAAAATAAATTAAAGCCCGTGGTAGCACAACAATTAATACTTGCGTAGAGGGATAATCGTGGCGGAATTTATCTCTATTATGTCGATGAACTAACACTAATGTGTATTCAATAATATTCGTCTCAGGGGCGCAGCCGGGATTTTTCCAATGGGGGGTTACGGTGGAAATAAAACAGCGCGCTAAAAGTGCAATTCACGCAGTAAGGCGTTTATTGAAGAACAGACAATTGTCAGCGAAAGTCTGTTGAATAGACGTGTTGCGTGTAGATCGCCTGGCTTTGTTGTCGTTTGATTAATATTTAGCACGTCCTATTTTAAGAATATACTTGCAAATATGGTCGACTATTAAATAATCCGCCATCATCGGTAACCATTCGCATTGTTCGCTTTTTATTGTTTCATAAATGAGCTATCTAATACCGGGGAGAAACAAATGTGAAAAATGAAACGATAAAAACAGTGAAAATCCATTTTGAGAGAAAAGTATAATTCGCGGATATCAGTGACGTTACAATCGTTACAAATACTCGTGGTAATTTATTGTTATTGGGTCGGGTCGACTTTTTTATTGTTATTCAATGAGTATTTATGTATGCCGTGATTAGGGGCTGACAAAATCCGATTTTTTTGTAATCGAATAATTCGAACATTTCTTTTTATTTAGAAGAAAATGACTAGAATACTGAAAACACTTTAACAATGCGGCGTTGTAATTTTATCGCAATTGCGGATTGTTTTTTGTCACTGCAATCGTTTTGGCGACCGACTTTCTAATAATAGTTTAACAATATTTTGAAGTACTTTTTCTACAAGTCTTGATTCTCACGCAACGGCGGACATCGAAGTTCAGGTTTTACATTTGTGGAAGAACTGTGAGTTCACATAGGCGAAGATGTAAAGACAGCTAAATAATAGATATAAATTTCACATCAAAATATTTTCCAAACGGGGGGCTAGGACCCCCGTAATCACCAATGATAATATTATTAATTCTAATTCCCATGTCCCTGTCCAATTGATGAGGATTTTAGAATGTATTTGGAATTCCAGATTCACCCAGCCACCGGCGCAGCCAGAAAAGAGGGGGGGGGTCCAAATTGGAAATTTGTGACATTTAAATGACTTGCCATTTATTGATATTAATTTAATTGTGTTCGCTCTAAGTCGACTCTGTGTCAACTTTGTTTAAATGATCTGCTGGTAAAGACTGATAGTATTTTTTATAATAAGCTAACAAATATGGGGAGGAATATTATTTTTCCCAAAATACATTTTTTGTGGTTGAATGATATTCTTGGATCTTCTCTGAACCAGAACTGTTTATCAGGTAAACATAATCTCCAGTAGTTCTGTCGGAACAAAGAAATCAGAAAAAGCAGTATTTGGTCATGTATTGGCGACGCTTCAACAACTAACACTTTGATAATGCTACTTGTCGTGTCCCACAGAAAATAATGAAAATGAACATTGGCGGCTGGTGCTTTAGCGTTATTGCACATTCCACACTTTTTTGATATTATAATTCAATTTGGTCACCCTGCTTACATATCAGAACTAGAAAATCGCCGGATGAGAACAGAACAGGCCTAAGTCACAATTTTGAGTTTTGAGAAAAACGCAAGAAACAATTTGGAATTTTTTTATTTTCGAATTTCTAGATATTCACACTTAGTAAAGTCCTGAGCTCTGGTTATTTTAATGTGGATGAGAATATCTTTGTAATCAATATTTTTTGGCACTTCAGCTTCAATTCCTTCCTGCTTTTTTACCCCCATAAGAAACTTTGGCCCATTCTGTTCTCAACAACTTCTGAATTTTTTTGTATGGGATGCAAGGTAAAACAAGGTGACTTAGGCCTAAGTTGCACTGAACAAATTTTTAGGGATGTAAGTTTCGGACATTTCATTTCTGATGTTCATGCCCATCATATTGGAACTTAGGACTATCTTTTTCCAATATTTTGGGGTTTTGAGCCATGCTCTACAAGGTGGTGGTCTTGAAATCCTGAATTTCTCAATAATAAAAATTTTAGCTGGACTTAGGCCCATTCTGTTCTTAAATATTTTAGGCCTAAGTCCAGCTAAAATTTTTATTATTGAGAAATTCAGGAATTCAAGACCACCACCTTGTAGAGCATGGCTCAAAACCCCAAAATATTGAAAATAGTCAATTTTCCAAAAATGTGACTTAGGCCCCTTCTGTTCTCATCCGGCGAAATATCAAAACCAGTTACTACAAATTTAATATCTGCTGATTTGTTGATTAAAGGTAGTGCCAATAGGGTTGGATTATTATGCAGGATTACTTTGAGGATTGTGAATCCTTGATAGGGATGCTTTTGAATTACCATCATCATCATATCAATGTGATGAAAATTTTAGCCACATCGAATATTTTACATAAGGTTATACAGTAGGTAGATACCAAGCTTTAACTCAATTTTAGAAGTTAAAATTATAAATAGAAAGTTCCTGTTTGCAAATATATTCACATACATTTATAGAACAGCAACATAAATTGAGCTATTATTGAGACAAACAGGTTCTTCAAGTTTTAATATTCTTATTCTCATCACAAATAGAGATTAGTTTAATTCCCTGATGCCAAATTACAGATCATTTAGGAATAACATTCATAAATAACCTGTTTAGCTATCAGGTATGATGAATATTTACCTTTGCATCTAACTTACCTCTGGTAGATATTTGCATAATAAAAATTACGGCTTGGTCATAGCAATATATCTGTGTTAACGTGAGCCTATGAGAAAGCTTTGATTGCAGTAACCACTAAAGCCTGAAATTACTTCAACTTATCCTGTAGATCACGAACTGGATGTTGCAACCCCACAGGAGGGCGCTTATTAGATTTTAGAGGTCACAAAGAGTAAGCCAATTTTACACCAAAGTACTATATATATTGCACTTCTGCAAACTTTTGATTGAACAATTATTAAATCTTCGATTGGAAACACAATTATTAAATCTTTGATTGGAAACACAATTATTAAATCTTTGATTGGAAAAACAATTATTAAATCTCACAGGGTTGCAAAAAAATTTAATATGTTGGAAGGGGTTTGATAATTGCATCATATTAAACTTTGATAACCTGGAAAAATTTGTCAAAATGAGATGCATTTTATCTAATAATGTGACATGTATTTTCAGATGTTTTATAAATAGCCTATATCTGAGTTATGTTCTAGCATTGAACACTGAATAATTTATTTTATTTATTGAATAGAAATTTAAAATAGGTTACTCACTAAGTCTATTTCATATATAAGAATAGCTTGGCTATTGAAGATTCGAGTATTGGGTCTGTAGAAGAAGCCATGACTGTAAATTTTACATATTTATCTTGAGGGAGAGGACAGGTGGCTTAATCATATGATTAACCATGGCTTTTCATCCGTTTACCAGTTCGTGTCGGGTAAGGAATTGGTTAGTTAGGTATTTTTCCAGATGCATGGACTACTCTACAGCGACGAGTAGTACACCATTCCAGTGGCGAGCATATTTGTAACGTAGTTATGTATAATGACATCTTGCGGGAATGATAATTTCATATATGGCACAACAGGATGGCAATGAATGCAAAAAGTGTTATCTCTCTGTGAAGCTCTGTAACCAAATTTATAAGGAACTTGTCAGCTTTAAACTGTCATGTGTAGTCTGGCATTGATATTTGTTAACATGGGGTTGGAAGGCATGCTATGGTTATTTTTAATTTGTTTTTCCAGGCTGAGATTTTTTGTTTTTGTTTTCATTGTTTCTGTAAATACACCTTTCTCTGACTTCAAAATTTGTTTTTTTATGTTCAACAGATATTAAATATTATATATAATTATTCTTGAAAATAGTACTCGGCAGCATATCTACCACGTTTCGACTTTTATCTGAAAAAATGGCAGATCAAAATCAACCACAAGAGGGAGCTAATGTGAACATTCTAGGTATGTATTTGTAATTATTACATCAAAAAATTTCAGAACAAGCTTTTCATTTAGAACATAAGGTATGTTTATATTTTTCTGATGTTTGATCTCTAGTTGTAGTATTGCTCTCTAATTTTGTTCAGTTCAACGGCTAAACCTCTGTTAGAAATTTATTGAATATTATCATGCGAATGACGCTTATGATGGTTGAATCATAAACCTATATTTTTGTTAAATCAGAAGAAATGCATATTATGGTTTCTTGAATAAACTTTTTTTCAGGGGCACACATCGATGAACTGCATGCAGGACATGCAAATCAGATTGTTGCTCAGGCAGACGTAGT
Organism: Styela clava; assembly: GCF_964204865.1. NCBI lineage: Eukaryota > Metazoa > Chordata > Ascidiacea > Stolidobranchia > Styelidae > Styela > Styela clava. The sequence continues at coordinate 825,179 of NC_135258.1, forward strand.
TCAAGCTCAAGCAGAAGTGATTCATGTAGACAATGTGAACCTTCACATGCATTTTGGAGATAATGGTAATTATTTTTAATATGAATGAATAGGGTTTTGTGTAAACGGCATGTTTATACATAGTTGAGACATACGTACATAGTTAATTCAAAATTGAAGTGAAAATATATATTTTTTTTTCTCTCACTCTGATCATAGTAGCAGTTACTGATAAAAGGGAATATTTGAGATAGATAATCTCAATTGGATTTGTTATTTGTCGCAAACAAATTTTTTAATACTAGCAGTACACTAGAGCAGTTTTTATTTTTTTATTGGATCTCCGCTCTAGGAGACCCTTGTTTTCAGTCTTTTTGTCTGTTTGTCTGTGTTTAGCTGTAGCGTCTAAACCAGTGGTCACCAAAGTGTGGGTCGCGACCCCACGTGGGGTCGCCTTAAATATTTCTGGGGTCGCCGAGTGCCCATCGTTGTCTTTTCTTTTATTATTTTTATTATGTGTGTGACTTCTCGGCTTAATGCTAGATATTTCAAACAAAACAATGAATAACAAGCACGCAGACAGGTAATATCAAGAGCAATTACGATCAATCAATTATAACATCATAATCACAAATTTCGTCCGTGTGAAAAACAGCGTTCTATGACACAAATACACAACAGCGTGTAGTTTGCACTGTTAAGTTGAATAACGCTACATAGGCTAGCAAGTTTCGATATTTCGAATCGGAGTCACTTCTTTTATAATAAGGCTATTGCGTAACGACAGTAATTTATATTTTAAAGTAAATCGTTATTGTGTCGTTAAATGTACTGTACAGTGGCCGTAGCTTTTATTGCAAAGCCTCATTCTCCAGGCTACCGTCATATTGATAATTACAATTTATTAAATGGCTGATAAACATAAAAGAAAAATATCGTATGATCAATCTTTTTGAAAGCTTGACTTTTAGTGCTATGAGTCTGTTAAAATCAAAGCACCGAAATCGATTAAACGTAGAACAGATTTGCGTTTGAGCTTGAGCAACATTAAGCCACGAATGCAAGATCTCGTTGGAAGGAGGCAGTCACATTCTTCACACTGATTAAATATGGTTGTTGTTGGGTTCTTTTAATAAATTTCCTAATTTAATAAATATTGTCTTCGTGTCTGAACTGGCAGTTTTGTTATCCCAGTCTCTGCAGTGCGCAGTTGTTATAGGTGCAATTTTGGTGGATGGTAACGGTTTACTGAAATGCTGGTCACCTTGTGAATCAGCGGAGATCTTGGGCGGCTATCGGCTTGTATTTTCTATGGTTGTGTATGTAGTATAAAAATATTATGCTTGAGATATCTTTCAATAGGTTTTCGTAAACTAGTGCCTTTCATACTAATAAGACGTGACCTTCGTTGTGGCGAGTGTTATTGGTAGATTTAACGTCACCAGTCGACAAGTGTTTATGAAATATGAACTAGGTATTATGATGCTATTGGAACTTCAGTTGGAAGATCTTAGGAAAAATCTTATTCAATCACACTGGACTGATTACCGTATTTATTCGCAAATACGCCGAGTTTAAAACTCAAAAAAAAAGTTACCCAACTAAGGGACCGTCTTATTCTCGCATAACTCAGATAGCACCAAAAAATCTCACAGAATAATACTCCAGCATTAATTCTTAACAATAAAACTGTAATTTCAATCATTTTGAACAACCATTTACGGTAACTAAAAGGTTGAAATAACATATGAATATGGTGTGATAAACACTGCGCTGTACGTCCATGGGTTAGGCAACATCTGTGTTTTCCGTTTTTTCCTGAATCAGCAAAACGGAAGGGTCATAAATCAATCACTTTATTTCGTGGTAGCCGTTAAGTGCCGTTATCTGGCAGGGAGTGCTTCATTGCACCGGCCACGTTTTTGTTTTTAGGATTAAGACAAATAACAGCTGGTATACAAAGTCAATTAAATAATGGCAGACACTTTGGCATACATTATAAAATAATCAGCCCATATATGAAGCATGTTTGAGAAGACTTGCGAAAAATTACCAAATTTATTGCCATGTCGGCATGTCCGCTCAGGATATCTCGACTACCTTAATATAAAATAATGATTGTAAAATATTTTCAATCAAAAATGTCCTCATGTTATACGTTTGGTACTTCAAGTCGGCGCTGATTTAATTCCTTTCATGTTGGCAGTAATTTAGTTGTGCCACAAAGTGCTGTCTTCCATTACAATAAAACAGAAAATATAATAATCGAAAATTGTTTTAATCAAAATGTGGACAGCGGCGCTAGAATGTGTGTGCCATATGCAAGAAGGTAGCGAATCGCGATATTTGAGTATTAAATTTGAATTGAACATCATTGACTGTAATAGATGCGTGCGCCCTGTTACGATTTGTGGAAACGGCGTATATGCGAATTTTTATAAATTCACTATTTTGAAGCTATTATTAGGGAGTCGGCTCATCCACGTGATAGGCGTATAGTCGAGAAAATACGGTAGTTGTTTTGTGAAATGAGTAAGAATTAAGAAAGACAAATTTAGGCAAATAAAGTTCATTAAGGTGAATTGAAATTTTTTTTATTACGCTTTCCTCAAACCTAATGGGACAGCCCCGGAATGCTAAATGAATTAACACGGTTTTTGGAAGTTTCTTTGTACAGACATGCACCATATGTTTTGTTTGCCTATAGCATAAAAAAGGGGACAGCCACAAAGAGTGCTTTGTGTCAATTTATATAAAAAGTTTTTGTTACAAATATGCTTCTCCACAACCATGGTCCAGAAAATTAGGTTACATCTGGATATGAGAAATGTGTTATCAGACAATATATAGCACTGACATGCTTAATTAATTAATGATAATTTTTTAGGGGAAAGTCTGGATGGTAGTTTTGGTTTAGAAAAATTGTACTTTTATCACACAACATAATCCCGGTATTGTCTAACTATATTTATATTAATTTCAGCAGCACCACAAGCTGAACTACAACATGATGCGCCTGCACCACAACATCAAGTGCAGGATGATGCACCATCGGCCAAACCAAAAATGAAAAAAAAGGGAATTTCTTCTTCACCAGGTATGAACCAAGAATAATATCGAGTATTTTCACACAGAGCAATATTGAACTAATTTATCCCATCTTAGGTGAAGTGGGGAAACCAAATATATTCAACCTGTGGCACTGACATAGTTTCAATGCTCTATTTAAGAGGTTCATAACTGGGATTGAATTGGACTTGCTGCTGGGAGACATTTTGTATGCAATAAATTCACACTTTTGTTTACTAAGTAAACAAAACTTACTAATAAATGTGGCATCTGAGCATGTAGAGCAAGTGTGGGCAATTACTTTGTTGAGTTGGCCATTTCCAGATAACAGACTTGCTTATTGGGCAAGAGGCTCAATATGAAACTAGGACTTTAAAACAGTTTATTTGCAAAAAACTAGCGTAACAGATAATGTACAACAAACATCTATTGTATCAAATGACACAATGATAAATCGGACTAATGTAGGCTACTGCAGGCATCCAAAGGTTTGTTCAAATTAGGCTTGAAGCTGCTTGTTTTTTAGACCACTCATAGGTTTGAATACCTTGGAGGAGATAGGTTTTTGCCTTAGTTAGTCTTCATACTTCGGAATAATAATTCAAGTTGCATTTGTGGTATATGTGGGGACGGACTGAAAGTAGGAACTCAAAAATTAGTTACTTTTTTAGGCATTTCAGAAAAAAGGAAAATGGACATAATAAAGATGGTGAATTAGTTGAAATGTAAAATTAAATGTTGATGTCAAGTCCAGTTGAAATCTCATAGAATATCTTATTACGATAATTTGTTTTAACATCCATATTTACGAAGCGGTATCAGCCCGCTTAAGCAAGATTAATAATTAAATTAACCTAAATACTTTTGTAAAATTTGTCACTTTGGTATGTTAGCAAGAACCATGGGCAAGTTCTCCCGGAATTTGAAATGTTCATTCAGTGACGCCGGACACCATTTCCAAGAAAAACAGCACAGGTCCCGCGATATCAGATACTTGAATAGTGAAGTGGCATTCTGAATATTTAGTATAATGATAAAATCAAAGGTTATCAGATGTAACAATGTATGAACACGCCACCGTTTTTTTTTGGTTGACGATCCTGGCTTGCCCCCAAATAAAAAGAAAATTATGGAAAGTGTCTGCCCATGAGTCTGGAAGCTAGGGGGAAATTACAAATTTTCCAGAACCTAATTTTATCCTCTGATCTGGAGTTCCAGCTTCAATACAATTGAATTTTGTATGTCATGAAATCTTTGCGAAAGTGAAACTCAAATTATAATATAAGCGAAGTATATAGTTACAGTAAGCCTTGTTTCATCATTTAAACCCTCTAGCACAGGGCTGGGCAATTATTTTTGATATCGGGCCACATTGATTTTTCAAAATGCAGTGGCGGGCCGGACTAAGAAGAGTCAGTTGCGCGTTTTTATTGGATTATATTACACATTTAAATAAGTACTATAGATAAGTAAGTACTATAGATAAGTACTACCGTATATTTATTGTACTTTGTTAGAATTTTTATTCAAAGCACATTTATTAAAACCAGTTTAAACACAAATCTCGCGATTTCGAGACAATCAAAACATTGGATCGGAGTGACAGAACGCTTGCATAACACTGCCGAATTTTATCATTAATGCTGAAAAGTGAGTAACAATGCGCAATTAGGACCCTGTCTTTGGTGGCCTAACATTGCGATTCATATAACTTTGCTGTCATCATAGCATTTTTAACTTGGACAAGGTTCGCGGAATATTTTAATGCACTGGAAGTTGTTGCGAGATTAAAAGCTTGGATTTACTGCTCTAAAATACCTGCGGCTGCCGGAATATACTATAAATATCTATTTTTTAAATACGGATATATTTATAATGTATTGATACGGGCACATCAAAATGTCTTGCTTCATGTTTTCATCTTAACCCGCGACTGCTTTGACAAAATATAAGCATTACAATTCTGAAATACCACCGCATTCCGCGGACCTAAAAATGTGAGGTAAAGTGCCAGATTATTTTTGGTGTTGATTTCTTGAATTCGACAAATCTGATCTGTTCTTGCAACATTGACATAGTTCTTTTACCATCAGAAAAATCCCTACGCCTGCGATGAAAGCACACCAAGTACAATTTTTTCATTTTAGTACCTTAAAAATCGATTGAATTTACTTTACATTAATTATCTTATATAACAGCCCCCGTCGGTGGTTTTAGAATTGATCAAAAGGTACATCGCACCCACAAAAGCCATGCAAATAAAATGTGTGCCGTAGGCAGCAGAAATTTTTTAGTTTCCATTTTCTACAACAGTGTTCTTAATCTGTCGCGACCTTCTGAATCATAACTTGTTTCTGTTGTTAGTATTTTATATTGCCGCTCTAAAATCTAGATTTAAGTTGCTTGCAGATTCCCTTTTTCATTTACGAGTATCTTTAGCATCTCGTCGCCGATGATTAATACCTCGTTTTTGGACACGTTAGTGGACCTATAAATCGTTTCAATATTATGTTGTTGTTGTTCTTGTTCTTTGACGCGTTATGAAAAAGTCGCCTTTCTTTTTGATTACTGGACCAATTACTTTGAAATTTTTAGTGGTTAAAGATTGATTTTTTTGCTAGAAGCCTATTACTTTTATTTTTTAATATTGGACGCGGATTGAACCTATGGATCGTTTTACTTTTATTTGAACACCTAAAAAACCTGTAAAACCTAAAAAGGCGCTTTTATGCTGGCACTCTTGTTTTTTTGATCACGTACTCATCAAACGCCGGTGGTGTGTAACGAAGTTGTTGTTTTCCTAAAATGGTGTACAGCGCCATAGGTACCGGTAGCGTTAAATGTAAGGACTGCTTCTCTCTGATTAACGTGTCCATATATTTGAACTTTGCTCTCTTGTTTTCAATGGTTTCACAGTTCCAAATACAAGACCTATATTATGTTGAGGGAAATTTGTGATTTAAAGAGACTAATCACCGAAGGTGTATACATTCTAAATAACAACTCGAGCTGACGAAAACAATCGGTGACTTTAAATAAATTTAGTCGAGCGTTATTACCGACTTTTTCATTATTCTAAAAATTTCTTTTCTTCACAGTTACAGTATATTTTATATGTGAATAAAAGAGAAAGTGTTTAAATTTAAAAACTATTCCGCGGGCCGGATGAAACGTTTCCGCGGGCCACGGGTCGCAACTTGCCCAGGCCCGCTCTAGCACCATGCAACGAGGAGGGAGTGATCACATACATGCATTAAACAGAGCGAATATGACTCCCAATCCTAAGCTGTTTCTCTGTGCATGTTCGTATTCATAAAAACTGTTTAAAAAGAATTTATTCTAAAAAATTAAAAGAAGTCATTGAATTATAATTTAAAAGTATGTATCGTCAGTACTGTTTGATTATCCCACCCATCATACTAAATGGGTGTAGTGAGACGAAAAATGCAATAGTCGTTACCTTTTTACACACATGTAACTCTTTCCAAAGTATGTTTTCAAAATTTTATTTCTATGCCTTTACACATTAACACTATTAAATTTGGAATGTTTGTTTAAAAATATAAGCGATTAAAATGAAAATAAAAAATGTTGACACCGATGTGCTGTCTACCGGCACATTGTTGTCAACCTTTTTTATTTTGATATTAATAGTTTTTTCTTTTTTTCATTTCGTTTTTATTTTATTTTCATTTTTTCTTAATTTTTACAAATTTTATTTTTTCAATTTTGATGGGCAACCATAGAATACCAAATATGGAAATTTTTCTCTCTTACCCTATAAGACATTTTTCATCTCCAATTCAGGTTTGTCAACGCATATACAAAGCAAAGAGGAACGCACCAGAAATTTAAAAATTAGCAATGAAGATGCGCTTGTGGCAGGTGAATGTATTTATAGTTTGTTCTGATATTGCCATTGGTTTCCAGTTATTTGAACTTCGGAATGCCATGCCGAGTGTTATCTCACGTATCTGGACTGATATGTTTTCATACACTCTAAGTTGATGGTTCTCTCTAAAAAGCTGCGTTGTCTGTATCATGAGATTTGACATGATGCTGCTTTTTTCACTGTCAATAAATTTCATTTTATAAGTTCATCCCTGTTCATCATTCTTCATTTCAGGTTCTGCAACATATTTGCAAGCAGAGCAAGATGCCAATGTTGATATTGCTTCATCAAACATTTACATGACTGCAGGTAAGCACTTGGTAATTGGATTGTTTGTAAGTTCTTTAACAGATTAGCCAGTGGCTCCTAACATATTTTCAAATGACCCAAATTTTTTCAAAAATAAAAATTGTAAAATTTTATGTCCCAAGGATATGCTCTAATACTAAACAACATACACGGTAGTTGCGTGATTTAACATGAGCAAAATGTAAGTTGCCAAATTTTAACGCTTTTATATGTCCCACATATCCATTATTATTGACAACACCTCAATACAAAATAAACAATAAAATTTATTTGAAAATAAACTGAAATTGTAATTCTTTGTTTTAAACGAAGCAACCCAAAAGGGTTTTCAGGAGACTCAGTTTTGGGTCACGACCCTTAGGTTGGGACTGATTAGTCCATTTGTTCATTTCAAATAACTGTATTTTCCACGTTTAATACGTACTTTCAAAAAAATATTAGTCGATTTTTCAACTGGTTAATAATTTTCACATATATTAGTCCTAAGTCTTTTAATTTCATTTGATATGTTAGAATCAGATTATACTGGCATGGGTAGATGCACACATTTCTCTGGGTCATTTCTCTCATTCTGTCGATTGGCAAACTTTTAGAGTCATCACTTTTTTTCACTCAAATTAGTGAGCAGGAGGTGTCTGAAAACACATTACTTTGACATTTGGCCCTATCAGCCTTTAAAAAAGATCGGAGAAAAATAACAGCATGATAGTTTGATGTCAAATAGCAGCATGTCACGATGAGCACATCTTTAGGCTGCGAACATAAGACGACATGGTAATATTTAATTATATTGAAAAAAAATTGACAGAAAGTCTGAAACGCTTCATCAAATTAACACCTGCAATTAAAGAGAGAAACAGAAACCCGCTGTGTCCATTATACATGGAGATTGAAAATTTTGATTACCCATGTGCTAAAATACACATGTGTATCATGCATTGGTATATTATACTTGGAGCCTCTTTATTTCAAATTTGCAGATGAAGCAACGATAACTAAAGGGCAAGTAGCAACAACAAATGTTTATGGCAACGTTAACATCTACAGAGGAAAAGAACCTAAAGGTAATTTACTTTATCTGAAACTTGGCCAAGGAAAACTTGGTAATGTGGTGCATAATGCTAAGATTTAGAAATAGACTCATTACTGCATCACTTTGTGGGTTCGCAGGTTTGAACCTTCTGGTGATAAATATGTGCCAGGGGTAGGCTTGCACGTACTTGACAAAAATCAATTCCGTAATTACGGCCAAATCGATTACGTAATGACCCCGTAATGACCCCGTAATGTAAACGATTACATCATTCTTAAGTATTCAAGCAAAAGTAATATTGTCTTTGTCTACATGTTAGAACATGCAAATATTTTGGTTACAGCAGTAGATTGGAATTTTGATAAGCATATGAATTTTGAGAAATTCACTTTATGCTAAAATTTATCCTGTGTGGGTATATTAAAAATCTTAGGGTAAACAAATGGTTTAAACCAGGGGTCCGCAACTACTTTTTGGGGCAAACCCTATTTTTTTTTCAATTTCTCGCGACCCAAGCAATTGGTAAGCATGTATTTAGTTATCGATTTTAAGACTATTATTGACACTAGCAATTTTCTTGCACAAAATTTTATAAAACTTGACACATAAAATCTCATTAACTGTTGTATCAAGTAATTCCACAAAGCTACTGCTAACCTTGCACTGCTACAAAACACTACACACACTTGACTATGTAGTAGGATACCGGTAATAACAGATAATAACAATGGAAAGAAATATGTAATGAAAGATTTCCCCGACTTTCATCCCTGGAAAATTCATCCTATATACCAGGGATGGCGAACCACCGACCCTGCTGTGTTATTTTGGTGACCCGCCAAAGTACAAATCAATGAGAAATGATTAAAATTGATAATAAAACCGTTTTGTTTTAATCTAATATAATATTAAGTTAACTACTCTATTATACTGGTATGAAAGTGCTACAATGTCTGTGAAATACAAATTTGGCGTAGAATGGTTTTTGATTGAAAGATTCTGAATAACCTCCTCTGGCATATTGGGCTGGCCTAATTGGCGGTTTAATTGACAAGAGGCTGCATAGGATGAGCAAGTGCAATGTCTATAAAAGACTTACTTGTCTGCCACGATTATAGTGTTAGAGGTAGCAAACGCAGAGTTAATTAGAAAAAAGGTGAGGCATATGCGATTCATGGAACAGAGTTTGTATAAAAAAAGATAGTGACCATACAGATCCGTCAGGGATGCGTCAATTAAATGACAAATCGGTGTACCGACTTCTGCCGAAAGATAAGTCAAGACAAATTGGAAATGATGTTATTAATCTTTGCTCAAAAATGAAGGAAGCTGGAGTAATAGACGATAAATTAGCTAAATCAATCCTTCCAAAAGACCCCAAACCAGGTCGCCTACGCCTCCAACCCAAGATACACAAAGAAAATCACCCTAGTCGTCCCATAATATCAACGAATGGCACAGCAACAGAAAAACTTTCGGCCTATGTAGATTATAAACTGACTCCGCTCATGTGTAAAAGAGTTATACCCTCATATATTCGAGACAGCATGGATTTCTTAAATCATTTACAAAAAATCAAAACAATAGGACAGGAATCTTTACTAGTGAGTATGGACGTAGTCTCCCTCTACACGAACATCCCCCACAACGATGGCATAGAAGCAATGGAAAAATACCTCAACAGATTCAGCGAAGACAAACAAGAAATCCCCTGGATAGCAAAAGCAGCCAACTTAGTCCTGACAAACAACAACTTCGTTTTTGACGAACAACATTACCTTCAAATTCAGGGAACTGCGATGGGAACAAAATTGGCACCCAAGTATGCAAACATTTTTATGGCAAACCTGGAATCCAATTTATTAGACAAAACCTCTTTAAAACCACAGTACTATTGCCGCTTTATTGATGATTGTTTTCTTATATGGACACATGGCAAAGAGAAGCTATCGGAATTTGTTACCTTAGCAAATTCTTTACATCCAACAATCAAATTTACATTCGAATGCTCAACAAACTGGATTACGTTTTTGGATGTTAAGGTTCATATCATTAACAACAAATTGGAAACGGAAATCTTCAGCAAAGAAACCGACTCGCACCAGTATTTTTCGCCATCGTCCTGCCACCCTAAACATGTCACTAAAAATATTCCAAAAAGTCTATTCATCAGAATAAGAAGAACCTGTTCAACAAATGAGCTCTTTGATAAACATGCAAAAATAATGAAAACATACCTCACGAAGAGAAACTACAAAGAAAATTTAGTTGACGATGCAATACAATCTGCAAAAAAACTCGACAGAAAACTCCTTTTAATCCCAAAAACTGAAACCAAAAAAGAAACTTTGCTTCCTTTCATCACAAACTATCACCCGACCCAACCAAACCTTCGAAAAATGTTTTCAGATTACCAATACATTTTAGATAACAACGATAGACTAAAAGAAATTTTCCCAAAACCACCAAGATTAGCCTATCGTAAATGCCCCACACTAAGGGACAAATTAGTCAGAGCAAAATTGAAACCAGAAACTCCCGTTAAAAAGAATCCAGGCTTTTTCAAATGTGGCAGAAAATCGTGCAGTACCTGCCAATATTCCGAAGAAAGGAAAATTGCAACAAACAAACAGAAGACAGCAGAAATAAGGATTCGTCAAAAAGTTACATGCAACTCGGAAAATGTAATCTACCTGATAAGCTGCAAAAAGTGTGGCATGCAATACATAGGAGAAACGGGAAGACATTTAAAATACCGAATAACTGAGCATATTAGAAGTATAAAAACCCAAAACAAAGATCTGGTTGTTGGCGCCCATTTCAGTCAACCGGGACATTCGCTTAAAGATTTGAGTGTCATTGGCATTGAAAAACTATTTCATGACCACATTTATCGAAAGAACAAGGAATCCCATTACATTCATCTTTTCGGGACACACGAGCCACAAGGGATGAATATTAAAGAAGTTTAGATATTTTCATTCATTGTTTTAATCAATTCTTGTACCTAATATATTTTTTTCTCAGAATCGGATCATGCATGGCCAGATATGCTAATAACAGACAAAATATCACTATATCACATTTGACACACAGACAACTTTTCTGGTCTGCATTATACAATACTGAGAAATAAAACACCATTGTGTAATTTGGACTTCAATTGCTAAATATAAAACAAAGAGAGAGATCTCATCAATGACACTTATTTCGGCCACCCGCTGTTATTTAATCAAGAAATTCACAGATTTTATTGATTATTTAACATGCGTGACTCCTATAATTCTACTATGATTGTTTAAATATGCATGTAACTGCTTTTCGTGTTGTAGTTGAATTATGTATGTCTGAAGAAGTCTGACCTTGGTCAGACGAAACGTTACAGAAATATATTCATGTTAGTGTGCAGCAAGACTCTTGAATCACTTAGGATTGTTATCTCTACTCTTGCTACAGCATCATTGCGAGTTGCAATATATGCATACGGATCCACCGGCACAAAAGCATAGAAGAAGGATAAGTAGTTAGTCTCGCAGAAACCAAATGACCATACAGATATTCTCTTTATTTCTCGCGTCTTGTCTTGTTAGTGTGGTTTTCTTCCTAGTATTCTTAGAGTTTCAAAATTGTTGGTCCATATTTCAAGAGTTTTTTTACGAGTCGGCGCCTATAAACCGGTTTATACGTTTCAAACCATCATTTTCATTCGAAACATTCAACAACCTTTCATTTAAACAAAATGATAGAAAAGTTTAGCCTAGTCTCTCACAGCTATTTTTAGACTAATTTTTGATTACTACAATTGAAATAAAACTCCTAAAAGACAAAATAATCATTGGGTTATTTAATTTAGATTCATTGTATTTACCAAAACACGAGTAAAAACTAACGAAGAGCATGCAAAAACGAGTTAATATTCAGTGTGACACAAAAGTATCTGAGCGGCTGCTAAACCAGTTATTGTTACGTCACATTTTACACTTATTCTGATTGGCCAAAGTTACGGCAATGAATAAGGAAGTCGCTGCTCAGAGAAACAACCATAATTATAAATAGAAATTTATAAAGTTGTGGTACATAAATACCCTACACAGACGAGATGCTTATATTTATAGCAATTTTAAATTGTTTTGTGACCCAGTGTGGTAGGTTTAGTAGACTCTGTATTTGCGGACCCCTGGTTTAAACTATTGTGTGCCTAACTCATGAAAAATGGTGGTTGTTGCTACAAAACAAAAAAGAGAATATCACAAATACTTTTATTTATCAGAACTAATGTTTTTAGCTGGTATCACTATTCTTATACAGTTTTCTAGTTATGCACATAATGCATTTTTACAATTCACACTATACCATATTTCAACTTTCGTATAATATTTTTTTATTTCTTTCCAGATGCAGCCCCTTCACAGCCTTCCACGTCATCAGTCCCAACTGGAACGCCTGTTCAACCATTGTCAGATACAGGCACAGCCATTGCTCCTGTGTATAAAGGCATTTCACCAGCAAAAGGTATGTTTTTGCGAATTAAAATTATCAACCTTGCTAGGTCCAACAAACTTCTTACTAATCACTAACTAATTGTGTCTACAAGATCAAGATAAACTTACAAGTGCAACATATGACTTGTAAAATATTGACGAGTCACGTTTTCTTGATTTATTCATTGTTAAACACTGCAATTTAATTTTTGCATAACAAGAGTAATTATCTGGATCACAGCTCTTCCATGTAACCGCCTCACGATCTTAGGAAAGTTGAAATTTTATGGTTAATTAAGACGAACAACATTCATTTATTCATCATCTTTATATGGCTTGGATCTAAAAAGTCAATACCAAATAAATTTTCATGGTTTTGCCTCTACAAACTATTGTAAATCTATCATTACATTGACATATGCTTTTTTTTTCAGGCTTCTTCCAGCAAGTTACAGAGAAATTTTTTGGAGGTGAACACCTTTAATTTAATGAAAAAATTATTAATAAACAAAAAATGGCGACCCAGAAGTATGTGTACCAATATGGCGATAACTAATTTTGTTTGCCTAATTTACATCAAGTTGTGTAAATGGACTGAAACCTATGGCTGACCCTAACCGGGTACACATACTTCGAGAGTAGCTTACCCAAAAAAATAGTGTTTCTTATGAACATGTCAAAGTGTTAACTTAACCACTGGTTGGTTATTACTCCACCACTACGTCATGGATCTGACACAAATAACGTGTTAATTATTCTCATTCCTGACATGGACTGGAAACCAAACGCGAGCTAATTTTCGTAATTTGATGAAGCTTTAAAACTTTTGTATTTTGATGGATGTTTCCCGACCCTTAACCATAGAATACTCTTCTTATACTTTTACATTAAAAAATTTCGGACGCTTGTTTCGAGTGTTTTTGCCAGTTGACGATTGCAAAATTGGTTTACGTGTTTCATAACCATAATCTGGATAATTAGCCTTTTTCTAATACAGAGCACTGGGTCTTTTTCAAGTATATCACAGCTATTTTGGACTAATTTTTAATTACTGTGACTAAACTAAAACTACTCGCTGTAGGGTGGTTCACGTGATCACTGGTTGGTTGTGGCTTCCTCCACCATAAAGTCCATGCATCCAAAAACAATTAACCGGCTATCTGAATTCATACACGGCATTGACTGATAACCGAACGAGAGGCTGTGGTTCGCCATATGAATAAGCTGTCTTATTGATTTTCTGTTCTTCCCTCCAGCATAAATGTGTAAAACCTATCCTATATGTAAATACTATCCTTTTAATATCTAACTTAAAATCTCTTTTTAATCAAAATCTTAATAGAAATCTTCTGTTCAGGTGTGAGAAGCTTCATTGATTATTTCAATTGGAGAACATGGAAGCAAACAACAGTCAATGTTACAGAAAGCTACAAAGATCAAAACTTGGAAGAACCTGAATTTGAGGTCAATCCCAAGTTAAACAAAGTGACTGGTTTTTACAGGGGCCAGATGGCACCTGATATCACAGAGTACAGAAAGGAACAAGAGTTCGCTGTCACACAGGCGAACGAAAACATTGGAGAAGTGATCTCACCAAATGAACTAGTCCAACAGCTGTGTGAAGAAGGTTGCCGATGCGTAGGACTAGTGGGTCAAGCTGGAGGGGGCAAGTCAACAATGATGAAACGTACTGCGCGAGGCGTTCTCGTCGCTAATGAACTGGATAACGAATCTAAAGAAAAACTGGGATTGTTTGCTCGGTTGTTCAAGAAACAGAAAAATGGATTCAAATTTGTTCATCACTTGAATTTCAGAGACCTCCTTGTTTCTTATGGTTTAACACCAGAAGAAGCCTTAACTCCATGTACTCTGCTTTTTGGAAACTTTGCACCCAATCTATCAGATCAAACTGTAAGAGCGGGATATGAATGGCTTCAGCTACACCAATCAGAAGCAATTTTATTTATTGATGGCCTGGATCAGGCTATATGGAATCTAGAGGGAAATTACAATAAGATGACATATACTGATAGATCTAGTACAGCCACAATCATGTTTAATATCTTATCAGGCAATTTGTTCCCCGATGTAACATTAGTTATTTCTTCACGCGAACACAGGATGGCATCCCTTCCCCTGGAGCTACGACCCCCATTAATTATTGCTCTTGCTGGCCTTGAACGTGATGACACCAAAAAACTATTCACTGCTGTTGTAGGTGAAACAGGGGAAGAATCCTGGAAGAAGATGACGTTTCAGTCACCTGCACTCGTGCCATTGTCTTCTGTCCCTTTATTCTTGATTTTCAATGCAATCGTTCATAAATCCAACCCAGAGAATCTACCTAATACCATGACTGATGTAATGACAAAAGTACTTCATATTTTCATGCGTTCCTCACACACTCAGGAGAAAAAATCGATTGAAATAATTCTTCACAATTTGATGAAAATGTCATTTGGAGCCACTCGAGAAAAGCGAGTTATTTTCAACAATACCGATCTAAAAAACGCAGGACTTACAAAAGAAATGGTACGTGATCTCATCATAGAAATACCTGGAGGCAGCTCACTACTTAATCAACATCTTTTGGAAGGTGACACTCTGATGTTCTTCAGTCATCAAATCCTTCAGGAAATGTTAGCTGCTCTGTACATCGCCAACATGGATCTCGCAACTTTCCAAGCATTCGTCACTAACGAGATTCACAAAGAACACTGGTCCGTTGTTCTACGGCTCCTGTGTGGAACCGTTTTTGATCCAAAAATTAAAGCTCAATTCATCAAAGATCTTACAACTGGTAAGTGCAATCAGGACGTTACAATTATTGAATAAATCAAATATTATCGTATTGCGCCAAGAGCTAGGAATAATTTTGCCATAGCTACTCTAATTACCCTACCGCATTCGAGATGGCTAAGTGATCAATGCAACATCTACCACAAGTAGAAAGTAACTATTTAATATAACCGTTGTATTGGTAACAGAATGGGGTGCCGGGTTTGTGACATGAATGAGTCATTTTATAGGTGTTATTTCCCCAATGAGAAATGTGTAAACCCTGCTTCTAAATATTTTGAATTTTTTTTTTGTCAGAGACTGGACTAGAAAAGCAAAATTGTCTCAAACATGCACTCACAACTAAGATAAATCAATGTACGAAATCCTATCAGAAGTTGGAGTTGTTTGGTGCGTTATATGAAGCCAATGATGCCGAGCTCATTAGATCCCATGTTCAAGAAATCAACTTCGAAAACGAGTCTTTCACTGCAGCAGGAATGTGTGCAATGTCATGTGTCATGCGACGATGTGGCCATCTTGAACAAGTTCGCCTCGTCAAATGTGAGCTCAATGCAGAATTATTGAAAAACTTCGAGTTCAACTTGAAAGGCTCTATAGTGAAGGCAAGTGTTTAGTAAAAAACCTAATTTACCTATTATCGTTGACGAAAATAATACAAAGAATACACTTAATTTCACATCATGAGATAAAAAATGTATCTCCCATCTGTCAAACTAATGTATATTTAGTCGATTACCTTAAAATGTTAGAATTATCACAGTTATACTAACATATCTTAACTTTATTTTATACTTCTGATATTAATTTGTATTGCATCCTAACAGGTGTCAGAATTTGATATCAGCTTAAATCCGATGTCCGTTGAAGCTTTTGATATCTTTGGTTCAGTTTTAACAAACATTGAAGTGGAAAAACTCGTTATGCGTGGCTGCTCACTTACAGAAGAAAAGTTTCGTGTGCTTGGAAGACATTCCCATTTACAGGTCGAAATATAAATTTTAAGATGGCTCATTATTCCAATTCCTTAATCCTTGGTTTTTATTTTGTTAGTAAGTTTGCTCTGTTTATTTATTTATATTTGATAAATTATGCAAACTTTATTAACAATTTATTATTCGCTAGAAAAGATCTTCAAAATTATATTTAATTTGTCTAGTTACTATGAGGAATTAGATATTTATCCACCTAACAAAGGTATTTTATATTTCAGATTCGCGTTCTGGATGTTGAAAATATCACAAACATGACGTTTGATCTGTATCTTGCAATTGTCAAGTTCGCATCTGAACATGATGTCAAAGAACTTCTGATGGATCCGTGGGATTTCTTCAAGGCAAGCGAAGAGCAGCTGTTGGAACTGAGTAAATGGAAAGTTTGTGGAAAGGTAAACTAAGTCCAAAACCTTTGGAATAGTTATATTCGAGTGGTAGTGCTTCTATTTTGTTATAAATGACTGCAATCGCAAGTTACGTTGAACACAATTGAGTTAGTATAGCAAGACTATTAATACTTTAAAGTTACAATAAAGTCATCAGCTAAAAAGTCGACTATATTAGTAAGTGGTGAAAGTGTTTGCTCGAAGCAAGGTCCCGGGCTCTTAACTAAAATTGAAAATAGTACTGATAGAATGGTTGCAAGTGGGGGCCAGCAGTTGTTTGCTATTTTGTATGTTCATATGTGCATACTGGTATCATATCAAATGTAAACATTAATAACATGTGCATTTGCAGTCACCTTCATAACCTACTGCAATATCGCTATTGGCTATTCTTAATAATATCTGGTCGGTCTGGGAAAAATATGATACCCATAAATTTCCATATTCTAGGAACCTTTACACTTGTAGTTTATCAACAGATGCAATAATTTTCAGATCAATGTTCTGGATGTTCAATCCATCAGCCGAATGCCATCTGATCTATGTCTTACAATATCTGAGTTTGCAAGTCAAAGTGGAGTCAAAAAAATTCTAATGGATTCGTTGGATTTCTCCAAAGCAAATAAAGAGCAGATAAAGAAATTGTGTGAATACAAATCTTGTGGGAAGGTCTGTATTATATCATAAAATTTATTGTAAAGATAGTCCACCATAATTACATCCTTTCTCCACATCACAACCAATCACAACTAATTGCGTGGAGCCCCCTTGCTTATTTTGCACTATTTCTTACTGGTGATATTTTACTTATGGTAGCATGAGGTGTGAGCTAGATCACAGACATTTTTCTGTGTTGTTATCCATATTGATATCTACTGATAGTTTTGTTTATGAGAGGTTTATATGGATGGCATATATTTGAGTCTTATCATTTCTTTTTTACTGTTTTATGACATTTTGATGCAATATGTTGATATATATTGGAAAATCAATGACCTGTGTTAGGGGTTCTGAATTCACTGTTCTTGTGTTAGTAATCACCAGCCTTCAAACATTCAACCTTACTTGAATACCAGCCTTTGGTGCACTGATGTTGTATTATCCCTATACTTCCAGATATCCATCATTGATATCAGTCAAAACCCAATGGACGAAGAAGGTTTTGATGCTCTTGGTGACCTTTTATCAAACTATGAAGTTGACCAACTCATTGCAAAAAATTGCCAACTAACAAAAGCAAAACTTGATGCTCTTGGAAGTCATTCTGGATTAAGAGTATGACAAACCTATAATATTTTATTATGCCACTGTTACTCTGTTGTTGAGTTGGTTGACAAATACACACAAAAGAGCCGACTTATATTGTTTGATATTGGTAGACTTGGATAGTAAAGTCTCTTTTTATACTAACATACACGTTTGTCCAATAATTTACTTTTCTTCATGAGCCAGAAGCCCGTCTTCGTCAGTCATATCTGTTACAAAACTTTTGGATAGGATTGAGATATGTACTCTTATTTATACTTGAAAACCATTTATATATGTGTTTCAGTTACCCAGATTTGATATCAGTGAAAACCCGATGGATGAAAAAGGCTTTAATGCTCTTGGTTCTGCTTTAACAACAAATATAAAAGTTCTTGACCTTGTCCTGCAAAATTGCCAACTCACGAAAAAAAAACTGGATGTTCTTGGAAGTCACTCAGAATTAAAGGTTTGTTTAATATTGCTGCTTGATCTATCTTCGAATAAACAAACTGCAAAGTTATATCAGAAGTTAGCTATTCAGCATTTGCGATAATGCCAGTAATGATTTAGGGAAAATTGCTAGATCATAGGGCTTTCCAAACTTTTAAACCATACAGTGGAATTGGGGTTCTTTTTTACAGTACATGAACTTTTTGGCACGGCTGTTCTGACTGTTTATCGTTCAATCCATGGACAACGAACAACGTTAAACTAAATTCAGACACAATATTGTAATTTCATCAATTTTAATTTTGTCTAACTACACAATTTCTTTAATGATTCACTGACGTTGCCGCCTAAACTGTTTCAGAATATGCGAAGTAATTGTAAAATATTATGAAATTATAATATAAGAAACATCCTCGGTGTATTATAGGACCTTCTTCTAGTCATTGCTGATTGATATCCTTTTATGTTGGCTGTTATTTATTGCCTCTACGATTACGATTACACACAAAATGAAATATTTGTAAAATGTTTTCAATGGAAACGTAGGACGGCGGCCGCTAGAATACGTGGGCGATATTTAATATTCTTTCAAACACAAAAACAGTATTTGAAGGTCGCGATATTTGGATTAAATTGGAATTGAATATCTCGGCCTATAAGATTGGACACCGAGAATACTAGCTTCAGTGCACAATGTATCTGAATCAATTAATGCATCTGGATACCAAACATCCATTTCATATTATGTGATATATCTCTTTTTTAATCTGAAATAATGTGTACTATGAATAATGCTCAAAGACCATTGTTTAACCCGTCTGCCCTACACAGCACACTTGATTAAAGTAAATATTACATAGTATCGGTATTGGAATATCGGCCTTTTTGTAATATCGGTGTATTGGTATCGGCGTTTTTAGATGGTATTGGATCGTTATCGGTGACAAAAGTGGTATCGGTACATCTATAATACACATCATTTACAAAAATGATGAACAATAAAACTTTTAAAATAAATTAAATGTGTAAAATAATCAACCATATATATCAGTTAATATTTAAGAGACGCACTTAGCAAATCGCCTTCGGAAACCGATGGCATAACAATTAGAGCCGACATTGTTGTGCAAGCAAATTGTGTCTTTTGATCAGTACAGCATATAGGCATTGTTTTGCAAGCGCGACGATTTTACCGGGTTTCCATAAAAATACGACGTAACCTGAATTTCAAAAATATTTTTAATATAAGCCCCACCCTTAACATAATACTTAGTCGATAGCGTATTTTTATTTTTGACCTAGTCATTGACAAGAAATCTTTCCTACTACTTTTGAATGGTTAATAATCTATGTTCAGCAATTATTTTAAATGAAAACGTATCATTTATAAGTAAATGGAAATTGGTTTTCATATTTTGTATATTTAAAAATCTTGTAATTTTCTACTTTGTAATTTTGTTTTTGAAAAATGATAATAAAAGATCCCCCAAAAATAAGCCCTATATTGTTATTTTTCAAAAGATAATTGAAGACAGTGTCTCATTTTCGGGGAAACACGGTATAATGATGAATTCATTCGATATTGTGGGGTTTTTGTTTTACATTATTTTCAACAATTGTATTACGAATCAAGGGTTTAAAAAAGTGCAAGAAATATAGTATTTTGTGTAAAATTGCCGTTCTCTTTGCGTCCTCTAAAATTCTTTTTGTGGCCCCTAGTTTGGGAGGCCCTGCACTATTCAACCATATACATATTTAGTTGAGGTTTAATATAGGTAGAATATTTTTAGTTATTTGCTGTTTTATTTTTCAATAGCTTCAAGAAGTATAAAATGTTTAGATATCTGTTGGCTTGGTGGTATTGCATATTGGAACCTGGCTAATTTGAAAGCTGACCAATTTAGTTAACTAGGTCGATTCAAGCTCATCATTCACTACCAAGTGGTAGTTTGCAAAGTTGTTCACCAAGCTCAATTTTTTTGTAATTATTAGATTGCAAAGTTGGATGTCAGTCATAATTCTATAAATGAAGAAGCTTTTAATGCACTTGGTTCACTTTCAAATAGTGTTGGAGTAGATGAGCTCATCATGCGGAATTGCCAATTAACAAAAACCAAACTTGATGCTTTTGGGAGCCATTCTCGATTGAAGGTATGATGAAGATCATTTTGTTTTAGTGACATTCCTGAATCTTGATTGTATTACTGTCAGGTGTTTTGCCATCTTGCCTATCCACAATGCGTTATTAGACTTACGTGCCATTAAGTGTTACATTAATGATCGGTCTTTCAGGCGATAATAATATATGTTTACTGACTGTAATTACTATCAAATTTTTTTCTCATCTATCTACTGGGATTTCGTCAGCTACCCTTTTGGTTCATATTATTCATTCAGTTTTCTCGGTAAGACTGATCTTCACTAGGATAGGATTCGAATTGCATATACGATTACGGTTACCAGTCCATGTCGGTTATGGGACTAGTTGGCCCTATCTTCGTTCCAAATGCATGGAATTGATGGTGGAAGAAGCCTTATCTGACCAGTGGTTACATGAATTATTTCTGAGATGACCAGCAATCCTTCTGCACATAATTACCCCCCACAGGATATGAATCATCGAACTACCGCAAGGTAAACAAAAATGCATCGGCGGGCGTATTCATAACGCTTAGCATGGTGCGCCACACCTCAGAGCCTAGTTTGCTGACCTAAAATTTATAAATCATGCTCCCTTTGCGTCGAAAAACATCTGTTTTTTATATCTCTGGTAATATATAAGTAGGAATGTAAAATTAACTCAACACAGATGCAAGTTATATTCTTATTTTCATTTTATTTGAACTAGTTGATACACTATATTTACTGGTATTTAAGAAACTATTTTTTCTTGATGATTTTCTCTTGGAAGTCACTCAGGATTACAGGTTTTGTTTTTTATTGCTGCTTGATCTATCTTTGAATAATCTGTAAAGTATATCCGAAGTGGTTTGCTATTCATCATTCCTGCTAGGTGGCGATGTGGAGAAGATGAAATTGAACTTTTTTCTTGAATTTATCTTTTTTTTCCAGTGTTAGTTGTTAGAAACAAATGGTTCCATCGGTATTATTATTCATGTAACATTATTTATAAAAAATAATGTAAGCATGTGGCAGTATTCATTTCAATGCAGACGCAGGTCCTTTTTATCTGTATTGAACCAACTGAAACTCAACGGTGTCGCTTATAGAGCTAAGAAATTGTATTACATCACACTACTGTATATCTTGCTTCGTTTTGTTGCAAATTTCAAAATTTAGTTATCAAACGTTCTGGATAGGATTTATGTAATCTTATTTATACTTGAAATCCATTTATTTATCTGTTTCAGTTATCCAGGTTTGACATCAGTGAAAATCCAATGGATGAAAAAGGCTTCAATGCTCTCGGTTCTTTATTGACAGCAAATAATAGGGCTCTTGACCTTGTCATGCAAAATTGCCAACTCACAAAAGATAAACTTGACGCTCTTGGAAGTCACTCAGGATTAAAGGTTTTGTTTTAAATTGTTTCTTGATATATAATTAAATAATCTCTTCATAAAGTGTATGCGTAGTGATTTTCTATTCAGCATTCCTGTCAAACTAGGTGGCGAGCGACTTTTGTCAGCAACTTTTTTGGTCTATATTTTCCTATTAGTTTTCTCCAGGTAGAGATAAGGATAGGGTAATATTTGGAACTCCTGAAGTATGCGCACCCAGATGTCGCACAAACTGAACCCTAACCTTATACACAACCTGAGTTCAGGTTGTGCGCCATCTTGGTGCGCATACTTCAGGAGGTCCCTATATTTTCCCCTTAGTTTTCTCTGTGAGACTGGAATTTACTAGGATAGGATGGGACTTGCATATTATTCCCGGGGGAGAGATGAGGCGGCTTAATCATATGGCGAATCACAGCCTCTAGTCCGGTTACCAGTCTATGTCGGTCATGGGATTAGTTAGTTAGTTATTTGTTTTCGGAAGCATGGACTTGATGATGGAGAAAGCCATACTCTACCAGTAGTTACGTGAAACACACTACATTGGCAAGAAGTCCAGCAACCCTTCCGCACATAATTTTTCCCCACAGGATTCAAACCTGCAATCCCAAGCAAGGTAATCAGAGATGATGTGGAAACTTAGATTCTTATATTTTATTTGAACTAGTTGATACACTATATTTATGCTTTCTGCTAAAAAAAATATTTTTTTTATGTCGGTTTTTATTAATCGTATCTGTCACAAAACTTTTAGAGAGAATTCAGATATGTAATCTATTTGTTGATTAAATTTCATTTATATGTTTTTAGCTGTCCAGGATTAATATCAATGAAAACCCAATGGATGAAAAAGGATTCAATGCTCTCGGTTCTTTATTAACCACAAATAATAAGGTTCTTCACCTTGTCATGCAAAATTGCAAACTCACAAAAGAAAAACTGGACGCTCTTGGAAGTCACTCAGAATTAAAGGTTTGTTTAATATTGCTGCTTGATATATCTTTGAATAATCTGTTAAGCATATCCGTAGTGATTTTCTATCCAGCATTCTTGCCAAACTAAATGGCAATGTAGAGTAGATTGAATTGATCTCTTTTTTTTTGAACTTCACTCCTTTTCAGTGTTAACGATTTATAGCAAATGGGTTTTATTGGTATTATTTGTTAACTTCTGTTTATAAAAAGTTATAAAACTTATCAAAAACTCAAGCACTCTCTTTGTAATGGAAACATGGCACCCATATAGCTGATTCAGATTCAGATTTCATTTTCGTCATGCAAAACCAATATACGATATAAAAAAAATAAACAAAAGGCATATAACAAATTACGAAGAGGGATATCGGCTTGTTGCAATAGACGGGGGATCGCGAAAGACTCAAAGAGTAATCCAGTCAGCGACACCTTGTAGCTGCATTGAAGCAGCAAATATAGCAATCGAACAACTCAATAATAAATAGTCACTAAATTCGACACAATCATATATATAAAAGGGACAACAAAAAGAATGCCTTTAAGCTGCTAATGCCACAATGACCACGAAAAATTACCGAAACATTCACTTAATTAGACTCGATCACAAAAAAAGAACAGCAAAGTTTAAAAATAAACTACAGTGTGTCATAATAACTATGGAGTATTAGACTCCATAGGCAAGCTAGGCTTTGTCATGATCCAACTGAAGCTTGACGATGTAACTTATAGAGCTAGTAAATTGTTTTACAGCATGTCACTTTTAATCTTGCTTCTATTTGTTGCAAATTTCGAAATTTAGTTGTGAATATTATATAAAAATGTTGAATATGAACACTCTCCTATGACATAATTTGTTAGTTGAGATTTATTCTTCTATGAGGCATAATGTTCCCCATATTACAGGCATTGATATGAAATACTATCTTTCATTTTCATAAATTTTCAAA
The DNA here is from genome assembly GCF_964204865.1 of Styela clava. Classification (NCBI taxonomy): domain Eukaryota; kingdom Metazoa; phylum Chordata; class Ascidiacea; order Stolidobranchia; family Styelidae; genus Styela; species Styela clava. Next base: position 849,262 of record NC_135258.1, read on the forward strand.
GTTTCCTCCCAATAATCCTATTCGTTTTACTAGATTTGCTCTCTGGATATTCGATCCATAACCGGCATGACATTCAATCTATTTCTTGCAATATCTAAGTTTGCAAGTGAAAGTGAGGTCAAAGAACTTCTGATGGACCCATGGGAAGAGTTCAAAGCAACTAAAGATCAAATATTGGAATTGAGTAAATGGAAAGTCGGTGGAAAGGTCTGTAACATATTTATTGCGACTTGGAATATGATAACAAAATAATTGCCTAATCCAGCCGTCTGTAATCGGCCTATTTTATATGGGCCAATTGTTTACTAATGGCTTTTTGTTTTTGAAATGGTTATATTGGTAGTAATTAATTGTGTCTTATTATCTATTCCCCACTGTTTTTCAACAATTTAAGGCGTAAGGTGATATATACTGAAAAATCAACAACACTTGGTTTTACCACATTACTGATGTTCGTTATCTTTATGCTTTCAGATATTCATCATTGATATCAGTCGAAACCCAATGGACGAAGAAGCTTTTGATGCTCTTGGTGACCTTTTATCAAACTATGAAGTTGACCAACTCATTGCAAAAAATTGCCAGCTAACAAAAGCAAAACTTGATGCTCTTGGAAGTCATTTTGGATTAAAAGTATGACCAAGTTATAATATAATATCATGCCACTGTTGCTCTGTTGTTGAGTTGGCTAGAAAATACACACAAAACAGCTGGTTTTATGATGTTTGATATTGGTAGATTCGGATAGTAAAGTCTTCTTTTTGCGGTAATATCTAAAATCGAAGATCTAAATATCCAAAATAAGGCATGCAAGATCAAATTTAACAAATATTTTCATTTTTAATTAGCTTTACACCCCCTCAAAAAATTTTATGCACCCCACTTTTGAGAACCACTAGTCTAGGGTCGATACAAACAACCACTTTTGTACAAGAAACTGCCTTTCTTGATTAGCCAGGGTTTATCAGTCATATCTGTTACAAAACTCTTGGATAAGATTTAGATATGTAATCTTATTGATAGGGCTGTCCAAGCGAACCAAATATTCGAAATCGAATCGAATCGCAAATTATTCAAATCGTTTTTCGGCTAATTTTCGAATCGCTAACATTAGGTACATAAAGCGGAAAAGTCTTGAAACCACCTTTGCAGGACGTTTTTCGTCAGGGACGTGGCGGCGCTTCAAGCTTGGACCACTCTCGCTCCTGTCATAATTGGTTTCCCCATATTTCTTTCGCCTTCATTTTGAGATAAACATGTCATTCCTGATGCCAGTGGCACGTGATAAGCCATTTCATGCATGGTCATCATAACTTTAAGTTATAATCGGTCATGACGTTTTTGAGAGAGAACAAGGAGAAAAAGGCAATTTATTATCTTTAGAAAACGATGGTTCTATAAATAGAACCGATTTGAAGCTAATGAGTTAGTTATCATAAGAACATGGTACAGGCAACTCAAAGCTGAAGCAGCTATTGTGGGATCCTTATGATGGCAATACTTTCTTCCAATGGAATTTATAATTTCTTATGATGGAAATACTGTATTATCCATCTATTTACCAAGATAAAAAAATAATTGCACACTGGCATCATTTTGATGTCCATTGTACCAAATAATATTACCATCAAACTAGCTTTGAATTTGTTAAATGCAATTTTGAATTTGAGCAACAGTTTTATCTATATTAATGAATGTTATCATTTTGTTGGAAATTACACAAAAAAACATAAGAATAATGACAATAGGATTAAATTAGCATCTACAGCTTTTACATGCCCAATTAAAACTTAATCCATTAGAATTGAAAGTGCAATTTTTACTCTTAACACTCTACAGTTTTCGAAACCCTAATTTTGGAGTCCTCCAATTTTTTTGACCAGTTCATACAAGCGTGTGATCTCCTTTCATAAATCTGAAAACATGGTATTGCAAAATACCAGCAGTAAATAAGTCAGAGGTAACTGCACATACCTTACCACACCATTGCAGGGCAGTCGTTTATTGTATAATAGAGACAGATTTAGGATTGTGCAATAATATTCGATTATTCGGTTCGATTCGGCGAAAATTCGATTAGATTCGAATCAAAAGATTATTCGATTTTGGACAGCCCTACTTATTGATACTCAAAATCCATTTATTTTTCTGTTTTTCAGTTATCCAGGTTTGACATCAGTGAAAACCCAATGGATAAAAAAAGCTTCAATGCTCTTGGTTCCGCTTTAACAACGAATATAAAAGTTCTTGAACTTGTCATGCAAAATTGCCGACTGAATAAAGAAAAACTAGATGCTCTTGGAAGTCACTCAGGATTACAGGTTTCGTGTTTTATTGCTGTTTGATATATTATTGTCTGCATAATCTGCAAAGTATATTTGAAATGGTTTGCTATTCAGCATTTCTGCTAATGCCTGTTACGATTCAGGGTAGATATCTAGATCAATTTTAGACCAATTTTACATATATATATGTCGTCAGTGGCCAGACATCGCAATTCATCATTTAAGCCTGCATAAACATACATTGAGCCAAGGCTGGACTTGCCATGCAGCAAAAAGCATTCGCCCCCATTACACTGAATAATTAAGTAACGTTAACCTGAATAATTATGTGCTTTTTTTGTAATTGAGTGGGACTAATAAAAGTTGAGAATTAGCTGTGCCAATAAAACATCAAAAATGCATATTTCAAACTGTTTAGCATTATTAAGGTGGACAAGGGCCGCGAAAAGTTTTAATATAATAAGGAGCGGCGAGCTCAAAAGATGATGTAGATCATAGAAATATACTCTAGGAAATATACTAATGTCATTGTTTTTTACAAATTTGAAACATTTACACTAAACAAACATAAACATATCTGAGGTTTAATATAGATCAGTCTATTTAATTCTTTTGCTTATTTTGTCGATAGTTTGAAAAAGGATAAAATGCATAGATATCTGACGACTTGGTGATATTGCAAGTTAGTACTTGTCTAAATTCAAAGCCAACCAATATAGGTTGTAACAATTTTCTCAAACTAGATGGTTTCAAGTTCTGAGTTCACTACCAAGTGGTTGTCTGCAAAGTTGTTCACCGCCCTCAATTTTTTTTTGTAAATCCCCAATATTAGATTTCAAAGTTGGATGTCAATCATAATTTTATAAATGTAGAAGCTTTCAGTGCCCTTGGTTCACTTTCAAGTAGTGTTGGAGTTGATGAGCTCATCATGCGGAATTGCCAATTAACAAAAACCAAACTTGATGCTTTTGGGAGCCATTTGGCGAACCATGGTGTCTAGTCGGTCAGCAATCTATGTCGGTCATGGGCATATTAGTTTTGTTTTTGGGAAAAATCTTCAAACGATTTTCCGCGCTTTGTCACGTATTGTAATGACCATGAAATAGAATCGGAACTTTGTTTATCTTCTGTGCAAGCTAGCGCCTCATATTTTTGTGACACCTTTGCACAATTGCGAGTTTGGTATTGCCTCTATTCCCTTGCAAGGCCTCTTCTAATTGACACATTCGTTTTCATTAATTATGAAAATCCGTAATTGTTATGATACCCAATAAATTGTTGCAAGTCCGAATTATTAGGAAATATATTTAGTATTATATTATAATTAATATAATACAAATAACCACTTTTAAGCAAGAAACCACTTTTCTTGATGAGCCAGAAGCCGGTATCTGTTCCAAAACTTCTGGATAGGATTTAGATATGTAATCTCATTGATATTTGAAATTCAATCATTTATCTATGTTTCAGTTATCCAGGGGTGATATCAGTGAAAACCCAATGAATGACAAAGGCTTCAATGCTCTTTGTTCCGTTTTAACAACAAATAATAAAGTTCTTGCCCTTGTCATGCAAAATTGCCAAGTAAATAAAAAAAAATAAACCACCCTTTTCAAATTTTTGAAAAACTGAAAAAGTCGCCAATAACGCGTGCAAATTGCATTTTGCTAGTCGTCGATTGTTTTCGTACATCACTTATTATTTTTGTTGATAAACCTTGGATCTCACTTTATTGTACAGAGTGTATGTGAATTTAGTGAATTGATATCCAGAGAAGGTCAACCCCGAACCATTGTTTTTTTACATTTTCAAATAATATATCGAATATATTTTAAGTTTAGATTTTCCAGTTTTTTAGAATGTTTTATTTGATATTCTAGTAAACAGAAGGCTAAAAAATCCTAGATTGAGAGAACATCAGATACTTCGCATAACATCTGGCACCGTTTAGGCAAAATGATAAAATGATAATAAATGAATGATAAATTTTCAAAATGAATATACAATTTATTTATGAATTGAAGGACCAATTTAAATTTATTTTAGTTGGATGTACTGAATGTCAGTGACAACAAGGATCTTGGCACTTCTGGCTTTAGTGAAGTTGGATTAGTTGTTACAAAATGTCAGGTGAAGTCATTGATGGCTCGGAATTGTAATCTGACAGCAGAAGGAATGAAAGCATTCAAGGAAAGCACTCGTAATGCGAAGGTAACAAACAGGTTAACGTACATGCATGCTCATGCATAGAACATTAACATTTCCAACATTGCTTGTTAAATTTAGCAACCTAAGTGCAGTGGATGTTAAACGGTAGGGCGCGCCCCACAGGGGGGGGGGGCCTAGACAATTTTTGAGGGGGCGTTAAGATAATTAAAAATAAAAATATTTATATCCAATCCAATATTTTCAAAGTATTTTTCGAAGTAAACATACTTTCGCCCGACTATTATTTGTAGCTTATTTTTAGCTAGGTATTTTTGAGGTAGGGCGCAAGACTTGACAAATTCTAAAAAGGAGGCACAGCTCCTTTAAAAACCATTTTCTTAGGGTATTCTTGTGATGAGCCCTAGATAAATTCAACAATTCAATAAAAGAAAACGTGGTTTGACTTTTTAATATTTGTGAGTAGGATTACCAAAAACCAGATACCAATTGCGAAAAAAGCGTCGAATTCTATTTTATCAGAAACTTCTAGATTCACGCAAAGAACAATCATCTTCCGTGATAAATCTTCCATGTTAATCTCAAAGGATTCTAATGAAAACGTCCTGAATTTTTTTATCCTTGCTCACTCCCTTAATAACCAATATATTCCAATACCTACCTCAGTATCAATACCCTAACATAATTATATTTTACTTAAACTGTTACCTTTAGCTTTTAATAATTGGTGTAATCTGGACTACAACTTGGCAATATTTAGGCTCTTCATGGGTGAATAAAGCCCATCTCTTCATGCACCAACTTTGGTTGGACAATGGCAAAAAATTCATATTTTTATTTAAAATTCTTTTTTTTTTATCCTAATTTCTTTTTTATTTATTTAGTTTTTTGTTTGTTTACTATAAAATTCATCTAAAGCTTTTTTTTCTAACTTCATCACAGCCTTACGGTTGTGTGCGTGTGTGTGGATATATTCAATAAATTAAGATGAGTGAACACATACCAGTTCTTTTTGGCAATACCTTCTTCTATCTTAAATTCTGTACTTTATAAACCTTATCTAAGCTTTTATTTGCTCTCCTGATTTTATAATCAGTTTTTGTTATTTGTTTTTATCAATCATTTAATCGCCTTTTATGCTGATTATGGAGTTGAAATAAACTTATCTTACCATGCTTGTATATCTAAGTGATATTCATAACAGATCTCTCATAATTCAAAGTACTCTACCACAAATACATCTTGAAAGATTATTAACATTATTTACTAGCAAGTTTTTGTCTGCTTTAGGCATAGATGGGATTTTCAATATTATTTGAGGGGTTGAGGGGGTTGTCAAAGTAACTTACGCGAGATACCAAGTCAGCAGAACCATTTAAATACACGATTATTATTTAACTTGTAACACTAATTAAAAAATAGTTTTAAAACTACTAAAAATATTTTGATCAAAACAAGTCAGCTTTTTCATTCATTTCGAAAATTTGATTGCCGGTCCATGAGCCAAATTATTTTGTGTTGCCAGTCCACAGGGTTGAAAGGTTGGGAACAACTATTCTATGTTTTATCCATGCAATGACAGCACTGCTTTTATATCTGAATGATGCGGAGGTTTCTGTAGTTAAAGCAATCTATTTCCATTGCCCACTGCAATAACAACTGTATATATAAGTCAGCATAAACAAAACGCCTCTTAAAAAAGGCAAATATCCTCTTTTCTCTTTTGTAGGTGAATATCATTGCAATAGAACTTAATAAAATTGGTCTCTGCTAATTGAAAAATCTTGATTATTAAGAAACTTTTCCTGCAGTATATATGTCTTGCAGTATGTATGTCTTAATTAACTTGATTTTTTTTTCAATCAGCTCTCAGATTTTGAATCAGCCATCTGTTGAATTTTAATAAAAAATTTGTCCATTTTGATCAATCAGTTTTTAAAGTTTGCTTTCTCCATTTCTCATACTTTTATCCACTGTCACGATCACATTTTGTGACCGAGTTCATCTACATTAGTTCACTGATCGTCTTTATTTCAGTTGGAAATACTAGATATCAGTTACAACAAGGATCTTGGCACTTCTGGCTTTGGTGAAGTTGGATCAGTTGTTTCAAAATGTCAGGTGAAGGTATTGCAGGCTCGGCATTGCAATCTGACAGATGAAGGAATAAGAGCATTCAAGGAAAACACTAGTAATGCAAAGGTAAAACCAGTTCACATACCTGAACCTATATTTGCCATAATTTGGAAATGTAAAGTCAAGTTTATTTTTTCAACCAGTAAAAAATATCACAATCATAAATTATGACAAAAAAAATAATTCACTTACTAGGGAAGAGAAGTTGCGACGAATCAAACTGGTTATCGAGCAGCGACACCCAAATGTTTTGGAGATTGCTGTATTATACGACATTATCACATGCTTTACACTCGTAACAAAACTCTGTACAAGCAGCCATTGATGAGTTTGACAAACTGAAATATTTCAGGTTCAGCATTGCCCCCACTATTTAACAAACTATGAGGTGGAGGGCATAGGAATGGAATCTGAAAATTTTAATCTGTGATGTAATGGATATTTTTCCCGAGCTTCGATTTTCTTGTTTATTCCAGGAACAGTGACCAATCACTAAAAGGTCAACAATGACGTAACAATTTTTTCATCAATAAGTTGTTTTTTGAATATCCTAAATGTCATTATAACTTCCTACGCGCTCCAATTTAATGCATTAAAAATTATTCCCAGAAAATCTACGATAGACTGGGCATAAATTAGCTAACGACCTGTTTAGAGCCATCCATACCGCTAACAGATTGTTAGCTGATTTAATCCCAGTCTATCGTAGATTTTCTCTAAACCAGTTTGTAAGCGCCATATCTCCAAAACAATCCCCAATTATGCATCACAAATTTTGCAATACTAAAGTATAGGAACAATTTTTCGGAAATATCTATATCTATACAGTAATGACCAACGCTTATTGAAATAATTTTCTAAATTAAGTGAATATTGAATGGAAATTTTAATTATACAAATTCAATTCTGAAATTGTGACATAATATCAGAAATTAACTGTTGAAAAAATAAAATAAAACTGAAAAATAATGGATTTTATCATTGGTATAAAGTTTTTAAGAAATTTAGGTATGTGAAAAATAATTAATTGGTCGAGAGGTTGAGTCACTAAATTTCCTGGAAGCTTCGCCTCCAACTAAAATGTTAGGCTTGGCTCCAGCTCCAACTAGACATTACAGCTTCAACCCTGGTTTGTAGCGCTTGGCACAATTATCAAATCATTGAACTGAGTAATTACTTGTGTGAGCGTGTGGAATATTTCAATTGTTTTAGGTGAGTGAGCACGTACCACTTCTTCTTGGCAAAACCTTCCATCTTATATACCGTAAGCTTTAAACCTTATCTAAGGTTTTGTCTGCTCTCCTGATTTCATTTTCAGTTTTTATTTATTTGGGTTTACCAATCATTTTATTTTTATGCTGATAATGGAGTCGAAATAAACTTATACTTATAAGTAATTGCTCTATATTCTCCGGAGTTATAATGAGTATATGAAGGTTTCATTAAATAAACAACTTTTAGCCTGGAAGGCAAGAGAAAATAATACAATTATATTTTTTGCAGTTTCACAAATTACTTGAGGCCATGTGAAAAAATTTATATTTTACTTGCGGTCTATATTTTTGCCATTTTTCTATTCTCTGATAACACTCCGCCCTGTTGATTCTGGTGAAGTTGGATAGCTATTCCACAATGTCAGATGAGCGCTTTTTGGCCAAGTCTTCTAATCTGACATGGGGCAGGGTTGTCCAAAACGAATCGAATATTCGAAATTATTCGAATATCAAAGTATTCGAATACCTTTTCGGCTCATTTCCGAATAATTACGAATAGTAGTCACTTTTCGCCGTAAACACGGTGTTTCGTTTTACCGGAATCTTCAAACGACTTTTTACGCTTTCTCACGTATTGTAATGAGACGATGAAATAGAGTCGGCATTTTGATTGTTTATATTCAGCGCGAATGTACGTCGCATAGTGTTGCGACACATTTGCACGTTTGCGTTGGTGGACATTGCCGACATACGTCTTTTAATTCACAAAATCATTTCCATTAGTCGCAAAATCGACGATCACCGTATTTCCCGCTAATAAGTCGCTTTTCTAGACCCAATTTTGGCTTGATTTTTTGGGGGGAGGGGCGCCTTATTGAGAAAGCATGTTTATTTTATTTCTATGTTGCCTGCTTATTTTTCGCATTAGTCTTCTCAAGCGTAATTTGTGTTAACCTTATATTTGGTTCTTATGAGTCTGCCAATCATGATATTTAATCGTAGGCCGGTTATCGTTACTTAAAAGAGAAAACACGGCCAACGCCACCGAGATAAAGTAAGTGATTTATGACCCTTTGGTTTTGCCGATTCAGCAGAAAACGACAGGGACATAAAACACAGCTGTGAAATAACCCGTGGACGTACCGTGTGGTACTTATCACATTCCAAAATTATTTCAACATTCGGGTTGATAGGTTGTCCAAAATGATTGAAACTGAACAACAGGGAACAATTTTTCTACACGTCTTCTTGGAGGCCTATATGGAAAACCCCCTTTTTTTGAGTGCTAAAAATATACATCGTCCTATTTGCCATGTAGACTTATTAGCCGGGAAATACAGTATTTATAGCCGTAATTGTTACGATATCCAATAAATTTCACAAGTTGGGAAACAAGTTGATTTATTAGAAAAATACTTTCACCCGCTTTCTGGCAAATAATTTTGATAATGATGGTCAAAAGTATCGATAATGAAAGTATTAATACCAAATACCACGGGGATTTGTGGGCATGAAATGTGTGGTAAACTGCCCAATTATAATTAATTTCGGATTCGTATTTACAAAATATTACAACTATTATAACTCAAAAATACAACGGCGATTTGTGGACTTGAATGTGTAATAAAGTATAAATTATTTTTCCGACTTGTGACAATTTTTTCGTGAGTACGAAAATAAGAATCAAAAACTAAATATATTCGGGCACAATATCACGGCATTTTGTGGACATAAATTGTGAGGCAAACTCGCGATTGATATTAATTTTTGATTCCTATTTTCGTATTTACAAAATACAACGGTAATCTGTGGACATTGAATGTGTGGTAAACTACCCGATTATAAATAGTTTTTGAACCCTATTTTCGTATTTATAAAATAATAAAAGTATTATTACACAAACATACAACGGCGATCTGCGGACTTAAAATGTGTGGTAAAGTTCCCGAATATAATGACTTTTTGATTCGTATTTTTGTACTCACGAAAAAATTGTCACAAGTCTGAAAAAGAACTCATACTTTATCCCGCTTTTTGACAAATAATTTGGATAATGGTTCGTATTTAAAAGTATGGGCGTTTTACTAGGATGATTTTGTGTTGCGCAAGCGTTCAAATCCATCACCGATACCACTATTTAAAATGCCTTGTCGTATTATTTTAATTCTGTTAATTAACACAACTCATGTTATATAAAATATATTTCGCAATAATCTGCAAACATGAAATGCCTGGTAATATAGCCAGGTTGTAGATAGAAGTTATTCCGTTGTTTATTGTATGAAAATTCCTTCATACACTTAGATTCTATTACTGGATTTTATTTTCGAAGTATTCGAAATTTCATATTCGAAAATAATAATTTCGAATGTATTCGAAATAGTGAACTATTCGGTATTGGCCATCCCTGCATGGAAGATAAGCTTATTTATCTTTGCGTTTATCTTTTCTGTCTCTCTGCATTGATTCTCTAATGAAATTGGAAAAAATTAGAGTTAGATATAGAGTTAGTATTATTGTTCCACTTTCTGCTCCACAATGTCAGATGGACAAATTTTTTGATAGGTTTTCTAATCTGCCTGTCAAAGTACCTGAAGTATTCAGGGGAAATACTAAAGTAGCAAACCGACCTATAAGCATCGCAACCATGACCTATATGTCAATTCATAAATATTATATGATAACAAAATGTATCATTTCAGATCGACAGCTTGAATCTGAATTGGAACATAGTCAGCAAACTCGGAGATGAAGGATTATCTACAATCAGTGAAATTGTTCGTAAATGCCAGGTTGGAACATTGGACATGTGGAGATGCCGCTTCAACACTGATCAGTTGGAAAGATTCAAAGCATTGATTGCTGATACTGGGGTTAAATTTCTTCACTAGTCACAGATGCCGTATCCGAGGATAATTCATTGGATAATTTGATTTATAATTATATTAGTTCCACATTTCTTCAATTTGTGTGTCTGAGATAATCACTTTTCGTTTTGTTTCAAAATTTTCGAGCAATTTGTTTTTAATTATTTTTTTCAATCCTGTCTATAATGTTAGCAAGTATAGTCCGTTTATCGCATTATGTCTTATGAAAATTTCTTTGGATTTTCATTTATTTCTTCAAATATTTCAGTCAGAGATTCCGAATAATTAACTAGTTGCATACAATAAACAATGGAATAACTGTTATCTACAACCTGGCTACTTGACCAGACATTTTTTGCCCACGGATTGCCGTGTTAGACTTTTAATGCTTTTATATTTTCGTAAGTATGAAAATACGAATCAAAAATTAATTATCGGACATTTCACCACACTTTTTATGTCAACAGATGGCCGTGGAATTTTAGAATATTACGCTGGCTAATGCTTTTATTTTTAACCATGAGTTATTTTGAAAAGAGCTAAATTAATATGGCAAGGCATTTTAAATGCTGGTATCGGTCATGGATTTGAATATTTTGCTCAACAGAAAATCATCTTAATAAAAAGTTGATACTTTCAAATATCTGCCAAAAAGCGGGAAAAGTATGAATTATATTTCTCAATAAATCTTCTATCGAATCGGGCCCCGCACCCTGCGCTAGTCTTTTTCTGTATTATTTATCTGTATTATGAGATACAAAATACTGCTGAAAACGTAAAATATAAAGTGAAATAATCTTTCTCATAATATTGATTTGTTATGCATGGTAAATTTATGAAATTATCGTTATGTCGCCATTAGCAATTAAAAGACTCAACAGTTTGTCAATGCTTCTTATAGAAAGCAAAATTGCTCAAGCTGTCGATTTTAAATGAATTTGCTAATAAAATGGCTAGAAAAGTATTTTTCTGAAAGAGTATAATGAAATCGCTTATTTTGTATTTCTTGATGTTAAAAGTAAAACAATAAAAACATCCTATTACCTTAAATTTGTTTTATACCAAGTATTAAATGTTTATTTTTTTTTATATAAAGACCCATAAATATCAATATGAAGAGTAGGGGGTCTGCCATCAGATTTCTAATTAGGCCCCGCAGTTCCCACCGGCCCTGCTCTTTCGTTTTTACAAGAATTCTTTGTCTTTGTTTGTTCCGTTATGACTTCAACCCGATATAATTTTGGGAATTATCCAGCACTCAACTCTGTGCTCAAAATACACAGCTTTCTTACATGTTTATACAAAATTTATTTTTTAATAGGTTCACTTTCTCCCCGATTCGCAACGGAGCTCAATTATACGAAAACCTGCAATTACCAAACCAACTACGGCTTTGCTCTGTCAAGTTACTATATTAGTACAATATACATGCATAGCCTTCTAATGTTCATACGCGCTTGCATTTTTTTGAGTGCAATTCTGCTCCCCAATGATAAAATTATGCGTGAAAGGATTGCTGGGCTTCTCGCCACCGTAGGGTGTTTCACGTAACCGCTGGTCAGTTACGGCTTCCTCCACCATAGAGTCCATGCAGCTCGACAAATACCTGACAACTAATCCCAACATAGACTGGTAAATAGACTAAAGGCAGTATGATTAAGTCGTCTCGTCGGCTTCCACCACAGTCCCCCCCTGAGAATAGATATCTTATCCATAGGGTGGTTCAAGTCACTGTTGGTCTGTTACAGCAGAGGCGTGCAACCTTTAATACAGGAGGGCCACATACAAATAACTGGGTGAAAGCGCACGCCGCACCCATGCAGGAAAACTTTTTTTATTTTTTTATCATTCAACTTATGGCTATATTAGTAGTTTTAGCTCTTATATAAGTGATGATTTAAAACGAATAAATTTCGAAAGAAAATTGCTATTCACACTTAATGTCACACCACCCCGACTTTGAACGATTTCAGTGAGAAATTTGCAGCTGACTTTTCACGACTATCAAATTGGCCTTAATGGAAGTGCTAGCAATTTGAAGTCCATTTTCCAAGTGTTTGTCTTTCAAACCGATCGACAGAACCCTTTCATGATGCCCATTTTAGAACAAAATTGTTCGCACAAATATGTGGAGCCAAAAGGTGCCATTTTTGAGTTCTAAAAACGTAAAAAGTTATCTTGGTTGAGGTGTTTTCAGTTAAAATGATAACTATCATTTTCAAATACTTTGCTGTCAAATCTATCTTATTCTAGACTAGATTTGGACATTGACTGATATGCTGAAACTAAAACTCATTTAGCTTCTGTATCTAACTCATTCACCAGGACCACCGAAGGTCGCAGGTTCGAAGGTTTGAGGACCATCGGAGCTTTTACCTGTGTTGAGGTGTTCTCAGTTAAAATGATAACTATCATTTTCAAATACTTTGCTGTCAAATCTATCTTATCCTGGACTAGATTTGGACATTGACTGATATGCTGAAACTAAAACTCATTTAGCTTCTGTATCTTTCAATGGTAAAATTTTTCAAACTGCTTTCTTAGGTTAAGTTAGGTTAGGTTAATTGCCCGTTCTTACTAATTTATTGGCATCCGTTCTTCAGTTTACTTGAATCGCTCGCTGCTCGGCAAGTGATAGCTTTGTGAATCGCAATGTTTGCTGAACAGAAGCTAGCTTGTAGGGCATTATAACGTCATAAGTATAGATAATAAGTTGGACTCGGGTATATTAGGCTTTGCGACGCAAAAGGGATTGGAATTGCTCGCATGTATCAAATTAAACTACATTTTAAAACCTTGTTTCGCGGAAAGCCACAATTCCAAAATTGAAACGCACAATTTTTCCTTGAGGACAGCATTTCGCCCGCGGGCCGCAGTTTGCACTCCCCTGCTCTAGTCGATAATATGACAATCACTAAATATCCTCTGATTACCCAATGCTGGTTCGCATAACATGCGGGTTAATTATCTGCGAGAGAATTGCTGGCCTCTCGAAGCCGCAGGGTGGTTCATGCGCCCCTAGTCGGTTACGGTTTCCTCTATCATCAAGTATGTGCATATGAAACAAATAACATGCCAAATAATCTCTCACCGTTTTGTCTGATAAGGACGAGAATTGTTGAGACATCTCATCGGTTTCCATCTCTCCTGGGATAAATATGAAAATACTGTCTATTGAGCGAGTCTGGTGAAATGCCACCAGCGTCAACAAGCGCCATATAAGTCGCAACTTGTATTATTTCGAGAAAATACAATAAATTAAAAAAAAAATCGTATTATTCTACGTTAAGCGATAAATTCCGGACACCGAAAACACTAGGTCAAGCGATAATGGAGGAAACCTTAACCCAGTGGTCGGCAACTTTTTCCGAGTGACGCACCGGTAAAGCCTGACCAAAACTTTGGTGGACCACCTTTACACAGACGGACTAAGCCTATGCAATAAATTATACGCATTAGGAAATTTATGTTGACAATATACTAAATACGACGGAGATATGGCCGAAATTGACACACGTAACGTGTTTTCTACATCCGGACTACTTCGTTATTTCGTTTTTGTAGTTATCAATATTGAAAACCAGGCCTCACATTAATAAGATTTTGGGAAAGGAAACAATGTCTGTACCCCTTCTGACTCTGTATTGATTGATGTTTGTTTTGCCATAACTAATTTTTTTACCCGATGTGCTAACTTAATAATTATCCGGATTCTGAAGTATAGAATTAGCACTGACTAGGCATGACCGGTTAGCTACGAGCTAGTAATGGAGTAGTCACGTTCTTAGCAAAAATTATTTTGTTGGAGATATCTTATACGGACTGCTGAGAGACACTCTTATACGAGCGCAGTGGAAACAATTGACCCAGCATTATTGCGACCTACTGACATGCCAATTGTTTGTGAAGTCAGAAATGCTGCTGAAATACATCGTGTTTGTCGGGTGCTGTTTTTAGTCGTAGGGTTTGTGGTTAGATTGTAGAGGTTTTAAATTAGCCTTGTCCGTTTTTGTGTCACCTCTCTGCGGACCAGCGATGGGTCGCGGCCAGATAGTTGCCGACCACTGCTTCAAACCACCATCGGTTACGTGAACCACCCTATGCTGAACTTTTTGCCACCGTAGGGTAGTTCAGGTAATCGCTTACAGCTTCTTCCGCCATCAAGTCCATGCATCGGGGAAAAAAATAACTGCCTAAATATTTCCATACCCCGACATGGAATGATAACCGGACGAGAGAGATTTATATTTATAATTACAAACAATGTCAACATCATGATACATTTGGAGCAACAGAAAATATATTTTAATTTAACAATAATTGGTTGATCATTATTTTGAGGGTCAGTATGCAAGACCGGCGAGGTCACCGAGGCTCCTGGCCCGTACTGTATTATATACTATATAAGAAATCAATCAGATATAGCAGGGGTGTGCAAACTGCGGCCCTCAAATAAGAATTGTGCGGTCCGCGGAGTGCCAATTTTGAATGGTGTGCCCGCGAAAAGAGTTTTTAGTTTTGTTAATCTGGTGTATGAGAGCAATTCCAATCTCATTGCGTCGCAAAGCCTATAGTAGCGCCTGCGTGCATCTGTCATATTAGCAAAACTAGCTAGCAAAATCCTGTTGAAAAATACACGTTATAAAAAACGTGTTCTCCACTCAAATCGTTTAGCCGGTGTGAAAATAATTTTGAATAGCAGTTGTTAATTTATGAGCTTTAACGCGCCATTTCTGCAAGGACCCCTAACAGTGTCGTAAGATCAATAACAAAAAGGAAATAATTTTTTGTGCTTGCAACTACAGTAGAAACTTTACCTACGAAATTAATTCGTTCCGGAAGCACCTTCGTAGGTACAAAATTTCATAAGTAGGGGACGCACACTACCTGTAAATAACCTATTTCGTTCTAAGATCCGAAAAAAACTCTGACATATTATTGTATAGCAGTCACGCAATAGTTCGTTTTTTGCACTCTTCTTTTGCATTCCCTTTCCTAATCGCTTATATTTCTTTCGAAATCAATTTATAACAGTAAGTTAGCATGTAACTCTAACCAACATGAGCTTCACAACTTAATAAATCAAGCAGAAATAGAGAAAAACGTGGTACAGACGAACTATATTATGTAAGAATGTAGCAAAATCAATGCAGCGCTCTTCTCCAAAACTGACTCATCTGTTCTGTCATAATATATTTCTTTGTAGCCAGTCGTCATGAAAGGACAAAAAGAGTTTAAATAAATAACGGAGTGTTAATAACCATAATGAATAAACGAACACCGAGTTTCATCAGATAACTCAGAGACTTGAAACTTTTTATCTGAAGGAAAATGATCTCGTTTTCAAGGCCTCGCTCGCGTGCCGAATAAATGAGCTTGCGTGTCAAGTATGGCACGCTTGCCAGAGGTTGCCATTGAGGTGTATATACACCTCAATGGGGGTTGCCCACCCCTGGACTAGACTAAACGAAGACTGCGGAGAGTGGGAGGACGGCGGTCGGAGGAAGTGAGAGCAGGCGGCAGAACGTAATGTACGAAAATGAGCAAACACACATGAAATTAAAAAACACTTTTTCATTGTATCATCGTCTATTGTCTATTCACTGAATTTAGCTAGGGTTACCATATTTTTGTGACTTCAAAGCGGAACGCCTCCAAAAACAACGACCCCTTAGCTGTGATTTTGTGACTTTACATTTTCCGATTTTACTACATAGGCCTACATTTGAAGCCATCCCGGCTGTCTTCATTGACCATATTGCTACCGAGAGTTCATGCGCGTATTCTCTATCCAAATATCGGGTTTAGTTCGAAAAATAGAAAGGAATTGAGGTTGATAATACAAATAATTCGAATTTAGATTTTTTTTATTTACAGCAAAAGAAGAAAGATAGCCTGCCGTTTTCAAGCATTGAGAATTTTCTTATTCGCCCAAGCATGCTCTTTTGTAGATAACGCCTTCGTCAAAAAGACGTTGTTCAATGTTACATTCACGTAAACGTCAGAACAGGACCAATTAGTATTGATTTTACATGTGATACGTTACGGAAAACAACGAAACAAACAAAATAACGCATTTACCTCCAGCAAGTGGGCTAGCGCTGGGCTGCACAGCATAAGCCTAAATTTAGCTAGCAAGACACTGCACGTACCCGCCGGAAACAAACTGGCCAATGGGCGCAGCTGCCTTCGATTACGATAAAAAAAAAAGTGAAATAAACATGAATTGTTTTTAACGGAGGCGCTAGGATATTTGCGCCACGAAAAACGATATTCGAAGGTCGCGATATTCTAAATTGGACACCCCTTCTCCAAGAACTGCATCAAATTAAACTAAACGAATATCACTACACACATTTTTTAAGTTTTCGGTTTTTAGTTAGGCCTTTTGTGTGTAGAAAATCTTACGTTGGCCCACGCAATATTTTTACGAGAAGAATACTCGTAAGTTGGATTTTCCGTATCCATAGCCTTTCGTAGATATAGTTTCTAAGTGCGGCCCGCGGCTTCACCCAGTTGTCTGACCCCCCTGTAATAAAGGTTGCACACCCCTCAGATATAGCATCGGCATAAATGTGAGAGGCCGTGGTTCGCTATATTATTAAGTCATCGTATCAGCTTGCTTCACTCCTGGGATAAATATGCAAATCCCATCCTGAGTAAATAAAATTGTTAAATATCATTACAGCGCTCCCAAATTCGCAATCAGCACTCCCACAGTTAACGCAAACGTCCATCGGAGGGCGTGTTCTCGCACTACGCTGGTTAGGAACGGAGATCGATCGTTTTGCATTTTATGCAGGCAATCCTCTTCTTTTTGTTTTTCGTTTTTAAAAAGATAAAACTTCTCTCCAGAAGGCTATTACTTTTTTTCGATATGACGTCATCAAAATTACGTGGCCCCACGTGTCCATATATTTGAGCATAGCCCTCCTGTTTAATTATAGATAAAATGAAAATTTATTTATTAATATTGTTTACTGCAATAATTTATCAAAATCTAAATGATTTGCCATGATATTGTTATGTATTACTGTGATGTATTATTTATTGATTGATACTGTTTATTGCAATTATATTGCAATATTGTTTTATTTTATGAAATGCAATAAAAAAAAAAAAAAAAAAAAAAAAAAAAAAAAACACGCAATGAAAAATGGTAAAATCATGATACATAATACAAAATGGCGTTTATTTATATAATCATTGATTACTTAGCTTAAACCTGACAACTGTGTTTTTGTTCTAATTTGTTTATAGTCTTTATATAGCCTAATATATATTTAAAAGTGTGAGATTTAGAAAAAAAATAAAAAATAATTCTCTCATGTTTATTCTGTAAGATAATTTGTTTAAAACTGCTATGTTATGAAAAAATACTCTTATGTCTGTGTTATTGAGTAATATTACTATTTATTTATTTCTATGTTTTTATGTATAAAATCCAAAATTATCTGTGGAATGATTTAAGGAATTTATTAATATTGTTTGCTGCTATATAATGTTTTATAATTTATGAAAATCCAAAAAATGCATGTCTTATAGAGTGATCTGAAATGATATTGTTATTTATTGTTTTTTTGATTCTGAGCGATATTGTTTATTGCAATATTGTTTTTATTTAATAAAAATCCAATAAAAAAAAAAAAATAAAAAAATAAAAAAAAAAGATCGATTTTCTGAGATTTTTAATCTGCAATTTACCGTTTCTCAAAAGCGAAGTTGATTTCAATTGAGATAAATGTGTGTTATCTTGACTATAATGATCGTTTGACATTTATTGGTACGTAACTCGCACAGTTTGTCAAATAATAGGATACATATTTATTTAAGTCCATGCTTCTGTGCTTCCGAATAACAAATAAATACATACCGTACCGGTAACTAATCCCGGCCTGGTACCGGAACTGGACGAGAGGCCGTGGTTTGCCATATAGTTAAGCCGTCTTATTGGCGTTCTTCTCCCCCTGGATAAATATGTAAATCCTATCTTATCCCGGGGAAGAGGAAAGAGTCTCATGTAGTTTCGTATGGCAGTATGGTCAATGGTAGGGAACAGTGCACTACTAGGTTCCATATTCAATCATCAGATAATGTTAACAGGTTAAAGAAGACTCCTCTTATGAAATAATGTCTATATTTTAATAACAAGTGTGGTAACGTACCACACAGATGCTGATACAGTGATAGCAGAAACCACCTTTGGTATCGTGCAATTCTTATTGGGTTTCTTTTGCTGACTTCTCCAAGATTTGCATCAGCCAATTTTCTACAATATTTCATTCCCTTGGATATTGCTTGGACCCCATCATACTTGCGTTCAAATGAATTATCTCTTTATTTAAAAATATCGACAATTTTTTACGAATGCATGAGTGGAATATTCAGTTCCTCATGTTATTTTGTGATCTATGGATTCTTGGTTTACGTCACAATTCCGCTGATTTTCAAGATTTATCCAAAAATCGTCTTTGAAGGATTATTTCTCAACAGAGTCTGCCCACCTGTATGGTTACTGAAGCTGAACAAACCAGACAAAGTAAGACTTTCTACAAGACGATTGTATGAGTGAGTGCTTCTGAATGAGTGCCCATAACTTTGCTCAGAGATGAGTCTCCTTATCTGAGTGTGTGCGAGTAACTCTGCTCAGAGAAGCGTCTCCTTTACTTTTGAGCGAGTACCCGTAACTTTGCTCAGAGATGAGTCTCTTTCACTTATGAGTGCCTGTACAAATGCTCAGAGATGAGTCTCCTTTGCTTCTGAGTGAGTGCCCGTAACTTTGCTCAGATATTAGTCTCTTTTACTTCTGAGTAAGTGACCTTAATAACTCCGATCAGTAATATGTCCCTTCACTTATGAGTAAATGCACTAAACCTTGCTTCAACCAGATACCCTCATTATAGTGATCAATTCCTAACTCTAAATTTTCTTCTTTTACTTCAGGCCTACAATCTTAAAGAGAGCAGGAACTGCTATGTGAAGTCTTCGAGTGGAAGTACGTTTGGCGGCGTTAGGCTTTTGGCATATTCCGCCAGTCACTCAGTACGATACTCCAGAGGTCAAATCAGGGTCATTACAAGACGCTGAGAAAATCATCATTTATTGCCATGGCAACTCGTTTCATCGTGGTTTCAAGCATCGAAGAGATTTATATTCGGAGCTGCAGAAATCAGGTATGAATAATATGGTTGAATCCTTTTTGTCAAACTCAAATGTACTCGGAGCCGCAACATCTACTCTAATGTCAGTGGCTATTAAAACTACCGGAAAACCACTTATGATGCAATAATTCAGTTTACGACAAAATAAAAATAACTTAAAATTAAAAAGAAAAAGTTTGTTTAGACAGAATTGAATCACTTTGATGCGACCTATTGTACCGCTCACGACTTATATCTGTTGTCATGTGTAATTAGTGAGTAGTAATAGACTTTATGTCTCCGACTTTCATTGAATCACCACTGCTTCTAACAAAAACGGCTGTTGCCACTTTGATTCGCGGAAGCCAGAGCTCCGAAAACAAAGAGTCGTATGCTGCTGATCGCTGGTCTACCCTGACTAATTGTGAGACAGCGTTGGTAAATTAGTTAGAACTAGAATATTGCATCATAAGTGGTTTTTCGATAGTTCTAATAGTATCTGACATTAGAGTACATGTTGTGGCTCGAGTAGGTTTGAGTTTGGTATAGACCAGGGGTGGGCAAGTTTTTTGGACCTGGGGCCCAAATTTTGCCCATCTACACTGATGGGCCATGTAAGTGTGACGTAAATGTTACATACATATACAACAATATATACAGTGTTACAAAAGTGAAAAACAACAAGCCTCGTGCCAAAACTACATTTTATCTCAATCTCAACAAATTCCTATTTTTCGATAGAATATCAAAATTTGGTTTTTAATTGTGGCAGCATCAGGCTGAATAACCCAACGGGCCAGATTTGGCTTGCGTAGTTTGCCCATGTCAGGGGTAGACGATGCCATATGGCTCTTTTGATGCCAAATGTTGCCGAATCGTGGCCTAGGCCAGGGCTACTCAACTATTTTTTTTATATTATTTGGGTCCGTTCTTTACAGAAATTATATTTCGGCATCCTTAAACGCGCACTTCCTCGGCCGGCTAATGATTATTAGCAAATCAAGATTGTTTGTTATGGTGTTATAGTTATTTTCATATATATTCAAAACTATAAAAGTCATTTTATAAAAGAAAACTTCAAAAGTGGGGCTAATGATCCAAAATGAAGAATTAGGTGCGGTCCGAATCTATCGAAAGGTCCGGATTCGGACCGCGGTCCGCCAGTTGAGTAGCTCTGGCCTAGATCATCCCATTCACTATTTATTGGTATTGGACACGTCAGTGGACATAACGATCGTTTCAATATTATGTTGTTGATTTTCCTCATCATTATCATTAAAAATCGCTTTTCTCTTCGAATACTGGACCAATTGCTTTGAAATTTTCAGTGGTTAAAGATTGATTTTTTTGCCAGAAGGCTATTACTTTTATTTATTCCTAAATTTTCTATGAATCTTATGAGATCTAAAATTTCATCCAAAATTGCGCTGTATTACTTTTTAATTATGGGAACACGGTTTTTAATCCGCCAAGCGTGACGGCTGACTGTGAAAATTCTTGCCACTGAAAACTCGAAGTATTTTGAGGTTACGGTATCGATAACGTCAAAGGTAGGGACTGCTTCGCTCTGGTCCACGTGTCCATATATTTGAGCGTTGCTCTCTTGTTGTATCAATCTGCTAATTCACACAAATAAAATCTCTTCCATTTTCACCAAGGATTCCACATCATAGCTTTTGACTACAGTGGGTTTGCGGACTCTACCGGTCAGCCGAGCCCAACAAGAGTCGTGGAGGATGCAATTAGCGTGTATAAGTGGACGGTCAAGCAGGTTGGATTATGTTTTATCATATTTGTCTCAGGGGTGAAAAAAGCCAAAAAGACTGCTTATTAATCATATGGCTAATATCAGCAAAGTAGAGGTATACCATATATAAATTGTATATAAGCACAGTTTATACTCCAAAAAAAAGTTCCCAAACTAAAGGGTCGGCTTATATGCGCCTCACTCTAATCACACTAAATTTCGGCTTTATAAGCGCATAACCCTGATCGTGTGGGGGTCAACTTATACATTCATAACACAGTTGCCTGTCAATAGGGAATTCCCCTTTATGTTATTCCCCTGATTACCAAGTTAAAAAAATCGAATCAGTAATTGTTAAATTTCTGACACTTAATGTATTTAATCACTCAGCTCCAGAAAAAAGATGTGACAATCGTGCTTTGGGATCATTCACCCGGCACTTACATCAGCACGAGGGCGCTATCGCTCATGTACGACCAGAAAGATGGCACTCGACTCCCTGACTGTCTGATACTTGAAGCTCCGTTCACGAATACATACGATGCCGCGGACTGCTTTCCACTATCTAAGGTGAAATTTATATTTTTGTTTCATTTCGGTACTCCCGTAGTATGTGAACCAAGATGGCGGACATCTGAACGATTTCAGGTACAAATACTACGAAGTCACTTGGCTAGTCCCTGAACTCGTAATAGAACTAAAATAAGGTGCCAGTTGGTGTATCGTCCTAGCGTAATTAACACGCTTACGTGGCGCTCCTCAAGAGTTCACAGGTTCAAAACATGTTATTTTTGAGAATATGGCTTGCAGAACAGTTTACTGTCGTTAGGTGGTTCATGTAACCTTCATCATCAAGTTATGTCTCGTAAATTCATCATCATCTATCATTTACAATATTTACCAGTACGGTCTTACAGTACGGTATTTAATATAAGTTTATTTTGACTCCTCAGCATAACAAGCGCTATAATACCCTAATTGTCAGATTGATTAAAACAAAATAATTAACCGATTAGCTCCTCTTTCGTCTTTTATGACATCATAAGTAAAGAGCGTATTTGACCCATGCGAGGTGCAGTCTGCCCAATTATGAAGTATGTAGGACTACTTGTAAGTATAATATTCGCATTTTAAGCGGATTTTTCTTTACTGTCAACCAGTGTTAACTCTAAGGAAATTATGAGTGCGAAAGTGCTTCGCAGTCGAAAAAAAAAGTGCGAAAGTGCTTTTTCTGATTTTAACTAGTTAGGTGCCCTAGCTTTGGTTTAAACTCATTTCAGCATAGATACTCGAAAAAGCGCTCCTTCCGTTAATATTGTGAATTGAAGTCTTTCCGTTAACGGAGTTTCGTTTAAACTCTTGTTAAAAACAAGCGAATTCATCAAAGGACACCTGATAAGCACACTTGTCGGGAATAAAAGTTTCGTGCAATCAACCACCAGCGTAAGTAACGAAGCGCACTCCCGCCTGAACAGACAAGCCTTGCAAACTTGTTTCTTCCATCTAACAGACACCGATTGATACATGCAGATATTAGTTACTACCGGCCATAGCTAGGGAGGGGGATCATTTGTAAATGACATCCCCATGACCCATCACCAATATCGCTTTAGTATAACACGCTTGTCCGTCCGAAAGAATATGCTTGAAAGTAGTCCGCACTCTTCCCTTTTAAGAGATTGGTTAACGTCATGTTTCTCCGGCCAGTTTTTCTTTGGGAAATACCACAAGATCACCATGAGAGTACCGCTGTTTTTATAGATAGAGTGACCTACTTTCTATCGAAGATTTTTTTCCCGAAATATTATGCAAGATCACTTTGAAATCCCTTTCATGAGCTAGCTTGGTCTAATTTATATTATACTGTCTCACGTATTACGCTAAGACGTGTAATTTTCAAATATCGACTTGCATTGGTTTGCGTGCCAGTTAGTTCAAATCGGGTAGAAAACATCATATATTTGCAATTTTTTTTAGAAATGCCATGTACCTCCAGCATTTATAAATAACGCTCTCTCTAATGCTGCAGACCTAGTATGAAATATTCGCATCTCAACGCCACTTTCAATTACACTAATAGTAATGATGACACCAAAGAGTTTTCCTTTGCGAAGGTACAGGAAATACAACAGGGTGATTCTTGAAAAAAACATGAATGTAAAAAATAAACGAATGACATGATAGTGGTTCCCAAATAATTTTGAGTGTGACGCGAAATACCAATCCATTTGATAAATCTTTTTTAGTCGACCACGTGAACGCCGAAATCCTGGAAATTAAAGTTGGAAGAGAAATACGCATTCTCACATAAATAATCGCGATATATAATCGTTCATGTGCACAAATCTCACATGTAGCATCGGTTAGTTGTGCATGAAATGTAAAACTCTTATGTGTGTGCGTTTCAATTTCAATAAAATCAAATTCGTTTTTCCATGCACCATTACTTGTAATTTTAATATTAATTGCGTTCCGAGTTTGTAAAGTTTAGAAACCTCTTGTATATACCATTACCACTATTTTGATTGGCTAAAGAAAGATAACACGTAACCGCTTTTCGGCAACATGGTATTCGTTTTATATCTGCTTTGAACAGAGAAAAAAACATGTGCCCTCTCAGTCATCTGATCACAATCGAAAATCCGTATTCATTTTTTTCGCGATTTCGGCAATCGTTATTATTAAGGGTTTTCGTCGACTGAAAAATAAACATCGTTCTGTTAATTATATATTTCAGGCCATGTTCTTTATATCCTGCCATAATTAGCAAATCTTTATTAAGCAACCCATGATTATAAAATAGCTTTGCTTATCATTTGCTGCTGAATCTTGTGCTATCGCTTGTCAATTATAGCAGAGACGTAAGGAACATATTTAAAAAAAATTTTAAATTTTAAAATTAAACATATTAAAAATGTTTATAAAATTAGCCACATTATCAGCGCCAACTAACAGAAAATAACTTATCATAAATCACAATTAAAATTCAGTCGGTAATAAATGGCGCTAAGGTGATGCCATACAGAACAAAAAGATTTGGTCGCGAGAGTTACCTTAGATGACCGTATAACGATGTTGTTTTATAAGCGGAAGGTAGAATAATCAAATTTAATAAGAAAAAAACCGGGGGTTACGACACCCGTAACACATCAAGTTCATTAGACATCTCTAAAGACTTCTAAGTTGGTTACTCGATTACACTATACTATCAATATTACACTTATTACACCTGTTTGAGTATTCCGGACAATTTCGAATTTGAAATAAACGAAAACTCAACATATCATAATTAATACACAAAAGTAAAATAAACATTCATCGAAAAAGTTATTATTTAAGAACAACAACATAATCGTATAATTCCGCCCAAACCCCGATGTTCGCAAGTGAGATGATAAATAAATACTTTCCGTGTATTCGATAAATCAACTTCTGCAAACAGTCTTGGTGCAAAATATTTCCATCCAGTGATATGCTTACAAATATTCTCTGCGTTAATATCATAACCTCGCCTAGAGGACTGGGCAAAATATTCGTATCGTTTCAATTTCATACTTTGCGCCAAAAAAGGTACCAACAAAGCTTCCTAATTTTAGAAGAGTCAAAATAAATAGACTATTCGAAATAAATATCCCAGATTTCAAACTCCGTATATTGGCAGCATGAATTAGCCGTTTCATGTAGGAACAATTGACATACAATTGATACATACAATTGCACATACAATTGATTGTCGAAAATTAAAAGTTAAATTGACGTTCCGAGAGCCCACACATGGTATAACATGTACAGGCCATAACCAGAAAAAAATGACTAGTCATAATTAATCCCTTTAATGTGCTTTCAATTAGCTCGTTAGTGATCCCTCCCATCCTTGGCCAAGTAATGTTTCGAAAATGTGAACCTCCCACTCAGCCATGCATGGCGGGTGGAGTGTTGAAATCGTGAACAAGAGTATAACGTAAAATCAATCGTGAATTTCGATGTAACAACGCACACTGTCGCCGTCATGAATTGCGCCTAGTAACATCGGAAATGATTAAATTCGTGATATTTTGAGTATTTTTGCACCAATAATTAGGGCGTGATTATCAAAATGGTGAACTTGCAAATTCCGTAAATAAAATTGTAACATTTTAGCTAGAATTATCACCAGGCAGGGGCGCAGCCAGGATTTTTCAACGGGAGATTAGGGGGAAGGTAAAACATTACACCAAAACTGCAATTCGCGACGACGTAATGCGTTTATAACTAAAATGTAAGGTCGTTCACGGCGAAATTTCGCAGTTACGTGTAGCCCGCCTTTCTTTGCCCAACGGTCCGAAGTCCTATTTTTAAACATCGACCATTCATCCGTAGTCAGCGGGCATCCGCATCTAGAAATGAAACATTAAAAATCGCGAAAATTAAATTTGGAGAGATCTATAACTCGCAGATGTCAGTAGTGTCATCATGGTTTATATGTACAAAAACACGCTCGCATGTAGCGACGATCAAAATCATGAAAATGTGAAACTATTACTTGAGAATTATTGTTAATGAAGTTAAATTTTTATTGCCATTCAATGATTATTTCATAATTTTGTCATAATCGAAGGCTGCAGTAAATTTTTTGTCGCCGCGATCGTGTTGTTAAACTATATTAAAGCATGTTTTTATTCACTAGCAAATATTAATTCTCACGTAACGGCGGACATCGTAGTTTGGTTTTTATATTTCGGATAGAATTGTGAATTCACATCGGCGAAGATTTTAAAGACAACTATTAATGAGCGCATTCACAACGAAAATTGATTTTGTTCTGATTTTTATCTTCTGTGTAGGATTTGTATCAGTTCGTAAATTACCGTCCCGAGTTCAAGCGAACAATAATATTATTACTGACCCCGGGATGTGATATTTGTGAAGCAGATAGTTGACATTTCTATGCTTTTAATTTTAGATCGTGTCTGTGTTACTTTCGTATTAAATAATAATTGAAAAACTCCGCAAATTGGTTATCTCTTGAGTACTCAGTGTTAAGTATTTACGTAACTCAGCTTTGGGTTAAAACACTGATAGTAACTAAACACGTGAATAAATCGGCAATAATGGCATTTCGACATGGTCAAAATAATATTTCTCACCAATATCTCATGAAAGTTCCATAAAATACATTATTTACTTGTCTTACTTATCGACGTTTCTAAATTTACAAAAACGATGTTGACACGCTTTTTACAAAATCGTTTCAAATTTATTGTTTCTACATGTTAGCGATAGCCGTCTGGTTAATTCTTACCCGTAACTCATTGTAAAGTAATGTTAATAAATTGTGTTTGCTTTGCCAATGCGCGGTTAACCGCGGTTAAATTCGTTCTTTTTCCGGAATTGCAATCAACAATTACACATTTTTTATTTATCATTATCAGTACCGAATAAAAAAAAGATAACATATCGTGAAGATGAAAAAAGTCGTTGAAACTTGAGTTGAATTAGTTGCAATTAGCGCCTGATTAGGCACCAGAGCACTCGAGCCCAATGTTTTTAGCATTAGTCGCATATGTAAAATATCCTTAAAGAAGTGCTGTTTATTAAAGTCATCTCGTCTTATGGCCACGCAGAAATGCCTTTATTGCCGAATTATTTAATCACAATTTCAAATCAACATTCAGGATTGGCACAATCTCAGATTTGCGAGATTTATCTGTAAATTAATACAGACACCATAAAAAAATTATAAAAGTTAATTATCGTATTAAATATTTGCATTCCGGCATCGATAATAATAATACCATTCGCTTAAAATTGGGACAGTAAATTTACAAACGTTGATAGGTAATATCAAGTAAACGCAAATGTTTATTTTGGTTTTGAAATTTGTCGTTGATGCCCTTAACAGCTGTTGCCGATGTGAACGCACGCGTAAGCCTGGATTGCCAAACCCAGGATATAGTCGCCAAAACGATTGCGGTGACAAAAACAATTAGCTATTATAACGAAATTAACCAGTAGAAAAGACTTTCTTGCTAATTTTTCGACCGACGTTTTAGACTCCTGCTGTGCATAAAAAATATTCCTTATTTGTTAAAAATATTCAATTCGAAAAAAGATTCGATTTTTCCCACCCCTACTCGCATATTAATGAGGAAATAGTTTAGATTGATTTTTGACCCTGGTCTGAGTTTGATTTATCGTGAATGACTAGACTAGCTAATACTGAATATCGCAAAATTCCGCGAAACGCCATTTGCTTTTAACATTCGTGGTTACAATAAAATGGCTGTTAAATGTTAATACGACATATGTATTTTGTCAATTTGGCGATTTTGCAAATCTGTGAGATGCTGCTAAAAGTTTCTTCTAATTTAACAAACAATGGCCCAAGTTTACATTCCATTACTAAACAATGTCGTGTCGAGTATCAGAAATTTCTGAATGGCTCCAGTAAATTCACTAAGAAGAGAACACAGACCTGTCAAACCAGTACTTGAAAATCGTGTACTTTTGTCACAATTCATCGATGTCATTGACAGTCACATGACCACTCTCGTTTAGAGAAACGCACTGCCTTGCATTCGGAAATCTGGTTTCAAAGACGCCGCCGAGCGTTTTCGCGGTCGAAGCGGAATCGGTGTGCTTGTATAATAATCATATTATAAACAAGAATTTTGCCATTATTGCAAAAGCTTTATCTTCCATGTCTTCACCACATAGGTTAGAATTCCGGTAAATATCGTTATGATATGCAGAATTGAGTTACAAAAGTACTAGTATGTTACTTATTTGTCAACTTAATACGCACACAAAAACATTTGTCAACTTTGAATTTTTATTCCATTCAAAATCGAAAAAAAGTGCTATTTCTCTTCAAAATCGGAAAAAAGTGCTATTTCGCAGTCCCTAAAAAAAGTTGCGAAAGTGCTTCGCAATTTTCGCAAAAAAGTGCGCTAATAGTGAACACTGCTGTCAACCTATTCTTGAGCAGATATATTGCAGCAAGTTGCCTAATGATTGCACAACTTTAAAAAAAAATCGAAAGTCGGGAAGGGGGAGGAGCGGCCGCCCCAATTTTCTTGTCCCCAAAAGTATAATAAAATGTCAGTCCATGCATTGGAAAACAAATAACTGGCTAAACAATCCCATAACCGACAAGGACTGGTAATCGGACGAGAGGCCGCGGTTCGCTATATGATTAAGCTGTCCTAGCGGCTTTTCCCTCCCCCGGGATAAATATGTAAATCCTACCCTCCACTCTCTATTGATATCTCATCAGAATTTTCCATGCTTGAAGCAAGCCAGGTTCTGTAAAAGGGTACTCCCGTAGTATGTATACCAGGTTAGGGCACAATTTCATTCTGATTTTCTTACGTTAGTTCTATTACGTGTTCGGGGACTGTTTGTGTCAGCCAAGTAAATATATCCTCTGCCCATAGGTTTCAGTCCCTTTACACAACTTGATGTTAAGTAGATGAACAAAATTAGTTACCTCCATTTTGGTACACATACTTCTGGAGCGCTTCCCAAAGACACACTTATTCATGTCTTAGCTAGTAAGGTCAACTTCGTTACACGTCTCTCAAATCAAGTCAAACGATTTCCAATGACTCTGGCTTTGATTACAAGAAAATTGGTCGCCCTTCGACACATTTCTGAAGCGCCCTGTAAAAGCAATACTTGCATGATGTTGATGCAATATTAATGCAAAGTTTAGTTGGTAGGCCCTATTAGCTTCGCTTCCTAATCGATTCGGATTCGCTTTCTTTTGAAATAGAAAAATCCAATTCTCAAACCAAAGTATTTCATTCCTTACAGAATCGACATTCATCTCGGTGAGACTCTGTACAAAAAGACGACCTCTGACCCCATGACAAAATCTCCTCACATTCGTTTCATTCGAATGCACAAGGATTACGGAGTGAAACACTACACTGCTAAGCACCCTGAGATAAGGCAGTTAGTGCATGATTTCATGGCTGAGGTAGCAAAGGTCAAAGGTGATCAGGAACAAGGAAGTAAAAATAGATTTGAATTGATCGATATTTAATTTTTCTTTTCTTGCTGTTTAATTAGGCAATGAATATAATTGCTTTGGTCGATGAGCAAAGATCAAAGGTTATCAGGAACAAAACTGATTAAAGATTTAATTTTTTTATTATTAACCTTTATTATGTTAATGAGACAAATAGAGCTAAATTGAACTTGCATTCCTGGAGTTTAGGTAAACTCCCAGCATTGTTTTCTTCTGAAGAAATCTAATTATCAAATTTCTGACGCTCTATTTAATTTTCCAGCTCCAGAAAGAAGATGTGACAATCGTGCTCTGGGGGCATTCACTCGGCACGTACATCAGCATGAGGGCGCTATCGCTTATGTACGACCAGAAAGATGGCACTCGACTCCCCGAATGTCTGATACTTGAAGCTCCGTTCACGAATACATACGATGCCGCGTACTGCTTTCCATTGCCTAAGGTGAGATTTTTGTTTCATTTAGGTACTCCCGTAGTATGTGAACCAAGAAGGCGGACATCTGAACGTATTATGTGTACCAGGTTAGAATTAGGCAATAAATTCAGATACATATATTACGGGTATCACTTGGCTAGTCTAGTCTAACTCCGAAACTGAAAGGAAAATTGGAATAAAATTATGGCATAACCCTAACCATGTATACATACTACGTTCCGGTGTCCACCATCTTGGTTCACATACTTGGGGAGTACCTTAATTTCTATGATGTGATATAGTATTATACGATGCTTATCAACGCTTTTTCTTACTGTACAAAGCCCGGCATCAGTATCAACTGATATCTAACGATATGTAAGGATATACTATATATTAGAAAGGCTAAAATCTTTCCAGTTCGGCACTTGCTACTTAACAGAATTTTGTTAATTTTTACTGCGCACTTAGCAACTAGTCGCTGATCACTCATTGGGAACCTATGTACTATGCCATTGTGGTAGTGCGCCAAGACTCTGGAATTGCATTACATTTAAAAAATCGTATTTATTACATCTCTTTTTCAGTATTTCTATCGGCTCTATCCTTTCATGAGGTCTTCACAAGAATATCAAACAATATGACGTTGAGCTCAGGACTGAGAAGTATCTGCCGACAATAAAGGCTCCTGTTATGATTTTACATGCTAAAGATGATCAGAGGTTTGTAGGCAAGAATATTTGAAAATTATGGCTTGTCAGTTGGTGTATTGTCCTAAGAGTAAGTAACACGCTTACGTGGCGCCCTTTAAGAGTTCACAGGTTCAAAACATGTTATTTTTGAGAAGATGGTCTGCGGAACTGTTTGCTGTCGTAAGGTGATCCATGTATCTTTCGTCATCAAGTTCATGTATGTGAAATCCACCATCTAACATTTACCGGTACGGTATAACAGTATGGTAATTAATATAAGTTTCAACTCCTCAACATAACAAATACCATATTTGACAGATTGATAAAAAACAAATGAATAACCGATTAGCAGCATGTCTAAGCATCTGGAAACAAATAACTGGCTAACTATACTCATACCCGACATTGACTGGTAATCGTGGTTCATCATATGATTAATAAGCTGTCTTAGCGGCTTTTTTCCCCCGAGATAAATATGTAAATCCCATTCTCCGCTTTCTATTGATATCTCTTTAGAATTTCCCATGCTTAAAGCAAGCCAGGGTCTGTAAAATGATATTCTCGTTTTGTGTGTACCAGGTTGGGCCATAATTTTATACCAATTTTTCTTATTTTAGTTCTATTACGATTTCAGGAACTGTTTGTGTTAGCCAAGTGAATATAACCCCCTGCCTATACGTTTGAGTCCCTTTACACAACTTGATGTAAAGTAGGCGAACAAAATTAGTTACCTCCATTTTGGTACACACACTGCTGGAGTGTCCTGTAAAAGCAATATTTGCATGGTGTTGATGCAACTTGAATGCAAAATCTAGTTGGAAGGCTTTATTAGCTTCGTTTTCTGATCGAATTCGATTTCTTTTTAAATATGAAATTCAATTCTCAAACCGAAATTTTTTATTCTTTACAGAATAGACATTCATCTAGGCGAGACTTTGTACAAGAAGACGACCTCTGACCTCACGACAAAATCTTCTTACATTCGCTTCATTCGAATGCAGTGAAGCACTACACTGCTAAGCATCCTGGGATAAGGCAGTTAGTGCATGATTTCATGGTTGAAGTAGCAAAGGTCAAAGGTGATCAGGAACAAAGATGTAAAAATATATTTGAACTGCGGCCCACGGGCCAGTTACGGCTAACCGAAGTGTTTCATCCGGCCCTCTTGTGCCTATATCAATTATGACTATGGTTTTCATGGCTATAAATTTGCGTTGGATATTTCGATGAAAATAACGAATCATCGCCTAAAATATAGATCACGTATTATTTGCACCTGAATATAATTGTGCCACCTGGTACACTGGCTGTTTGTTGTACATTAGCTGTTATGCTTGTTATTTGCAAATGAAATGTTTTGAGTCTCCAGTGACCAAATCTATTATTTGTGACTGGCCCACTGAGAAAAATAATTGCCCACCCCTGACTCAGAATATCATTTCATATTGGTCAAAGTAACTTAATTAATCATAGTCTATTATTATGTGTACCAGGTTAGGGTCAGGCCATAATTTCAGGTACAAATGCTATGGGATTCACTTGTCTAGTTCTCGAATTCGTAATAGAACTAAAATAAGGAAAATTGGAATAAAATTATGGCCTAACCCTTTCCTGGTACACATACTCCGGGAGTACCCTATTTTCCTGTGAAGTTACAAAGGACAACTACTGTTATTAACGCCCAGCATTATAACCGTTCATGTTCATTCACTCACTACACTGTGGGGTATCTATTGATTTTAAATCAAACTTAGCTTCCCCATTGTTCTGGAACTGTCCCAATTTTATTTATATCTCTCTATCGCAAACAGACCCAACATTTGAAACCAATATTTATGTGCATGCAATTGCGTTTCTTGTTATAGTTGTAAAATGCTTGTCTGAAGAAGTCTGACCTCGGTCAGACGAAACGTTACAGAAATATATTTGTGTTCGTGTGCAGCAAGACTTTTGAATTAAATAGAATAGCCATTTACACTCTTGCTACAGCATCCTTGCGTAATACTCATACGGATCCACCTGCGCAAAGGCATAGAGAGCAAGGAAAGGTAGTTAGTTTCACGCAACCTCAACTGTTAGTCACTTCCCAAACTTCAAGCTGTGTTTTCAGAAATTTTTTAGGCTTTATTTCTATAATTAAATCTTTATTATTTGATTGTAGTTTATATTCTCATTCTTTACTGTGTATTTATTACTCAAGAATGGTGCCAATGGTCAGAATTAACAAGTTACAAATATGCTCGAAATAGAGTCGAATTACTCAACCAAAGTGGAAAGAGTAGTGATAGCAGAGTTGCAAGTTTCAAACTCTCAACTAAAAGCAGAAAGAGCACTGATAAAAGAGTCCCTAACACAAATATGTAGCGGTTCATGTGTAACTTGAAACAAGATATAGCAGTACTGTCAGAAAATAGGTATTGTCATATTTCAATTACTGCCTTGTTGCCACATTTTGATATTCTTTTTTTAATATTGGGTCAAATTTTTTGGGCTACGTGAATTATTCAAACTCTTCACCCCATAACGTCAAAAGTTTGAGAACTTTTGGTTTAACATATGCTCTTTGTGCGACAGAGGCCATTTGTAACTCTTTTATCAGCACCTTGCTATAAAAGCACTGTATATGTTTAAATATGCAATTATTTTATCATAATTGTTGATTTGATTTCAATTTTTTTATAACAATTCTATCTCATTTAATCCACTGAGACAAATAAACTTTGCATTACATTGCAGTATTATTTTCCGAGCTACTGATCTTATCCACCAAAAAAAAAACTCAAGGGTGTTTTTGATGTTAAAGACTAACTTCGGAGCTAGGTTTCAGGGATGCCCGAAATGCATCGAATACATTCGTGATTCGTTGTATTCGATTTAATAAATTTTTAATTTTAGAAATAATTTAGAATATTTCACTTGTAAATATCTTCTTCAGCATGCATTATTTTATGACGAACATAACTCACAGAAAAAAAATAGTTAACTTCTGAAAAAATATAATGGAGAATACTTATTAAATCAATGTTCATCTCAGTTACTCTGCATAACCAAATTTGAATTATATGAATTAACAATTGCCTTGAAGAATTTATACTGTGAAACAGACCCATTTCATTATTGGTGGTAATCGAAGTCGAAGTACTTGTCATTGACAATTTAAGGAGGGCGTCCTGCTTTAGTTGTCAATATTGAAAATCCGACAGCACATTAAGAAAAAGAGTATCGCAAGGACACTTTTCAACTCATTATCATTTGAAATTTCAATCAAGTGCTCTATATAAGTCTTATAAGACAATCTCATAGTCCGAAGAAGTTTTGAAGGCTTTTTTTGAGAGCTTAGTATGGCAAACTGGACAAATTTCATTGCTGTGAGTTTCGGCTATAAATCCGTATTGAAAATACGGATTCTTTGCGGTAGATATAGATTCCCGCTATATCTACACTCCCAGTTTCGTTAGATATTGGGACGCAGTCATTCAAAAATTGCATTATTGATGTTTGTTAAGCCATACCTGATTTTATTAGGAGATGCGCTAACTTTATGATCATAAAGTATAGATTTAGCTCAGTCTAAATAGCGAGTTGGGTGCTGTTTTGCCTATAACACACGTGGGGATGGCTATACTAAACTATTCGTCTATGTCATTGCTAGCATGATTATCCCGTGCTCTTGTCACATATATTTAAGCTACTAATTACCCATTAACAAAAGGATGAGATGTTTACACTTGTCGCAAGGGAGAAAAGGCGGCTCAATCATATAGCGTACCACAGCTTCTCGTCTGGATACATGTCCACTGTGTGCACATTGGTATGTCGGAAAAAAAGTCCTGGTTCTTATTAAAAAAATGCCGCATTGTCAAATGTCGCCGACACCTCGCAGAATCCCTTATCATTGCCCCGACAGTAGGAATCTTTCTGCTACACAAATTGGCACCCGAAGGTGGTCGGTTGCTGAGTCACACCATAGTTCCCATCTTCTATTCTCTCTGCTAAACAATGAAGCTGACGACAATCACGCGAATAAAATAACAGACAAGCACAACTGCGAATGTGCATTGTCATCAATCAATCATTTTATTTCGGCTCTCTGACTAAAACGGAACAATACAAAAAAGTAAACAGACAACAAATACAGAGATACCTGTAAGGCAAGCATAACTTAAAATAAAGTTAAAAAACGTACAAGTACGTGCCCACCCACCAAAAAATGAAATAGAAATAATACGATTATACAAAAAATATGGACACGATTCAAAATCATGCAGTGCTTATAACTCAATTTAAAATAATAAAGGCCAAATAACTGCTTGAATCAGTGGATAATTTACATGGAGTAAAATAAGTGTTGTGCTTGAAATAAGACAGCAAAATTCAGGTAGATAAAATTGAATGTAATAGAATCCCAACGACCTCCTCCGTCTCTGATAGATGTTTCAAATGTTCGTATATGATTATGGTAGCTGAGAAATCGCCAGGATTAGCCTTGCAGTAAATATATATAAATAAAGCTGATCTCGAATTCTGTAAATTTTGGGTCTGAGATTCCTATGCAAAAAATCACCAAAAACCTATCAAATGTGCAAGACAGATAAATAAATACATGGTTGAAAAGCAGCATGAAGTTTTGAATAGTGGGAATAAAAATAGAGTGACAATAGCTGTGAATACGAATACCTAACAATGCGTGCCAATGTTAGAAGAAAATAGTGACTAGTAACACAGGAAAAAACACAAAATGCTATATACATTGGAACTATTTACCAAAACAATATCCAAACACTGTCAATATTGGCAGGCAATATGGAGGTGTAAAATCATTTATTAAAACAGTAAAATCAATCTCAATTACACACTCACACAATTAATTACCATGAGCAAAAGTGAAACATTGATGTTACAGTAGAAAATTCAAATTATGCTGGTGTTCTAGGTGGTACATAACCACTTATTGGCAGCAGAAGAGGAAAAAATAGATATTTCCAAAATAATATCCACAGAGTAAGGTTGCAAGCTCATAAAAAATACAACATGGATAATTTTGCCATTGAAATAAGATGAACAATTCAAGGCATATTTATCAAAAGTAACACAATACGAACAACCATGTTAAAACTGAAAGCACACTTGCAATTGGAAAATTTGTGTTGTCTTTAAAATTTCCATCCCCTGTCAGCAATGCCCAGCATACTATACTATTCATAATGAAAACTATTTAGTCCTTAACTTTGTTATAAAGTGAACAGGACATCCTGAGATATGGTGAAGTGCTGATTAATACCATTCGTGAAGTGGCCAAATATAAGTTCAACAGATTTAAAAAAATTAATCAAACTATCGGCACTGGTAGTCGACACGTTCGTTTCGTCTTTCTCTGAATTGTTCAATCTTGCATTTTCCTGACACTCTCTGGTACAGTTCATTTCCGATCCGTGCTGCAGTAATCCACATCAACGAAGTGCTGTCCGCAAACAGTGAAACACAAGCGAGTTACCTGAACCATACGCCTAGCACAGGGGTGGGCAACATACGGCCCGTTGACTGTAACAAACCACACTCTGCAATGTGGTCCGACGCATCATTCCTGAAAGTTGCCGATCGCTCTACTCTCACCGCACTGTCAGAGCCAAGTGACGTTTATATAAGATTACTTTCGTTCGCAAAATGTAGAACTGATAAATTGCAGACTCTTCAGAGGTACCGGTACTTCAGGCGCTTGCGACCACTGAACTCTGTGCTTGCGACATTCGATGTCAGTCAAGGCGGGTCCAGTTCCACTTACTAAGACGAATAACAACGGCTCGTCGTTGTGGCGCATCGTGCTAAGCGTTACGGCCACAGAGTTATATAAATATAGAGTGTGCTTCTCTCTCGTTTTCGCGGGACCATTTGAAGCCTCTCTCGTTTTGACGTTAGACTTCCAAATTTTGCGTAGCGCGTAATGTATTTCATATGGGATTTGACAGATACCAATTATTTGCGTCGATTTTTTTTGTATATTCGCTTGATCTTGATTCGTTTCTTATTAGGTATGAAACGCTAATACATCCAAGCTCGCCATACCGTGCTAATTTTTCATTTTGCATTAATCGTGGATGAATAATATTGCCTAACCAATCACACAGTAGGCTACATTGCTCCAAGTGGCTTACCGGAATCGCCAACCCATTTTCTTGTATTTGGCCATAGTTTACCTAGCCCGGCTTCATATTTTGTGCGCCTTAATACCATTTTTTGCTAATTAAAATGTTATCGGAGCTAAGACATTGATTATTGTAATTTTCCAAATGAAGTTGTTTCCAATTTAGAATATATTCGATTTCCAATGTTCAAAAATACTTTTCATAACATACCGTATATGCTCGTTTAACCGCCCGGTCTTGATTAAGCGACCGTTTGAATAGCCGCCCGTGTGAACAGGACATAAAAATATAATAAGAATCAGAAAACTTGGATAGATAGCGAAGTTTATTTAACATCCAGTCATTAGCCAACAAACCAAACAAATAATAACACACACTAAGTAAACATCTCCCCCACATGAATAAGGTTGGCGGTTCACATTTTACATTATACCTATAATAAAGCATGTTAATTTATTGTAACTAATAATCGTGAAACAAGAGTAATGACACAAATAGGACAAAATTGAAAACAGTAGTGGCAAATAAAGCGTTTCATTTTATATCGCACAAATGAAAACGTACGAGATGAAAGGTATGAACCAGTACTTGTTCAGAAAAGACTGGAAATACTTCTTAAAACAAATTTTAAACTTAAAATTTATTTCAGGTATCCGTTGATAGCATTCCAAATTATCACCCACATTACATAATTTTGGCCATGCCAGGATGAAAAATGTGATATAAATAGACAATGATTGACCTTGTTTAATAACTTTATTTTAAAATTATTCATTGCCAAAGCATGACCTGTTGAGAAAATGACGAAAAATTTTCCTCACTGGTGCTCAAATATATAATTAACTTTGACAATTTTTTTCTTATATTAACTGCAGAAGCTTGGTCATTAAACTCTCGTGCCATATGTTTGGCCCTTATGCCACAATATGCTTTAATAATGGCCTTCACCATCAAACTAATATGGCAATCACCAAACCCTGTATCGCGCCAGTGGTTTACAAGGTCGGGAAAAATAGGCTTATCGATTAAAACATCTTGCACTGCAATAACGATAGCATTGATGATCCCAGTGGATTGGGACAGTCTACCTCCAGAGGTAGCTAATATTCTTTGAAAACATTTTTCAGTTTCTCTACAAACTTTTATAACACTTGCTGACGGAACTGTTAATCCTCCACGGTTTTTAAAATATATTAAACTTGAAGTATGATCAGTAGATGATACGAGAGCCTCCTTGCATTTTATGCAAAACATGGTATCTCGCAGCCTCTTTGCAACAAATCCTGCAATATATTTGATTATTTGAAGCTTGTATTCTGACAACCTGATTGTGTTAGGTATGTCAGCATAGTCATGGTTAGAAGTTAGTGGAGTCCGTGGTTCAAGGTCATATTTCTTCATAAAAGATACTGAGCTTAAACTCATATTATGATTAGTCAGACTGAAGCTGTCCAAAACATTCAAAATGCTTGTTGCATCCTGGGGCTCACAGTTCCCTCCTGTGCCTTTTACCCCACTTCTCATAAGCAGTCGTTTATAGGCAGAAGTAAATTGTTGCACAGTTGGATTATTATTGAATCCCCCAGCACCTCTTACAGCACAGTAAAAGAGTTCCAAATGATCTTGACTTAATTTGTACATTAAAAGATATTTTAAATATTTTGAAGTGACCAAGTCATTGAACACGCCTTTTGCACTGGATACAGATAACAAAAAGCCAATAAAGCCAGTTTTTCTTCTTGACATCAAGATTGGTCTTCCTGAAGAATCCTTCAACTGTGCAATGTATGCACATGCCTGATTTATGAATGGTTCCCAAATATGCTCTTTTGAAGGTCTTAGTGGCTCCTTAAATCGTTTAGCGAAGGGATTACTGGAATTTAGCACATCAAAAAGCTGGTCAAAAATTCTGATAAATTTTACAGTTGCTTGACTTCCACTAAACTGCTTGAATTTCAGCATCGTATCAGAGTATTCGATCGCATCTGCAACACTGCTGCTCAGGGTTTGAGCAGCAATATCAACTTTCATCTTTTGTTGATACCAGTGTATATGTCTTTGCTTCAACTTGTTTGCAAGCCTAAGACCTTCAGTTGATTGGAGTTTTTGCAACTGCACAAAATATTCCCACAAAATTTTGTTCCCATTGCCATCACGCAAAACACCCCACTCTGCAAGGGTGTTTCGGACTAATTTAAGCATGTGACAAACGTCCATGAAAACATAAATCCGCTCAGATGGGCACGAAGGATGAGTAAAATATGATTGCATGCTTACATGCGAGGCAACAACTCCTAAATGAGAGAGCATTGAAAAATGACAAGATGGCCCGTCACAAGTTAAGGATACCACCTTGGCTCCAGTTTCACTCAATCTTTGAATCCCAATCTTTATGATGTTTGCTCTTTCTTCTCCGGTCAATCCATTAATGAGAAAATATCCCAAAGGTACTTTCCAGGACCCATTCACACAAACAGCCATCAAAACAAGAGCTTCCTTGGCAAGTGGGGCAGAATCATCCTGATTTTCAGCATTTCCCAGGTCAACAAAGCCCCGATACCTTTCTCCATCCCAAGCAACATGTTTCCTAATTACCATTTCATCAATCATCATAGCACAAATCAATGGGTGCGATGCAGCACTCACCTTCAGCCGGATCGCATCAAATGCAATTTTTGTGAAACCAGGCTCAGCTGGAAGT
Organism: Styela clava; assembly: GCF_964204865.1. NCBI lineage: Eukaryota > Metazoa > Chordata > Ascidiacea > Stolidobranchia > Styelidae > Styela > Styela clava. The sequence goes on from NC_135258.1 coordinate 888,779, forward strand.
TTCTGGTACCATTTTCTTATTACGCTTGGATGTGGTAAAGCCAGATTTAAGACTTTCCGCACATATTGATACGCTTTATTTGAATAGAACTGTAAAGTCATGGCAAAAGTTTTTAGCTCCTTGGGATATTTGACGCCTTTTCCAGTTTGTAAATTCATTAAAATTCTATTGAAGATTGATGAAGGTATAGATCGCTGTAGACTTTCTTCACATGAAGCACTCACCAAGTTTTTCTTTCTCAGGGACTTTAGCACCGTTTCAAGAGATTTTACATGTTTTTGCAATCGATATGTTTTTTTTTTGACAAAGCCGGAGTCGTTTTCTTACTGCTTTTAAATGTTGTAAGCTGAGATTTAATTTTTTTAACTTTGTAGGTGAAGCAATGACCTGTGAATATGAGTGGTCATGGAGCACATTGTTAAATTTCTCCTGCACTGACCACTTCTGCTTTACACATGAATGAAATTTTCTTTTTGTCGGTGACTTTCGCTGTTCGTTGACCTGCAAGAAATTTTGATGATCATGAGCATGTCCCACTTTAGATGCGTTGAACCGAAGCATGTGTCAAAAAACGAGAATTTTGAAAATTTAGAAGGCATTTGTCGTAAAAAAAAATCTCACACATCACATAAACAGATGATTTTATATAGTTATTCCGATAAACTAAAAATTAAAATACATAACAGATCAAGTCTATTACCATAAGCTAAAATACTAGGTATCTGCATGCTATAGTGATCTTAATTGCCTGATATATGAAAAAAACACCCATTAAAATATGTGACAGGATTTTTTGTCGCTTTGGGTACAACATTTAAAGTTATTGAGGATTCAATTTGTTGTTTATCTTATGCATACCTTTCTTAAATATTTTGGAAATGCTTTGAATCGGGTCGGAACAGCATTGTCCTTAATTCTTGTGCGTTGCCCGGTTCTCTTAATATCGCTCTCTTTAAAATGGTCAGAGCATAAACGTGAAGAACTAGTTGGAATCCAATTCGCCCTCCGCAAAGCAGTTACCCACTTCTCGCAAAGTGCCTTATTCAAAGGAAATCTGAGAAAAATATTGTTAATTATGTATGAGCAAAAAAGAACTGATAATCATTTCATGCAGTAAGTGCACAATTTATTCGGATTTGGGCTACTTGAATTGAAGCAGGCCAGAACCAGAATTTGGATTTAACATAGTCTATCTGTATAGTCAAAAACGCTCTTTTCTAGTCAATAATAGTTTTATGCGCTAAATTGTTGACCACTTTGTATGTTATAAACTTGCTGTCGCCTTCAGCCCAAATGATTTAAATGCTTATACAATTTTTCCAACAACTTTGACTAAATTACAACTTTACTACAAACTGACTTCTGACCTTATAGTTACAGAAGACGAGCCTCAATACTGTACCGAGACAGCTATACCTGTATGCATTTACTCTGACATATATCTGTATATCATGATAATAAAACTAGCTTTATCTTTTACAATGTTTAGCAGGCTATGAACAAATTGCTAAAACACACACTGGCAGACAACTGAAAACTGATATTGTTAACACAAACTGCTGGGCTATTTTTCTTACTTATGAAATGTCCTTGGATATTTTCGTTTCAGCACACTTTCCTCGTCATCATCTCCCTCGCTATCACTTCGAAAGTCCTTCCTTTTAAAACGTTTTTTGCAACCATATGCGGAGCACTGAGTACCAATACCGCTACTTTTTCCAATCATTTTCTCCGCCTCAGATTTTTTTGGCAATGCCATACCGTACCTTTAGTTAAACTATTCCGTAACTATATCGTACTGTCAGCCTAAAATATAAAAAAAAATACTAACTAGCTAGTGACAAATACTAACCTAGCCACCTATACTTAGGGAAGTTTGAACGTAAATACCCAATTATGAAACTAGCAGCTTTTAAACACGAAAAACAAGCCAAAACCAGCGAACTACCCTACCAGCAGGAAGAAAGTTTGGAAGCATAAGTGCCAAGATGGCGGCGATCAAATTGTCCCGCGCAGCGACAACGCAAAACGAGAGAGAAGATCGTTCCATATATTTCCAGTTCAGTGGTTACGGCGCGTTTACACTGGATGCGGCACGCCTATGGTCGCACGTCACAGGTGTTTACACTGCGCACGTCATTTTCGTAACACTCGATGGCGCGAGGGGCGGTAAGGGCGGGAAAATGGAAGTCATATATACAATCAATTATTGAAGAACAAACTTACCAAGTTTAAAATAGGAAGCTAGTTTGAACATTGAACTTAATTACAAAAAGGAGGGAATTGAATAAGAAAACTATTTCAGACCATGCAAGAACATGTGCAGAAAGATAATTATTATGAATCATCATCAATATTACAATTCATTGTGCTGAATATCGACAAAATGGTTTGATCAATTTTCATTCTGCAATGTCTGACTATCAGGAATACCTAATTCTGATTATTAAATAAAATTAACCAAGTATTCTTCACTACATCGCACCAATGACATTAAACAACATGATAGGCAACTCTGACGTCACTCCATAAGACTACAGGCAAAACATTGTATTTCATGATACGCTCCAATGCACATATTTCTCGTCGCCTTTCGCGTCCGTTTTCCGCTCGCTCTTGCTACTCGGCGTCTTTTTTACGTATAGTACCTGCCTTTTTGCGCCTGTAACGAAACAAAATAATCTCTATATCTAAGAAGTTTTGCTTACTTGGAAAGCTGAAATAACAGGCAAGCTGTAAAGAGCAATTCTGAACATCATAGACGTTTTTTTTTTATCAGAGAAGATTACAAACGCGATAGCGGAAAGATTTGTGTGGAACATTTTGCAGATAATGACAAAGTTCAAAGTTAGTAATTTTAATGTTTGCGCTTAATCATTGAAATTTCATTTAAAGAGGGTGTCATACAAAACTGTGCTGCGATACAATTCCATAACACAAAGTTTGCACCTATCGAACTTGCTTTTTTAGGTGAATTTATTAGACATATTACATATTCAGTTAATCGTAGGTAACATTGCTGGTACATAATGCATCGTAGATAGGTTTGTTTAAATTTAGGAATTTAGCTCATAGCCCACTAATTAATATTATCTTCTATGCAGGAGGTTGCAGGGCTGAATTCAACTTGCAGCCTTACCGATCACCTGACGATGCTCATTTAGTTTGGCTCGAGCAAGTCTTCTTGAAATGCTTGTGTGGATGGAAACTACCTATATTTTTTGCCTTCCTCCGATTTTAGACAAATTTATTCTGAGGGATTTCGCATATAATTCTCACTGATTGTTGGCTGTTTATAATTCCTATTGATTGTGAATTCTGATTATAACAATGAGTTGAAAATTTTTTTACCTAATTTACTGGCACCTTTTTCTTGTCAATACTCCAAGCTGAGGTAATAAACATGACAATACATTTATGTCATCTGGAAGCAAAATATGCACACTAATTAATAGTTTGGCACATTGAGATAATACATCATGACAGAAAATACAAGTTAAAGATATGTATGACCAACACATGGTAATTAAAATTAAAAAAAATTAATAGGGGCTGTGGAGTATGGAAAGTTCAAGACAAAGAAAAGAACAAATGTTCATAGCTCATGAACTCTCAATTTTGCCTCCATTGCTTTGTGAAGGCCAGTATATTTCGAGTGGCTGAATTGGTTTAACTTTATGATAGCAACGATTTTGTATTTAATATAGCGAGATTATTTCAATTTAATTGAAGTGATATTATTTCCCAAAGCAATGCTTGAATCGTCTAGAATAGATCAGTGGTGTCAAACTCATGGGTTTTCGAGAGCCGCATTGCATTTTGAAAATTGTAAAAAGAGCCGCAAACAGTTTTTGATAATGTATACTTAAAAGATATTTTTAAGATAGTTTTAGTTTGTGACATATATTGTGATGCAACTAAACAGTTGGATTAAGTTTTATTATTTTCTTCAATTTCAAATGCAATTACATATTAATATTTGCATTCCACTATTATTGCAACATTTGCAAGTTACAGTATTTATTATAAAAAATCGTAAAATTCTATGTACAACCATCAAAATCATTTTTGAACAAGCTTTGAATAAGGAAAGAATAATACATACACTAAAAATAACTTAATCTAAATATATGAACCTAAAATTAACAAAAATACTACAGTATAAACTCAATGTTTTAATAATTACATTTGTCCTGGCGTTTGGCATCTTTTTTGTGTCACCAGCATACTAAGGCCAGTCTGAAATGATTTTATAGTACCAACTCTAACTAACGAGGCCACATGATCATGGGTTTATCTGGATCTTTAGGAATGTTTAATTAATTCCAGTAATGCAAAAAAGTTACTTTTATCATTTCATTTATAGATCAGTAAAAAAACAAATGACAGATTTTTTCGACAAGACATTTCGCACTACATTGCGTGGCATAGGATTGCTTGAATTATTATTGATATTGATTTTTAGTAACTAAGTCGTTGTATAATTATATTAATATACAAACACATGGAAATTTTCTGTTCGAAGTTGGTCTTCGAATTTGTCATATTGACTGCTGAGCTTATTGTGTTTTTTGATTGTATTGATGGAAATATGACAAATTAAACAATGTGCTTCAGAATTTTGTGAAGAGCAGAAATGTTACAACTCCCATTTTCTTCGAAAATGCCACCTTCTTCATGTACTTTGCGTTTAATTTAATTACTCAAGTGTTTTATTCAAGTATTCTTTTGCTAGCTTGATGTGTATTCTTAATTGGGTCAAAATGTGGACAAAAAAAATCAATATTCCAAAACTACTTTCAGTAAATTGTTTTCTGTGTGAATAATCAATTTCACTTTAGAAGGTTTGAAAAATCTATTACATTTAGATAAAAAAAAAAAAACTTCCAAAATACTATTACAATTATTGTTAAACGTTCGAGGGCCGCATTGGAAGTTCTCTGGGGCCGCGAGTTTGAGATCCCTGGTCTAGATTGAAGTTGTTCAAAAAATATATGATAGTATTTTATCATGAATGATGATTATACCCCTTCCGGAATTTCTTCTATAGTACTACCAAAAGTTGATGAACCAAATATAACACAGGTGCAGTGAGGTACCCGTAATCCTCATTTCCAAAGCTGTTTTAAGTATGTCTGGCGTGTTTTGTGCCTTTTTACAAATAAGACCGCTTATGCAATCTTACGCTTTGGAATTTTTAGTTATTTTCCTCAAGCCCTGCAGGATGTGGGGGCCATACACAACTCTACCGGAGGGTCAAATGTCTTTGCATGCCTCCATAGGTTGTTTTTCTATTGCAATTTTCTATTTTCAAATGCATTATATTTCTTGGAATCACACTGTCACTGATATGTCGCCAGACTTCTGATATCTCCCCGTCTGCTATAGTTGTCCTGTGAATAAATAATAGGAAATTGAGATTAGACGAATAGTTGAAAGTTTTGCTTTATGTCGGCTTAATTTCTTGATTGATATACTTACTATTTCTGCTATTGCCTCTTGTGCTGCAAAAGTCTCACAATGCTTAGACAGGTTTGTCCACAACTTTCACATCTGAAGAAAGAGAGGAGATTTATTAATTTTCGTTAAGAATAAATAAAGCAGTCTATATGATTCAGAATGGAAAAGCTACTAAATCCAATATCTCATGTTTTATTTAAAAAATATTTTACTGAATTTGGTATATAAACCAACTAATAAAAGGCTTTAGTCAGAAAATTACAAGCATTCGTGGCTCCAAATGCTTGAGAAATCAGACTATACAATATAGACCGGTATGAGTGAAATGTTAGGTGAACTTGTTAACACTTTGATTCAATACGCAAATAAAAGTGAATGCGTAATAGTATGTTACAATGAGCAGCAATCAACAATGAGTATATATCCTCACTGGTTAAAAAAATCTAACTGGAGGTGCATGAACTATTTGAAACCATAAGGGGTAAGTAAATATGTAATTTCGGCAAATGGGCAACTACGTACCGTACTGAATTAATAACTTCGTAGTATTTGACAAAGGCTGGCTTTCACACATGTACTTAACAGTGCGATGCCCGGGTGTGATATACAACAATAGTATTCACCTTACCTTTTACCGATTTCTTTTTACCCCAACTTTCAAAAATATCATTAAAATCGACAACAACTGTCAAAGCAGGCACGAACACCATTCGTGCTACGCCTTGAAAGCAGCACACATCCGCTCGTTTTCTTCTCGTCAAGTATGTGCATTGGAGCGTGCTATCGAATACGATCTTCGGACAAAAATGCCGGAGTTGCGCATCATGTTGTTTAATGTCATTGATCGCACTGAACTAATTTTATCTATATTTTAATATTATTCTATACATTTGTGCTTGGACATAAGCAGTTGTCCGTTTTTGGATATTGTGGATAATTCATTACAATTCATCACCCCAGGTATGCCAAAGAGAAATTTCATTCAATATTGCTAACTGAATACCATTGCAATTATGTTTAATATGACTAAATCCACTCTAGATTTAACTCCCACAGGAAAACAAGCTAGTCATAGAGTATATAATAACATTGAACAATCAGGGAGACTTCAAGTATAGAGGACTTGCACGGGTCACGTGACTTTGTTTACTGGACGGCAAAAAAACAAAAACGTCCATTTGGCTCCTGTCGGTTGCAAGTCGGATTATACGTTTCCGTTTTATTTGGCTGTTGAAAATGGTTATTTCGTATTGTTCCGTTGGTTGTACGTATAGTATAGACAACGAAATGGATCTTCAGTTATATTCCACTGTTTTCAAATGATCCGGAACGTTGCGCAATGTGGATACCATCTATTGGCTTGACTGTCTGGTGTCAAGTCCAGAAGTCATCTCGCTTGTGTTTCACTGTTTGCGGACAGCACTTCGTTAATGGTGAGTGATAATGTGCCGTTATCAATTTCTTTCAATATTCATGAGCTCCCTCATTTCAATGGAAAGCAGATGACAAACTACTGTTATTGGTAGGCATAGGCTTAGGCCTACTTGCAGACTTGACTTGTGTAATGAATTAATCATCAATTGCCATAAGGTTTTATTTCCCTAGTTAGCAGGTAATCTATTACTAAGTGTGAAAAGTTGAATAGATAACTAAAGTTTAACACCAGTGCTCATGCAAAAAATAACCAGAATTCAATCGAATTCGCCATCTAGGAATACGCTCGCCACCGCATCTCTGATTACCCTGGTAGTTTCACAGGTTCCAATCCCATGCGGGGATAGTTATGTGCGAGAGGATTGCAGCTCTCCTCCCACTGAGGATGGTTCACACGACCGTTGGTCGATTACGACATCCCCCACCATCAAGTCTATGCTTCTGAAAACAAATAACTGGCTAACTAATCCCGACGTAGAATGGTAATATATGCTCATTGATTGAAATGAGGAAGATTGTGAATATTTGAAGAAATTGATAACGGCACATTATCACTCACCATCAACGAAGTGCTGTCCACAAACAGTGAAACAAAAGCGAGATGACTTCTGGACTTGACACCAAGCAGTCCTGCCAATAGATGATATCCACATTGCGCGACGTTCCGGATCTTTTGAAAACAGTGAAATATAACTGAAGATCCATTTCGTTGTCTGTCCAGTGGTTCCCAATATTTTTTGACCATCGCCCCCCTAAAGTAGTTTATACAACTTCATCGCCCCCCAGCACTACAAAAAATGTGAAGTCAGAAACGAATATATTACAGATCAAATAAGAAGACAAATCATAGTTTATAGTGTTTTTTAATGAAATAGATGAGCTTGGTGTTCTTCAGCGAGTTTTTTATTGTATCTAAAATTACCCCGTTTACTGGTGGAGAGGCGATTTCGTTGTTTTGATAGCAATAGTAGCACGGCTGAAAACCCCCTTTTGTCCATATAATAGGTCGGAAATGAAAGAATCCAGGGTTCTACCTCCTCAAAAACCGCCGTGTACTCTTGCCTTATGGTATTTCACTTCCAAAATTCACCCTATTTCACATTAAAATAATGAAAACAAAGTTAATTTTCCCACACTTATAATAATGATTTTCGTACATCTCATTCATTCGTACAGCATATGACATGCACCAAAATACTTTGGTAAAATTCATCCCCGATTCCTCATCCTACCACGGCCTCCAGTCCGATCACCAGTCCATAATAAATCAGCCATTTGTTTTTGGATTCATGGACTCGGATGTGGAAGAAGTCGTGATCGACTATCGGCTACGGCCCAGGGGTCGGCAAATTTTATGTCGCTCGCGGGACAAAATTCAGGGTTGCCAGTCTTTTGCGGGTCGCATATATTTTTTGAAAGTTAAAAACGGAACAGCGCGCAAAAACTGCGACAATTCGTGAACTCAACTCAGTCGTCTTATTAAAAAAATAATACAATGACATTTAATGTGACACTGCCTTCACGCTGAATAGCTTTACGACGCCAAAATTGGAACATTTTTTAAATGGGCATCACTAATCCCAGTTCTTTGCTTGTTCTTTGTAATGTTCATTTTTGAAAAAAATTGATGCACAAATATGTACTTCCAAACATCGAAGTGAATATTTTCGCATGATTTGTAAAATTTTGATAAAGATTTCCTTTAAGAAGATACATTCTTACAAAAATTAGGCAGTGATGAATGTCTCGAATAGAATATGAATTTTATTTTCTTATTGCATTGCAATATATTCGAATATTGACTGCGCTATTGAACCCCTGCCCTCGGCATAAACTTTTCTTCGTGTTTCCATTTGTCTAATTATAATTAAATTGTGGGCTCGTTAAACGAGTAGCTGTTCAATAGAATTTTTAGGATATAATAAAATTTAGTCCAAAGGTGTCTCACGATAAATTCTGTTACGTAAAAAAATGTAATTTACTCCTCGAGCGTAGATTATTAATAAAAAATTTTCATCGTCAAAACCGACGTTTGGATGTTTACCCGGACATAGACTTCCTTGTTTACTTCGTAACATTGGCCAATCAGCAAGATGCAAAAACGTAACAATGCCCCCTTTCACATCCGCTCAGACACGCTCACTCAGACAGATTTTCAGGCGTGGTCGTGAACATTACCTCAGTTTTGCTTTTTGAATTATGTTCGTTAGTTTTTAGTTGTTTTTCGGAAATTTAAATATAAATCAAATAAATCAATGATTACTTTGTCTTCCTATGAGTTTCAGTTTAATTACAGGAATCAAAAATTAGTGTAGAAATAGCTGTGATAGACTAGGCTAAAATTCTTTATCGGTACTTTTAAAAAACAGATTGTTGAATGGTGTGTATTAGAATGATAGTTTGAAACAAATACCCCATTTTACAGGCAACAACTTGCGAAACCACTCTTAAAATAAACACCGAAAATCTTAAAATGGTAAAGTATGGGAAGAATTTTCCGCGGTCAAAGGTCGGGGAAAGGTCCATTCAGCGAATCGTCTCGGACCAGATTATTTTACCCCGGCCGTATTTTGCCGACCACTGGGATACGCAACTACCGTCCCTTACTGCAAAGACGAGTTCAGAAATCCTTTCGCGTGTGATAATAGCCCACGTGATTCAAGCCTGCGATTGCACACAGATTACAGAATTAAGTGCGCCGAACATAAAACAGGTTTCGCGAAATCGCCCCCCTATCGCCCCATTCGGCTTTTTCGCCCCCCTCTGTATCGTTTTCGCCCACTGGGGGGCGATATCGCCCACTTTGGGAATCACTGCAGATTGTAATAAGTAATTAAAGTTACCGGTAACAGTAAAATTACTATAATTAAGTAAAGTAGGATATGGAAATAAATTGGTTACAAGGGGTGTAAGTGAGGTTTTTCATTCTTGGGTATTGATTTCAGCCAAGAATATAGGAATAATATTGTTATTTCACAGGATATCGGAGTCTTTGCTTGATTTTTTCCTTATGTGTTTTACTTCATTTAATCACTTTGAAGTAACCTGAAAAACAAAAAATAAAACTGCGAGTAGATGTTTCAATGATTGGGTGAAGAGGAATGCGCTGAACTATTTATTACAGGCAAAAAATAATTGTTTAATTAAATGAGATGTATTGTCATTATATAGCGATGGATAGATGATCTGTGATGACATTCTGCTTGGACAGAGAAAAATTTATCACACCATGCAAAAAACACACAAAATTTTACTATCTATACATTGGCCAACAAGTCAACTCAAACACCAATACCATGCCGTAACAGAAAATGCATGCATACATAAATGATATAAAAACCCCATCCAATTACAATGACCCACAGCAAAAAAAATCTGAAGGGGAGAAACCAACATAGTTCTACTACTCGCCTAGTTGCAATACTTAGTAACCTTGCAGGGACTATATTATACTATCTACAACTCTTACACCACCACTCAAACATAAGACCATGCGTGTATGATAAGGACATCACAGCTAGAAAACGATAAAAACACGAGCGTGGAGTGATAGAATGTATGCAGTTATTTAAAGATAATATCATCCGGGTATGACAGCTACCTATATATTTAAAAAATATATACTCATGCATGTCACAATACCATTTCTTTGGTGCTGGACTAGGTCTGGCCAAGTCATGGCAAGATATAACAATTTTATTATAGCTGTTCAACATTTTCATTAAAACAATAATGTGCAAGTGTGGAGTGTCCCAAGTTTTTGTCATCGAATACCACCAGTAGTAATTTTTAATATTTGGAAACTAAATGAGACTTGACTTGTTTTTGAAAAGATTTTTTGGACTTCAACGTCTTCAAATTTAATGGAAGAGAATTCCAAAGTTTGGGTCTAGTAAAATGTGGAAAATATCTGAGCGGCTACCTTGCCATTGCTGCATGAACTAAAAAAAATATGACGATCCTTGTTGCTGAGCTGCAGCGTCACTTTTATATTGTGGATAGTCATATTAGTCAGCAGTTTTGTTGATTTGCCCTCATCGAGGCATATCATTGTCACTAGATGTCGCTAATTTGCCATCCATCCGAAATAAATCACGATGGTTCTTCCCATTCCTCTGGTTTTCTCTAGCTGTAGTAATCTGTTGTTCTTTTCATGAATTTGTATTTTAAGTTAATTTTTCAAAATATATCCGAAATATCTGATTTTGAATCTTAAGAATACGAAGCTACCTTAATTCAAGCGTTTTTATGCGAAAACAGCTCAGCCTCAAGATGGCAATGCAGAGCAATAATTCACCTTGTCATTTTTTCAAATCAGGGAATTTCCCTGTATAATATTTCGATGCTATGCTGTTCTGGTAGTTGTAACTTGCTTTTTAATAAAGAATTCAGAGAGAGAATTGAACAATGGATATTAAGTTGGCATTTATAGTATATATGTATGTATGTTTGTATGTATAGTAGATGGATTAGTAGAATATTAAAGAAGTATCTTATACTCATGCTGCTAGCTTAGAAGAAAAGACTCCATGAATGTAAAAATATCAATAAACAAAACAAAAAAGTAGTAAAAATTCAGAATCATTCCGTTGATATACTGAAATAGTAAAACTATGATATGGGGGAAAGGCCATACACATTCATGAAGAATATACCGAGAGAAAGTGATGCGTAACTGTGTTTCAAATTTGGATATATCAATTCTTTAATGCTAGGACTGTAGGAGGTAAAATATTCCAAATTTTATCTTCAATGTATCTCAGAATTCTTTATGCCTGCTTCAATTTTACTGGGAACTAAAGAAAAACCACTGATAATATCTTAATGTGCAACTCTGCCTTACAATTAAGTGCATTTTCATAAATAATATTCATATCTTATACAACAAACCTGCCTAAACCTGAAAAGTCTAAATATTAGGCCGATATACCACTTGGCCAATATATTGGTTGAGATTGTGTTTTGTACTTTTGCTGCTAAAACTTCAATCTAACAAAGCAAACTCATTTACTCTTAATATGACGAGAGTGAATTTGAATAAAAAGTTATTAATCTACAGTGATTTGAGCGGTTGATACAGTTATTGTGATCTGTGGCATTTGCTGGTGGTTACATGATTTATGTTGCATGTAATATTTATAGCTATAGTTCATAATAGTGGTCATTCCAAGTATATATGCCTGAAATGGAGGACCAACTAAAAGTAGGCAATTGAAAATTAGGCACTTTGGAAATTGAGCGTAATAAATAAAAAGAAATAATGAATTGTTAAATATAGTCAAATAAATGTTGAACACGCAAGGTGCAACAAGTAAATCCTACAAGGAGGAGGCATTATTAGAAGTAGATGCACGCACTGGATCAAAAGATACGCTAGGCCCTTTGAAAAAGATAGAAAATGGAAATTACATTTTCAATATAATTATTTCATTATCTTTTTAAAAGGTATTACACCCATTTTTTGTTTTGTTCGAAGTGTCTAAAGAGTGCCTAATTTTCAAGTGCGTTTCCAGATATGGAGGTTGCAGTATCTATTTCAGTATTCATAACTGTTCATAACTCTTGATCCATCATGACAAACCACAATTATTATTTGATGAAATATATTTTATCTATACTAGAAGATGTGAAATATTTTATTTACTGTTTTTGTACTTACCTATCAGCATTAACCATCGGCCTTCTGAAGATAATATTCAGTTGTAGATGAGCAATAATTTAGTTTAACCCTGAATTTAAAAGCATGACTTCATGAAAAGGGCACATTCCTACTCCTAATTAGCTGAGTCAGTTAAATCAGTCCCAAAGTTGAGCAATGACACTTTCTGCTAGGACAGATTTGTAATGAATTTTTTCATTTATTGCAGTTTGATGATCTTTTTGTAAAGTTATCTAACTTTCCTAATATTAATGCACTGAACTGCTGAAACCCAAGAAGCTGCCTTAAAATACTTACCATTGCATCGCCTGCTCAACCAACAACATGGATAGAAAAGAAGGCACTGGAGCATCAAGTGGGTTCATATAATAATATTGTTGAAGTTTTTACTCAGTATAAGAATCCACTGATTTCTATAAATCTTGAAATTACAGCAGGGAATTTATCGATACCATACATTGTTTTGGCCTCCACAGATTAAATGAAAATACTTGAACAATTACTGATTAAAAAACAACAAACCTGATTAAGATATAATGAGTGACTTTATAACAAAATTAATATCGTAAAGGGACTTTATGGACACCCTGTATAACAATATGTCAGAAGCTACAGTTTTTTAGGAAATCAATATCTGTTTGACATTGTCTATCCCCAATTCATTACACTCTGGTCATGGGATTTAAATATGAGATGGCAAGTGATTTAAATATCAAGCCCAAATCGCTAGGATTGCATTGTTTAGTTCGTTTTTTGTTTTTTTTAAAAGAGTGTAATAGACTAGAATTAGCTATCAGTACTTTAATAGAATGACAGGCTGTTTAACATTTTGAATCAAATGATGATTATGAAACATCTAGCACCAGTGTCAACTCGTGAAAACTATCTCAAAATGTGCAGTAAAAATAGAATTTCAAGCATGGTTGCTTGTTTTTGTGGCTTTGCTAGTTGTTTTTCAGTTCATAGTTGTGTTTTTGAAATTTAGGTATGTAGCAATAAACTCAATGGACATCTAGAATTCCAAAAACTTTTATTTTAGTTGCATTTATCGCATAGCAATCTCGTGAAATTTGTTAATACTAGATTTTTCCAAGAATTATATATATTGGCGGTCAATGTTTTTTTACTTTTAACTTCACAAATTTTGTCATAAATTCAAAATTTAGGTAAAATTTCAGTTTTGCTTGCCCTAATTGGTAGATTCAGAACAGTGGTTTTCAAACAATGTTGCGTAGACAATTTTTTGAGGAAGCTTGAAGCTGATTTAATAAAAAATATTTGTTAGATTTGATCTTCCCCGCCTCATTTTGGTAATGTACATTTGTACATCTTTATTTGTATATTTACATTCCATCCATGTATTTTCAACATGATTTTTGAATAAACATACTCTCGTCTTGCTATCTGTTATTTGTAGCTTATTGCTAGCTAGGTATTTTTGAGGTGGGGCACGAAACTTGACAAATTCTAAAAAAGGGGGCGACTTTAAAAAGTATGAAAACCACTGATTTAGAATGTTGTTTAATTAATTTTTTGTCATTTATGTTTTCCTTGGCCTATTTTTCGAGTAATATCAAACGGTGGGGCGCGACTCACACATTGGGTGGAACGTAGACAATTTTTGAAGAGATGTGGAGTTAATTGAAAATATAAATATTTGTGGATGTGATCTTGACGCCTCATTTTGGATATTTCCATTTTTTTATTGTTTAGAGATTGTGATTCCATCAACTTATTTTCACCATGTTTTTTGATTAAAGCATACTTTCGACTTTACTACCTTGTTAGCTGGTTATCTACATTAATATCAGTGCCTCTTGTATACCTACAGTAATAACTTATCTACCTAAAGTTTATATTTTATTACCTCAATATTTTTAAGGCTTTATTTATAATTTTTAGTAATCCATTTGTTAGAGCTTAAGATAGATATGAGATAATTTGAGCAGAGCTCGAAATGAAAGTATGGTTGTGAATTTTTAATCATTGTTATCTGGTGCGCTTGACCTGATGTACAATGCAAAACTATAGTAGTTTATTTAAACATATGCTTGCATTTCTCAGGCATAGTGGAATTTGCCTTCAAACAGCTCACGATTAGGAAGTATAGTCAGATTTACCAGGGTTTTTAGTTACAGTTTCGTCTTGTATTTCGGGATTGAGAATACACAAAGTAAATGTCAAAGTTATATAGCCTCTGCTCTACCTCTTGTCAATTCAAGTATTGCCAGGTGAAAAGTTTAAGTGTTAATTTCGAGGAGATGAAGACAATTCTACTTCTAGTATTCATTGGTTGAAGCCTGACTGACAGGAATGATTCAAGCAGAGCTTGAAATGAATCTATGATTGCTGACCTTTAATTAACAGCTTACTTTGATGATAGCTAAAACTAAATAACTGCTAGAACCTAAAATTATATTAGACATAACCTCGATGGTTTTCTCACTAGTTTTGCATACAGGAGCAACTTGCTATAGTTTGAATATATTTATCAAATTTCGTAAATCTGACTAAACTTTTGAAATTTATGTTGTCAAATGTCAATTCATTCATGAAAAATTTATGAATATGTTTTCAAAATTTATTCTCAAGCATGTTCAATATTTATGCTAAATGGGATGAATCTGTCTTTTAAAATTTGTTTGTTCGTCAATAATATTACAAATTAAGTATAATGAATTGATTGTATTCTAAAACATTTAGATTGAATTATCTTTATTCTCTGTAATAATTAGGGGCTCGGTGATTTAGATTGAGTTCCTGATTAATTAAATTGACTCTGAGACCAATCTTTAACTTTTAATGGCGCATATTTTCAATGTTACTGTCTATGTATCACTTATGTTTTGAAATAAATATATTTTGTCCAACTACACCAGTAATACTCAGTAATGCTTTAACACTATTCACACACACTAGATTCAAATTTTCTGAAGATAATTGAATTATCAGAAATATTTAAATCTAATAGTGTCTTCTAACAGGATTGAATCATAGATGGGCCAAACTTGATAATTAAATATGTTATTTATGCATTAGTTTCAAACTCTATTCCAGTAAATTCAAAAGTGAGGGTGTTGTCTACATACCGACTGTGAGCGAATCTGTTTGCAAGCAAGTACACGACATGTGGTTGAATATCTGTTACAGGAAAATCAAGCCTCAATAATTCAGAATCTTGAAAAGTTGGGTATCTTGATTAGTTGATTAATAAGCAAAGCCTAGTTTAGTGTGAGTGTGTGATGAACACTTCATAATTTTCGATAAATGCTTGTATTAGTATAGTGACTTTTTCAAAGTAAATGTCTGAATAAACACTTCCATATTAGTTGCTTGTGCGTATAGCTGCGAGTCTTGTTCAAAGCATATACAATGCAGTTTTTGGTACAACCTTTGTTCATAAATGTCTCAGGAACGTCAAAACTGATTGACTCGCGCAAACTTGATAGACCCAAGGATTTACCTCATATATACTCATTCATTCGAATATGGTTTTTGAACTTGGAAGTGCAAATAATATTTGAAATTACCCATATTAAAAATTCTGCTAGCTTGTTGTAAAAATGACTTCACATTTGCTTTGGGGGTCAATGTAGATTTTAAAAACCTTGTTAAATGGGTTATGTTGGTTCATCCTAAGAACATAATGTTTCAAGGTCATTAATTTGGCCTTCATCTGTGAGTTTTGCTGTTGCTTCCAATATCAATAATACTTATGACTAGTTGCTCGCATAGAGCCTAGTTAAGAGAGAAGGCATTAAAAGCAAATTCAATAATAAAGATTAGTTCCTTGTGCAAAACTTAGTTCAACGCGAATAACAAAGGATTTGAAAGATCTGAAATGTTGCGATATCTTGGGTATTTCTTCAGTTGTTGAGGGACATGTACATGTAGAACTCTTATTATCATTATTTTACATTTAATACTGTTTTATAGAAATGCCTTGAAATATACAGACTGTTAATATTTTTATTGATTGCAAGCAAACTCAACTATGATCTATTTCAAGTGATGACCTCAATACTAGATTGTTTTGGGTCAGTGAAAGCAGATTTGTGTTTACTTTGTCACTTCATTCCTTGATATTGTAATTAGGAAACAATATCAAATAATGTTGCAGGGCGAGACAAAAAATTAAACTTAAATAAAATACTAGTTTGTAAGAGCCTCGTAATTGCAAAAAAGCTCAATTAATTAATTGCATATTCATAAAATTATTATTCACACTAGTCCTAAAAAATCATAGATGCAGTATCACCTGGAATAACACTTAAATATGGTTCAGTATCAACAGACTTTGCTTTGCATATGCTTGCAAGGGGTCATTGTATAATAAATATGTTTAGAGTGTGACTTCTGAATGACACCCACCTAAATGCTCCATATTCATCAACTAAAAAGCTGCTTCTCAACTTGAGCGGAGCTGAGTCCTAATTTTGCCAAAATACGGTTTTTGTTTTCAAGATGTTTCACAAGAACCACATCATTAAATACCTTCATCATTTTTAAAGTTGTCACAGCTACATTTCGCTTCGACTGTCAAGTTTCTTACAAAATATATATCCAACACAACATACGGTGAAACATTCAACACTCATGGTTAATTTGAAATGCAAGTGCCAACAGATAAGGTGTTATGATGGTTTGAGTTTCCGGTTAAAGTTTCTAAATATTGATGGGTGCTTGTACACTGCCTTAGATGCAAAGTGTGAAACGGTTGATAAAAAAATATGAAAGTATGCTCAGTATGGAATCAGCAGGAGTAATATTGAATGGTATTTTTTACACATTATTTAACATGACGATTTTAAACTCATTTCAAATTTATCTTTGTGCTAGTGTGTGTGGTAATCATCTTAAATCATATAAAGAATTTTTTAAGTGATTAAAGATGGAATTTTTTTCCAAAATGCTATTACTTTTATTTCTTTAATATGAATCCTATGAAATCTGGTATTTCATCCAAAATTTTGCTTTATTTTTTTTTTCATGGGAACATTTTTTTTTTATCGTGTGATGACTGTCTGTCCATTTTGATTCTGCAAAACTTTGCTACGTGAAAATTTGAAAATTTTTCACGGTGCCAGTCCCGTTAAGGTAAGACTACTGCTTCGCTTTGGTCTACATGTCCATATATTTGATTTGAGCATTGTTCCCTTCAGAGTCATTCTAGGACTAGTCAAACCAAAGCTTTAAAAATTAGTATCCAATGTTTCTTGTTTTCAATTTTTCCACTTATATACATTGATTTTTCATTAAGAGAGTATTTATAATGAAAATTCATACATGGAATTATTTTGTTTGGTCACCCCCAGGCTTTAGACTACTGGACAATGCCATCAGCCAATCATGGCTATACATTGCTATCAACTAGAATGGTATTGCATAAAAATACTTGGAATGTATTAGCTCTTGATAGGTAATTGTAACTTTTATACTCTGCTTCTTTTTAATATCTCAACTAATGACCTCAGTAATAAATTCTTCTTGTCAGTGAGATAAGGGTTTATGTGTTTACTTACCCTCCATTTTATATCTATATAACGTAATTAGGTAAACAACATATAAGATAGTATGCTATAAAACATTTGTTTTGTGGGGCTTGTTGTAGCTTGGCGTACCAGTCTGTATGAGAACTTTAATTGCATGGTAAACAGACCTTAATGTTTTATAGTAAATTGGTAATCATTAGAGTTTGCCTCTTCTAATTCTATACTATATTTTGGCCAAACATTATCCACACATCAACATAGATTGATATCAATGTCCCATACTTGGTATATGCCAACTAATGTATTCATCAGAGCTTCATGCTTCAAGGGTTCAAAGGTTTATTCTCTTTGTGCTTATTCAGCAGAACAACAACCCATTTATTGAGAACTGCCGTTTGTCAATTTAAGTTATGCATATTGTTGGATAATAACATCTTATATAATAACAATAACTACTACTAATCTTTTAACTTCTAATTCCCAATGTAGTTTTGGTTCAGCAATTATTTAGTAGGCAATAATATCCAACCATTTTGACACACACATTCCTTCCTTAGCCTACTTTTGAGCTCTTGATTCTTCCCCCACAGAGCATTTGTTATTGAATCTTAAATGGAAAATTTGCTCACTCTATGTGCAACTTGCACTTTGGCTGTTGTGCATATTTATTGGTTTATAAAGTGTGCATATATATGCATTACAATGATACCTCCCACACAATAATACTCTTGATGAATAAGTGAAAAATATTATTAATACTACATATAAATGAAAAGAAATATTTTCTCGAAAACATTCAAATTTTAGTCTGGCTGGGAAACATTGCAGTGATGGATAGATTGAGGGACCAGTTAGTAAAATCCTAAACTGAAACTGTGTATGCTTAGTCAGCATTATTTCGCAATTCTTTGTTGTCATTGAGGCATATCCTTCTTACAGATGTCGCTGTTAAGTCATATAAAACGATGTGATCATTGTAGTATCTCGGTGTTTATTTCGATTTTATTTTGTTCTTACTCTGTATGATCGAGTTTAATTAGGTAAATATCTAATACTCCATAGTTATTATGACATCCTGTATTTTATTTTTCAAACTTTGTTGTTCCTTTTTGTGATTGAGGCTAATTAAGTGAATGTTTAGGTAACTTTTCGTGGTCATTGTGGCATTCTTTTTGTTGTCCCTTTTATATATATGATTGTGTCGAATTTAGTGACTATTTAATATTGAGTTGTTCGGTTGCTATATTTGCTGCTTCAATGCAGCTACAAGGTGTCGCTGACTGGATGACTCTTTGAGTCTTTCGCGATCGCTCGTCTATTGCAACAAGCCGATATCTGTCTTCGTAATTTGTTATATGTCTTTTTTTATTTTTTCATATCGTATATTGGTTTTGCATGACGAAAATAAAATCTGAATCTGAATCTGAATCTGAATCTGAAGCCTTCTAATAATCCGGGTTTGTGTCTACATATTCTCTCTGCACTCTTTGTGAACTACTACTGGAAAATATATGGGTGAATAATTTACGTGTTCACTCTGAATTACGCTCTGTACAAGATGCTGCTCAAAAGTATGAAAATGTTTCTTTTCTCAGTCATTTTAAACGTGGCTCTAGACTAATAGCTGTTCGAAAGCATTTCAGATTTGATTCCCACAGTCAGTAAGAACTAACGTATGTTCTAAACCAGGTTCTGTATAAGCCAATATTGAAAATAATCGGGATTTTCACAGACATGATGATTATTTCCAACTAGGCTTGGCCCAGGTGGCCTCTCAAAGGTAATAAGAAGTCATTTATACATTCGCTTCAAACTACGCTCTATTCATGCAAATACTCAAAATAGTCTTCACCCAATTCAAACAAACTTTGTAAAAGTAGCTGCTGATGATGTTTGAGTTTCCATTCACACATTTACAAAAGAAAATCTAGATACTTTTGTGTATTTATTTGTATGGATGAACACTGGCGAATTGGTATATACACCTGCCTGCTCGAAGCCTTTCTCAAGAAGAATGTAGAGAGAGTGAGAGAAAACCTCGCATTCTTGAGTAGTTGCCAGTATAGAGCCTAGTTTAAAGAGAATATGCGAATGTTCACTCTCATGCGAGACATCAATATTTCTAGCAGGTCATGGAACAACCCTAAATGCTTAATATTCATCAACTAGCTGCCAGGGTCTCCATTTGACAAGATATGTTTTTTTTTAATTTTTGAAGCTGTGGCAGCTGCAAAAATTTCCGCCTCCTAGGTCAAGCTTCTTACCAATAAAAAATGCAACGCATAAATAGAAACATTCAACACTTATGGTTAAAAGAAAATGCGAGCGCCAACAGATAAGATGTCATGATGGTTTGAGTTCCTGGTCAAAGTTCCTAAATATTGTTGGGTGCGTGTACACTGCCTTAGAATGAAAGTGTGGAGCAGTTGGTAAAAAAATATGAAAGTATACTTAACATGTATTTTTACACATTACCGTAATTAACATGACGAAGTCAAATCTTGGTTAGAAAACTCATTTTAAAACTATATTCGTGCTAGTGTGTGTATTATTTATTTTAAAATCATTTAAAGAGTAGTCATCTATATTCTTTCCACAGCATCCTTGAATTCTATGTTTGACAATACAATATTTTTGTGTTAACGTACAGTGAGACTCATAAATTATTGCATACAGGAAGGAAATAAGTAATATAATATGTTTCAAATTTATAATTCAGTTTGATTCTAGGAATGGTTAAACCAATCTAATGTTTTTTGTTTTTAATTTTTCTACTTATATACATTAATTTTTTTTTCATTGGCAGAGTATTCATGATAAAAAGTCATACATTTGTTTGGCCACCCCCAAGGCTGGGAACCACTGGACAATGCTATCAGCCATTCATTGCTATACAAAATGTTTTTAGGTTCTTGATTTTGATTGGTCATTTTGAATTACGTTGTATGTCCCTAAAAATCAACCAATGCAGATAGGTGGACTGTGGTTAAGGAGAATAGATATACTAACCCTGTTGTCATGACAACTTTGAAATATTTTGATTTTTGATGGGTGATTTCGAATTATGCATTCTATTTCATAGTAACCTTCTGAATAAGAGAGAAATTTTATTTTAAGGTAGTAGAAACCACTAGAGGGTGCTTGTGAGCAAGTAAACTACAGATTATTAAGCACTATTGATACTATTGCAATGACCATTTCAGTTTCAGCTTATGGCATAAGGCCATATTAAAATTGAAATGTTCATAACCCATGAAATTTGAACAGGTACTCTCAAAAGCATGGTGGTGTTCATACATACGCTCATCCACTTCAAATAAGAGCTGTATAAGAAAATAGTGAAAAGAATCTGCTGGCTGTTTATTCATTCAATAGATTTGTGTAATAATTAATAGTGAGGCAATAACAGTATAAGACCCCTGATAATAAGCTAAGTGATAGTGAATACTCAAAGATTTGACCCATTTCTGATTAAAGTCAAGTGTTACTGTTATTGATTACGGGCCGTTGCACGGCTCGAAGTAGTTCGGGGTTGAAGCGACCAAGAAAAATTTATGTGGTAGTGAATTCCACTGGAAGTTTTTGGTAATAATTGAGTGTAAATGGAAGTTAACTAATGGTGAATCATAGTAGTATCGGTGCTAGATAAGGGTTAGGCCATAATTTTATTCTAATTTTTCTTATTTTTTTCTAGTACGAGTTCAGAGATTGTCTGTATTAGCCAAGTGAATATACCCCTGCCCATACGTTCAAGTCCTTTTACACAACTTGATGTAAAGTAGGCGAACAAAATTAGTTACTTCCATCTTGGAACACCTACTTCTGGAGCACCGAATCATGTAGTACAGCTAATAACTTTTTTGTTTTTTTGAGGGAAAAAGAGTTTTAAGAACACATTTCATTATCATATATGGAAAAGCAAGAGCGGAGACATATTATTAATTAGATTTTTATATACTAGTCTGTAAGTTATATGCAAAACTGTCAAAAGGTGCTGAAACTGTGAGGTTACCACTAAATAGTTAGCGTGTAAAAACTTTATTACAAGTAAGAGATAATTTACCTATTAAGTGTTAGCTATTGATATGTAATTCGAACTTTAATAATCTGCTCATTTTCAATATCTTTATCAACTATTTACCTCAGTAATAATGTTTCTAGTCAACGCCAGTAACATAAATTTGATCACATTTTTAGTTCTGACCTGAATTGTGACTTTATTTGATATGTTACTTGAATCATGAAAAATTTATTGAACTCAGACCTTATCCAAGACCTGGTATTTTATGTTTAGTTATATTTTCAGAGCGAAACAGCAATATTGAAGCCAGCAATACTTTATTTTAAAAAAAGTTGCTTTGTATTGTTTTTATTGTTCTCGTTGTAATGTCTTCTCAGTTATCAACTATCCTGTTGTCATGACTCGTGACAAATTTGGAAATTTCTCAATTTTTAATTTAACGTTTCAAATTATGCGTTTAACTACTTAGTAATGGCATAGATAAGAAAAGAATCTGACCTCATTGTGAGGTTAGTAGAAACCACTAGAGGGTGCATATGAGCAAGTTGAACACAGATTACCCTGTGTAACACAATTTTTGTTCTTGGCTCCTACTTGAATTTCTACTGGTTGAATCGAAAATTAAAGATGACATAATTCATTTATATTTTCCTGAAGTATTTTTTCATGGAAAATTTTAGGTTTTTATAACATAATCTGATGCTATTTTTAGTTTTTTTTTGAAATTTCACGTATGTGTTTCTCGTATTGTGGGTAATGAGTCTGTGTAGCTGTGTTTCTTCCTTCCCCTAAAAACCAACCTATCTGAATAAATGGAATTTGGTTAAGGAGAATAGATATAACAATTTTCAATAATCTTGTTGTCATGACAACCCTCAAAATTTCTTGATTTTTGATCGATCATTATGTGTTTTATTTAATAGTAACGTCATGTAGATGTAATATAAAACATCATAAGATTTTTTTATAACATATTATGATGCTATTTTTAGTGTTTTTTGTATTCCAATTATGTGTTCCTTGAATGAATCATCAATACAATACAAATTCATGTTAAGACTATTTGTCAACCAAAGAAAGCTTGGAATAATCCAAAAAAAATATTTCTCCTTATTTCTAAATTTACAACTTCCCTCCACTCCGATTTCTTGATTTGCTCTCTGTATGTAGTCACCCATTGTTCACTCATTGTACTGCCATTGGTTAATAGGGGGATTAAAAATTCAATTATGCCATGCTAGGGTGTAAATAGGGCAATTTTCAAATGTAACATAAACATCAATGTTTGATTATGACAAGTTGTACATTCCCACTTGTGCCACCAAGGAATTGATTTCTTTTTGGTCCTTTTAGCCTATTTTGATGTGAAATCAATGTGAACTAGGATTGTAAATCTGTAAAAAACATTTTTTTTATTTACCTACATGTCTATTTGGTAGTGTGAAGTTCTTCAAGATTTATTACATAGAATACACACATACCTGGAATATCAAAAACCCTAAAATATAGCACCAAACTGTATTACTATAAAAGTTTTATGTTTTTTCATATTATAATTTTCCCATAAAACACGATTCTGTGGATAGATTCGTGTATTAATTAATAGAGAGGCAACAACAGTATAAGACCTTTAATAATAAGCTAAGTAATGGGTATATTCGAAGACTTGTGCATTGGTGATACTTATAAGCTGGTGCTTCCTAATATTCTTGTTAAATTCACTCACACTAATCAAACGATATAGAATTATGGTGGTGCATTATGTGTACTTGTCAACAGTAAAGAAACCAACATTCAAGTAACATTTAAGCAGAGCATGCGCCCTACTGAATTATTATAAAGATCAATATCTTTTAATATTTAACAACATTACAATACATGCATTTTCAATTAGATTTGTTTAACTGGTCACTTGTTAATTTTCCTTCAATGGCTGTGATTATGCCCCTAAATTAGTCTTAATTGGTCTGGTCACTTTTTTAGTTTACTAACTCTCATCTGTTTACGTTTGTCATTTGGTCCTTAATCGCTGCTCAGACCTCTGACTTGACTTGTGACTTGAGAGAGAGGTAACTTTGCTTGATTCGGTACTTGAAATTTGAAAAACGATAATTAAGTCAGTAATGATCTATTTCAATAAATCTTGCCTTGGAATGTATTATTTTCAATATTCTCGTTAAACTTCTACAAATGAGGTGACAGTGTCTTTGACTCTTCTCACTGTGCGAATTTAGAATAACCCTTCATATTGAGTGTGAATGAATAGGTTTCCTGTTTTTAAAAATTCATGTTGTTATCAGAATGCCCCAATTTCATTTTGAATTATGCAGTATGTATGATCAAGTGTGATAAATGTATGTCTTCACATGGCTGTGTTTTTTCCCATCCGTAAAATCAAACTGTGCAAAAATTTGGAATGGGGTGAGGAGAATGGATGAAAAAATCTTGTTATCATAACAATTTTAAAATCCTTGATTTTTGATTCATCATTTCAAATTATACATTCTATTTACTAGTAACGTCATAAATAAGAGAAGAATCTGACCACGATGTGAGATTAGTTGAGACCACTAGATGGTGTGTGAGAGTAACTAGAACACAAATTACATTTTGTAACAGAATTTTTGTTCTTGGCTTCTGATTGGTCAAACCCCAAAATTGAAGCAAAATACCACGCACATTTCCAAGTGTAAAATTTGTAAAAATAAGTGAGGGGGATATCCCCAGGATCTTTTTTTTGGAAAATTGTGAAACTGTAAAATATCATGAAACTTTGTTATGACACAGTCTATTGCCATTTTTTTAATTTTTTGATTTTTCTTGTAGGCTACGTGTTTCTTGTATTCTTTGTAATAAATCTCGAAGAAATTAATACAAACTCTTCGTAAAGTATTATTTTTCAACTAAAAAGAAATGAAATTAATCGAAACAAATTTTTTTCCAAATTTTCCGACTTTGTTCCACATTGATATTAAGATATGTAGACACCCATTCTCCACTCATTATACTGTCATTGGTTACGACCTCATTGGATGTCACCTTGATCACTGAAAAATTCAGATATTTTTAGTCCTTCAAGTCTATTGTAGTGTGAAATTTAATGGGGAATCTATAAAAAACATCTCTCTTTTGTTTTGTTAAGTTGAATTTTATTGGTAGGCAAAGTTATTTAACATGTGTTTGTGTAAATTTTTCCAAGATTTTCTCCATAGAATACAAAAAAGACATCTTCAGAACATAAAAAACACACTAAAATATAGCACCAGACTAAGTTATTAAGAAAGTTCTTTAGGCTGTATTATATTAAATTTTCTTACAAAAGGCCGATTTTGTTGAATCCCACTCCCCATATTCATAAAACCGAAATTTAAAAGTAAATAATGTGATTTTTTTGAAGTACATATCAAAAGCTAACATGTCATTGAGGTAAAAGACTGGTAACAAAATTTTTTTCTTTTTGATTCTGACCTGGATTGTGACTATATAGAGCACTTTAAATAAGAGCCTTACAAGCTGATGTGAAAAAAAATTGCTGATAATTTTGGTTGTTTATGCATTTAATAGATTTGTGTATTAATTAAGAGTGAGGCAATGACAGTATAAGACCCCTGATAATAAGCTAAGTGATAGTGAATACTCAAAGATTTGTAAGGTGTATTGGTGACACATATGAGCTGGTGCTGTCTAATATGCATATTAAGATTACTCACACTAATCAAACGATAAAGAACCATGGTTGTGCATTATATGTACCTGTTAACAGTATGTAGATAAGACTCATCTCTTTGTAAAGTTACAATAAAACACTCAAATACCAGTAACTACTTGAACTAGACAAAATTATGATGGTGCATTATGCAAACTTACTCAAAAGTACAGTATACTCATCTCTGAGTGGAGTTGTGGGCAAATAGTCAAGGGCCAGATGCTACTGAAACTATATAGAATTATGGTGATGCATAACATGTGCTCAATCATTAGTAAATGAGAACCATTTCTGATTAAAGTCAAATGCCAAGTGTTACTGATATAAGATACTATCTCATTGCATGTTAGTGATTACAGGCTGATGCACGGCTCGAAGTAGTTGAAGCAACCAAGAAAAATTTATGTGGTAGTGAATTCCACCTGAAGTTCTTGGTAAAAATTGACTCAGGGAAATGAAAGTTTACTAATGTTGAATCATGGTAGTATGGGTGCTATATAAGGGTTAGGCCATAATTTTGTTCTAATTTTTCTAATTTATTTCTAGTAAGAGTTCAATGATTGTCTGTATTAGCCAAGTGAATACCCCTGCCCATAGGTTTAAGCCCCTTTACACAACTTGATGTAAAGTAGGCAAACAAAATTAGTTACCTCCCTATTGATACACATACTTCTGAAGCACCAAATCATGTAGTACAGCTAATAACTTTTTTGTTTTTTTGAGGGAAAAAGATCCAGAACTTTATAAGAACACATTTCATTATCATATATGGAAAAGCAAGAGAGGAGACATATTAATAATTAGATTTTTATATACTATTCTGTAAGTTATATGCGAAACTGGCAAAAGGTGCTGAATCCGTAAGGTTACCACTAAATAGATAGCGTGTAAAAACTTTATTACAAGTAAGAGATAATTTACCTATTATGTGTTAGCTATTTATATGTAATTCAAACTTTAATAATCTGCTTATTTTCAATATCTTTATCAACTATTGACCTCAGTGA
Organism: Styela clava; assembly: GCF_964204865.1. Classification (NCBI taxonomy): domain Eukaryota; kingdom Metazoa; phylum Chordata; class Ascidiacea; order Stolidobranchia; family Styelidae; genus Styela; species Styela clava. The sequence goes on from NC_135258.1 coordinate 915,558, forward strand.
TAATTTTTCTAGTCAGCAAGATATGAGAACCTCAAGTGCTTAGCAAACAGATGTTTATGTTTTATCATAAGTTGCGTAATAATAAAAGTTGGGTGTGATGGACAGATATAATCTTCTTCGTCCAAGCATGAACAACACATTACCATGGATTGATATCAGTGTTCCATACTTGGCATGTTCCAACCACTGTATCCATTGGGAAATAGCATCATGCTTTAATAGGGTCGAAGGATTGCCTTTCTCTTTGTGCTTCAGCAAAACAACAAACCCTTTTACATATGGCGGTATCCACTATCCACCTCTCGCAGAAGAAAATGAATTTTTGAGTGGTAATTTATTATTCATCAAGTCCATGCATCCGAAAACGAATACCTGACTAACTAATTTCATACCCGACATGGACTAGTAAATGGACGAGACACCATGATTCGCCATATGATCAAGCTATGTCATGGGCTTTCTTCTCTCCCGAGATAAATGTGTTTCTATGTATAAGTTGTAAACAAATAACTCTCCCAAATCATGTATGTTTGTGTGTACATTCATCCTAAACTAGGCCTTGTACAAGCTACTCAAAAGTATCAAGATGTTCTTCCTATTATGGAAAAATATCAAGAAGATCATTTATACATTTACTCTGAACTTGTCTATTACAAGTAATTACTAAATATCTGCTGAAAAGTATTGGCGCTGTCTACTTCTACTCAAGACTATCTTTGTGTTTTTGTACAAAAATGCTACTAAAATTAATGAAAACTGACAATACGAACTACAGAAGAAATACATAGCAGATTTATTCACATGTTATTTCTGAAACTAGACTCCATCAGATATTGCTCAAAATTATGGATGCATATTACTTGCCATGGAACTACAATGCGCATTAATTGAGGATGATGAATGTTTTTTGGTTACTCAATTTTTCACAAATTGTTCCTATGTTAACTCATTACCCTCAAAGTTGAATAAACTGAAATATATTTTTTGTATTTTGAAAGTCTCGTATATGGATTCCGTAAAAATAGTTGACCAGCCCCGGTCTAGATTATAAAAAATCTTCAAATGAACGCCTTCATGTTCTTGATTAAAAACTTCACTTGCTTTACAGAGCCTAGTTCAGAGTGGATGTTCAAGTTCAAACTTGATATTAGTGGTTCAATAATATTATAAGTCCACCAATTAGAAGCTGAGAGATAGATCGATACATAAAGATAAGTATGATGTATTGCTGATACATCTTGGCCTGTGCTGTCATGTCTAATCTTTATCCTTAAATATAATTATATAAATGATTTGTTTAAAACTAGCATTATGATTGTGTATCTTTTACATTGACAAAATTTAAAATTTACATAGTTTATAATATAAATATTATAATGGAAATAGTTTGTCTGAACTTTGACCCCTACTTCCATCTATATTTATAACTTTTTATGCATCTGTGTAAAAATATGGTGGTGCATAATGTGCTCTTGATTAAAAGAAAAGTAGACCCATTTCTTAGCAAAGTTACTTGTGAAAAGTGCAGTGCCAAGAGCTACTCAAACTATATCAACTTGTCATTCGTAATGCTCGCTTACTCTGAAGTAATTGAGCATCATCTGTGATCAAAGTTAAGTGCCGAGTGCTACTATTATAAGTTACTATAGCATTACATGTTAGTCATTACAGACTGACCCACAGCTTGAAGTAGTTCAGGTTGAAGCGACCAAGAAAAATTTGAGTGGTAGTGAATTCCACCTGATGTTCTTGGTAAAAAATGATTGAGCGTAAATGGAAGTTAACTAATAATGAATCATGTAGTACAATTAATAACTTGTTTTTTGGAGGAGCAAGATTGAAAGGTTTATAAGATAATTTATATTATATAGATATAATTTCAATATAATATCTAGAAAAGCAAGAGCAGAGACACATCATTATTAATTACTGTAGGTTTTTGTTTACCAGTCTGTATGTTATATGCAGAACTGTCAAAAGGTGCTGAAACTGTGAGGTTAGAGGTTACCACTAAAAGGCGCATGGGAATAGATGGTTTGTAATGAACTTTATTACAAGCAAGGGATAATTCTGGAGGGTTGTTGTCCAATTTTGCTTTGAGTCCTAACTTTAACATTATTATTTCATCAAGGCTTCTTTGCTAGTTTGACTAATGTACATGTATACTTATAATGTGTTATCTATTGATAGGTAATTCAAACTTTAATAATCTGCTTATTTTTAATATCTTTATCAACTATTGACCTCAGTAATAATTTTTCTAGTCGGCAAGATGTACCAGTCCATATGAAAACCTCAAGTGCTTAGCAAACAGACATTTATGTTTCATCATAAGTTGTGTAATAATAAAAGTTGGGTGTGATGGAGAGATATAATCTTCTTTGGCCAAGCATGAACAGTACATCAACATGGATTGATATAAGTGTTCCATACTTGGTATATGCCAACTACTGTATTCATTAGGAAAAGCCATCATGCTTTAATGAAAGTTTAAAGGATTTGCCTTTTTCTTTTTGTGCTTATTCAGCAAAACAACAAATCCTTTTACATACAGTGGTATCCATCCCTCTCAGAGGGGAATTATTGAGGGGTAATTTATTATTCATCATTATTCATATACTTACTTGGTCATATTGCTATTTTACTGGATGGTGATAAATGTTACTTTCAGACAATTGCTATGAATGAACTTGTAAACAAGTAATTCACCCAAAGCATGTTTGTTTGTGTGTACATCCTCTCAAACTAGGCCTTGTACAAGCTACTCAGAAGTATCGACATGTTCTTCCTATTATGGAAAAATATAAGGAAGATCATTTATAAATTTACTTTGAAGTAGGCTTCTACTCAAGACTATCTTTTTGTTCCTGTGCAAGAACCTACTGAAATCAATGAAAACTGAAATTAATGAAAACTACTCAAAAAATATATAGCAGATCCATTTACATATTAATTCTGAACTAGACTCCATCAGATATTGCTCAGAAGTATGGATGTATATTACTTGCCACGGAGCTACAATACGCATTAATTGGGAATGTTGAACGTTTTTTGGTTACTCAATATTCCACAAGTCATTTTTCTGTTAACTCATCAACCTCAAAGTTAAGGGCACAGAAATAAATTTAGCCACAATGTAAAATATCTTTTTCGTAATTTTATGGTTTTTGTATATGATCTTTGGTAAAAATAGTTGATCTGCCCTGGCCTTGATTCTTCAAATGAACGTCTCCATGTTCTTGATTCATTACTTCATTTTCTTATACATGGCTTAGTTTAGAGTGAATGTGTATATGTTCAAACTAGATATAAGTGGTGGTCCAAAAAGATGATGAGACCACTAATTATAAACTGAGTGAGAGTGAATACTCAAAGATTTGTACGATGTATTGCTGATATATCTGGGCCTGTGCTGCCCTGTCTGATCTTTACCCTAAAATAGAGTAATGAAAATGATTTGTTTTAAAATAGTGTTGTGCTTTCCAATCTCTTCCATTGACAAAATTCGAATTCACATAGTGTATATTATAAATATTATAATGCCATAGTTCGTCTGATCTCTAGTACCATCTATGTTTATATTTCTTTGAGCATCTGGGTTACTTGCAACTCTTCTATCTGTACCTTTCCACTTTGCATGTCAAAGGTATATGCTCTCACTTATAAGTAAATGAGCTTTATATCATCTGAGCAAAGTTACGGGCGATCACTGAAGTTTCAAGAGCTACTTAAACTATATAAAATTGATGTGATGCATTAATTTATGTGCACTCACTCAGTAATAGAAAACTCATCTCGGGGGAAGTTATGGTTACTAAAATGAGAAGGTCTACTGAAATGATATAGGATTATGGATGTGGATCACATGCACTCACTTCAGTCTTCGCTAAAATTTGACTATTGGAATAATAGATAAATTGCAAATTTGTGATAAAAAAGTCTCGTGTTCTGTTATTTAGCCATTTCTTTAGATAAATATTGCCAAACTGTTAGTACAGTAATCAGTATTTTTTTTATCACCATATACCGTAAGAAATACACACTGTACATACAGAACGAGATAATGGAAAAGAGAGGAAAATAATGCATTTCAGGGTGAAAGGGGACACGATAACGTCTTTCTGCACCAGGACATATTCATGCGAAATCTCTAATTCTTCACTTTAAATGGGCTATACAAATACAATGGCATAATAGCAACAGGAACATAGGGTACAGGAGAGGCTTTCAGCACTTGTGTTCACCCTTCCAAAAAAATTAGATGTACTCAAGTTGTATGTGTTTTTACCACTTTTATGCTATTTAAATACCAGCTAAAGGCTAAAAAGTAGGCCTTGTATTGTGACCACCTTCAAACAAACCTGCAGTCTTCTTCAGGGGCCACGAACCACTGACATACTCAATAGTTGGTATACCCACTATTTTATCTTTTTGGACTTTATATACTGTGTGCACCCCACATCAGGAGGAGAAAGTGCTTTTCGTGAAAAACAACAATCACCCAACAGTCAATAAAATGAGAATTTAGCAAAATAAGATCAATTCATGCTCACTAAGTATTTTCAGTTGCAATTCAACATTTTCATTGTTATGTTTAGAGTTTCGTGATTGACTAATAATAGTTGTTTCACAAGCTACACTATTGTAGGGTGAGCCCTATAGGGGCCCTTGATTGCCATGCAAACAGTCGTTGTCCGTAGGTACTTGTACATTACTGGTAAATATTCATTAAAGATTATCTCATGTGCACTAGTCCTATGAAGGATGAATTGTTATATGATGCATAGGCTTTGGTATAAGTTTGGTATATTTCACATTTCTGTTGTGATTTGTGTCTTTTCTGTTATATTACTGAATATGAAATATGAATATATTACTGAGCATGAACTATGATAGTGAAGGGAACACTAAAAATTCATATTTATTACTAGACGCAAAACTATGGAAAACCAAAAACTAAAATTGGTTTCGAATTCCCAAGCAAATGTTGTTAATACTTAATTTTAAGTTTTTGGTGTCAAGACAATGAACCTTCAAAAATTTGATAACAACATAGTCTCCTTTCATGCAATAAAAATATCTCTTGACACCAACAGGCATTATCTATAGCTAATCATACATTTAATAATCATAAAAGTTTCATCTCATGCTATGAAATGATAAACCATAATATCATGAAAAGACTTTGTAAATTCTCTCCAGTTTATATATTTCATATTTCTGTTGTGATTTATGTGTCTGTTCTATTATGTAACTGAGTGTTCAAACAGAAAATTCAACAAATCCATCTTTAGATGGTGAAAAGTTTGGAAAACTCTTAAAAGTGGGCCTGGGTTTCTAAGCAAGTGTTGTTAGGACTTGATAAAGTCCCAGATTCATTTCAATTTTTGTACCGGGACAATGAACTTTCAAGTCTTTGGTGTCAACATAGACTCCATCTATGCAATACCTCTGTCGTTTTTAAATCTTGTTTGACTCTGACTGGGCATTGTATCGACTTGGCTTGTGACATAGCTGGGTGGTGACCTGACAAGAAACTAAATTGTATCGGAACTTACAAGCACATAACAGAATGATAAATACTTTATGCGTAGCATGTTAAGTGGTATGCTGTAATATAAGTTTATATTTTTCATGCAATAACTGTATTTCAGACTGCACGAATCCATAGAATGACATTTCAATTGCTGTGCAAACATTTGTTGCCGATGAGTGATCAATTACAAGAATAAAATGCCATGTTGTCTAGGAATATGACATCACAGTTTTATGACAAATATACATTCCACGAGTCTTTGATCATTTCTTGCCACACACAGACAATGTTTCACATGTCATGAAAGTGATAAATTAAAGAAGTCATATATCAGCCACAATATTAGTATTATAGTATTATTGGAAGTAATGACCTGCCCTAAAATTTTTGTGCAATAGTTTTATGAAAGGACATATTATATACGGCATAATATCAGCAGATTACACTGGCTTCCCGACTTGTAATAAAAAGATAAATTATATAATTTATATCTCTGTATCATCACAACTGAGACATTCTTAATATCATTTTAATGATAGGAATTTTTGTCACTCCGTAACGTCATGGAGTGACATGCGACTAGTTGTGCTGTATAATTGTGCTGCTTCCTGAAAAATGTTTGTTGTACAATAAATGTAAAGATTAATATTTCTAGAATACAGAGACAAGTTATTATAATTGATATGTCATGAAGCTTTGGACAAAATTTGGTTGATATATTGCAGTCATTTTATGCATTCAACTTTTTGTCACTCCGTGACATCACTTGTTTTGTCTCGTCGTTTGAAAAATATTTGGTTGAAAGTGAAAAGTGAATTATGGTAAATACATCATTGTTACTGCTATCTATTGGCATTTCTTAAAGTAGCAAACCATCAAGACCTTGATATAGTAAAATTGATTATATGTGTGAAATGTCACTCCGTGACATTTGTGGAATTGCTGACCATCTGTTACTCGTAGCTTATTGTTAGCTTATTATTTTGAGGGTGGGGTGCAAGACTTGACAAATTCTAAAAAAGGGGTGCGGCTTAGAAAGTTTGAGAACCACTGTCTCGACTAAAGCCATTATTTTGCTCAATGAGAACCCACATGTATAAAAAAAATAAAGGAGAGAATCTACATTATAAAATTACTCAATCATAATAAAGTAGATGTTTTGTTATGCAAATGACAATGCTTACAATAATGGAATTTGACATCTTTTCTCAAGAGTAAAGTTTCTAACTTTTGGTAAAGCAAAAAAGTTTCAACTTGTAGGGAAGTCATTGTAAATTATATGAAATGTGAATTCCATGCTTTCTGCACCAAAACAGATTCACGCGAGGTACTTATTAGGCCTTTGATAGAAGTAGGGGCTGCATTACGGACCCCGGTTTAGGAACCATTGATGAGTGGTCAATTACATAAGAATAGAATTCCACGTTGTCTACGCTAGGTATATGACATGACAGTTTTGTGACAAATAGACGTTCCATTCCACAGCCACACACAGACAATGGTTTCCATGTCATAAAAGTGATAAAATATAGAATTCATGTATCAGCCTCAATATATCTATTATAGTATTGAGGTAAAAACTAATGAATTAAATACATCTTAAATTTTTAGGTTTTGTGCAATATTTATATAAAAGAACAAATTATATATTCTTCCTGAAATTGCATAATATCAGCAGATTACACTGGCTGTTCAACATGTCATAGAAGTGCTAAATGGTGGAAATTAAATCTTAGTATCGTCGTTACAGAGACTTTCGCGGGTTTCTAAATCTTCTCTTCCAACTTTTCAAGTTTTTTATCCAGCTAGAATGAAATCACTACATGCTTACTCTGCGTCAGTCCCATTTTTATTACTAGGCAAGTCATTTGGAAATGCTTGAAAATTAAATTTAAGAAATATTTATAGTTATATAATAGTTTTTTCACAATCTACAAGAAGAACAGGGTTTCTCTAATTGCGATGGAAACAGGTTGTCTATGGTGAATATTCATAAAAGTTTCATCTCATGTGCACTAGTCCTATGAATGAATAAATTTTGATATGATAAATAGACTTTGTGAATCATATCTATGAATTCTATATTTCTGTTGTGATGCAGGTGTCTGTTCTATTATTCAACTGAGTATTTTAATAAAACGTATGGTAAGGGGGCCACAGAAATGCATTGTTTTAACTGGACCAAAAAGTGGGCCTGAATGCCCAAGCAAGTTTTGTGACTTGATAATATCCCAGTTTTATTTCAAGATTTTCATATCAAGACAATGAGAAGGTCTTTGCTGTCAACATAGTCTCCATCTATGCAATACCTCTGTCGTTTTCAAAATCCTGTTTGACTCTGACTGGTCATTGACTTGGCTGGGCGGTGCCCTGACAAAAAATTTAGATGTATTGAAAGTTACAAGCACACCACAGAAAGGTATATATATCATCTTTGCGTTATGCTTAGCATGTTAGATGGTATGCAGTAATATAAGTTTATAATTTTCATATAGTAAATTGTATTTCAGTTGAGTTTCAATTGCTGTGCAAACAATGGTTGCCGAGGAGTAATCATAAATTATATAAGAATAAATCTACATTCTGTCCGCGCTGGGTATTTGTATTATTGGAGGTAAAACCTCATGACTTGAGTAATCCTAAAATAAAATCCTTTTATGTTTTGTGCAACAGTTGTATGAAGGAACAAATTATATATCCTTCCTAGTGCTATGTCATAATATTAGTGCCCGATATGTCATAAAATGATTTTTCAGAGAGTTTTTCAGTTTTCCTAATTCTTTAAAAAGAGTTTTGACCTCAAAACTCCTGGCAAGCTGGCTACAACAATCTGGGTATGATATTTTCGTTCACCCAGTGAACATGAAATGTAATACCTATACCTACCAAGTACCATATATTCAGTGGCGCAGCTCTCTGGAAATTTAGGAAGACTGAAAAAGTGGCTGAAAGTGTATTTGCTTCTTAAAAGCTGATTTTTTTATATATACATTTGATGATTGCCATCACGTCCTAAAACGATTACTTAACAAGCATCATTTTATCAATCCCGCAAATTTCGTATGTCACAAACAGGGGAGCGGCCATAGGAGCAGCAGGTTGTAGAAAGCGATAGATAAATAGGTTTAATGATTTAAATAAAAATAAACAAAATGTCACCCTTACTTAATACTTGACTTTAAACTTTTGTACAAAACCTTCGCTAAAAAAACACCCCCGCCAACGCTCAAAATAAGAAAGTTAGTAATTATTCAGATAAGGTTGGAAATACAGAAATGTTCAAATCATTCCGAAACCTAACTGGATAATTACTAGTTTGTTATTTTTAAACGTCGCTGGGGACGTTTTTTGCAAATATCACATTTTTGCAATGGTGGCGAGGGCTTTGTACAAAATACCCTCAACTTCCTTCATTCTCATGTATAACAACATCTATATTAGGTATATCCCTCGGATTATTTCCGAAGTTAAGCGAAAGGGGCATCGTTTGCAGAAACTCGCCCTTGGCAGCAGAAGAGTTGGGCATGCCCCTGGTCACAAGTCAATTTTTTCGCAGGATGCGAGGCTGGATGGATGTGTTCAATGTCTAACTGGCACTGTACACACCTTGCTTACCTTTCAGAACTAAAGCATTACAAAAAATAATTCTATTAATTTGTTAACTGCTGATTTATTGATAACCTAAGTATTAAGAGTAGGTAGGGATTAGTTCAATTGCTCAATCGCAAATTTCACATAATTTAGGAATAACATTCATGAATTAATGTAAATAAATTACGACTTGGTCATAGCAAATTATCTGTGTTAATAGCGTGAGCCTATGAGAAAGCTTTGATTGCAGTAACCTCTATAGCCTAAATTTACTTCAACTTATCCTGTAGATCAGGACCTGGAGGTTGCAAACCCAGAGGAGGGCCCTTATTGGATTTTATACGTCACTACGAGTAAACCAATTTCACACAATGTACTATATATATTGCCCCTCTGTAGACTTTTGATTGGAAACACGGGGTTGCAAAAAATTTTAAAAGGTTGGAAGGGTTGTGAAAATGCGTCATATTAAACTTTGATAACCTGTAATAAATAATTTTTATTTGTTTAAGTAATTTTTATTTTATTTTTTTTAACTACCCGTATGTAATTTATAACTTCTGTATGGTTGTGTGTGTGGGTGCGTGTGTGAGATATTTCCATTATTTTGAGTGAGTGAACACGTACCACTTCTTCTTGGCAAAACCTTCCATCTTATATACATTCTGTACGTTTTAAACCTTATCTAAGGTTTTGTTTGCTCTCCTGATTTCATAATCAGTTTTCATTTATTTTTTTTACCAATCATTTTATTGTCTATTTCTAAGTCAGCCTATTTCTGAGTTGTGTTCTAGCATTGAACACTGAATAATTTATTTTATTTATTGGATAGGAATTTAAAATAGGTTACTTACTAAGTCTATTTCATATATAAGATAGCTTACTGGCTATAGAAGATTTATGTATGTGGTCTGTTGAAGAAGCCATGACTGTACATTTTACATATTTATCTCAGGGAAGAGGAAAGGCCGCTTAATCGTATGATTAACCACGGCTTCTCATCCGTTTACCAGTTTGTGTCTGGTAAGGATTAGTTAGTTAGGTATTTTTCCAGATGCATTGATGGTGTATGAAGTCGTGGGTGACCAGCATTCACGTGACCCACTCTACAGTGACGAGGGTACAGCATTCCGGTGGCGAGCGTATTTCTAACGCTTAGTACGATGAGCCACACCGTCGCGGCGTACTTACATGAAATGCCATTTGATGGAAATAATAATTCCTTATATGGAAAAACAGGATGGCAGTGAATGCAAAATGTGTTATCTCTCTGTGAAGCCCTGTAACCAAATTTATAGTGAACTTGTCAGCTTTAAACTGTCATGTGTAGTCTGGCATTATTATTGTTAACATGGGGTTGGAAGGCATGCTATGGTTATTTTTAATTTTGTTTTTCCAGGCTGAGATTTTTTGTTTTCATTGTTTTCGTAACTATAACTTTCTCTGACTTTTCAAAATTTGTTCTTTTATGTTCAACAGATATTAAATATTATATATAATTATACTTGAAATTAGTACTTGGCAGCATATCTCCCACGTTTCGACTTTTGTCTGGAAAAAATGGCAGATCAGAATCAACCACAAGAGGGAGCTAATGTGAACATTCTAGGTATGTATTTGTAATTTTTACATCAAAAAATTTCAGAACAAGCTCGTCATTTAGAACATAAGTTATGTTTATATCTTTTTGATGTTTGATTACTAGTTGCAGTATTGCTCACTAATTTAGTTCAATGGCTCAAGCTCTGTTAGAACCTTTTTTGAAAAGGACGCTGACGCTATAATGCAAAGGACGCTGACCATAGCTTGAATCATAAACCTATATTTTTGTTTTATCAGAAGAAATACATAATATGGTTCTTAAAATATACTTTGTTTCAGGGGCACACATCGATGAACTGCATGCAGGACATGTAAATCAGATTGTTGCTCAGGCAGACGTAGTTCAAGCTCAAGCAGAAGTGATTCATGTAGACAATGTGAACCTTCACATGCATTTTGGAGATAATGGTAATTTTTTTTAATATAGGGTGTGAATGGCATGTTCATACATAGTTGAGACATACGTACATAGTTAGGAAAATTCAAGTGAAAATACTTTTGTCTCTCTTTGCTGTCTCACTCTGATTTCCCTGGTAAAATGGACTATTTGAGATGAATACCGTATATGCTCGTTTTACCGCACAATCTTGATTAGAGGCCCGTTTGAATAGCCGCCCGTGTGAACAGAACATAAAAATAAATAAGGGCCGGTGATTGAATACCCGCCCGATGTAAAAGCTGATTTTTCAGTGGTATAGAATAATAGGAAATAAGAAGCGCTTTTGTCACAACGCTGTTGAATTTTAAGCGCCGGTAGATAACACTCACGCCTTAGGCGTCCACGTACATAACAGATAGCATTGATTACGTAACACCATGGTTCTCAAACTGGGCGTCGCGACGCCCAAATGTGTCGTTTCAAATGATAGGGCATCGCAAAACTTTTCTTCTTTTGCGAATTTGTACCTGCGGTGCGTAGAATAAGTCAAAATACTCGTTATTCTCGTTTAAATCATAATTGAAAACTGGAAATAACAATATATTAATTATTGTAACGATCGAAAATAACAAGCGCCCGTGCTTGAATAAGGGCTGGTTTGAATAAGGGCCCGGTAAGTAAGTTGGTTAAAAAAAATAGGGGCCCGGGCTACAAAACGAGCAAATACGGTAATCTCATGTCGACTTGTTACTTTTCGCCAATGAATTTCTTTATACTTGCAGTAAACTCGGGCGGTTTTTAATTTTTTATTGGATCTCCGTCCTAGGAGACCCTTGTTTTTAGTCTTTCTGTCTGTTTGTCTGTGTTTAGTTGTAGCCTCTAAACTACTGTGCCGATCTGGTTGAAATTTCTCACATGGCTTATGCTGTCACCTTAGGAATGTGTGCGTCATCGAAAGTCTGGATTGGTGTTTTGTTTCCAAGGTATCAGAGATAAAATACGCTGACCGTCTAGTTTTTCACAATTTGTCAACAATATCTTGTAAACAACCTCCAAAATTAAAATTTGGAGATTGCTACCACTCGCAGAAGTAAATACTCTTTCAAACAAGCCATTTTTCATGTCGTTAATCCAAAAACAGGTGAAGCCTTAGAAAATTTAGTGAACATGATTACTTATTATCCTCAGTATATCGCTCAAGAAAAGAATACCACTGAGACGTGCAGTGCTCAAAATGAACTGGCAGTTTTGTTATCCCAGTCTCCGCAGTACGCAGTTGTTATAGGTGCAATTTTGGTGGATGGTAACGGTTTACTGAAATGCTGGTCCCCTCATGAATCAGTGGAGATCTTGGGCGGCTACCGGCTTGTATTTTCTATGGTTATGTATGTAATATTAAAATATTATGCTTGCCATTGACTTTCAATAAGTTTCCGTGAACTAGTGCCTTTCATACTAATAGGACGCAGAATTCGTTGTGGCGAGTGTTATTGGTATATTTATCGTCACCAGTCGACAAGTGTTTATGAAATTTAAACTAGGTATTATAATGCTATTGGAACTTCAGTTGGAAGACCTTAGGAAAAAGCTATCTAACCATGCTGGAGTGATTATTTGTTTTATGACACGAGTAAACTTTAAAAAAGACAAATTTAGGCAAATAAAGTTCATCAAGGTGAATTGAAATTTTTTTTTTATCACGCTTCCTTTAAACCTAATGGACAGCCCCGAAATGCTAAATGAATTAACACGGTTTTTGGAAGTTTCTTTGTACAGACATGCACCATATGTTTTGTTTGCTTATAGCATAAAAAAGGGGACAGCCACAAAGAGTGCTTTGTGTCAATTTATATTAAAAGTTTTTGTTAAAAATATTCTTCTCCACAACCATGGTCCAGAAAATTAGGTTACATCTGGATATGAAAAATGTGTTATCGGACAATATATAGCACTGACATGCTCAATTAATTAATGGTAATTTTTTAGGGGAAAGTCTGGATGGTAGTTTTGGTTTAGAAAAATTGTACTTTTATCACGCAACATAATCCCGGTATTGTCTAACTTTATACTTTTATTTCAGCAGCACCACCTGCAGCAGCACCACAAGCTGAACTACAACATGATGCGCCTGCACCACAACATCAAGTGCAGGATGATGCACCATCTCCCGAACCAAAAATGAAGAAAAAGGGAATTTCCTCTTCATCAGGTATGAACCAAGAATAATGTCGAGTATTTTCATACAGAGCAATATAGAACTAATTTATCCCATCTTAGGTGAAGTGGGGAAACCAATTATATTCAACTTGTGGCACTGACATAGTTTCAATGCTCTAATTCAGAGGTTCTTAACTGGGGGTAAATTGGACTTGCAGTTGGGAGACATTTTGTATGCAATAAATTCATACTTCTGTTCACTAAGACAATATAAGTTTCATTACATAATCAAATGTGGCTTCTGAGCATGTAGAGCAAGTGTGGGCAATTACTTTTTTGAGTTGGCCAGTTCCAGATAACAGACTTGCTTATTGGACAAGAGGCTCAATATGAAACTAGGAATTAAAACAGTTTATTTGCAAAAAACTAGCGTAACAGATAATGTACAACAAACATCTATTGTACCAAATGACACAATGATAAATCGGACTAATGCAGGCTACTGCAGGCGTCCAAAGGTTTGTTCAAATCAGGCTTGAAGCTGCTTGTGCTGATTTTTTAGACCACTCGTAGGTTTGAATACGTTAGAGGAGATCGGGTTTTGCTTTAGTTAGTCTTCATACTTCGGAATAATAATTCAAGTTGCATCTGAGGTATATGTGGGGACGGACTGAAAGTAGGCACTTGAAAATTAGTTACTTTTTTAGGCATTTTAGAAAAAAGGAAAATGGACATAATTAAGATGATAAATTAGTTAGAAAATGTAAAATTAAATGTTGATGTCAAGTCCAGTTGGATAATTTGTTTTAACATCCATATTTACGAGGCGGTATTAGCCCGCTTAAGCAAGATTTAGAAATTAAATTAACCTAAATACTTTTGTAAAATTTGTCATTTTGGTATGTCAGCAAGAACCATAGGCAAATTCTCCCGGAATTTGAAATGTTCATTTAGTGACGCCGGACACCATTTCCAAGAAAAACAGCACAGGTCCCGCGATATCAGATACTTGAATAGATACTTGAATGGCATTCTGAATATTTAGTACAGCGTTTCCTAACCTTTTTTGGTCGCAGACTAATTTTTCACCGGTGAAAACCTTTGCGGACTCAAGGTGCGTTTATTGCAACCGTTCGTGTGAAGAAGCAATAAAACCAAACACAACGGAATTTGAACGAATTTCAAAATCGGAATTTCGCGCAATTACGCGTCCGTAAGCAGAGTCGATTTTTTTAGTGTATAATGGCCTTTTCTATCGCACTATATTCAATCCATGGCAACGACGAGAATTTAAAATGTCTTCCTATTTTAATTGTGTTCCTGGTAACTCGCGGTTGAGTCGACTTACGACAATGCCATAGCAATCTGCTAACATATTGCCCGATTATATTTAGTTTTGATACATATTCTTAGAGATCTTGCAAATTTGTTATCGCCGTTATAAAAATCCTATCTGCTATAAATTTCCAAAAGTACAACTTGAATTAGTTCTTATTAAATATATATTTAAAGTATATTTCTAAATAAAAAATAACGCCTTACTTTAATATTAATTTAATGGTAATCATTTTAATCTGCGGTTGTGTTGACGAAATAAAAGCAATACTAATCAGAAAATATGATGACAATCCGTGGACACAAAAATGCGTGGTAATGTGCCCGATTATATTTTGTTTTGATTCGTATTTTTGTGAATTCAACAAAACTGAGCTGTTCGTACAACACCTATGGCGCTCCAGTACTGTACGTACCAATGTGGAAGCCTAAGGGAAAAAGCCCTGGTACATATAATACTCCAGTATCACCCGAAATTTTGCGATTTGCAATGTCTAAAGAAGCGTTTATAATCGGTCGCGTACAATTATAAAACAAAAGTTATGGTGTTCTCCGTTTTATTTAAATTTTTTTGTATTGCCCTTTTCAATTTAGAATATTTGGGTTGCCACCAATACCACCTACTAAAAAGAAATTATTTCTCGTTGTTCGAACTCGCGAGAAACACCAGGCGTGTGTGCTCGGGTTTTCGTCGCCGTCGGAAATTCGCAAGTGAGTTGTGAAATCCAATCGTTTCGACCTGTCGCGTCACCTGTTACCAAATTTTCGTATAGTGAATTGCTATTCTAATAGTTGAATATTCGAATATATGCCCAGCCATACTCGGTAACTAGTAATAATTGACTTGATTAATGTTATGTGAATAAACTTGCTTTTTATGTTTTATGTGAATTTTAACGTAAATCGTAACTTGGCTGATAGTTAACTTTTGCAAAAACGTTTGCGGCCCGCAGTGAATTTCTGGCTAGTTGCGGACCCATTCAAACACTTCGCGGCCTCATTTGGCACCGCGGATTCGGGTTGGGAAACACTGATTTAGTATAATGATAAAATCAAAGGTTATCAGATGTAACAATGTGTGAACACGCCACCGTTTTTTTTTTGGTTGACGATCCTGCCCATAAGTCTGGGAGCTAGGGGGAAATTACAAATTTTCCAGAACTTCATTTTATCCTCTGATCTGGAGTTCCAGCTTCAATACCATTGAATTTTGTATGTCATGAAATCTTTGCGAAAGTGAAACTCAAATTATAATATAAGCGAGGTATATAGTTACAGTAAGCCTTGTTTCCTCATTTTGACCCTCTAGCACCATGCGACGAGGAGGGAGTTATCACATACATGCATTAAACAGAGCGAATATGACTCCCAATCCTGTGATGTTTCTCTGTGCACGTTCGTATTCATTAGAACTGTTTAAATAGATTTTAATCTGAAAAATTAAAAGAAGTCATTGAATTATAATTTAAAAGTATGCATCGTCAGTGTTTGATTATCCCACCCATCATACTGAATAGGTGTAGTAGGATGAAAAACAGTTTTTTTTTTTTTTTAATTTTTTTTTTACAAATTTCATATTTTCAATTTTTTTTGCTTTTGAGATTTTTTCTCATTTCAAGCGTGACAACGATAGGCAACCATAGAATACCAAATATGGAAAATTTTTCTCTCTAACCTTATACAACATTTATCATATTCAAATTCAGGTTTGTCATCGCATATGCAAAGCAGAGAGCAGCGAAACGTAAATTTGAAAATAAGCAATGAAGATGTGCTTGTGGCAGGTGAATGTATTTATAGTTTGTTCTCATGTAGTGCTATTGGTTTCCAGTTAATCGAAATTAGAAATGCTACATTTAGTCAACATGGAGGCAACCCTGAAGCTTTTATAAAATGTGTCAGATCCGCCTTGCAGTATCACATACTATGACTTTTTTTATTACAAATGAAATCGGTTGAAAGTTGACATGGTAGTTTTTCATACCGAGTGTTATCTCACCTATCTGGACTCTGGATATGTTTTCATACCCTCAAAGTTGATAGTTCTCTCTAAACAGCTGCGTTGTCTGTATCACGAGATTAGACATAATGCTGCTTTTTTCACTGTCAATAAATTTCATTTTATAAGTTCATCCCTATTCATTATTCTTCATTTCAGGTTCTGCAACATATTTGCAAGCAGAGCAAGATGCCAATGTTGAAATTGCTTCATCAAACATTCACATGACTGCAGGTAAGCACTTGGTAATTGGATTGTTTGTAAGTTCTTGAACAGATTAGTCCAGTGGTTCCCAACCTTTTTTTGAGTGATCCATATTTAAAGGATAAATTTTGTAACATTTCACGTTGCAAGAATATGCTCTAATACTAAACGTGTGTGGTTGCATGATTGTATATCAAATGTAAGTTGACAAGTTTTAACACTTTGCTAATTCCCACATTTCAATTATTATTGATAACACTTCAATACAAAATAAACAATTAAATTTCCTAGAAAATAAACTGAATAACTTCTAATTCTTTGTTCAAAACAAAGCGACCCAAGAGCATTTTCAGGCGACTCCGCTGAGGATCGCGACCCCTAGGTTGGGAAGCACTGAATAAATAGTTCCTCTTATTTGTTTCAAATCACAGTATTTTCCACGTTTAATACGCACTTTCAAGGTGACATGTTGTCTTCTTAATATGAGGGTGCATATTATGCACCGACAAAAATGTAAAAAATATTAGTCGATATTTCATGCTCCACTGACTAATAATTCTCACATATATTAGTCATGACTTATGAGTCTTTTTTAATTAGCAAAGTCTGTTGGATCAGAACATGCTTGTTTCGGGAGAAGCATAATAGTCAAACAAAAATTTATTGTTAATAAAAGTAGCAAGAGTCCTAAACAATTCATTAACTCAAGCATTGAAAAAATTGTGAATTAAAGTTAATAAGAATGAGCTGTACATCTGTTAACTGCTGTCGTTGTATCCCCTGGGTTGTTTCTCTAACTTTGTACAATCGGCATAAATCACTAAATGGGTATGTTTATTATAGATGGAGATTGAAAATTCTGATGCTCCATATTTTAAAATAATCTATGTATTGGTGGTATATTATACTTGAGGCCTCTCTAAATAAATTTTTTAGGTGAAGCAACGATAACTAAAGGGAAAGGAGCAACCACACATTTTCATGGCCCTGTCAACATCAACATAGAAAATACAGGTAATTAATTTTTTTTTTGAGTTAGACCAAAGTGATTGTCAAAATGCTATTGCTTGCTAATTTTGATATAAAAGCAAGCTTGGGGGCATGGCGCATTGTACTAAAAAGATAAGAACAATGCTCACCACCTCACCTCAGGTTCATCTGTGTGGGTTCGCAAGTTCTAATTTTTTGGAGATAATTATATGCGAGAGGATTACTTGACTTCCTGTCACCAGAGGGTGGTTCACATAATTGCTGGTTGGTTACGGCTTCATCCACCATTAAATTCCTGTATCTGACTGAAACAAATAACTTGAACTGGTAACTGTTCAAGAGGTTATGGGTGATTGAGCGGGCTTATTGTCTTTCTTTTCCTAAACATCTTAATCCTATCCTATAGTGTGGCCCAAGGTTGTTGGCTCCAGGGGCCACAAAATCATTGCATTGTTTGCGGGCCAAAAACTTTTATTGTGCGAACACATTGAACAGTATCATTATTTATCAAGCTAACCCATGCAAAAACTTCCTGAAACTTGCGAAAGTATTTCCATATCAACATAGTTTAAAATTTCAGACTCTTCATAATGGAAAAAGTGCTTCCACAAATGTATGTGCTTTCGAACATCGTTAAGGATTTCAAAGCAAAATCCTAACTTTGAAAAATGATCAATGCTCACAAGACACAAAATGCCGTTTAAAATTAAATTCCCTTGTCACAGACACAACTTGCCAACCTATCAAGCAAGCATTGGTGGTATTTTCCATCCCACATCCAGTTAAACGTCTGGGTGAATTCGTCAGCTTTCTTTTCAAACTCATGTTTACAAAATAACCGCAATTTTACTTTGATAAGAAAAAACAACTTATTAAACATTGATAACGCATTTTGCTCTATTCGAAAATACATAGTGGTATATTGACAGCCTGAAGGTACGCAAACTTCCTGCACTATTTGTATGTCTAACTACTGTCAAAGCGACAATGAGAATGTCTGTCACTGAGGATTTTATATCTTCTGGTAATGATGTCTGGCTCGCTTTTGGCCACCACGATGGAACAGCTTTTTTTGTGATGATAAAATCTCCAAAATGTTGACTTTTATTACATGGCTAGATAATTAACTTTTTCAAGCATAAATTCATATTTCTTTCAAGATTCAGCTTTCTTGCATCCTTCAACATCTTCAGTCCCGATCCATCAACCATCGCCAGTTGCTGCAACATTCGTTACTGTCTATGAAGTGGAAGCACCCTCACCAGGTATGTCTTGATGTGCCTCAAACAGTGGTTCCCAACCTTTGCCTTGCCTGTGATACCCCCTTTTTGGGGGTTTTAGCACTCATAGCCCCCATGTTTATCGTTCCAGTGGTATTTATAGTTGTATTTTGATAGGTAGATTTGAATTCCTATTATGTTGTAATAATTCATGCTCAACAAATTGAAACACCCTGTAAAATAACCTTATCGAGAAATGGATGGGTTTCCGTGGTGAAAAGTAAAATCAGTTTTGTGTGTAGCAATATATCCCCTTTGAAATCCTCTGTGGCCCCGTTGGGAGGCCATGGGCTCTGCCCTAAAGCATACAAATCTTTGTTGTCTTAATAGCATACTCCCCTTACGAAATAGCCAATGTTCTTTGCCATAATTGTCAGAAATGTTATTGCTATTTATCCTAATCTCTGGGGTGAGCTACTCTATTGTTCAATATTTCTTGTATAATTTCATCCATTTATTTTACTCCATTCATATTTAAAAATTATGACCAATTTTGTTAGTATGTATTTTCAAGGCGATTCTTCATGTTAGTTTAAGTATAAATTTACAGTATTTCAGCATGTGTGTCTGAAACGAGCTCGAGACTTATAAAAGTTGAAAACCCAAATACAGCCTACTTCATTAGTATCAAATTTTCAAGAATTAGCCTTTTAGATTATTGAAAATCTATCATTATGCTAACCTATTCTTTTTTTTTTTCAGGCCCCCTAAAGCAAGCAAAAGAAAAACTTTTTAGAGGTGAGCATCTTCGATTGAATACCAATTCTTCTTTAACAAACCAATATTACTATTTCTTACACAAAAATGAAATATATTTTTGCAGCAAACAGGTGTAGCGTTGCAGTGGCTTGGCTTGACGGTTTTCTCATTGTGCAAATCTTAAGAAACATGCTCGATATCGCACCCCCAATTAACTAGCATGGTTTCAGACGATTTTTCCTCTACGTTATTGTTGGAGGGATACCTGAACTGCTCCTGGTTATTGTAGGTGGGATAACTGAACTGCTGGCCACTCATTATTCAAATTGGCACTTCTATGTGGGGCACATTTAGCCTGCCGCAGGTTGCACACCTCTGACCTAGAGTTTTGTTATTTAATAGTGATGTCGATGACGTATTTTCCTTGGTTCATAACTCTTGTGACATCACCGTTTTGTTGTGATGTTACATAAAGGTATTATATTAGTTAGTGAATTTATTTTTGAATACTTTAACTGGTACAAACATAGCAGTAGTTGTGTCATTTAATTATGTATGAAAAGTAGATTACCGGTAACATGAATCGTAATCAATGTAAACATTTCTTCATATCTCATAGTAAAAAAAAAAAATATCCTGAACAGCAGGGCTTATTTGTCATTGCCTATACATACTATGTACAAATGCCAAGATTGTCGAAAATCGAAATCCTCTAGTATGATAAAAATCAGAAATATATAAGAATTAATAATATTCTTGTCTCAAGAGTCTTGAGAATCGACTGAAAAGAAGCTCATGCCAATGCTAAATTTCATAAAAAGCTTCAGACTGTAGATTCAATAAGATATAATTCAGCGGTTCCCAACCTTTCTACCCTGGCGGACCGGTAAAATTAGATTAAATTTACTCGCGGACCAGCAAAAAATTAAAATGGCCGGAACAGAAAAGAATAACATATTTTTGTCTAATATAATGCAATGCCAGGCACTCGATATGCTTCTAGATAATAAAAAAAGCACACTTAAAAACATTTCACACGGAGAAAAACTATGTGCCGACCAAAAATTAAAAATAAGTGAAACATAAAATAATACCATATATTTGTGTAATGAAATGAAGTGCTGGGCACCCATTATGCGTAGGAAAGGCACGCAATAAATATCTCACATAAAAAACAGGTACATGCCAAATCATGTACAAACGCAATAACTCCTGTGAGAATTTCGTTTCCAATATAAGATTGCAAAAGAGGCCTCAAAGAAGTGTTTGCAACACATAGCTCTGCAGCCGCGTGCAGTCGATTTCTTTGCTTCGTTTTAATTGAATTTAGTGATGAAAATGTTTTTTCGCATAACGCAGTAACTGGCTGAAAAGACAGACAACAGTTTGATTGCTCGATTACTTGGCGATGGGTATTCGTTATCAAGAGATATCTGAGTTTGTGATAAGTAATTCTTTTTTAATCTGGACTGTAAAGTAGAATCACCATTTTAATCAAGCCTTTTCTTTTTCATTGGGTTCATCATATTAATACCTCTACAGTTGATCGACGCCTCAAACAAAATGAATTTGCATTACAATGACAAAGTCGTCGATAACTTGGCAACAGGCTCAAAATCCTACTGTGTCTGAAAAAGATCTCTGCGGCCCATGCTTTTTTGCGCGTCTCGTGACCACGTGTGGGGTCGCATGTTTTACTGGAATATTATACTGTTCCTGACTGTTTTCTGGTTTAAAAAAGGAGATATGCATTACGTTTTATATGGATGGTCATATTAATCGGGAAAAGCACGCAGAACAGAAAAAGCACGCGTGCCGATTTTGAGGCTTCTTAATTTTGCGTGATTTGATGGAGCGCATTCGCGATGAATCGGAGTCTAAAAGAGTGAATGCTCGGCGCCAAGATGTCATGAATGACGGCGGAAGATAATTGCGTAATGAGCCAACGCAACTGTGTCTACGGTAAAGCGATTGTGACGGCATAAAAACATTAAAACAACATAATTTCTCGCGGATCGGCAAAGAAGCTTCGCGGACCGGCACCGGTCCGGAACCACTGGGATATATCAATAAAAACTTATTCACTCATAGCTTTTTTCAGACTAATTTTTGACTATTGCAACTAGACTAAAACTACTTGGAAGATCAAATAACTATTCAATTTATTTAATTTATATTTAATTTCGGAAACACAACTAAAATCTGACAAATAACTAGCAAAATTACGAAAACGACTTTGCTTGAAAACCTGTCTAGGTGAAATAAGCGTTTGAGCGACTGCTAAATGTGATTTGTTATTTCACCTTTGATATTTTGCTGATTAACCAATGCTGCGGAAATAAACAGTCACATGGGGAAACATACATTGACATAAACCCCATTCTTTAAATATTAAACAAACTATTCCACTATTCTCAAGTCTTAACTAAAATTGTTCTTTTCAGGTCGTAATGAGAGAAGCTTCATTGATTATTTCAATGAGAGGACATGGAACGAAACAGCAGTCAACATTATAGAAAACTATAAAGAACAAAACTTGGACGAACCTGACTTTGAGGTCAATCCTCAGCTGAAGCAGGCGAATGGTTTCTTTAGTGGTGAAATGGCACCTGAGACCACAGAGTACAGGAAGGAACAAGAGTTTGCTGTCACAGAGGCGAATGAAAATATTGGCGAAGTGATCTCACCAAATGAACTAGTCCAACAGCTATGTGAGGAAGGTTGCCGATGCGTAGGACTAGTGGGTCAAGCTGGAGGGGGCAAGTCAACAATGATGAAGCGTACTGCAAGAGGCGTTCTCGTTGCTAATGAACTGGATAACGAATCTAAAGCAAAAATAGGATTGTTTGCTCGGTTGTTCAAGAAACAGAAAAATGGATTCAAATTCGTTCATCACTTGAATTTCAGAGACTTTCTTGTTTCTTATGGTTTAACTCCAGAAGAAGCTTTAACTCCATGTACTCTGCTTTTCGGAAACTTTGCACCCAATCTATCAAAACAAACTTTAAGAGCGGGATATAAATGGCTTCAGAAACACCAATCAGAAGCAATTTTCTTCATTGATGGCCTGGATCAGGCTATATGGAATCTAGAGGGAAATTACAATAAAATGACATATACTGATAAATCAAGTACAGCCACAATCATGTTTAATATCTTATCAGGCAATTTGTTTCCCGATGTAACATTAGTTATTTCTTCACGTGAACACAGGATGGCATCCCTTCCTCTGAAGCTTCGACCTTCATTAATTATTGCTCTTGCTGGCCTTGAACGTGATGACACCAAAAAACTATTTACTGCAGTTGTAGGTGAAACAGGGGAAGAATCCTGGAAAAAGATGACATTTCAGTCACCTGCACTCGTGCCATTATCTTCTGTCCCTTTATTCTTGATTTTTAATGCGATCGTTCACAAATCCAACCCAAAGAATCTACCTAATACAATGACCGATGTAATGACACAGGTACTTCATATCTTCATGCGTTCCTCACACACTCAAGAGAAAATGAATAAAACAGCTTTTCACAGTTTGATGAAAATGTCCTTCGAAGGAACTCGAGAAAAGCGAGTCATTTTTACCAATAACGATCTAGAGAAAGCAGGACTTACAAAAGAAGTAGTAAGTGATCTAATCATAGAAGTACCTGGAGGCGGTACACTGCTGAATCAACGTCTTTTAGAAGGTGACACTCTGATGTTCTTCAGTCATCAAATCCTTCAAGAAATGTTAGCTGCTCTGTACATCGCCAACATGAATCTCGCAACTTTCCAAGCATTCGTCACTAACGAGATCCACAGAGATCACTGGTCCGTTGTTCTACGGCTCCTGTGTGGAACTGTTTTCGATCAAAAAATTAAAACTCAGATCATCAATGGTCTTACAATTGGTAAGTGCAATCAGGACATTCAAGTCCATATAAATTTACCATATTGTGCTAAAAGCTAAGAACACTTTTGCAATAAGCTACTCTGATTACCCTACTGTATGACTCTTTGGGATGACTAAGTGGTTAATGCTGAGTGATTGGCACGACGGAATACGCTCGCCACCGCACCTCCAATTGCTCTGCGGGGGTTCGCAGATTCGAATCCCATGCGGGCATAGTTATATGCGAGAGGATTGATGGACTCCTCGTCGCCGTGGGGTGGTGTACGTAACTGCTGGTCGGTTACGGCTTCTTCCACCATCAAGTCCCTGCATCTGAAAACAAAGAACTAACTATTCTCATACCTGACATGGAATGGTAACTGGATGAGAGGCCGTGGTTCGCCATATGGTTGAGTTGTCTTATCGGCTTTCCCCCTCCTCGAGATACATACATACATCCTATGTTATGCAACATCCACCATTTGTCATTCATAGAAAGTAATCATTTACCTAAAATACCAATGTATTAGTAACATAACGGGTGCCGTGGTTTGTGACATGAATGAGTAATTTTACAGATGTCACATTACCCAATGAGAAATATGTGATTCCTAGATATTTTAAAAAAAAATTTTTTTCTGCCAGTGGCTAGACAAGAGAAGCAAAATTGTCTCAAACGTGCACTCTCAACTAAGCTGAATCAATGTACGAGATCCTATCAGAAGTTGGAGTTGTTTGGTGCGTTATATGAAGCCAATGATGCCGACCTCATTAGATCCCATGTTCAGGAAATCCACTTCGAAAATGAGTCTTTCACTTCAGCAGGAATGTGCGCAATGTCATCTGTAATGCGACGTTGTGGCCATCTTGAACAAGTTCGCCTCGTCAATTGTGAGCTCAATGCAGAAATATTAAAAATCTTCGAGTTCAACTTGAAAGGTTCTATAGTGAAGGCAAGTGTTTAGTAAAAAACCTAATTTACATATTATCGTTGACGAAAATAATGCAAGGAATATGTTTACATTCACATTGTAAGATAAAAATGTATCTCCCATCAGTCAAACTACGGTATATTTAGTCGATTACCTTAAAAATGTTAAAATTATCAAAGTTATACCAACAGCGCCATGAACATATCTTAACTTGATTTTTTGCGTCAGATATTAGTTTGTATTGTATTCCAACAGGTGTCGAAACTTGATATCAGCTTAAATCCGATGTCCGTTGAAGCTTTTGATGTCTTCGGGTCAGTTTTGACAAACATTGAAGTGGGAAGACTTGTTATGCATGGCTGTTCACTTACAGAAGAAAAGCTTCATGTGCTCGGAAATCAATCACATTTACAGGTCGAAATGTAAATTTTTAGATGGTTCAATATTCCAATTCCCTAATACTTGGTTTTTATTTTTGTTAGTAAGTTCGTTCTGTTTTTTTTTTTTATATAATTTTGTTAAATTATTCGAACTCTATTAACATTTTAATATTCGCTAGAAAAGATCTTCCAAATTATATTTAATTAGTATAGTTACTATGAGGAATTAGATTTTTATCAACCTAACAGAGGTATTATATATTTCAGATCCACATTCTGGATGTTCGAAATATTACAAACATGACGTTTGATCTGTATCTTGCAATTGTCAAGTTCGCATCTGAACATGATGTCAAAGAACTTTTGATGGATCCGTGGGATTGCTTCAACGCAAGCAAACAGCAGCTGTTGGAACTGAGTAAATGGGAAGTTTGTGGAAAGGTAAACTAAATCTGAAACATTTGAAATGCCCCACATCCTTTTAACTCACTAATCAATCCTAGTGTTGTTTCTCGCCCAACTATGGCTTACAGGAAAGAGAACTCAACTCGCCTTGCAAACGTTGACTGTATACTTTTAAAAAGCCAGGCCAGTGTTGAAACATTATGGCCTGCATGTAGTACTAATATATTGTTGGCAAATTGTTTCTTTCTTATTATTTTTCTCATAAAACGCTATTTCATGGAATCATGGCTTTCACTATGAACGAGGCTCTGAATAAGCAGCTACTGATATGGAAGGGAGCTAGCTACATTGTCTGGAAAAACTGAAGTCTATCGTTTTCAGCATTGTCTGCTCCATTCATTTGGACCATGGTTGCGATGGTGATGTGTTTGTGGTTTGTAAATCAGTGTATCTACGAAGAGAATATCTTAGATAAATCTCAAGTCAGGTTTCACCAGTATAGTTATGCAGCTTTGGGGTTTTGTATTTTTATTCACCTAACAAACAATTTTATTTATCTCAGATCCAAGTTCTGGATGTTCGAAATATCACAAACATGACGTTTGATCTGTATCTTGCAATTGCCAAGATTGCATCTAAACATGATGTCAAAGAACTTTTGATAGATCCGTGGGATTGCTTCAAGGCAAGCGAAGAGCAACTGTTGGAACTGAGTAAATGGAAAGTTTGTGGAAAGGTAAACTAAGTCCAAAACCTTTGATATAGTTCTATTCAATTGGTAGTGCTTTTATTTTGTTATAAGAGACCGCAATCGTAAGTAATGTTGAACACAATTATATTATTATAGAAAGACTATTAATACTTTTAAGGTACAATAAGTCATCAGCTAAAATAGTCGGCTATAATAATAAGCGGTGAAAGTTTTTGTTCAACGCAAGGTTCTGAATCATAAAAGAGCATAAATTCCTAAAAGTGGGAAGAGTTCTGATAGAAGAGTTGCAAAGTCCCGAGCTCATAACTAGAAGTGTAAAGTAAAGAGTTCTGATCGAAGAGTTGCTAATTTTCCCAAAGCAAGGTCTCAAGTCCTCAACTGAACTTGTAGAGGATTCTGATTGAAGAGTTGCAAGTTTGCTCAAAGCAAGGTCCCGGGCTCTCAATTAAAATAAAAAATAGTACTGATAGAAACGTTGCAAGTCAGCTCAAAGCAAGGTCCCGGGCCCTCCTAAACTGGGTCTAGTCTCGGGTTCCAACTAAAATCCCGAGGGATTCTGATTGAAGAGTTGCAAGTTTGCTCGAAGTAAGGTCCTGAGCCCTCAACTAAAGGTGAAAAGAGTTTTTATAGAATAATTGCATATTTGCCCAAGTCAAAATCTCGAGCCCCCATCTAAAATTGGAAAAAATACTTGCAAAAGAGTTGCAAGTTTGCTCGATGCAAGGTCCCAGGTCCTCAACTACTGGTAATAGCAGAAAGAGTTGCAAGTTTGCTCAAAGCAAGGTCCCGGGCCCTCGACTAAAAGTGGAAAGCGTACTGATAAAAGAGATCTGAGGTCCCGTGTCCTTAACTTGACGTGGAAAGAGTTGCAAGTTTGCTCAAAGCAAGGTCCCGAGCCTTCAACTAAATGTGAAAAGAGTACTAATGAAAAGTTGCATGTTTTCTCTAAGCAAAGTCCCGAGCTTTGACTACAAGTGGAAAGACTCCAGATAGAATAATTGCAAATTTGCTCAAAGCAAGGTCGCGTGGTTTTAACTAAAATTGGAAAGACACCAAATAGGCGAGTTGCAAGTTTGCTCAGAGCAAAGAAGTTCTGATAAAAAAGTTGAAGTTTGCGCCAATCACGATCTTAAGACCTCAATTAAAAGTGGAAATAGTAATGATAAAACAATTTCAAATTTTCCCAAAGCAAGGTTCCGATCCCTCAACTAAAAGTTTAAAGGGTACTGGCAAAAAACTTGCAAATTAGCTCGATGAAAGTTCCCAGGTTCTCAACTAATAGCGGAAAGAGTTGCAAGTTTGCACAAAGTAAGGTCCAGAGCCCTCAACTAAAAGTGGAAAGAGTTGTGATAAAAGAGTTGCAAATTTGCTCAAAGCAAAGTCCCGAGCTTTGACTAAAAGTGGAAAGACTCCAGATAGAATAATTGCAAGTTTGCTCAAAGCAAGGTCGTGAACCCTCAAATAAAAGGGGAAAGAGTTCTGATAATAGAGTTGCAAGTTTGAGCCAATACAATCTTGAGCCCTCAACTAAAAGTGAAAATAGTACTGACAAAAAAGTTGCAAGTTTGCTTAATGCAAGGTCCCAAGCCCTCAAATAAAAGTGGGAAGAGTACTGATGAAAAAGTTGCAAGTTTGCTCAAAGCAAGTTCCCAAGCACTCAAATAAAAGTGGAAAGACTCCAGATAGAAGGGTTGCAAGTTTGCTCAAAGCAAGGTCCCGGGCCCTCAGCTAAAATGGGGAAGAGTACTGATAGGAGGGTTGCAAGTTTGTTCAAAGCAAGGTCCCGGGCCCTCAGCTAAAAGTGGGAAGAGTACTGATAGAAGGGTTGCAAGTTTGCTCAAAGCAAGGTCCCGGGCCCTCAGCTAAAAGTGGGAAGAGTACTGATAGAAAGGTTGCAAGTTTGCTCAAAGCAAGGTCCCGGGCCCTCAGCTAAAAGTGGGAAGAGTACTGATAGAAGGGTTGCAAGTTTGCTCAAAGCAAGGTCCCGGGCCCTCAGCTAAAAGTGGGAAGAGTACTGATAGAAGGGTTGCAAGTCTGTTCAAAGCAAGGTCTTGAACCCTATACAAAAAGCGGAAAGAGTTTGATAGAAGGGATGTAAATTTATTCAAAGCAAGGCCCTGGGAGACTAAAAGTGTAAAGCCCGGTTTATCGATATGCAGGACTTTTATATCTTGTGTAATACCTGAATCCAACAAACCAGTAAAAAAACTCCAGCTTCGACCCGACCTGAAGTTTATGTCAAAAGATATTTTGATTTGAGGATTAAAGGAGTCCCTAGTATGAAGGTGCTGATATGAATTATATATAAAACTCTGAGTGCGTCAATGTTGCTTTGAACAAATTTGTAACCCTTCATTCAGAACTCTTTCCACTTTTAATTGAGATGCTTGGGATGTTGCTTTTAGCAAATTTGAACTTGAGTCTTCAACTAAAATGGAAAGGGTAACGGTTCTGATAGAAAAGTTTCAAGTTTTGCGGTTGCGTGTCAGCAGAACATACCTAATTTTTTACACCCCGGGTGAGGTGGGGGTCATCAGTTGTTTGCTATTTTGTATGTTTATGTGTGCATACTAGTTTCATATCAAATGTAAACATCAATAAGTTTAATAGTGAATAGAAGAAGGCCTGCCATAAGTATTTGCAGTCACCTTCATAACCTACTGCAATATCGCTATTGGCTATTTTTAATGATATTTGATTGGTCTGGGATAAAATGTGATACCCATAAATTTCCATATTCTAGGAATCTTTATGCTTGTAGTTTATTAACAGATGCAATAATTTTCAGATCAATGTTCTGGATGTTCAATCCATCACTCAAATGTCATCTGATCTATGTCTCACCATATATGAGTTTGCAAGTCAAAGGGGAGTCAAAAAAATTCTAATGGATTCGTTGGATTTCTCTAGAGCAAATAAAGAGCAATTAAAGAAATTAAGCAACTACAAACTTTGTGGGAAGGTCTGTATTATATCACAAAATTTACTGGGACACCATCCTTACATATTTTCTAGTCTCCAATACACACTGCAAAATCTATCACAACTAGTCTTGTGGGGCAACCTCGTTCATTTTGCGCTATTCCATACTGGTCGGCACGCGGAGTAAGGGAACGATAGTAAAACAAGTTAGCAAGATTTCTTGCAAAATACACGATATATATTACAAAAACATATTTCTCACAGAATTGGTTTAAAGTGGGTGTGACAATAAATTTAAATAGCAGTTTCTTCAGAAGTTTACGCGTTTTATCTCACTATTTCTGCAAGAATCAATAATGATACTGTAAGATCACTAGCAAATATAAGCAATTTTTGTGGCTTGCAACTACTAAAAAGTCTGAATTAAATAAATGTGCGGCCCGTAGCTTCACCCAGTTACTTGTATTTGGCCCGCCAATGAAAAAGGTTGCACACCTCTGGCCTAATCCATTACGGAAATTGATATCCAGAGAAGGTCAACCCCAAACCATCATCTATTCCGAAGACATTTTCAAATAATATTTCGAATATGGAATATATTCGCAAAAAGAACTTATTTATGAATTGAAGGACTACTGTAATTTAATTATTTATTCTTGTTGGATAACCTATATGTCAGCAACCACAAGGATTTTGCCAAGGTATCAAACATGTTAACTTACGTGCATGGTCATGCATTGGACATTAACATTTCTTACTTTGCTTGTTGAAGATAGTCCCATTAGGGCAGTGGTTCTCAAACGGTGGGGCACAATAGCTTAGACAATTTTTTGAGAGGGCGTGAAGCCAATTAAAAATAAAAATATTTGTTAGATTTGACCTTGCCCGACTTGTTTTGGATATTTACATTTTTTTATTTTAGATATTTACATTCCATCCGTGTATTTTCTACGTATTTTTTGAGCAAAAATATTTTCGTCTAAGGGTCTGTTATTTGTAGCATTTTGTTAGCTAGTTATTTTTGAGGTGTTGAAATGTTTTTGAAAGGATTTTATGGATAGCATATAATTGAGTATTATTATTTATTTTTCACTGTTTTACGACATTTTGATGCGTTATGTTGATATATATCAGAAAATCAACTTGTGTTACTGGTTCTAAATTCACTCTTCTGTTTTAGTGGGCACCAGCCTTCAAACATTTAAATGCCAAAATACCAGCCTTTATTGCACTGATGTTCGTTATCCTTATGTTTTTAGATATCCATTATTGATATCAGCCAAAATTCAATGGATGAAGAGGCTTTTGATGCTCTTGGTGACCTTTTATCAAAATATGAAGTTGACCAACTCATTGCAAAAAGTTGCCAGCTAACAAAAGCAAAACTTGATGCTCTTGGAAGTCATTCTGGATTAAAAGTATGACCAAGTTATAATATAATATCATGCCACTGTTGCTCTTTTGTTGAGTCGGCTAGAAAATACACACAAAACAGCTGGTTTTATGATGTTTGATATTGGTAGATTTGGATAGTGAAGTCTTCTTTTTTCGGGAATATCGAAAATCAAAGATGTAAATATCCAAAATAAGGCGTGCAAGATCAAATTTCCCAAATATTTTTTTTATTTTTAATCAGCCTTACGCCCCCTCAAAAAATTGTCTGCACCCCACTTTTGAGAACCCCTGGCCTAGGGTCGATACAAACAACCACTTTTGTACAAGAAACTGCCTTTCTCCATTAGCCAGGATTTATCAGTCATATCTGTTACAAAACTTCTGGATAAGATTTAGATTTGTAATCTTATTGATACTTGAAATTCAATTACTTATCAGTTATCCAGGTTTGACATCAGTGAAAATCCAATGGATGAAAAAAGCTTCAATGCTCTTGGTTCCGCTTTAACAACAAATATAAAAGTTCTTGAACTTGTCATGCAAAATTGCCGACTGAATAAAGAAAAACTAGATGCTCTTGGAAGTCACTCAGGATTACAGGTTTCGTTTTTTATTACTGTTTAATATATTATTATCTGCATAATCTGCAATGTATATATTGAAGGGGTTTGCTATTCAGCATTTCTACTAATGCCTGTTATGATTGCCAGGGAAGATATCTAGATCATAGAAAAATACTTTGGGAAATATACTAACGTCATTGTTTTTTCAAATCTTAAAAATATACACTGAACAAACATATACATATTTGAGGCTTAATATAGATCAGTCTATTTAATTATTTTGCTTATTTTGTCGATAGCTTGAAGAAGTATAAAATGCATAGATATCTGACGACTTGGTGATATTGCAAGTTAGAACTTGTCTAAATTCAAAGCCAACCAATATAGATTGTAAAATTTTCTTAAACTAGATGGTTTCAAATCCCGAGTTCACTACCAAGTGGTTGTCTGCAAAGTTGTCCACCAAACTTTTGATAAAAAAAGAATAATACATACACCAAAATTAATTTTACATACTGAATAGGGAAATTTTAGATCTATATAGGGACCTCCAGAAGTATGTGCACCAAGATGGCGCACAACCTGAACCCTAACCTGGTACACATATTATGTTGTCAGCAATAGGATAGGAATTGCATCTTTTTCCTGGGAGAGAGGAAGGCCAATGAAGCGGCTTAATCATATGGCGGACCACGAACTCTAATCAGATTACCAGTCTATATCGGTTATGGAATTGGTTAGTTATTTGCTCAGACGCATGGACTTGATGGTGGAGGAAGTCCCAACCGACCCGCGGTTACGTGAACCACCCTACGGTGGCAAGGAGTCCAGTAATTCTTTCACACATAATTTTTCCTCACAAGATTCAATCCTGCGAACCCACGCAGGGTAATCAGAGATGTGGCGACAAGCGTACTTCTAACACTTAGCACGATGGGCTACATTGACAATCCTAGTTTTCTGACCTAATACCTATTATTCATGCTTCCTTCGCATGACAGTAACAGAGTCGTGTAACATAAGTCATCATCAGCAGGTCGAGCAAAAATATTTTATATCTTCAGTAATATATGGAGTAGGAATGTAAAAAATAACTTAACACAGATGCAAGGTTTTTTATTTATCTCCATATTTATTTGAACTAATTGATACACTATATTTACGCCCAGTTCAAACATACCAAAGTAACACTGTGAAACATATGATGAGAATTTGCTTGCTTGAAATAATGATAAACTTTTGATGTTGGTTTTTATTAATCGTATCTGTCACAACTTTTAGAGAAAATTCAGATATGTAATCTTATTGTTAGTTAACTTTCATTTCTATGTTTTCAGCTATCCAAGTTTGATATCAGTGAGAACCCAATGGATGAAAAAGGATTCAATGCTCTCGGTTCTTTATTGACAGCAAATAATAAGGTTATGGACCTTGTTATGCAAAATTGCCAACTCACAAAAGAAAAACTGGACGCTCTTGGAAGTCACACAGGATTAAAGGTTTTGTTATTTATTGCTGCTTGATCTATCATTAAATAATCTGTATATTCGTAGTGATTTTCAATTCAGCATTTCTGCCAAACTAGGTTGCGATGTAGAGAAGATAAAATTGATCTTATCTTATCGCATTTTCACTTATTTATAGTGTTTGCAGCCCCTTGTAGCTGGCTATGTCTTTGACCCACTGAAGCTCGACGGTGTAACTAATAGACTAATAAATTGTATTAGAGTATGTCACTTTTAATATTGCTTGCTAATATTTATTGCAAATTTCACAATTTAGATAGAAATATTATATGAAATCTTGAATATAAACACGGACCTGTGACAAAGTTTGTCATTTTAGATTTATTTTGACGAGAGTCATAGTGTTCCACAGATTGCTGGCATTGATATGAAGTTTTATCTTTTATTTTCATCGATTTTCAAAATTTCCTCTCTATAATCCTATTCGTTTTACTAGATTTCCACTCTGGATATCCGATCAATAACCGGCATGACATTTGATCTATTTCTCGCAATATCTAAGTTTGCAAGTGAAAGTGAGGTCAAAGAACTTCTGATGGACCCATGGAAAGAGTTCAAAGCAACTAAAGATCAAATAATGGAATTGAGTAAATGGAAAGTCTGTGGAAAGGTGTGTAACATATTATGACGAGTTGGAATATGATAACGAAATTATTGCCTAATCCATTAAATATGTTGTGAACATTTTATTGATAAACCTTGGATCTCACTTTATTGTACAGAGTGTATGTGAATTTAGTGAATTGATATCCAGAGAAGGTCAACCCGAACCATTGTTTATTTACATTTTCAAATAATATATCGAATATATTTTAAGTTTAGATTTTCCAGTTTTTTAGAATGTTTTTATTTGATATTCTAGTAAACAGAAGGTTAAAAAATCCTGGCTTGAAAGAACACCAGATACTTCGCATAACATCTGGCACCGATTAGGCAAGATAATGAAATGATAATAAATAAATGATAAATTTTCAAAATGAATATTCAATCTATTTATGAATTGAAGGACTAAATTTGAATATTTATTTTAGTTGGATGTACTATATGTCACTAACAACAAGGATCTTGGCACTGCTGGTTTTGGTAAAGTTGGAACAGTTGTTTCAAAATGCCAGGTGAAGGAATTGAAGTCTCAGAATTGCAATCTGACAGCAGAAGGAATAAAAGCATTCAAGGAAAACACTCGCAATGCCAAGGTACCAAACAGGTTAACTTACATAAATGGTCATGCATTGGATATAAATCAAGCATGTCTTGATATAACAAACAGTTTATGAGTTGTTTACTGGTTATTCCAGTGCAATGACTTTGGTCACCACAGAGTATTTTTAGTCATTTATAACTCCCAAGACAAATTGAAAGACAATTTATGAAACTGTGCCGGCCAGCATTTTTGTAATCTACCGTGAGATATCGATTAGATCAGCAATCCTGTTGCACAATCCATCAATGACTCTTTACGACAGCAGTCGGAACCGAGCAGTATGTGGCTGCTTGAATTCATTAGGAAAAAAGTTTTATAATGTCAACAGCTTTTAAAACAGTTTGTGAGATCTTTTCCTTCCGAATGTCTGATATCACTGTTTTTTTATCTAATGAAATACCATTTTATGGCCAATTCACTCAGATTGGTCAGTTCGCCAATTTTTTTTACATAAGTTGGATAGATACACTGATTGTCAGTTTGAACAAGGATCTTGGCATTTTGTGAGTTCATTTAGATTGGTTCACTGATCTTATTTATTTCAGTTGGATAAACTAAATATCAGTTTGAACAAGAATCTTGGCACTGCTGGTTTTGGTGAAGTTGGATTGGTTGTTTCAAAATGTCAGGTGAAGGAATTCAATGCTCAAGGTTGCAATCTGACAGCAGAAGAAATAAGAGCATTCAAAAAAAACTCTCGTAATGCCAAGGTAAAGACCAGTTTATATACCTGACCACATATCTGCTATAATTTTGATTTTTTACTACATTATACACATTATTATATGTTTTTCATATGGAACAAAGCTCAGTGTAAGCAGCCATTCATGAGTTTGACAGACTGAAATAGCTTGAGTTCAGCATTGTCTACACAATTTATCAAACCCTGTGGTAGTGGGCATGGGAGTGAAATCTAAAAATTTTATTCTGTGATTCAATGGATATTTTTCCTGAGCTTCGGCACTTTGTTTATTACCGTAACAATGACCAATCACTAATAAGTCAACAATTAGGTAACAATCGCAATTTGCGCAACCGCTCAGACACTTCTTCTCTCAGACGGATGATCAGCATGACTTTGAACATTACCTTGTTTTCGTGGTTTCGCATGTTATTTGTCAGTTTTCAGATCTTTCCAAAACTCATATCTCTTCTGGTCATAGTCATTCGCCCACGTAATCCATTCCAAATTCATTATTGAATGATTGTCAAACCAACTATAGAAACAGAATTTCTTGCAACTCAAGTTTGATTCATTGTTTTTAAATATTATTAATTAACGCTGTGGTCAATAATCATATTAGCTCATGTTTAATTGGTCATTTGTCATAAAACATTTTGATCAAAACACCACACATGTTTCATTCATTTCAAAAATTTCACTGGTTATCTGTGATCCATATTATTATGAGTTGTCTGTCCGCAAGGGTAAAAGGTTTGGAACATCTTCTCTAGGTTCTATCTATGCAATGACAGTCCTGCTTATATATCTGAGTGACTGTTCATACTTATTTGATGTGGAGGTATTCTGTATTAAAGGCAAGGCATTTTTTTCGCCCACTGTAATAACAACCATACATAAGTTTAACCTAAACAAAATGCCTCTTGAAACGTGAAATTCCCCCTTTTCTCTCTCTACATCTCTCTTCACTCTTCTGTGTTAGTAGGCACCAGCCTTCAAACATTCAAATGCCAAAATACCTACCTTTATTGCACTGATGTTCGTTATCTTTATGTTTTTAGATATCAGTTATTGATATCAGTCAAAATTCAATGGACGAAGAAGCTTTTGATGCTCTTGGTGACCTTTTATCAAACTATAAAGTTGACCAACTCATTGTAAAAAATTGCCAGCTAACAAAAGCAAAACTTGATGCTCTTGGAAGTCATTCTGGATTAAAAGTATGACCAAGTTATATTATAATATCATGCCACTGTTGCTCTTTTGTTGAGTTGGCTAGAAAATACACACAAAACAGCTGGTTTTATGATGTTTGATATTGGTAAATTTGGATAGTAAAGCCTTCTTTTTGCGGGAATATCTAAAATTAAAGATGTAAATATCCAAAATAAGGCGTGCAAGATCAAATTTAACAAATATTTTTATTTTTAATTAGCTTTACAATCCCTCAAAAAATTGTCTGCACCCCACTTTTGAGAACCACTGGTCTAGGGTCGATACAAACAACCACTTTTGTACATATCTGTTAGTCATATCTGTTACAAAACTTTTGGATAAGATTTGGATATGTAGTCTTATTGATACTTGAAATACAATTATTTATCTATGTTTCAGTTATCCAGGTTTGACATCAGTGAAAATCCAATGTAAATTACCAAGTAAGGTAATCAGAGATGCTGTGGCAGTTTATATTCCAATATTTTATTTGAACTAGTTGATGCACTATACTATATTTCTGCTTTCTGCTAACAAACTGTTTTTTTTTTATTTCGGTTTTTATTAATCATATCTATCACAAAACTTTTAGTGAGAATTCAGATATGTAAGCTATTTGTTTATTAAATTTCATTTCTATGTTTTCAGCTGTCCAGGATTGATATCAGTGAAAACTCAATGGATGAAAAAGGATTCAATGCTCTCGGTTCTTTATTATCAACAAATATTAAAGTTCTTCACCTTGTCATGCAAAATTGCCAACTCACAGAAGAAAAACTGGACGCTCTCGGAAGTCGCTCAGTATTAAAGGTTTTGTTTTATATTGTTGCTCGATATATGATTGAATAATCTGTTAAGTATATCCGTAGTGATTTTCTATTCAGCATTTTTGCCAAACTAGATGGCGATGTAGAGGAGATTGAATTGATCTCCTTTTTCTCTGTTCTCCTTTCAGTGTAAAGCAAATGATTTTATTGGTATTATTTGTTAACTTCTGTTTATAAAAAGTTATAAAAACTCAAGCACTCTTTTTGTAGTGGAAACATGGCACCCATATAGCTGGCTTTGTCATGATCCAACTAACGGTGTCACTTATAGAGCTAGCAAATTGTACTACAGCACATCACTTTTCAACTTGCTTATATTTGTTGCAAATTTCAAAATTTAGTTGTGAATATTATATAAAAATGTTGAATATGAACACTCCCCTGTGACATGATTAGTTAGTTTAGATTTATTCTTCTATGAGTCATAATGTTCCCCATATTACAGGCATTGATATGAAATACTATCTTTCAATTTAATGAATTTTTAAAGTTTCCTCCCAATAATCCTATTCGTTTTACCAGATTTCCACTCTGGATATCCGATTAATAACCGGCATGACATTTGATCTATTTCTCGCAATATCTAAGTTTGCAACTGAGAGTGAGGTCAAAGAACTTCTGATGGACCCATGGAAAGAGTTTGAAGCAACCAAAGATCAAATAATGGAATTGAGTAAATGGAAAGTCTGTGGAAAGGTTTGTAACATATTCATTGAGACTTGGAATATGATAACGAAATTATTGCCTAATCCATTAAATATGTTGTAAACATTTTGTTGATAAACCTTGGATCTCACTTTATTGTACAGAGTGTATGTGAATTTATGTCCAGAGAAGGTCAACCCCGAACCATTGT
Organism: Styela clava; assembly: GCF_964204865.1. Classification (NCBI taxonomy): domain Eukaryota; kingdom Metazoa; phylum Chordata; class Ascidiacea; order Stolidobranchia; family Styelidae; genus Styela; species Styela clava. The sequence continues at coordinate 952,820 of NC_135258.1, forward strand.
TTATTTACATTTTCAAATAATATTTCGAATATGTTTTAAGTTTAGATTTCCCAGTTTTTCAGAATGTTTCTATTTGATATTCTAGTAAACAGAAGGTTAAAAAATCCTGGATTGAGAAAACATAAGATACTTTGCATAACATCTGGCACCGATTAGGCAAAATAATAAAAAGATATTAAATAAATGATAAATTTTCAAAATGAATATTCAATTTATTTATGAGTTGAAGGACTAATTTAAATATTTATTTTAGTTGGATGTACTGAAGGTCAGTAACAACACGGATCTTGGCACTGCTGGCTTTGGTGAAGTTGGATTAGTTGTTTCACAATGTCAGGTGAATGAACTTGATGCCTCATATTGCAATCTGACAGCAGAAGGAATGAAAGCTTTCAAGGGAAACACTCTTAATGCAAAGGTAAAGACCAGTTTATATACCTGACCATATATTTGCTATAATTTCAAACTTTGTTGCTGCATTATGCGACATTATCACATGCTTTTCACATGGAACCTCCGCACCTCTGATTACTCTCCGTGAGTTTGCAGGTTCGAATCCCATGTGGGGATAGTTATGTGCGAGAGGATTGCTGGACTCCTCGCCGCCGTTGGATGGTTCACGTGACTTCTTGTAACTCAAGTTTGCTTCATTGTCTTTAATTAACCGCTTATCATGATTAACGCTGTGGTGAACAATCGTATTTGTTGGTGATTATTCTGACATTCGCTGGAAAATATTTTGACCAAAATAACACGCCTGTTTTATAATTTGACTGCCGTTGCCTGAGCCATATTATTGTGTATTGTCGGTTCACAGGCGTAAAAGATTGAAAAAACCGCTATTTCTGCTTTATCCATGCAATGACAGTTCTGCTTATATATCTGAGTGACTGTTTATACTTATTTGATGTGAAAGTTTTCTGTATCGAAGACAATGCATTCATATTGCCCACCGCATTAACAACTGCATATATAAGTCAACTTGAACGAAATTCCATATGAAAAGTTAAATACACTATCTTTCCTCTATTGTGAGCAAATATTTTTTTCAATAGAATTTAACAATATTTTGATATCAGATTTTATTATGCAACATTATCACATGCATTTTGCTAAGAACGAAGCTTTGTGCAGGCAGCCTTTGGTGAGTTTTACGAGACGAAATATCTCAGGCTCAGCATTGCCCATACAACTCATCACACCCTAAGGTGGTGGTGGGCATGGGAGCGGAATCTGAGAGTTTTAACAATATGATACAATGGATATGCAATATGTGCACCCGCTCAGACACTTAATTGGTTTAGACAATTATTCAGCATAGTTGTGAGCATTGCCTTGTTTTCACGGTTTTGCACGTTATTTGCAGTTTTCTGTTGTTTCAAAAAAAAACCTAACTTATATCCTTGGTCATTTTATTTGCCCATATTTTCTATTCCAAATTTATTCTTGAATGATCGCCAAAGCAACCCTGAAAACGAATATCACTCAAGTTTTAGTCATCGTTTTTAATTAACCGCTTGTCGGGATTAACGCTTTGGCGAATAAACCTATATTTTTTAGTGTTTGATCTTATTTTTGGATGTTCCCAGTCGCATGGTAATGATTGGTAATCACTGTTCCAGGCTCTATCCATGCAGTGACAGTCTTGCTTATATATCTGAGTGACTGTTCACTTTATGTTTGATGCGGAGGTTTCCTGTATTGGAGACAATGCATTGCTATCGCCCACTGCAATAACAACTGTTTAAGTCAACTTGAATGAAGTGACCCTTCAAAAAGTCAAATACTGCTTTTTTCTATTTTGTATGTGAATATTTTTTCAATAGAATTTTACAAAATTGGTCTCTGGTATTCGAAAAAGCTTAATTACCAAGAAGGCTTTTCTTCATGTAGTATTTATGTTCTAATTAACTAGGAAAATTTTATTCAGGTATCAGATTTTGTTTGGATTGATTTTCTATCATAACAACACACTGTTGAATATTTGATAAAAAAATTTGGTCATCTCGATCCATCAGTTTTTATGGTTTTCTTTTTTATTCCTCATGCCTTTAGTCTTTGTCAGGATCACATTTATGAACAAGTTTATCTACATTAGTTCACTGATCTTATTTATTTCAGTTGGATATATTAGATATCAGTGACAATTATAATCTTGGCACTGCTGGCTTTGGTGAAGTTGGATTAGTTGTTTCAAATTGTGAGGTGAAGGAATTGCATGCTCGGAATTGCAATCTGACAGCAAAAGAAATAAGAGCATTCAAGGAAAACACTGGTAATGCAAAGGTAAAGACCAGTTTATATACCTGACCATATATTTGCTATAATTTCATACTTTTTGCTGCATTATGCGACATTATCACATGCTTTTCACATGGAACAAAGCTCAGTGTGAGCAGCCATTGATGAGTTTGAGAGACTGAAATAGCTTGGGTTCAGCATTGCCCACACAATTTATCACACGGCACGGCGATGTGGCTCATCGCGTTGACCGATAGGAATACGCCCGCAACCGCACCTCTGATTACTCTCCGTGAGTTCGCAGGTTCGAATCCCATGTGGGGATAGTTATGGGCGAGAGGATTGTTGGACTCCTCGCCGCCGTTGGATGGTTCACGTAACCGCTGGTCGGTCACGGCTTCCTCCACCATCCAGTCTGTGCTTCCGAAAACAAGTAACTAACTAATCCCATATCCGACATGGAATGGTAACCAGCTGAGGGGCCGTGGTTTGCCATATGGTTAAGCCGTATCATCGGCTTTCTTCTCCCCCTGGATAATTATGTAAAAATTATCCTAAATATCCACACCCCTAGGTGATGGGCATGGGAGTGGAATCTGAAAATTTTATTCTGTGATTCCATGTATATTTTTTGAGCTTTGGTTATTTGTTTATTACCAGAATAATGACCAATCAATAATAAGTCAACAATAACGCAACAATCGCAATTTGTGAAGCCACTCAGACAATTCTTTCGCTCAGACGGATGATCTGCATGGCTTTGAACATTGCCCCGTTTTCGGGGTTTCGCTTGTTATTTGTCAGTTTTCGGTTCTTTCCAAAAACTATTTCCGGTTATAATCATTCTCCCACGTAGTCCATTCCAAATTCATCATTGAATGATTGCCAAACCAACAATAGAAACAGAATTTTTTGTAACTCAAGTTTGCTTCATTGTCTTTAATTAACCGCTTATCGGGATTAACGCTGTGGTGAATAATCGTATTTGTTGGTGTTTAATCGGACATTCGCTGCAAAATATTTTGATCAAAACAACACGCCTGTTTCATAATTTGACTGCTGGTGCATGAGCCATATTATTATGCATTGTCTGTTCACAGGCGTAAAAGATTGGGAACCGCTGTTTCTGCTTTATCCATGCAATGACAGTCCTGTTTATATATCTGAGTGACTGTTTATACTTATTTGATGTGAAGGTTTTCTGTATTGAAGACAATGCATTCATATCGCCCACAGCATTAACAACTGCATATATAAGTGAACTTGAACGAAATTCCATATGAAAAGTTAAATACACCATCTTTCCTCTATTGTGAGCAAATATTTTTTCAATAGAATTTAACAATATTATGATATCAGATTTTATTATGCGACATTATCACATGCATTTTGCTAAGAAAGAAGCTTTGTGCAAGCAGCCTTTGGTGAGTTTTACGGGCTGAAATATCTCAGGCTCAACATTGCCCATACAACTCATCACACCCTAAGGTGGTGGTGGGCATGGGAGCGGAATCTGAGAATTTTAAACACTATGATGCAATGGATATGCAATATGTGCACCCGCTCAGACACTTAATTTGCTCAGACAAATATTCAGCATAGTTGTGAGCATTGCCTTGTTTTCATGGTTTTGCACGTTATTTGCAGTTTTCTGTTGTTTCAAAAAAAAAAACTTAAACTCATATCTCTGTTCGTAATATTTGATTTGCCCATATTTTCTATTCCAAATTTATTCTTGAATGATCGCCAAAGCAACCATTAAAACGAATATCACTCAAGTGCTTGCCGGGATTAACGCTTTGGCGATTAAACCTATATTTTTTAGTGTTTAATCGTATTTTTGGGTGTTCCCAGTCCGCATGGTAATGATTGGTAACCATTGTTCCAGGCTCTGTCCATGCAGTAACAGTCCTGCTTATATATCTGAGTGACTGTTCCCTTTATGTTTGATGCGAAGGTTTTCTGTATTGAAGACAATGCATTGCTATCGCCCACTGCAATAACAACTGTATAAGTCAACTTGAATAAAGTGACTCTTCAAAAAGTCAAATACTGCTTTTTTCTATTTTGTATGTGAATATTTTTTCAATAGAATTTTACAAAATTGGTCTCTCGTATTCGAAAAAGCTTAATTACTAAGAAGACTTTTCCTCGTGTAGTATATATGTCTTAATCAACTAGGAAAATTTTTATCAGCTTCAGATTTTGTTTGGGTTGAATTCCTATCATAACAACAGACTGTTGAATATTTGATAAAAAAATTTGGTCATTTTGATCAATCAGTTTTTAAAGTTTGCTTTCTTCATTTCTCATACTTTTATTCTTTGTCACGATCAAATTTTGTGACCGAGTTCATCTACATTAGTTCACTGATCTTATTTATTTCAGTTGGATATACTAGATATCAGTGACAACTATCATCTTGGCACTGCTGGCTTTGGTGAAGTTGGATTAGTTGTTTCCAAATGTCAGGTGAAGGAACTAGGTGCCTCATATTGTAATCTGACAGCCGAAGGAATGAAAGCATTTAAGGAAAACACTAGTAATGCCAAGGTAAAACCAGTTCACATACCTGAACATATATTAGCCATAATTTAGTAATGTCAAGTCAAGTTTATTTTTTCAACCAGTAAAAAATATCACAATCATAAATTACGATAAAAAATAATTTTCTTACTGGGGAAGAGAAGTCGCGACGAACCAAACTGGTTATCGAGCAGCGACACCCAAATGTTTTGGAGATTGCTGTATTATACGACATTATCACATGCTTTACACTTGTAACAAAACTCTGTACAAGCAGCCATTGATGAGTTTGACAAACTAAAATATTTCAGGTTTAGCATTGGCCACACTATTTAACAAACCATGAGGTGGAGGGCATAGGAATGGAATCGGAAAAATTTTAAATCTGTGATGTAATGGATATCTTTCCCGAACTTCGATTTCTTGTTTATTTAAGAAAAAGTGACTATTCACTAAAAGGTCATCAATAAAGTAACAATTTTTTCATAAATAAGTTGTTTATTGAATATCCTAAATGTCATTATAACTTCCTATGAGCTCCAATTTAATGCATTAAAAATTATTCCCAGAAAATCTACAATAGACTGGGCATGAATTAGCTAACAACCTGTTTAGAGCCATCCATGCCCAGTCTATCGTAGAATTTCTCTAAACCAGTTTGTAAGCGCGATTTCTGCGAAACAACCCCCAATTATGCATCACAAATTTTGCAATACTCAAGTTTAGGAACAATTTTTCGGAAACATCTATATCTTTACAGTTATGACCAACGCTCATTAAAATAATTTTCTAAATTAAATGAATATTGAATGGAAATTTTAATTACCGGTATACAAATTCAACTCTGAAATTGTGACATAATATCAGAAATTAACTGTTGAAAAAATAAAATAAAACTGAAAAATAATGGATTTTATCATTTGTATAAAGTTTTTAAGAAATGTATGAATGTGAAAAATAAAAAATTGGTCCTGAGCTTGAGTCACTAAATTTTCTGGAAGCTCCGCTTACAGCTAAAATGATAGGCTTGGCTCCAGCTCCTCCAAGACATCACAGCTTCGACCCTTTTTCGCAGTGCTTAGCACAATTGGCAAATCGTTGAACTGAGTGATATCTTAGTAATTGATTTATATTATTTGGGGTAATAGTGAGTGTATAAAGGCTTTTATTAGAGAAACAGGCAAGAGAAAACAATACAATAATATTCTTTGCAGTTTCACAAATTACTTGAGACGGCGTGAAAATGTTTTTATTTTCTTAGCGGTTATATTTTTGCCATTTTTCTTTTATTCTCTGATAACACTATGCACTGCTGATTTTGGTTAAGTTGGATAGCTAATTTACAATGTCAGATGAATAAATATTTAATTTAATTAATCGCTTGCCGGGATTAAAGTTGTGGCAAATAATCGTATTTGTTGGTGTTTAATCAGACATTCGCTACAAAATATTTTGATCGAAATACCACATCTGTTCCATTCATTTCGAAAATTTGACTGGTCCATGAGCCATATTTTTTTGTGTTGCCAATCCGCAGGGGTAAAAGGTTGGAAACTAATGTTGTAGGCTCTATCCATGCAGTGACTGTCCTGCTTATATATCTGAGTGACTGTTCATCTTAGTTTGATGCCGAGGTTTGCTGTTTTGAAGGCAATGCATTACTATTGCCAACTGCAATAACAACTTTATATAATAATCAACATAAACAAAACGCCCATTGTAAAAGTCAAATACTGCTTTTTTCTATTTTGTATGCGAATATTTTTTTCAATAGAATTTTACTGAATTGGTCTCTGGTATTCCAAAAAGATAAGCTTAATTACCAAGAAACTTTTTCTTCATGTAGTATATATGTCTTGGGAAAATTTTAATGAGCTATCAGTTTTTGTTTGGGTTAGATTTCCATCAAAACAACAGACAGTTGAATTTTTGATAAAAAATTTGTCCATTTTGATCAATCAGTTTTTAAAGTTTGCTTTCTTCATTTCTCATACTTTTATTCCCTGCCACGATCACATTTTGTGACCGAGTTCATCTACATTAGTTTACCGATCTTATTCATTTCAGTTGGAAATACTAGATATCAGTTTGAATGATAATCTTGGCACTGCTGGCTTCGGTGAAGTTGGATTAGTTGTTTCAGAATGTCAGGTGAAGGAATTCAAAGCTTGGGATTGCAATCTGACAGCAGAAGAAATGAAAGCATTCAAGGAAAACACTAGTAATGCAAAGGTAAAACCAGTTCACATACCTGAACATATATTTGCCATAATTTAGAAATGTCAAGTCAAGTTTATTTTTTCAACCAGTAAAAAATATCACAATCATAAATTACGACAAAAAAAATAATTTACTTACTGGGGAAGAGAAGTCGCGACGAATCAAACTGGTTATCGAGAAGCGACACCCAAATGTTTTGGCTCAACATTGCCCATACAATTCATCACACCCTGAGGTGGTGGTGGGCATGGGAGCGGAATCTGAGAATTTTAAACACTATGATGCAATGGATATGCAATATGTGCACCCGCTCAGACACTTAATTTGCTCAGACAAATATTCAGCATAGTTGTGAGCATTGCCTTGTTTTCATGGTTTTGCACGTTATTTGCAGTTTTCTGTTGTTTCAAAAAAAAACACTTAAACTCATATCTCTGTTTGTAATATTTGATTTGCCCATATTTTCTATTCCAAATTTATTCTTGAATGATCGCCAAAGCAACCATTAAAACGAATATCACTCAAATGCTTGCTGGGATTAACGCTTTGGCAAATAAACCTATATTTTTTAGTGTTTAATTGTATGTTTGGTTGATCTCAGTCCGCATGGTAATGATTGGTAACCATTGTTCCAGGCTCTGTCCATGCAGTAACAGTCCTGCTTATATATCTGAGTGACTGTTCACTTTATGTTTGATGCGAAGGTTTTCTGTATTGAAGACAATGCATTGCTATCGCCCACTGCAATAACAACTGTATAAGTCAGTGGTTCTTAAACTTTTTCGAGCGCGACCCAAATCTGAGTTTTATGAATACTCGCGACCCAATCCTAAATAACGCAAAATGTGTTTTTAATGTTAGTACAGTTTGACTCAAATACAGACAACTATTTATTAGAAACAGTCCATTGACTCAGTGAGATTGATGAAACTGAAATTTCCTTTTCATTATATCTTCAATACACAGCTCTATTTTACTTAACGCAATACGCAAGTTGTCACGGGTATCGAGGCGATTGCGAGCTTAGTTTTGATACCGTCAGTGCCAAATATCCTCGCTCGCACAAGTGCCTTGTCGCAAATTGTAGCAGAAAAGGCGTCCGCCGTCCGTCGCAAACACGACATCCTAGCTGGCCTTCGGTATCTCTCGCAATATACAACTTTTTACTCATCAAATGTGCACACACTGCTTCGTTCGTGGTCAATGGTGCCTCGAGATGAAGTCACATTTTCTCTAGATATTGAATAATCTAATGTCGAGAAGCGAGCTTTTTCATTGCGTTGTTTATTACAATTTACAATACCAAAAAGACATCCATTTTTGGTTATTTTAATCCACTAAGACGACATTCCACGCGGTCAACACAACGACAAGCGACGTGCATGGTTACCGATACCATAAAAATAATACACGTGACTGGCATATCAGAATTGTGATGTAACAATTAGCTCAAAACAGTTCTTTCTGTGAATGAAATTTTATATTTCATTATTTTTAAACACCAGAGTTTAGAAGCTAAATTGAAACATTGGGAAAGCTGAAAATTCTTCCTTCTCCTCTTAGATTGCCCTTGCCTTGACGACCTTGTCGCGACCCATTTTTAAACCTTCCGCGACCCATGTTTGGGTCGCGACCCATACTTTAAGAACCACTGGTATAAGTCAACTTGAATAAAGTGACTCTTCAAAAAGTCAAATACTGCTTTTTTCTATTTTGTATGTGAATATTTTTTCAATAGAATTTTACAAAATTGATCTCTCGTATTCGAAAAAGCTTAATTACTAAGAAGACTTTTCCTCCTGTAGTATATATGTCTTAATCAACTAGGAAAATTTTTATCAGCTTCAGATTTTGTTTGGGTTGAATTCCTATCATAACAACAGACTGTTGAATATTTGATAAAAAAATTTGGTCATTTTGATCAATCAGTTTTTAAAGTTTGCTTTCTTCATTTCTCATACTTTTATTCTTTATCACGATCAAATTTTGTGACCGAGTTCATCTACATTAGTTCACTGATCTTATTTATTTCAGTTGGATATACTAGATATCAGTGACAACTATCATCTTGGCACTGCTGGCTTTGGTGAAGTTGGATTAGTTGTTTCCAAATGTCAGGTGAAGGAACTAGGTGCCTCATATTGTAATCTGACAGCCAAAGAAATGAAAGCATTTAAGGAAAACACTAGTAATGCCAAGGTAAAACCAGTTCACATACCTGAACATATATTAGCCATAATTTAGTAATGTCAAGTCAAGTTTATTTTTTCAACCAGTAAAAAATATCACAATCATAAATTACGATAAAAAATAATTTTCTTACTAGGGAAGAGAAGTCGCGACGAACCAAACTGGTTATCGAGCAGCGACACCCAAATGTTTTGGAGATTGCTGTATTATACGACATTATCACATGCTTTACACTTGTAACAAAACTCTGTACAAGCAGCCATTGATGAGTTTGACAAACTAAAATATTTCAGGTTTAGCATTGCCCACACTATTTAACAAACCATGAGGTGGAGGGCATAGGAATGGAATCGGAAAAATTTTAAATCTGTGATGTAATGGATATCTTTCCCGAACTTCGATTTCTTGTTTATTTAAGAAAAAGTGACTATTCACTAAAAGGTCATCAATAAAGTAACAATTTTTTCATAAATAAGTTGTTTATTGAATATCCTAAATGTCATTATAACTTCCTATGAGCTCCAATTTAATGCATTAAAAATTATTCCCAGAAAATCTACAATAGACTGGGCATGAATTAGCTAACAACCTGTTTAGAGCCATCCATGCCCAGTCTATCGTAGAATTTCTCTAAACCAGTTTGTAAGCGCCATATCTGCGAAACAACCCCCAATTATGCATCACAAATTTTGCAATACTCAAGTTTAGGAACAATTTTTCGGAAACATCTATATCTTTACAGTTATGACCAACGCTCATTAAAATAATTTTCTAAATTAAATGAATATTGAATGGAAATTTTAATTACTGGTATACAAATTCAACTCTGAAATTGTGACATAATATCAGAAATTAACTGTTGAAAAAATAAAATAAAACTGAAAAATAATGGATTTTATCATTTGTATAAAGTTTTTAAGAAATGTATGAATGTGAAAAATAAAAAATTGGTCCTGAGCTTGAGTCACTAAATTTTCTGGAAGCTCCGCTTACAGCTAAAATGATAGGCTTGGCTCCAGCTCCTCCAAGACATCACAGCTTCGACCCTTTTTCGCAGTGCTTAGCACAATTGGCAAATCGTTGAACTGAGTGATATCTTAGTAATTGATTTATATTATTTGGGGTAATAGTGAGTGTATAAAGGCTTTTATTAGAGAAACAGGCAAGAGAAAACAATACAATAATATTCTTTGCAGTTTCACAAATTACTTGAGGCGGCGTGAAAATGTTTTTATTTTCTTAGCGGTTATATTTTCGCCATTTTTCTTTTATTCTCTGATAACACTTTGCACTGCTGATTTTGGTTAAGTTGGATAGCTAATTTACAATGTCAGATGAATAAATATTTAATTTAATTAATCGCTTGCCGGGATTAAAGTTGTGGCAAATAATCGTATTTGTTGGTGTTTAATCAGACATTCGCTACAAAATATTTTGATCGAAATACCACATCTGTTCCATTCATTTCGAAAATTTGACTGGTCCATGAGCCATATTTTTTTGTGTTGCCAATCCGCAGGGGTAAAAGGTTGGAAACTAATGTTGTAGGCTCTATCCATGCAGTGACTGTCCTGCTTATATATCTGAGTGACTGTTCATTTTTGTTTGATGCCGAGGTTTGCTGTTTTGAAGGCAATACATTACTATTGCCAACTGCAATAACAACTTTATATAAAAGTCAACATAAACAAAAGGCCCATTGTAAAAGTCAAATACTGCTTTTTTCTATTTTGTATGCAAATATTTTTTCAATAGAATTTTACGGAATTGGTCTCTGGTAATCGAAAAAAAGCTTAATTACCAAGAAACTTTTTTTTCAAGTAGTATATCTGTCTTGGGAAAATTTTATTGAGCTATCAGATTTTGTTTGAGTTGAATTTTCATCAACACAACAGACTGTTGTATTATAGATAATAAAAAAATATTGTCTATTTTGATCTATCAGATTTTATATATTTTTTTTATTTTTCCTAATTTTATTCTTTGTCAAGATCATATTTTGTGACCCAGTTTATTAGATTGGTTCACTGATCTTATTTATTTCAGTTGGATATACTAAATATCAATTGGAATGAGAATCTTGGTACTTCTGGTTTTGGTGAAGTTGGTTTAGTTGTTTCAAAATGTCAGGTGAAGGAATTCAATGCTCAGGGTTGCAATCTGACAGCTGAAGGAATGAAAGCATTCAAGGAAAACACTAATAATGCAAAGGTAAAACCAGTTCATATACCCGAACATATATTTGCCATAATTTAGAAATGTCAAGTCAAGTTTATTTTTTCAACCAGTAAAAAATATCACAATCCTAAATTACGACAAAAAAATAATTTACTTACTGGGGAAGAAAAGTCGCGTCGAATCAAACTGGTTATCGAGCAGCGACACCCAAATGTTTTGGAGATTGCTGTATTATACGACATTATCACATGCTTTACACTCGTAACAAAACTCTGTAAAAGCAGCCATTGATGAGTTTGATAAACTGGAATATTTCAGGTTCAGCATTGCCCACACTATTTAACAAACCATGAGGTGGAGGGCATAGGAATGGAATCTGAAAATTTTAATCTGTGATGTAATGGATATTTTCCCCGAGCTTCGATTTTCTTATTTATTTCAGGGAACAGTGACCAATCACTAAAAGGTCAACAATAACGTAACAATTTTTTCATAAATAAGTTGTTTATTGAATATCTTAAATGTCATTATAACTTCCTACGCGCTCCAATTTAATGCAATAAAAATTATTCCCAGAAAATCTACGATAGACTGGGCATAAATTAGCTAACAAACTGTTTAGAACCATCCATGCCACTAACAGGTTGTCAGCTAATTTAATCCCAGTCTATCGTAGATTTTCTCTAAACCAGTTTGTAAGCGCCATATCTCCAAAACAATCTCTAATTATGCATCACAAATTTTGCAATACTAAAGTATATGAACAAATTTTCGGAAATATCTATATCTATACAGTTATAACCAACGCTTATTAAAATAATTTTCTAAACTAAGTGAATATTAAATGGAAATTTTATTTATACAAATTCAATTCTGAAATTGTGACATAATATCAGAAATTAACTGCTGAAAAATAAAACTGATAAATAATGGATTTTATCATTGGTATAAAGTTTTTAAGAAATTTATAAACGTGAAAAATAATTAATTGGTCGAGAGCTTGAGTCACTAAATTTTGTGAAAGCTCCGCTTCCAGCTAAGATGATAGGCTTGCCTCTAGCTCCAACAAGACATTACAGCTTCAACCCTGATTTGTAGCGCTTGGCACAATTAGCAAATCATTGAACTGAATAATTACGGTACTTGTGTGAGCGTGTGGAATATTTCAATTATTTTAGGTGAGTGAGCACGTACCACTTCTTCTTGGCAAAACCTTCCATCTTATATACTGTACGCTTTAAACCTTATCTAAGGTTTTGTTTGCTCTCCTGATTTCATTTTCAGTTTTTATTTATTTGGGTTTACCAATCATTTTATTGTTATGCTGATAATGGAGTCGAAATAAACTTATACTTATAAGTAATTGCTTTATATTCTCTGGAGTTATGATGAGTGTATGAAGGTTTTATTAGATAAACAACTTTTAGCCTGGAAGGCAAGAGAAAATAATACAATTATATTTTTTGCAGTTTCACAAATTACTTGAGGCCATGTGAAAAAATTTATATTTTATTTGCGGTCTATATTTTTGCCATTTTTCTATTCTCTTATAACACTCCGCCCTGTTGATTCTGGTGAAGTTGGATAGCTATTCCACAATGTCAGATAATCTTATTTATCTTTGCGCTTATATTTCCTGTCTCTTTGCATTGATTCTCTAATAAAATTGGAAAAAATTAGAGTTAGATATAGAGTTAGTATTATTGTTCCACTTTCTGCTCCACAATGTCAGATGGACAAATTTATTGATAGGTTTTCTAATCTGCCTGTCAAAGTACCCGAAGTATTCAAGGGAAATACTAAAGGAGCAAACCAACCCATATGCGTCCCAACCATGACCTATATATCAATTCATAAATATTATATGATAACAACATGTATCATTTCAGATCGACAGTTTGAATCTGAGTTTGAACAAAGTCAGCAAACTCGGAGATGAAGGATTATCTACAATCAGTGAAATTGTTCATAAATGCCGGGTTGAAAAATTGCACATGTGGGAATGCGACTTCAACGATGATCAGTTGGAAAGATTCATCATAGCATTGATTGCTGATACTGGGGTTGAGTTCGATGGCTTCTAGTGAGTCACAGACGCCGTATCCGAGGATGATTTTATTGGAATATTTGATTTAAAATTATATTAGTTCCACATTTCTTCAGTTTGTCTGTCTGAGATAATCACTTTTCGTTTTGTTTCAAAATTTTCGAGCAATTTGTTTTTATTTTATTTTTTTCAATCCGGTCTCTAATGTTTAGCAAGTATGGTCCGTTTATCGCATTATGTCTTATGGAAATTTCTTTTGATTTTCATTTTATTTTATCAAATATTTCAGTCGGGGATAAGTAATATTTAACTAGTTGCATACAATAAACAATGGAATAACTGTTATTCACAACCTGGCTATTTTACCAGACATTTTATGCCCGCGGATTGCCGTGTTAGACTATTAATGCTTTTATATTTTCGTAAGTATGAAAATACGAATTAAAAATAAATTATCGGACATTTTACCACTATTTTTATGTCAACAGATGATCGTGAAATTTTAGAGTAGTAGGCTGGCTAATGCTTTTATTTTTAACCATGAGTTATGTTGAAAAGAGCTAAATTAATACGGCAAGGCATTTTGAATGCTGGTATCGGTCATGGATTTGAATATTTTGTCCAACAGAAAATCAACTTAATAAAAAGTTGATACTTTCAAATATTTGCCAAAAAGCGGAAAAAGTATGAATTATATTTCTCAATAAATCTTTTATCGAATTGGGCCCCGCACCCTGTGCTAGTCTTTTTCTGTTTTATTTATCTGCATTATGATATAAAAAATACTGCTGAAAACGTAAAATATAAAGTGAAATAATCTTTCTTATAATATTAATTTGTTATGCATGGTAAATTTAGTAAATTATCGTTCTGTCGCCATTAGCAAATAAAAGACTCAACTGTTTGTCAATGCTTCCTATAAAAAACAAAATTGCGGAAGCTGTTGATTTTAAATAAATTTGCTAATAAAACGGCTGAAAAGTATTTTTCTGAGGAGTATAATGAAATTGCCTATTTTGCATTTATTGATGTTAAAAGTAAAACAATAAAAACATCCTATTACCCTAAATTTGTTTTATAGCAAGTATTGAATGTTTATTTTTTTTTATATAAAGACCCATAAATTTTAATATGAAGAGTAGAGGGGTCCGCCATCAGATTTCTAATTGGGCCCCGCAGTAACTAGCACCTGCTCTTTCGTTGTCTACAAGAATTCTCTGTCTTACCGTTATGACTTCAACCCCATATAATTTTGGGAATTATCCAGCACTCAACTATGTGCTCAAATCACACAGCTTTTTCTTACATGTTTATACAAAATGGATCACTTTTCTCCCCAATTCGCAACGGAACTTAATTATACGAAAACCTGCAATCGCCAAACTAACTACGGCTTTGCTTTGTCAAGTCACTATATTAGTACAATATACATGCATAGCCTTCTTTTGTTCATACCTGCTTGCATTTTTTTAAGTACAATTCTGCACTCCAAAGATAAAATTATGCGTGAGAGGATTGCTGGGCTCCTCGCCACCGTTGGGTGGTTCACGTAACGGCTGGTCGATTACGGCTTCCTCCGCCATAGAGTCTATGCATCTGAAACAAATAACTGGCTAACTAATCCCAACATGAACTAGTAAATAGACTAAAGGCTGTATGAATAAGCTGTCTCGTCGGCTTCCACCACAGTCCTATCTAATTCTAGGCAAGATTTAGACATAATTAACTGATATGCTGAAACTAAAACTCATTTAGCTTTTGTATCTTTCAATAGTAAAATTTTTCCAACTGCTTTTTCATTTCTTAGGTCAAGTTAGGTTAGGTTAATTGCCCGTTCTTACTAATTTATTGTCATTCGTTCTTCACTCTCCTTAAATCGCTCGCTGCTCGGCAAGTGATAGCTTTGTGAATCGCGATGTTTGCTTAACAGAAGCTAGCTGGTAGGGCATTATATCGTCATAAATATAGATAATAAATTGGACTCGGGTATAGTAGGCTTTGCGACGCAAGAAGGATTGGAATTGCTCGCATGTATCAGATTAAACTACATTTGAAAACCTTGTTTCGTGAATCGCCACAACTCCAAAATTGGAACTTTTCTGCGGGCCGCGCAATTTTTCCTTGAGGCCCGCGGGCCGCGCAATTTTTCCTTGAGGCCCGCGGGCCGCAGCTTGCACACCCCTTCTCTAGTCGATAATATGATATCCTCTGATTACCCAACGCAGGTTCGCATCCCGTGTAGGTTAATTATCTGCGAGAGGACTGCTGGCCTCTCGAAGCCGCAGGGTGGTTCATGTGCCGCTAGTTAATTATGGTTCCCTCTATCATCATGTATGTGTATATAAAACAAGTAACATGCCAAATAATCTCTCACCGTTTTGTCTGATAAAGACGAGAGTTGTTGAGACATCTCATCGGTTTCCATCTCCCCCGGGATAAATATGAAAATACTGTCTAATGAGCAAGTCTGGTGAAATGCCACCAGAACAAGCGCCATATAAGTCGCAACTGGTTTTATTTCGAAACGATACAATAAATTTAAAAAAAGTCGTAATATTCTATGTTAAGCGATAAATTCCGGACACCGAAAACACTAGGTCAAGCGATGATAGAGGAAACCTTAAACCAGTGGTCGGCAACCTTTTCAAAGTGACGGACCAGTGAAGCCTGACCAAAATTTTGGTGGACCACCTTTACGCAAACGAACTAAGCCTATGCAATAAATTATACGCATTAGGAAATTTATGTTGACAATATACTAAATACGACGGTGATGCTATTTAGTGCGATATCTGCATTTGTTGGCTGGCGATTAACTGTTCCCATATTGGAGATAGGGCCGAAGTTGACACACGTAACGTGTTTTCTACATCCGGACTACTTCGTTATTTCGTTTTTGTAGTTATCATTATTGAAAACCAGGCCTCACATTAACAAGATTTTGGGAAAGGTAACAATGCCTGTACCCCTTCTGACTCTGTATTGATTGATGTTTGTTTTGCCATAAGTAATTTTTTTACCCGATGTGCTAACTTTATAATTATCCGGATTCTGGAGTATAGAATTAGCACTGACTAGGCATGACCGGTTAGCTACGAGCCAGTAATGGAGTAGTCACGCTCTTAGCGAAAATTATTTTGTTGGAGATATCTAATACGGACTGATGAGAGACACTCTTATACGGGCGCAGTGGAAACAATTGACCCAGCATTATTGCGACCTACTGACATGGCAATTGTTTTTGAAGTCAGAAATGCTGCTGAAATACATCGGGTTTGGTGTTGGGTGCTGATTTTAGTCGTAGGGTTTGTGGTTAAATTGTAGAGGTTTTATAATGGCCCTGTCCGTTTTTGTGTCACCTCTCTGCGGACCGGCGATGGGCCGCGGCCAGGTGGTTGCCGACCACTGCCTTAAACAACCATCGGTTACGTGAACCACCCTATGCTGAACTCTTTGCCATCGTGGGGTGGTTCTGGTCTGTTACGGCTTCCTCCGCCATCAAGTCCATCCATTGGAAAACAAATAACTGGCTAACTATGTCCAACATGGACTGGTAAATGGAGTGATAACCGGACGAGAGAGAGATATATTTAATATTACAAACAATGTCAAAATAATGATACATTTGGAGCAACAGAAAATATATTTTAATTTAACAATATTTGGTTGATCATTATTTGAGGGTCAGTATGCGAGACCGGTTAGGTCACCGAGGCTCCTGGCCCGTACTGTATTATATACTATATGAGAAATCAATCAGATATAGCAGGGGTGTGCAAACTGCGGACGGCAAATAAGAATTGTGCGGTCCGCGGAGTGCCAATTTTGAATGGTGTGCCCGCGAAAAGAGTTTTTAGTTTTGTTAGTCTGGTGTGTGAGAGCAATTCCAATCTCATTGCGTCGCAAAGCCTATAGTAGCGCCTGCGTGCATCTGTCATATTAGCAAAACTAGCTAGCAAAATCCTGTTGAAAAATACACGTTATAAAAACGTGTTTTTCACTCAAATCGTTTAGTCGGTGTGAAAATAAATTTGAATAGCAGTTGTTAATTTATGAGTTTTAATGCGCCATTTCTGCAAGAACCCCTAACAGTGCCGTAAGATCAATAACAAAAAGGAAATAATTTTTTGTGCTTTCACCTACAGTAGAAACTTTACCTACGAAATTAATTCGTTCCGGAAGCATCTTCGTAGGTACAAAATTTCATAGGTAAGGGACGCACACTACCTGTAAATAACCTATTTCGTTCTAAGATCCCAAAAAAACTCATATTATGACATATTATTGTATAGCAGTTTAGCAATCACGCAATAGTTCGTTTTTTGCACTCTTTCCTTGCATTCCCTTTCTTAATCGCTTATATTTCTTTCGAAATCAATTCATAACAGTAAGTTAGCAAGTAACTCTAACCAACATGAGCTTCACAACTTAATAAATCAAGCAGAAATAGAGAAAAACGGTGGTACAGACGAACTATATTATGTAAGAATGTAGCAAAATCAATGCAGCGCTCTTCTCCAAAGCTGACTCATCTGTTCTGTCATAATATATTTCTTTTTAGCCATTCGTCATGAAATGACAAAAATAGTTTAAATAAATAATGGAGTGTTAACAACCATAATGAATAAACGAACACCGAGTTTCATCAGATAACTCAGAGTCTTGAAACTTTTTATCTGAAGGAAAATGATCTCGTTTCCAAGGCCTCGCTCGCGTGCCGAATAAATGGGCTTGCGTGCCAAGTAAAGCACGCTTGCCAGAGGTTTCCATTGAGGTGTATATACACCATTGATTTCCCTACACCCCCCTATAGGGGGTGAACACCCCCCCTAAAATTTCAACCCCCCCCCCCCCCTAATTTTGGGGTACGATTCCACACTGTTATTCCCAGGTGCGATTCCACACTGTAATTCTTAACTCAATTATAATTGTATTCAAATATAACGACTATGGCATATTTATTAGTGTAGATGAGGGGGGGGGGGGCAATTACGGCCCGCGTAACGATTTAAAATGGCCCGCCGAACTTGAGTGAAATAGTTGAACCGTAAATATATACTATTGGTTTAACACTTCATGTGGTACCTTTTAAGTTTTAGATACCGTCTATCCTTACATCATTATCGCAGTTTAAGCACGTTTATTTCGTAACAATTGAATTATACCGGTATATCTTATGTATACGTATGGGTATTAGGATCACACACCGCAGTATTTTAGAATATCAGCCGCATATTAAGAAAAATTAAAGATGTCACAAAACGAAAACTAGTCACTGGAAACAGACATTTTCAGATGAATGGCAGCGTTTTTATTTCTTCATTGAAAAGAACCAAACTTCAGCGATTTGTCTTTCTTGCCAACAAAATATTTCAGTTCTGAAAGAATACAACAGTATGCGCCATTTTGATCAGTTGACGCGCGTATTTCAAAATTTAATTCATTGCCTAATTCATACAAAAGTCAAACGAACATGTTCAAAAAAATGTTAAATGTGTAACAAAACAAGCCATAAGTAGCCATTCATACGATGTGCTAGATGAACAAGCTAGATCCATGTGCTAGATGAACAAGTAACTTCATTAGTCACTATCAGTTGTAAATTACTTGCTTGAAAGCAGTGCTTGTTATTTATTTCTCGGGAATTCTATCAGCCAAATATTATAATTATTAATTTCATTACATAATATACTGCGATGCTATGTCTAGCTTAGAGCCTATTTTGGTGTCTATTTCTCAAAATTTTCTCAGGGCGCTTAAGCGCGCCCTGAACCCCAGCCGTGTCGTCGAGCACTTTTCCTCGCTCTCTTTTTCTGGCCCTACAATATTATTCTGCTGTGTATTTTGGCTCGCCGTCAATCAACTTGGGGGAACCCTCATGTATACGTTTCGTAAATACATACAAATTTTTTAAGGATACAAAGAGTTTCATCGCTAATAGCAAATTATTTACCACCCCCTAAATTTCGAAACACCCCCCCCCCCCCTAAAATAAAAAGCTGGGGAACATACTGATATACACCTCAATGGGGGTTGCCAACCCCTGGACTAGACTAAACGAAGACTGCGGAGAGTGGGAGGACGGCGGTCGGAGGAAGCAAGAGCAGGCGGCAGAACGTAATGTACGGAAAAGAGCAAACACACATGAAATTAAAAAACACTTTTTTCATTGTATCATCGTCTATTCACTGAATTTAGCTAGGGTTACCATATTTTTGTGACTTCAAAGCGGAACGCCTCCGAAGACAACGACCCCTTAGCTGTGATTTTGTGACTTTACATTTTCCGATTTTACTACATAGGCGTACATTTGACGCGGATGTACTGAACAGTACCGGTATCCAAAGTCGCACAAACACTCTCAAAATTAGCGACAAACTGTAGAAATAATGTTTGGGGTCAAAGGTCAAACGTCCATTTTTTCTCTGATTCAACGTATTTTTTATCCGATACCGGTAATTTTACGCGGATGTATTGAGAGGTATCTGATGTCAAAGTCAGTTGCACGCGAGTGCAGTTGTTTTGCACGTCGTGAGCTATAATTGCACGCCAGGAATTCTTATTTGCACGCGGGAATTTCTGATTGCACGCCCGATTTCTCGTTCAAAAAGGCCATGAAATCCAGACTGGCTTATTGGGTTTCTTTTGCTGACTTGAACTTCTCCAAGATTTGCATCAGCCAATTTTCTACAATATTTCATTCCCTTGGATATTGCTTGGACCCCATCATACTTGCGTTCGAATGAATTCTCTCTTTATTTAAAAATGGCGACAATTTTTTACGAATGCATGAGTAGAATATTCAGTTCCTCATGTTATTTTGTGATCTATGGATTCTTGGTTTACGTCACAATTCCGCTGATTTTCAAGATATATCCAAAAATTGTCTTTGAAGGATTATTTCTCAACACAGTCTGCCCACCTGTATGGTTACTGAAGCTGAACAAACCAGACAAAGTAAGACTTTCTACAAGACGTTTGTATGAGTGAGTGCTTCTGAATGAGTGCCCATAACTTTGCTCAGAGATGAGTCTCCTTATCTGGGTGTGTGCGAGTAACTCTGCTCAGAGAAGCGTCTCCTTTACTTTTGAGTGAGTACCCGTAACTTTGCTCAGAGATGAGTCTCTTTCACTGTAACAATGCTCAGAGATGAGTCTCCTTTGCTTCTGAGTGAGTACGTGTAACATTGTCAGAGATTAGTCTTTTTTACTTCTGAGTAAGTGCACTTAATAACTTCGATCAGTAATATGTCCCTTCACTTATGAGTAATTGCACTAAACCTTGCTTCAACCAGATACCCTTATTATAGTGATCAATTCCTAACTCTAAATTCTCTTCTTTTACTTCAGGCCTACAATCTTAAAGAGAGCAAGAACTGCTATGTGAAGTCTTCGAGTGGAAGTACTTTAGGCGTTTGGCATATTCCGCCAGTCACTCAGTACGATACTCCAGAGGTCAAATCAGGGTCATTACAAGACGCTAAGAAAGTCATCATTTATTGCCATGGCAACTCGTTTCATCGTGGTTTCAAGCATTGAGGAGATTTATATTCAGAGCTGCAGAAATCAGGTATGAATAATATGGTCGATTTCATTTTGTCAAACTCAAATGTACTCGGAGCCGCAACATTTACTCTAATGTCAGTGGCTATTTAAAACTACCGGAAAACCACTTATGATGCAATAATTCAGTTTACGACAAATTAAAAATAACTTGAAATTAAAAAGAAAAAGTTTGTTTTGACAGATTTGAATCGCCTTAATGCAACATATTTTACCGCTCTCGACTTATACCTGTTGTCATGTGTAATTAGTGAGTAGTAATAGACTTTATGTCTCCGACTTTCATTGAATCCCCACTGCTTCTAACAAAAACGGCTGTTGCCACTTTGATTCACGGGAGCCAGAGCTCCGAAAACAAAGAGTCGTATGCTGCTGATCGCTGGTCTACCCTAACTAATTGTAAGACAGCGTTGGTGAATTAGTTAGAACTAGAATATGACATCATAAGTGGTTTTTCGATAGTTCTAATAGTATCTGACATTAGAGTACATGTTGCGGCTCGAGTAGGTTTGAGTTTGGTATAGACCAGGGGTGGGCAAGTTTTTTGGACCTGGGGCCCAAATTTTGCCCATCCACACTGACGGGCCATGTAAGTGTGACGTAAATGTTACATTTTATGAACAATATATACAGTGTTACAAAAGTGAAAAACAATAAGCCTCTTGCGAAAACTACATTTAATCTCAATCTCAACAAATTCCTTGAGCTATTTTTCGCTAGAACATCAAAATTTGGTTTTATTTCAGTTGTGGCAGCATCAGGCGGGCCAGATTGAATAACCCAACGGGCCAGATTTGGCTTGCGTAGTTTGCCCATGTCAGGTGTAGACGATGCCATATGGCTCTTTTGATGCCAAAGGTTGCCGAATCGTGGCCTAGGCCAGGGCTACTCAACTATTTTTTTCAAAATTATTTGGGTCTGGTCTTTACAGAAATTTTATTTCGGCATCCTTAAACGTGCACTTCCTCGGCCGGCTAATGATTATTAGCAAATCAAGATTGTCTATTATGATGTTATAGGTATTTTCATATATATTCAAAACTATAAAAGTCATTTTATAAAAGAAAACTTCAAAAGTGGGGCTAATGATCCAAAATAAAGAATTAGGTGCGGTCCGAATCAAATACTCGAAAAGTCCGGATTCGGACCGCGGTCCGCCAGTTGAGTAGCCCTGGCCTAGACATGTCAGTGGACATAACGATCGCTTCAATATTATGTTGTTGTTTTTCGTCATCATTATCATTAGAAAATCGCTTTTCTCTTCGAATACTGGACCAGTTGCTTTGAAATTTTCAGTGGTTAAAGATTCGTTTTTTTGCCAGAAGGCTATTACTTTTATTTATTCCTAAATTTTCTATGAATCTGATGAGATCTAATATTTCATCCGAAATTGCGCTGTATTACTTTTTAATTATGGGAACACGTTTTTTAATCCGCCAAGCGTGACGGCTGACTGAAAATTCTAATGTCAAAGGTAAGGACTGCTTCGCTCTGGTCCACGTGTCCATATATTTGAGCGTTGCTCTCTTGTTGTATCAATCTGCTCATTCACACAAATAAATTCTCTTCCATTTTCACCAAGGATTCCACATCATAGCTTTTGACTACAGTGGGTTTGCGGACTCTACCGGTCAGCCGAGCCCAACAAGAGTCGTGGAGGATGCAATTAGTGTGTATAAGTGGACGGTCAAGCAGGTAGGATTATGTTTTATCATATTTGTCTCAGGGGCGAGAAAAGCCAATAAGACTGCTTAATCATATGGCTAATATCAGCAAAGCAGAGGTATACCATATATAAATTGTATATAAGCACAGTTTAAACTCAAAAAAAAAGTTTCCAAACTGAAGGGTCAGCTTATATGCGCCTCACTCTAATCACACTAAATTTCGGCTTTATAAGCGCATAACCCTGATCGTGCGGGGGTCAACTTATACATGCATAACACAGTTGGCTGTCAATAGGGAATTCCCCTTTATGTTATTCCCCTGATTACCAAGTTAAAAAAATCGAATCAGTAATTGTCAAATTTCTGACACTTAATGTATTTAATCACTCAGCTCCAGAAAAAAGATGTGACAATCGTGCTTTGGTCATTCACTCGGCACTTACATCAGCACGAGGGCGCTATCGCTCATGTACGACCAGAAAGACGGCACTCGACTCCCTGACTGTCTGATACTTGAAGCTCCGTTCACGTATACATACGATGCCGCGGACTGCTTTCCACTATCTAAGGTGAAATTTATATTTTTGTTTCATTTCGGTACTCCCGTAGTATGTGAACCAAGATGGCGGACATCTGAACGATTTCAGGTACAAATACTACGAAGTCACTTGGCTAGTCCCTGAACTCGTAATAGAACTAAAATAAGGTGCCAGTTGGTGTATCGTCCTAACCGAATTAACACGCTTACGTGGCGCTCCTCAAGAGTTCACAGGTTCAAAACATGTTATTTATGAGAATATGGCTTGCAGAACAGTTTACTGTCGTAAGATGGTTCATGTAACCTCCATCATCAAGTTATGTCTTGTAAATTCATCATCTAACATTTACAATATTTACCGGTACGGTCTTACATTATGGTATTTATTATAAGTTTATTTCGACTCCTCAGCATAACAAGCGCTATAACACCCTAATTGTCAGATTGATTTAAACAAAATAAATAACCGATTAGCTCCTTTTTCGTCTTTTATGACATCATAAGTAAACTGCGTATTTGACCCATGCGAGGTGCAGTCTGCCCAATTATGAAGTATGTAGGACTACTTGTAAGTATAATATTCGCATTTTAAGCGGATTTTTCTTTTCTGTCAACCTATTCTTGAGCAGATATATTGCAGCAAGTTGCATAATGATTGCACAACTTTAAAAAAAATCGAAAGTCGGGAAGGGGGAGGGGCGGCCGCCCCAATTTTCTTGTCCCCAAAAGTATAATAAAATGTCAGTCCATGCATTGGAAAACAAATAACTGGCTAAACAATCCCATAACCGACAAGGACTGGTGATCGGACGAGAGGCCACGGTTCGCTATACGATTAATCTGTCCTAGCGGCTTTTCTCTCCCCCGGGATAAATATGTAAATCCTACTCTTTACTCTCTATTGATATCTCTTCAGAATTTTCCATGCCCAAAGCAAGCCAGGGTCTGTAAAAGGGTAATCCCGTAGTATGTGTACCAAGTTAGGGCACAACTTCATTCTGATTTTCTTACTTTAGTTCTATTACGTGTTCTGAGACTGTTTGTGTCAGCCAAGTAAATATATCCCCTGCCCATAGGTTTCAGTCCCTTTACACAACTTGATGTCAAGTAGATGAACAAAATTAGTTACCTCCATTTTGGTACACATACTTCTGGAGCGCTTCCCAAAGACACACTTATTCATGTCTTAACTAGCATGGTCAACTTCGTTACACGTCTCTCAAATCAAGTCAAACGATTTCCAATGACTCTGGCTTTGATTACAAGAAAACTGGTTGCCCTTTGACACATTTCTGGAGCGCCCTGTAAAAGCAATACTTGCATGGTGTTGATGCAACATTAATGCAAAGTTTAGTTGGTAGGCCCTATTAGCTTCGCTTCCTAATCGATTCGGATTCGCTTTCTTTTGAAATAGAAAAATCTAATTCTCAAACCAAAGTATTCCATTCCTTACAGAACCGACATTCGGTAAGACTCTGTACGAAAAGACGACATCTGACCCCAAGACAAAATCTCCTCACATTCGTTTCATTTGAATGCACGAGGATTACGGAGTAAAACACTACACTGCTAAGCACCCGGAGATAAGGTAGTTAGTGCATGATTTCATGGTTGAAGTAGCAAAGGTCAAAGGTGATCAGGAACAAGGAAGTAAAAATAGATTTGAATTGATCGATATTTAATTTTACTTTTTTTGCTGTTTAATTAAGCAATGAATATAATTGCTTTGGTCGAGTAGCAAAGATCAAAGGTTATCAGGAACAAAACTGTTTAATAATTTAATTTTTTTATTATTAACCTTTATTATGTTAACCTAATCCTCCCGGTTTGACGCATGCGCGACGTTTCAGACGTTTTGCAATGCTGTGTGTATACCATGAGGTCTGGAATGTTTGTTATGGTCTTGCTTGAAAGGAAATCTTATTCCCCACACAACGATATGAGAATGAACCTTATATGACATTTAGAAGTGATAAAATTTCGCTTACATATCACGCGTGTACTTCCCGCTGCGATATGAAAACGTCGCACAACAAGAAAATGATTCCATAAACCTTGGCGTTGCGCGCAAACCAATAACAAAAGCTAGTATGATAAGGTCTTATTTTGAAGGTCATTTTATATGCTACATAACATAGGAGAGTGGACATCTCACAACGTCAGGAAGTTATAAAAATATCGAGTCGTTAGATCGCAGCTGCCTCACCAAAAAAAAGTTAGGCGTTTTATCTCGCAAAATCTCCTTGTCTGACGATTATAAGCTTTTATGATTCATAATAAATGTTTTATTATGACTCACAAAAGCTTTCAACGCGATAAAGCACAAACAAACAACCGATCGATCTATCAAGCTTAGCCTGGCCTGATTCGATGTGGTGACTTCTCAAACGGAAAATTTCCAAAACGCTTGAACAACGCGCGCTATGGAAAAGCGTTTAGTATCATATGAAAGAGAAAACCAATGTGCAGTCAACTGTATAGTCACATTTCAGCTTTACAATAGCGATAGACGTCCAACAGCTGATAGAATGAGAGAGTTTAAATATTTTTGTTATTTTTTGACGTTACGAGAGACCTCTTGAAAGAGGTGTTTTAGTTTACGGTCCTCCAGTGACATCTAGCGTATAGTACTCTAAAATACCTCTCCAATGGTATATAATTATTGTATATTGGGTCAATTTTGGGGGTCGTATGACATTAATAAAAATGTATTCAAAATTGGGCTCGATTGAGCGTCTGAAACAGGTTAATGAGACAATTAGTGCTAAATTGAACTTGCATTCCTGGAATTTAGGTGAACTCCCAGCATTGATTTCTTCAGAAGAAATCTAATTATCAAATTTCTGACGCTTTATTTAATTTTCCAGCTCTAGAAATAAGATGTGACAATCGTGCTCTGGGGTCATTCACTCGGCTCGTACATCAGCACGAGGGCGCTATCGCTTATGTACGACCAGAAAGATGGCACTCGACTCCCCGACTGTCTTATACTTGAAGCTCGGTTCACGAATACATATGATGCCTCGGACTGCTTTCCATTGTCTAAGGTGAGATTTTTGCTTCATTTAGGTACTCCCGTAGTATGTGAACCAAGATGGCGGACATCTGATCGTAATATGTGTACCAGGTTAGAATTAGGCAATAAATTCAGATACATATATTACGGGTATCACTTGGCTAGTCCTCGAACTCTGAAACCGAAAGGAAAATTGGAATAAAATTATGGCATAACCGTAACCATGTGTACATACTACGTTCTGGTGTCCACCATCTTGGTTCACATACTTGGGGAGTACCTTAATTTCTATGATGTGATATAGTATTATACGATGCTTATCAACGCTTTTTCTTACTGTACAATGCCCGGCATCAGTATCAGCTGATATCTAACGATATGTAAGGATATACTATATACCGTATTTTCTCGACTATACGTCTATCACGCGGATAAGCCGACTCCCTAATAACTGCTTCGAAATAGTGAATTTATAAAAATTCGCATATAAGCCGTTTCCACAAATCGTAACAGGGCGCACGCATCTATTACAGTCAATGATGTTCAATTCAAATATCGCGATTCGCTACCTTCTTGTATATGGCACACACATTCTAGCGCCGCTGTCCACATTTTGATTAAAACAATTTTCGATTATTATATTTTCTGTTTTATGATAATGGAAGACAGCACTTTGCGGCACAACTAAATTACTGCCAACATGAAAGGAATTGAATCAGCGCCGACCTGAAGTACCAAACGTATAACATGAAGACATTTTTGATTGAAAATATTTTACAATCATTATTTTATATTAAGGTAGTCGAGATATCCTGAGCGGACACGGCAATAAATTTGGTTATTTTTCGTAAGTCTTCTCAAACATGATTTGTGTGAGCTTCATATATGGGCTGATATATTTTATAATGTATGCCAAAGTGTCTGCCGATTAATCAATTGACTTTGTATACCAGCTGTTATTTGTCTTAATCCTAAAAACAAAAACGTGGCCGGTGCAATGAAGCACTCCCTGCCCGATAACGGCACTTCAGAAAGAAAACGGCTACCACGAAATAAAGTCATTGATTTATGACCCTTCCGTTTTGCTGATTCAGGAAAAAACGGAAAACACAGCTGTTGCCTAACCCATGGACGTACAGCACAGTATTTATCACATCATATTCACAGGTTATTTCAACCTTTCAGTTACCGTAAATGGTTGTTCAAAATGATTGAAATTACAGTTTTATTGTTATGAATTAATGCTGTGAGTATTATTCAACCTGAAACTTCTATCTTCTATTCTTACTTGTGCACAAATGATAACGTTTTGACCAGGAGACGGCTGGTAGATCAATGCTGTTGCTCTTATGCAAAAGATACAATTAAATTTAATCAAATACAAGCGGTCACGTTTATGATCAGACAATCACACCTAGACAAGCGATCGCGTGTGTGGTGTGTGCGTGCACGCTCTTTATCGTGAGAATTAAGCATGGTCTGTAGCTGTTGCAATTACCGGCAAGTCAGCATTATATCATTTCGTTGCGTGATCAAAGTCTTGATGCGCGAAGGAGCCGATTTTTTGGTGCTATCTGAGTTATGCGCGCATAAGACGGTCCCTTAGTTGGGCAACTTTTTTTTTGAGTTTTAAACTCGGCGTATTTGCGAATAAATACGGTATTAGAAAGGCTAAAATCTTTCCAGTTTGGCACTTGCTACTCAACAGAATTCTGTTAATTTTTGCTGCACACTTAGCAACTCGTCGCTGATCACTCTTTGGGGACCTCTGTACTATGCCATTGTGGTACGCGCCAAGACTCTGGAATTGAATTACATTTAAAAAATTGTATTTATCACATCTCTCTTTCAGTATTTCTATTTGCTCTATCCCTTCATGAGGTTTCGAGTTCACAAGAATATGACATTGAGCTCAGGACTGAGAAGTATCTGCCGACAATAAAAGCTCCTGTTATGATTTTACATGCTAAAGAGGATCAGAGGTTTGTAGGCAAGAATATTTGAAAATTATGGCTTGTCAGTTGGTGTATCGTTCTAAGCGTAAGTAACACGC
Source organism: Styela clava (assembly GCF_964204865.1). Lineage (NCBI taxonomy): Eukaryota > Metazoa > Chordata > Ascidiacea > Stolidobranchia > Styelidae > Styela > Styela clava. Next base: position 981,058 of record NC_135258.1, read on the forward strand.
TTACGTGGAGCCCTTCAAGAGTTCACAGGTTCAAAACATGTTATTTTTGAGAATATGGCTTGCGGAACTGTTTTCTGTCGTAAGGTGATCCACGTATCTTTCGTCATCAAGTTCATGTCTCTGAAATCCACCATCTAACATTTACAATATTTACCGGTACGGTATTACAGTACGATAATTAATAATAGTTTCAACTCCTCAACATAACAAATACCATATTTGACAGATTGATAAAAAACAAATAAATAACCGATTAGCAGCATGTCTAAGCATCTGGAAACAAATAACTGGCTAACTATACTCATACCCGACATGGACTGGTAATCGTGGTTCATCATATGATTAATAAGCTGTCTTAGCGGCTTTTTTCCCCCGAGATAAATATGTAAATCTTATCCTCCGCTTTCTATTGATATCTCTTCAGAATTTCCCATGCTTAAAGCAAGCCAGGGACTGTAAAATGATACTCTTGTATTGTGTGTTAGGCCATAATTTTATACCAATTTTTCTTATTTTAGTTCTATTACGAGTTCAGGAACTGTTTGTGAATATAACCCCCTGCCCATACGTTTGAGTTCCTTTACACAACTTGATGGCAACAATATGCACAATAATGGTCAGAAAGCTTTGCAAGTAGGGAAAAAATAATGTGACGAAATCTTCTTGGTCAGACTCCATGAAACCCCATTTCCCAGACAACTGGCGGGCCGATCCGGGCGAAACTTGGCATGTAGGTCGGGGACCGTGTCCAGATGACGCAGAACGATCGGGCCAAAGGAAGTGTGCCAAAACGGGGTTTTAGTGGCACATGGAAAGGTTGCATCAAGTCACGCTTTGATTTTGGGGTTTAGAAGCCGTTAAGCTCTGTTTCCGGGGCCGGAAAATGTTATATCGATATTGAGAAACAAATTACATAGGTATGTACGGAAAAATTATTTTAATGCATTTTTCAAGAAAATTTTTTCTTCTACCCCCCAGTCATGGTCTAGTGCAGGGGTCACCAACGCGTTGCCCGCGGGCACCAAGTCGCCCGTGAAAACCATATGAGTCGCCCGCAGGTCTGTTCCAAACTAAGCTTAATAACGGCGCTTATGAGTAAGCTACATCAATTAAACTTTGTCCTGCTATTCTTGTATACATCACACTTATATGGGAATCGGGAATGGCACTATATTAATTATTGTAGCCATCAACCTGATTTTTATTTGACCTCAGTAATGTGATGGGTCAATTAACACTCTTCTAATTATGACATCACACTGATATCATTTAACACGAACCCGCGCTTTTTCTTGTCCGTTGGTTTGTGGAGCAGCAATAATATAATTATTGATTCCAAAGAAAAATGGCAGAAAAACGATCAAACCCCACCATTTTCACGATGAATGGGGGTGGATATATTTTTACCAACATGAAAACAGCCTGCGCGTGTCTCATTTGTGGGGCGATTGTAGCGACGGCAAAGCGAAAATATATTTCACGGCTTCTCACGCAATCTACCGCGCTAACAGAAAAAGCTCGCGATTCAAATCATACAGCAATGCTATTTTACGAGACCATTGTTTCGTTCAACCTATCTTGGTAAATCAACATTTTTGACATAAACTCAGGATAGGATGGGATTTAAATATTTATCCCGGGGGAGAAGATAGCCGATAAGACCGCTTAACCATACGGCGAACCAAGGCCTCTCTTCCAGTTACCATTTCATGTCCGGTATGGGATTAGTTAGTTATTTGTTTTCGTAAGCATGGACTTGATGGCGAAGGAAGCCATCCCAACGGCGGCAATGGGTCCAGCAATCCTCTCGCACATAACTATCGTCGCATGATATTATAACCTGCGAACCTAACGCTTAGCACACTAACGATGGCCACACAGCCGCGACTTTTTAGAAGTGTACATTGAATTGGTAGCCCGCGGCTTAATCTGTACCCAGAAAGTAGCCCTCTGCCTCGAAAAGGTTGGTGACCCCTGGTCTAGTGATTTTGGCCTATTGTGGGCCTCTGAAAGGTCTTATGAAGAATCTAAAGGCATGGGCAAGACTAGAAAAATTATTTTCACCAAACAAATTTTCGTCACGATTGAGTGAACACGGACCCTAAAATTGATAGAAATCAACTTCCATTAAGAGTGATAAGTTTATGACGAGTTATTTAAACTACTTAATCAACTAAAGTGGCCGGGGGCAGCGCGCCGGATGAATTTCCAGCATTCGTCAGGCACAACGACCCTGGTGCATCCATCAAACATCCACTTTTCAGTACTCAAATCCTTTCCTTACATTTCCCCTCGCGGGTAGTGAAGCGACCGTCCCTGGATGTAAATTAGTCTCCTCCGTTTTGGTACACACACTGCAGGAGTGTCCTGTAATAACTATATTTGCATGGTGTTGATGCAACATGAATGCAAAATCTAGTCGGAAGGCTTTATTAGCTTTGTTTTCTGATCGAATTCGATTTCTTTTTGAATATTAAATTCAATTCTCAAACCGAAATACTTTCTTCCTTACAGAATAGACATTCATCTCGGTGAGACTTTGTACAAGAAGACGACCTCTGACCTCACGACAAAATCTCCTTACATTCGCTTCATTCGAACGCACGAAGATTACGGAGTGAGGCACTACACTGCTAAGCATCCTGGGATAAGGCAGTTAGTGCATGATTTCATGGTTGAAGTAGCAAAGGTCAAAAGTGATCAGGAACATCCTGAGATAAGGCCACGGGCCAGTTACGAAGCTAATCGAAGTGTTTCATCCGGCCCACTTGTGCCTATATCAATTATGACTATGGTTTTCATGGCTATAAATTTGCGTTGGGTATTTCGATGAAAATAACGAATCATCGCCTAAAATATAGATCACATATTATTTGCACCTGAATATAATTGTGCCACCTGGTACACTGGCTGTTTGTTGTACATTAGCTGTTATGCTTGTTATTTGCAGATGAACTGAATTCGTAATAGAACTAAAATAAGGAAAATTGGAATAAAATTATGGCCTAACCCTAACCTGGTACACATACTACGATCCGGTGTCTGCCATCTTGGTTCACATTCTTCGGGAGTACCCTATTTTCATGTGAAGTTACAAAGGACAACTACTGTTATTAACGCCCAGCATTATAACCGTTCATGTTCATTCAACTCTTCCCAAACTTCAAGCTGTGTTTTCAGAAATTTTTTAGGCTTTATTTCTATAATTTAAAGTATTTCAACATAACATTATCATTCTTAACTGTGTATTTATTACTCAAGAATGGTGCCAATGGTCAGAATTAACAAGTTACAAATATGCTCGAAATAGAGTCGAATTACTCAACCAAAGTGGAAAGAGTAGTGATAGCAGAGTTGCAAGTTTGCTCAAATCAAAGTCCCAAACTCTCAACTTTAAAGTAGAAAGAGCACTGATAAAAGAGCCCCTAACACAAATATGTAGCGGTTCATGTGTAACTTGAAACAATATATCGCAGTACTGTCAGAAAATAGGTATTGCCATATTTCAATTACTGCCTTGTTGCCACATTTTGATATTCTTTTCTTAATATTGGGTCAAATTTTTTGGGCTTCGTAAATAATATTCCAACTCTTCACCCCATAGCGTCAAAAGTTTTGAGAACCCCTGGTTTAACATATTGCTCTTTGTGCAACAGAGGTCGTTTTTAACTCTTTTATCAGCACCTTGCTTTGAGCACACTTGTATAGAATTACTAAAATCTTCTATTTTCATGGTCAAATATGAAGTATCATTCACAGTTATGCTATACTAAACTTTCCGAAAAAACAATTATTCGCGTCTTAGCGAGCATGGTAAACTTCGTTACACGATTCTCTGGCTTTGATCAAGAGAAACCTCGTTGCCCTCGTTGACTTGGATGCTAAGTGTTATTGAATTTTTTTTACTTTTGAGTGAGTGCCTCACATTTGCTCAGAGATGAGTTTTCTTTTACTAGTGAGTGCCTGTAACTTTGCTCAGAGATAAGTTTCCTTTACTTCTGAATGAGTGCCCTTAACTTTGGTCAGAGATGAGTCTTCATTGTAGTTGACGTATATAACCTTCCTTGGAGCAAATTCACCTAAGGATTGATAGGCTATGCTTTCACGTACTATTGAGCAAATTTATTATGACTTTTATCGTAAGATGTATAATCCCCTATGCACTGTATATGTTTAAATATGCAATTGTTTTATCATAATTGTTGATTTTATCTCAATTCTTTTATAACAATTCTACCTCATTTAATCCACTGAGACAAATAAACTTTGCATTACATTGCAGTATTATTTTCCGAGCTACTGATCTTATCCACCAAAAAAAAACTCAAGGGTGTTTTTGAAAGACTAACTTCGGAGCTAGGTTCCAGGGATGCCCAAAATGAAACGAATTCGTTGTATTCGATTTAATAAATTCTTGATTTTAGAAATAATTTAGAATATTTCACTTGTAAATATCTTCTTCAGCATGCATTATTTTATGACGAACATAACTCACAGCAAAAAAATAGTTAACTTCTGAAAGAATATAATGGAGAATACTTATTAAATCAATGTTCATTTCAGTTACTCTGCATAACCAAATTCAAATTATATGAATTAACAATTGCCTCAAAGAATTTGTCCTGTGAAACAGACCTATTTCATTATTGGTGGTAATCGAAGTCAAAGTACTTGTCAACTCAAAAAGTTGACAATTTAAGTAGGGCGTCCTTGTTGAGGGACAAGAACCTTCAATGTATACATTACAAAAACCACAGGTGGATGGACATAAAAATATGCAAAGAAGTTGTTGGCTCAGAAAACTAAAGATGAAATTGAAGCAGGGTTTCTATGCTTATGTGGGGCGAGTAGATGTAACGCTGTAGATATATTGAAGATGAGTATTCTAGGCAAGTGGTCGGCAACCTTTTTTAAGTGACGAACCGGTAAAGCCGGGCAGACCCTCTTTATACAGACGAACTACTGAAACTACTACCGAACTACTGAAAAATCAGAGCAGACCAAATTTAAATATTCAGAATGCAAGAAAAAATATGAGAAATTGATAACTGCTAAGAAACAAAATTATTACAAGTCATTACTAGGTAGACATCGTAATGATCTTAAGAAAACTTGGCGTACTATGAACGATCTGCTTGGGCGTTCTAAACCAAATCTAACAAAAGTATTTTCTATTAACGACCAGGAAACCTCGGATCCTGTCGAAATAGCAGATCATTTTAACTCGCACTTTTCTACAATTGGAAATAAAATGGTCGAACGGTTTACTCATACTAGAAGGGATGACTTTAAGCAATATATGGGGCATCCCAGTAAAACCTCCATGTTTCTTGCCCCGACAACAGCTTTCGAAGTCCAAAATATTCTGAAATCTTTTCGACCCAAAACCAGTTGTGGAATAGATGGAATTCCCTTTAAAGTTATACGAATGATGCCCTGGAATTGTATTTGTGCTCTCGCACATATCTTTAACTGCTCATTACAATCTGGTAAATACATAGACCAGTTCAAATTATCCAAAGTTATGCCATTGTTCAAAAAAGGAAATGCAAAAGATGTAAAAAACTACCGACCGATCAGCTTACTTCCCGCATTTTCAAAAATTCTAGAAAAAATTATGTACAAACGACTCAACCATTTCCTAGACCAAAAAAATTTCTTTTATTCACAACAATTTGGCTTTCGTCAAAATCATTCAACATCTCATGCAACATCCCTGCTTGTCAGTAAAATTCTAGAAGGATTTGATAAGAATGAGTATACTCTCAGTATGTTCTTGGACCTTTCCAAGGCATTTGATAGTATTGACCATGACATATTACTAGCCAAATTGCACCATATTGGCGTTAGAGGTCAGAGTTATAATTGGTTTAAAAGCTACTTATCAGGAAGGAAACAAGTAGTTATATACAATGATGTAGCATCTAGCACATACTGTAATTTGACTGTAGGTACTTTACAAGGTTCTATTTTGGCTCCATTATGTTTTTCAATCATTATTAACGACTTTCCGAATTCTCTTCTTCACTCTGATATCATACTTTTTGCTGATGACTCAACGCCATATCTTCGAGGCAAAAACTTGCCTGAACTTTTGACCAAGGCAAATACCGACTTAGAAAATATTCAAGCTTGGTTGTCTGCGAACAAACTCACTATTAGATAGATAGATAGATAGATAGTTTATTTCGAAAACTCCATAACAAACCTAAATTTAAAATGGAGAATTCTGGAGGGCAAGCAAAACCTACAAAAAAGTTTAAAACATGAAGTACCGGTATCTCATGTGCCTGCCCACCAGCACGCACACAAAAACACAAGCCCAATTAAATGAGGCTTGGGCTAAACTTAAAAAACAAAATACACGATAGTAATAAACTTTCGGGCTGTTGTACTCTCTTTCAACAATTACGTTGATAATGACCAATACCTACAACCTCATGCAAAGATAATGTGGGGAGTGGAATGTAATAAATTTGCGACGATAGTCATACTCATGAAGCCATGAAAGCTTTAAGAAAAACCAAGCCATGAAAAACTACACTGATTGCTAGAATGGGCATTGCGGAAAAGGTGATAAGTGGTTTAATATACAAACAAACGCAAAACCATGGCGGCAAATTCTGTGTGCGGACACTCATAAAAGCACACGTGAGCAGGTCTGTAGCCTAATTGATACATTGACGTGGCCAACATTGTTAAAACAGTACCGGTATACACACAGAGAGAAACAAATCAAAAATATGCCACTAAATGAATGTTCCAAAAAATGTTACACTGTGAGTTACACTGCAAACTATTTACACATATATAGTTGAATACTCAGTATTCAAGCGGAATTTCTAGAAATAGCAGTATATCATACTCTTTGTCACAAAATAAAATATCTGAATCAATCCCTGTTGTATTCATCTTTCGATTCTGTTATGATGTCCGTATGTTGCCTTTATGCTGCCATGTAATTTCATATTTCGGCCTTTACTTGTTGATATTCCTTAAGTGCTGGTTCATTGTTGTCAATCTAATCTTTCTGCGCGTTCAAAAATGCGACCGCACCCGACGACTGCCAAACACAAACTTTAAATCCAATCTTTTATCCATAAACTTCTTTAATTCCGGTGGATGGGCCTTGATCATGTTGATATCACGAGATACAAATCTAATAGTAAATACCGAAACACACAGCGCGTAGCATTCTCAGTCCAACAGCATTGATTGATCTTTCATCTAACAGAGCAACAAAAACACGTCCGACCCAGACGGCAGTCTGGCAGAAATGGATGTCGATAAAACTAAATATATGATATTTAGCACGCCGAAGCAAAAGTGTCCAACTCTGCAACAAAATTTGGAATTAAATGGAATAAATATAGAAAGAGTTCATCAGACTCGCTTTCTGAGTGTAATGATCAATGATAAATTGTCTTGGAAACAACACACCAATATGGTTCTATCGAAAACAAGGTCGTCTCTTAGTGCCATTACGAAAATAGCCAACTACTTAAATACATCTTGTTTAATATCTCTATACCACTCTCTGATAGAAAGCCATATTCGTTATTGTGCCTCAGCTTATGTTCATCGCCAATCGTCCATTCTCAAAAAAATTCAAAGTGTTTGCAATCGCTTTATTAGAAGAGTTTTTCATAGAGGTAATCGCGAAAAAATTGATGACTTATTTAAAGAGCATAGGCTACTACGAGTTGTGGATTTAGCTAAATTCGAACTATGTAATATGATGTTCTCTTGTCACATTGGAGAGCTTCCGTCCAGCCTGAACAGCCTGTTCCAAGCAAACCCAAATTCAAACAGCAGAAATAAAGATAATTTTTTTATTCCATTTGTCAGTAAAAGTATTTCACAAGAATCAATTGCAGTATGTGGACCAAAAGCTTGGAATTCCCTACCCGATGACATCAAAAATTCAAAATCGAACTCAGAATTTCGTTCCAAACTTAAACAATATATATTATCATCATATTAGCAATTTTCTCTGCTTTGAACATGTTACTGTTTGGAGATTATTTTTTTAAGGTCAGTTCAACACTGAAAGGGAGAGCTGTTGATTATTTGGATTGAATGAACTATCAGAAAACTGTCCTCCTCTTCAGTCACCATAGACCAGCTGACAATTTCAATAACTCCACAGGATACTTCACCCGGATTCAAAATAGAACAATGGACTGAATTAATAACTAGCACACCATTCTAATTTCATTATCATGCGTAATTAGACAACAACAAAAGCACAGCAATTTAGGTTATAGATAGAATGCTCAAATAGTAGGGAGTAGGGACAATGGTTTTTGTTTGAGTAGCATGCTGTTCAATTTATTTCCATTGTTGCTACCTATCACCGAATCACACTTTTTCTTCTGCTCATCCCAGGATACCATATAATTTTATTATTTTAATTTACATTGGAAAATCCATGACATGGTAAAATGGCTTCTCTTTATAACTTATCATTCCCTATCCCACTGTACCTTTATACCTTTCTAATCTTCTGGCTGAAATGCAACCATAATAGGTTTTGTGGAAATGCTTTTTATTAATTTTTTTTTTTTTTTTTTTGAAACTTCATTGTTTTTGGCTGAATCCAGAATTTCAAAAAAAACCTTATAATAGTGAGTCATTTGATACATACCTTTTTTATCATATTTCGCCAAAACCTGTAGGGTCACATTTTGGCCAGAACAGCCATAGACCACTTATAACACTGTCGCCCTTGATTGGTGCATACCCTGTAATGTACACACACACCCTTTAAACTTGACCATTCCCGCGTTTTATAGTATGTGGTATCATCACTCAATGGTATTGTACATTCATCCAAATTCTTAATTTTTTTTTTTTTTTTTTAAATTTTTTTATTAATATATTCATATGCATTGTGTTTCATGTTGTGTTGTGTCTCTATTTATAGATGTTGTTTTGTCTAACAAACTCCTTTGTACAAACAGTTTTGTACACTCCACCCATATCCCTGTTACCGCATCCACCCACCCTCCTCGCACAACTGCCTGTATAAAGGACCATATTGTACATATTTGATTTACCCTATTATAATTTATATAAATCAAAGGGGTGTATGCCGCACATCTGTGTTTTAGGCCAATATGGTCTTGTGCATCCCGTCTTCAGTATTTATAAGTACTTACTCTTTTATATTGCTTTTACGAGACGAATAAACATACATACATACATACAACTAAGCTCATGTAATAAATTACATGAGTAGAAATTTTCTAAAACATAGGTGATGATATTCAATGCGAGATTTGCGTTTGTTTGCTGGTCATTCATTAACTGTTCCGAATTCGGAGACATGGTGGACAGTGATACACGTACCGGTTTCTTACGTTCAGCCTACTTTAGTTGTCAATATTGAAAAACCGACCGCACATTGGGAAAAAGAGTATCGCAAGGATACTTTTCAACTCGTTATCATTTGAAATTTCAATCAAGTGCTCTATATAAGACAATCTCATAGTTCGAAGAAGTTTCGAAGGCTTCCTTTAAGAGCTCAGTATGGCAAACTGGACAAATTTCATTGCTGTGACTTATGGCTATAAATCCATGTTTAAAATACGGATTCTTCGCGGTATATGACCCGCTATATCTACACTCCCAGTTCCGTTAGATATTGGGACGAAGTCATTCAAAAATTGCATTATTGATGTTTGGTAAGCCATACCTGATTTTATTACGAGATGTGCTAACTTTATCATCATAAAGTATAGATTTAGCAAGGTCTAAATAGAGAGTTGGGTGCTGTTTTTCCTATAACACAAGTGGGGATGGCTATACTAAATTATTCATCTATTTCATTGCTAGCATGATTATCCCGTGCTCTTGTCACATATATTTAGGCTACTAATTACCCATTAACAAAAGGATGAGATGTTCACACTTGTCGCAAGGGAGAAAAGCCAACAAGGCGGCTTAATCATGTAGCGTACCACAGCTTCTCGTCTGGATGCATGTCCACTGTGTGCACATTGGTATGTCGGAAAAAAAGTCCTGGTTCTTATTAAAAAAATGCCGCATTGTCAAATGTCGCCGACACCTCGCAGGATCCCTTATCATTGCCCCGGCAGTAGGAATCTTTCTGCTCTTCTCCTAGGTATGCCAAAGAGTAATTTCATTCAATATTGCTAACTGAATACCATTGTAATTTTGTTCAATATGACAAAATCTACTCTAGATTTACGGTAACCCCCACAGGAAAGCAAACTAGTCATAGAGTATAATAACATTGAACAATCAGGGGAGACTTCAAGTATATTATACTTGGGTGTGGAATTTAACCAATCTTTGTCAACCATAGTTTACAAAAATAAAAAATGAATGTGAAATAATGTGTCGCTCGGCCAGAAGAGCCGCAGCTAACTTGTTCCATAAATGAAGTCGACTTGTAACCGAACGAGAGGCCGTGGTTCGTTATATGATTCAGGGATAAATATATAAAACCATGAACTCCAGGGTAATCAAACTTCTGTGAAAGTGAACAACAAAAATTTGGGCATATGCAGCCCAATGCAGGCATTCTTCAATGGTCATGGCTTTTTAGGTTTCAGTTGGAAATCTTGACTTCGATCACCGCCATTAGGTGCATAAAACTCCAATAATTCAAGACTTCTACTTTAGTTGGACTACAGTACGTGGAATTTAAAACTGCGACTTCAGCTTCCAATCCAATATCAATAAAAAACCAAACTTCCGAAAACACACCAGCTTACTTTTGACATTTAATACGATTTTGAATACTCAATTCCTTCCAATAACCCTCACCCACAACACAAAAAAATAATTGAACACACTAAAATCAACTTCCAAGATGTGCGATACATAAATATATAGTGCAATTTAAAGTGGACAGGGAAATTTCAAAATGGCTGGAATATATGGTAGAGCACCATAATGAATTTGGGTTCGCAATATATCTGAAAATTTACAGAGTTTTAAACCAATCACATCATAAACAAGTGATTCGAAAATGCACTGACAACAACTTCCAAATATATCACAAGACAAGAGTATGTTTTTTCGTCAGTGTGAATCTTATATGCTTTTTCATTAATATTTCCACATATGGCAGCTAAAACTGAAGAAAATCCATAATCTTGTTAACCATGTGGCAAATATTTTGTGCGATTTAGTAATTAAGATTGAAATATACGATATATGTAAAGAATCATAAATTCCTGTGAAATATGTGGGATTGACCTTGTAAATGCGAGTGGTTTGGAAACATAGTTTCGCCTTACTATTTGTTATAGTTATGTTGAGGTGGGGCGCGGATCAACCACTGATAGAGTCTCGTTTGAATGCTTGAGTAATTACCTAAACTTATAATCGCATACAATTTCTCAAATCCATCTTATTCCACGAGAATGTGGTTTGTCGCCAGTGTGGACTCCCATATGCTTTCTCAAATTCCTTAATCTTGCAAAACTCGTTCTACATATTCCACAATAGTATGGTTTTTCGCAAGTGTGAATTCACATATAATTTTAAAGTACTTGGTGTTGCAAAACTATTTCCACATATAAAAGAGTTGTATATTTCTTCAATCATAACACACGATTCTACGAAATTATTACGAGAGTATTGTTTATCCTTGTGTGTTTTTTGTCAATGTGGATTCTCCTATGCTGCTTCCAACTACTAGATGTTGCAGAACTATTTTTCACATGATTCACAAGAACCATGTCTAATGGTGCTAAAAGTATGTTATCGCTCCATGAAAGGAAATCATTATTTAGATGCCAATTTACTATTACAGAATACTGGAATCAAATCCAAACTAACGAATATTATTCCATTTTCAATCGCGGGGATCTAGTAAATGTTGCTGGACATTTTTATGAGAACCAATCAGATGCTTTTACAATATATGACCTCACGACGAAGAAGAGCCATACTCTATAACAGCATGTGTCAAATATTTTCTATGTTTCAGTAATTTGAATGAACCTACACAAAAATGAAAAAATGTTTCACAGCTGCGGGAAGTTTGTGGCAAACGTTATATGCAATATTCACCAAAATTTAAACTATAAAAACTCACTGCACAAAAGAATCAATGTGGCAAATGTTTCGCTTGTTTCAATAATTTGTACTGGCGTATGCGAAGACATTGATATTGTGATAATTAATATGTTTTATGTTCTTTGGAAGAGTTTTTAATTCTTTATTACAGAACATTTGTATCAAATCCGAAATATGTTTTTTTTTATTTACAGTGATTATTTATAAATTTTAAATGGTGTTTGAAACCCATGTGCATGTAGTATTGAAGAAACGCATGATCTTATGGAGTATGTAGGAAGCGTTTCACAGCTGCAAAAGTTTGAAAGGCACACAATCACTCACTTGTATTCTCGTAAATCTAGTGGCAAACGTTCTGTCAGAATAAAGCCATGTATTTGTGCATTAGTGGAAGAGAAGTTAATACAGGAGAGATCCACATCATGTGCTCTAAGTATTTCAGTAATTTGAATAGACATATACGATGTCACATAGGAAAATGCATTGCAAACTATTTCCACATATTTCGGCTGTGTGAACTCTCATATGTTCATTCTTACGCGCGTGACTCTTAGACTTCCCTATGAATTTCTCACATCTTTCACAAGAGTGCGGAATCGCTCAATGTTGCAAAACTATTCAAATATCACAAGAGTAGTTTACTCTTTCAAAAATGTGCCGAATTCATCTACAGCCATCCAGTAAATGGTGTGAACACTTATTCAGATTTGGGACATCCAGGAATTAATATAATTAAATTACATTTGCAATATATGACGCTACTGAATAGACCAAGCGTATGACATAACATGAGCACATTAACAAAACACCCATACAAACTCACGCTAAGAAAAAGTTTGTATATATATCATGTGGGAAATGGGTTTAACATATTCCAGTACTTTAAATATACATATGTATATTCACACAGAAGAGAATCGGATGAGAAAACACACCAGTACTCAGACAGATTGAAAGGAAAATGTGAACAGCTTTTGATAGCTTCAAAACTCACACTTGAGAAAATTCATATTCTTAAAAATGTTTTGTGCAATCCAATATTTTAAAGGATCAAAATCCATACCAGAGAAAGGCCATATACTTGTGGAATATGTGGACGTGTTTTGTATCTGCGAAAAGCAATTTTAGTGCAAAGTATTTTACAGATACTTTTAATGCAAAGTGCAGTTACTATACTAGAGAAAGGCAATATTCATGTTATCCTTGTGGCAACTGCTTTCCGAGTTCCAGTAATTTGAATAGACGTATGTTAAATGGAAAAGCTATATTCATGTTAAATATGTGCGAAGGGCTGCAACCGAAAACAAAAGTATGATTTCCCGCCAGTGTGGACTCTCAGACTGCTTCAAATTGTCTGAGTTTAAAAAAAAAATTAACAGTGTTTCGCCACAGCAAGTTGTCTGAATTATTTCCATATTTCTCGCGACAGTATTCTTTATTCCCGATGTGAATTATTATTTGTTTTAACAAAGTATCTGGTACTGCAAAACTATTTCCACATCCACATATACATGGGCATTTTTTTTTCATAGCACGAGATTCTACAATCTCTTTTCACATCTATCACCAGTGTATCTTTATCAGCAGTGTGAATTGCAATATGTAAGAAAGTAGGTGAGTTTATTTCGATTTTCTGTTACAATAAAAGGAAAAAAAACAAAACAAATCATGAAAGTAGGAAAAATCTTAAAAGTTTTAATATGTGATGATATACCTGTCACTTACTCCAAACAGCAAACATCACATTGAAGTAGGATAGGATTTACATATTTATCCCGGGGGAGATGAAAGTCGGCTCTGGTTACCAGTTCATGTCGGCTATGGGATTAGTTTTAGTTATTTGTTTTCGGAAGCATGAACTTGATGGTGGAGGAAGCCGTAACCACCCTACAATCCTCTCAACATAACTACCCCGCATGGGATCAGAGATGCGGTGGCGAGCGTATTCCTAACGCTTAGCATGATGAGCCACACCGCCACGCCGCGTATATTCAAAAAATAAACGAAAAATATTTCGGTCACAAATACTTGGGTGTGGAGTTTGAACATACAATTATTAAGAAAATAACGAGTACAACAAGCAAACAAGTGGTGCACAATATGTGGCATTTAATGATAAAAGCAGCGTAAATCGAAATCATTGTTGTTACAAAACTATTTCCAGTTATTTTACGAAAAAGTGTTTTTCGCCAATGTTGATTCTCTAATGGCGCTTTTAATTACTAGGTGTTTCAGAACTATTCCTATTTATTTCACAAAAATATGGTCTTTTGATGCTAAAATTACGTTACTTTGCGTTGGGCCACCGTGAAATCCGGATAGCTCCATTCAAGCTCAATCCAGTTTTATATTACAGAATACTTGAATCGAGTCCCAAATGCCGAGTGTTATTGTGAATAATGTGAGAATTTAATGAATTTATTAGAAGTCTTTGTGATATATGGCAAATTCAATGTCGAACGATACACTTCTGAACGAAGCAAATATATGATGTGTGCTTTAGTAAAATACGTACAAGAATCTACATTTGAAACAAGCCATAGATTTTGCATTTTCCAATAATCGAAAGTATTTCACAGCTGCAAGAAGTTTAAAAAGGTACAGACAGACGTTTTATGCGATCCAAATAATTTATAGAAAAAATTATTTCAGTCATGATACACTAGATCAGGCCTGCACAACTCGAATTATCACGAGGGCCGCAAGCATAAATCTGAAGGTCCGACGGGCCGCAAAGTTTGCCACATACATATTTCTCAAGATGAACTACAAATCAAAATAATATTGTGAAACAGTTACATTTAATGAAACACTTTCATTACTTGGGAGCTTGAAAATATGAAGAATCCTATTTTCTTGAGTAAAAACAAGGTACAGTAGTTTTGCATATGAGATGGCAAATATGTATTTAGTAGTTCATCTACCTTGAAAACCCACTCTTCATTTTCAATATTTCTTTTTAAATAGTATTAGATATTGCGTGTTGCGGTATAAACTGACTGCAGGTAAATTTTTTACTCAGGTTCAATTTGTGAAATTGTCTCAAATATATGTATGACAATTTATTTAGTCATCGGATATTTCCATTGTGGGCTAGAGAAACAATCCGTTTAGTAGCAATAGATCTTCCTCTGTTGTACTTTTTTGACTGCTAAATAACATTTTTCCACAAAATCTGCTCCAATTTATTTGAAATTTTACAATAAATAGCAATATTATTTATACGAGAATTTTTGCACCATTCATGAATGAAGTAATTGTTTTCTAAGTTCTAAATTTGAACCAAAAAAGAAACTTCAGTTTCATAAAGTAAGTAAAAAATAATGGGGTTATTACTATGTTGCTAATATGCACTAATGGGTGTGAGATTGTAGACCGATATTGTTTTAAGCGTGATTCAGTTTGAATACTGAGATATCTGCATCAGGGTTTCGCAAACTGCGGGGCGAGGGGTCGAGCGACGAATTTTAGGGGTCGCAAAGGGCACACCAATTTCACACAAAGTTTGATATTTATTGAAACCAGTGCAAAACATAAATCTCACAATTTCGAATATGATCGGAGGAAAGGCGCGCGCTTGCATAACAATGCCGGCTTTGATTGTTAGACCCGAGAAGTGGCGTGTTTCCAAATCACCCGCGAGCCGCACAGAAGTATCTAGCGGGCCGCATGCGGCCTGAGGAAGTTTAATAGACATATGAAAACCAGCTGGAAGCTACAACACTCTTTTCACATATTTCACAAGAGTGTGTGTATTTGCTGCCGTTTTGAATCAGCCATGCAAGACTCATGCACAAACACACACTCTGAAAAGTCATACTCTTGTATAACATGTAGCAAATGTTTCACATGTTCCAGTGTATGTGTATTAATACAGAAGTAAAGCTCATACAGATGAAAGCCATATTAATGCATAGGCTTGCACGTAATTTACGGATTTACGTAATTACGTAATTATTTTGAGTTACGGAAGGGAAGTTACGAATTACGTAAAGTCGTAATTATTGCATTGAAACGAGCTTTCTTCAAAGCAGTCAATTTCGTCGATTGCGAAAAATGAAAGCTCAACAAGTAGAAGTTAGAGTTCCGGTATTCGCAGCCGTTTTTCTCTCTTTTACCTTTCTTGCTACTTAGGTGAAGGAGGGCATGACGCGTTGCCATTCACTAACCTATTATCAACTTCTCTGGCATGGCCAATGTAAATTATTAACGTAGTTAAGGGGGAAGAACTGAGTAGGGCCGTTTGACGCCAACACACCTGGTTTTAACTTCTCCCGTAACTTAACCGTAGATAAGGGATAGAATTGCGTTGAGACCGATTGACGCCAACACACCTGGTTTCAACTTCTCTCGCATCTTATCTAGCTTGGCCATGGCCAATGTACATAATAACCGTAGATAGGGGGAAGAATTGTGTTAAGACCGATGGACGCTAACACGCCCGGTTTCAACTTCTTCGGGTGAAATGACTAATGAACGCAGGAGATCAATCTTTCAAACATGGTCTATCAAACATTTGTATCCATTTTACTTTTATTTATTATTTACTTGTTCCAGTTTTCCGTTACTTATGGTATATATGTTCCGTTTCTATTTTATTCTATTTTATAGTCACGCGTTTAAATAGTGGGAATTCCCCACCAAGTGTGGATTAGCAATGCTTAACCATTCTTTATTGTTAATATCAACACTTGATATATGAACATGGAATATCATACTGTTTTTGGCTGTTTTATTTCAGACTTGGGGTATAAACAGGAAAATATCCATAACCTTTCAACACGACGATCTTGTGAAATTTAACGAAGAGCTTTCGCGACGAATTGGAACCAAATAAGCGAAAAGAGCGATTGATCACTCGCGCCAATAACTCGCCGTGATAATTAATGTCGCGCTTATCAAATAGCAATATGACGACAAAAGAGAGATTGCGTAATGAACCAACGCAACTTCGTCTTCTCGGCATCGGTAAAGCGATTGAGACGGCAGAGAAACAGCAAAACGACGGATTCCTCGCGGACCGCAAAAAATTTAACTGCTATCATATATAATCAAATATGAGCCAGTGTGTTTATTCTGTGCGAGATCCATTTTCTATTACAAAATCTTGATGTTCTGTTAACGGTTTTATCGTTATATATCAGTCCGGATGATGTTATATATCAGTCCGCATGATGTTTTTCACAATTCCTCTCAATATTTCGGCCATATATGATTAACTGTCTTACCAAATGCGCCAACTTATTTTGATTTATCGTCGACTTGAATACCACCGGCACTCGACCAAACTTGTGTCAATCTTGGCCGATAGGATCGCCGACTTGAGTTAGCAAATAAATGTCGTGAGTGTAAAATAAATGTCACAAAATGCATTGTTTTGCGATATAACTTTTGTATTTTCGGAGAAGGCATATCATATAAGTTCGATATTTAAATTATACTCAAATAAATAATATTTGATCTAAATTTATCGCAAATAATGTTATAAACATTCAGTCCGCGAGATGATTAAATGTAAAATGAAGCATGGTAATCGGAATATCGTCAATAAGTCGACATCAATAATTATTATTATAAAATGCTTAACAAGGCAGTAATGTCGGATAATGCAGAAGACGCTGCAAAAACAAGTCTTCGTCGCGAGGAAATCGCAAGTATAATCAAACGAGTGAATACGCTCGTCGTTGGTTAATAAATTAGAAACCCGTAATTTTTATTCAGTATTAAGGTGGTTTTAAAAAACTATCGTTTCCATAAATATCCTTATACCAGTGTCGGTAATGATAAAATAAAATTGATCGCATAAAAATGGGACGGTTAATTTGCGAAGGTGATAAAGGAAAACCAAAGCTAACACAAAAGATAAAAATCAGAATAAAATTCATTTGAATTCACTCCTTGATATTTGTCTTTAACATCTGTCGACGGCGTGTAGTACTGCCAAGAATATGAAAACCCAACTTCAATGTCCCATTCGGAAAAGAAGTGGATTCAATTGGTTGTTATGATAGGTTTAAATGCGTGGAAAAATATCGCAATTACGGGGTCATTACGTAATTGATTTTGCCGTAATTACGGAATTGATTTTTGTCAATTACGTGCAAGCCTAAATAATGCAACGTAGGTCGAATTGTTTTGCAGTAGCATATAATTTTGAATACATACGCACAATTAAAGAGACGGAAGCCTATATTACTTTGAAATATGTGGCAAGGTTTGCAGCAAGAAGTATGAAATGGCACACTCATTAGTAAGATTGAAAACGTAAGATTCATACCAGAAAAAAAAACATGGAAAGTGTTTTGTAGCGGAAATAAAAGTTGAATTGACTTATTCAAGGGAACACTGGGGAGAATCAACATTTGTGTAAAGCATTTAGGATATTGAGTATTCATGCTGGAGAAATTAACGGGCCAAGTATTTTGCGCAATTCGATGAATGAAATAATAATATCGATATCATATGTAAAAAAGATGTATTCTTGTAGAATGTTTGAAAAGGGCCTTTTAAATGCAAGTTGCAAGTAATTTGAAAAGGCTTTGATGAATTTTCACATAGTTCACATCAGTATCGTTTTCCGCCAGTGTTAACTCTTAAGTTAGCTAGAATGGGCTTTCATATGTTTTCTACGGAACTTTTTCTATATCTCTAACAAGAGAATTGTTGTATTCAATCAATGCTGCAAAACTAATTCCACATATTTCACAAAATTGTGGTTTTTCGCCAGTGTGATCGCTGCTATGGTGCTATGAAAGTTGTAACATTATTGTGTGGGCTCTAATGTGCGACATGACATTGATAAATGCTGGAAAAAATTATTTACATATTCCACAAGAATATGCTCTAGTGTTGATAGAAGGTAATTCGAGAAAATCTGTGTATTTGGCTGGTGCTTCACAATGCACTAAAAATTATTCTACATATTTCATAGAAGTATGTTTTTTTTGACAGTATCAATCCTCAAGGTTCTTTATTAAAGTGCTTGTTGCTTCAAAACTCTTTTCACATATTTCACAACAGTGTTTGCCAATAGGGTATCATTAATGCTGCTTTAGAATACATGCATGAGTAGTGTTTTGCCAGAACATGCTCTTATATGTTATTTTTTGCAAGTGGTGTTCTTGTTTGATTCTGCAAAACTCTTTCTACATATTTCATAGTAGTGTGAATTTTGCAAGCGTGGACTCTCCTAAGCTACTTCAAGTAACCAAATGAAAAAAACATCTTCACGTTTTTTATTGCACTATTGAATCGCAACTTCGACCTTTCCATGTTAAATTTGCTTCGCGAGCGTACCTACAAATGACCTATCATTTAGAATAAATAGGACATCAAGTCCGAAATGTACATTTTGTGAATGGAATGTTGAAACCGTGCTACATTTATTTCATTTCTGTGAATTTGTGCAACAATTTTGGGAAGTAGTTAATGCATAGCTAACTGTTGAATATGGTTTAAATCCTAATCTGACATACAATTTTAATGGGGGCAGAGCAAAACCAAGGTATGAACTATGTTTTATTAAGTGCAAGATATTATATTTATAAATGTAAACTGCGTAATAAAGGCCTCAGTTTGACCAATTTTTTATATATGATAAAAAGTGTTTACAACTGAAAGAATTATTGCAACTAGAAAACGTAAACTGTCGAACCACATAAGAAAGTGGAAAGTTATCATAAAGTTCCTTGCTATTGCTGCATGAATTAAAAAAAATATGACGATCCTTGTTGCTGAGCTGCAGCGTTACTTCTATATTGTGGATAGTCATATTAGTCAGCAGTTTTGTTGTGTTGCTCTTATCGAGGCATATCATTGTCACTAGATGTCGCTAATTTGCCATCTATCCGAGATAAATCACGATTGTTCTTCCCATTCCTCTGGTTTTCTCTAGCTGTAGTAATCTGTTGTTCTTTTCATGAATTTGTATTTTAAGTTAATTTTTTAAAATATATCCGAAATATCTGATTCTGAATCTTAAGAATACGAAGCTACCTTACGTTTTTATGCAAAAACAGCTCAGCCTTAAGATGGCAATGCAGAGCAATAATTCACCTTGTTATTTTTTTAAATCGGGGAATTCCCCTGTATAATATTTCGATGCTATGCTGTTCTGGTAGTTGTAGCTTGCTTTTTAATAGAGAATTCAGAGAGAGAATTGAAGAATGGATATTGAGTTGGCATTTATAGTATTTGTGCATGTGTGTGTAGTAGATGGATTAGTAGTATTTCATACTCATGCTGCTAGCTTAAAAGAAAAGACTAGATTCAAGGAGTAAAAATTCAGAATCATTCCGTTGATATACTGAAATAGTAAAACTATGATATGGGGGAAAGGCCATACACATTCATGAAGAATATATCGACAGAAAGTGATTGTGTAATTGTGTTTCAAATTTATAAATATCAATTCTTTAATGCTAGGACTGTAGGAGGTAAAATATTCCAAATTCTATCTTCAATGCCAGTCTGGATTTCATGGCTATTTTGAACGAGAAATCGGGCGTGCAATCAGAAATTCCCGCGTGCAAATAAGAATTCCTGGCATGCAATTATAGCTTACGGCGTGCAAAACAACTGCGCCCGCGTGCAATTGACTAGACAACAATAGATACCTCTCAATACATCCACGTAAAATTACCGGGCTTGGATAAAATTACGTTGATCACAGCAAAAATGGACGTTTGACTGTTGACCCCCAAATATTATTTCTACAGTTTGTCGCTAATTTTGAGAGTGTTTGTGCGACTTTGAATACCGGTACTGTTTGGTAAATGCGCGTAAAATTATTGGATAAAAAATACGTTGAATCAGAGCAAAATGAACATACTTTGTCAATAAGTTTGGGAGTGTTTTTACGTAGAATTAATGGATAAAAAATACGTCAAATCAGAGCAAAAATGAACATTTGACCTTTGACCCAAAACATTATTTCTATCCTTTGTCACTAATTTTGAGAGTGTTTGTGCGACTTCAAATACCGGTACTGTTCAGTACATCCGTGTTTATTTATCGTATAAAAAAATACGCTGAATCAGAGCCGTAACTGGCCAGCGTCGGTGAGGAGGCGATCTTTTCGCCCATAACTAATCTCACGGAATTCCTATCATTCACACGATATGGTCTTTTTCGCTTCACATTTTTCGATCAGACCAAATCTTGCAAGCTAGTATTACTGTATTAGTCGACAATTGTAGAGTTATAATTTTTTGGCATCTTTATATTACAGTGTCATTGATTTAAAAACCATTTAAACCGATTTACATTGGTGAGCAATTGCAATTTTTCGGCGTGCAGAATTGATTTCGCTCGCGTGCATTTTTGCGGAGCGCTAGCGTCCTCGGGCGTGCACCTGCCATGGAATCCAGTCTGGCTTCAATTTATCTCAGAGTTCTCTATGCCTGCTTCAATTTCACTGGGAACAAAAGAAAAACCACTGATAGTATCTTAATATGCAACTCTGCCCTACAATTAAGTGCTTTTTCATAATATTCATATCTCATACAACAAACCTGCCTAAACCTGAAAAGTCTAAATATTAGGCGGATATACCACTTGGCCAATATATTGGTTGAGATTGTGTTTTGTACTTTTGCTGCTAAAACTTCAACCTAACGAAGCAAACTCATTTACTCTTAATATGATGAGAGTGAAGTTGAATAAAAAGTTATCATAAATGAATCTACAGTGATTTGAGCGGTTGATAAAGTTATTGTGATCTGTGACATTTGCTAGGGGTTACATGATTTATGTTGCATGTAATATTTATAGCTATAGTTCATAATAGTTGGTCATTCTAAGTATATATGCCTGAAATGGAGGACCAACTAAAAGTAGGCAATTGAAAATTAGGCACTTTGGAAATTGAGCGTAATAAATAAAAAGAAATAATGAATTGTTAAATATAGTCAAATTAAATGTTGAAAACGCAAGGTGCAACAAGTAAATCCTACAAGGAGGAGGCATTATTAGAAGTAGATGCACGCACTGGATCAAATGATACGCTAGGCCCTTTGAAAAAGATAGAAAATGGAAATTACATTTTCAATGTAATTATTTCATTATCTTTTTAAAAGTTATTACACCCATTTTTTGTTTTGTTCGAAGTGTCTAAAGAGTGCATAATTTTCAAGTGCGTTTTCAAGTGCGAGGTTGCAGTATCTATTTCAGTATTCATAACTGTTCATAACTCTTGATCCATCATGACAAACCACAATTATTATTTGATGAAATATATTTTATCTATACTAGAAGATGTGAAATATTTTATTTACTGTTTTTGTACTTACCTATCAGCATTAACCATCGGCCTTCTGAAGATAATATTCAGTTGTAGATGAGCAATAATTTAGTTTAACACTGAATTTAAAAGCATGACTTCATGAAAAGGGCACATTCCTACTCCTAATTAGCTGAGTCAGTTAAATCAGTCCCAAAGTTGAGCAATGACACTTTCTGCTAGGACAGATTTGTAATGAATTTTTTCATTTATTGCAGTTTGATGATCTTTTTGTAAAGTTATCTAACTTTCCTTATATGTATGCACTGAACTGCTGAAACCCAAAAATCTGCCCTAAAATACGAACCATTGCATCGCCTGCTTAACCAACAACATGGATAGAAAAGAAGACACTGGAGCATCAGGTGGGTTCATATAATAATATTTTTGAAGTTTTTACTCAGTATAAGAATCCACTGATTTCTATAAATCTTGAAATTACAGTGGGGAATTTATCGATACCATATATTGTTTTGTCCTCCACAGATTAAATGGAGTGAAAATATTTGAACAATTACTGATTAAAAAACAACAAACCTGATTAAGATAAAATGAGTGACTTCATAACAAAATTGGCTAGTCTTCGAACTGATAATAGGACTAAAATAAGGAAAATTGTAAAAAAAATTATCGCCTAACCCTAACCTGTTACCCATGTTACGTTCCGATGTCCGCCACCTTGGTTCGCATACTTCGGGAGCACCCCATAAAGTCTTAAAAAAAATTTAAAATTGCAAAGGAAATTTATCGATACCATATGTTGTTCTGGCCCTCGCAGATGTATGGACAACTTCTGATTAAAAAACAACAAACCTGATTAAGATATATTGAAAACCGACTTCATAACAAAATTGAAATTGTATTGGGACTTTATGGACACCCTGTACAATGCAACATATATTATTGGCCTACGACATGTCAGAAGCTACAATTTTTGAGAATATTAATATCTGTCTGACATTGTCTACCCCATTTTATTACACTCTGGGCATGGGCTTTGAATATGAGATGGCAAGAGATTTAAATATCAAGCCCAAATCGCTAGGATTGCATTGTTTTAGTTCATTTGTTGTATTTAAAAAAGTGTAATAGACTAGAATTAGCTATCAGTACTTTTATAGAATTAACATGTTTAACATTTTGAATCAAATGATGATTATGAAACATCTAGCACCAGTGTCAACTTGTGAAAACTATCTCAAAATGTGCAGTAAAAATAGAATTTTAGGCATGATTGATTTTTTTTTGTGGTTTTGCTAGTTGTTTTTCAGTTTATAGTTGTGTTTTTGAAATTTAGGTATGTAGCAAAGAACTCAGTGGACATCTAGAATTCCAAAAAGTTTTATTTTAGTTGCAGTACTTGCAAAGATGCAACAAGACTATGTCGTCAGTCCTTTTCAATGGCAGCTACTTGAATGTTTTGAATCAAAGTGATGGTTGTGAACATATAAACTAGCTCGAAAGTGCAATCTCGGGAAATCACTCTCAAAATTTTCTAGTGGTGAATTATGAATAAAATTGTTCTGGGATGAAGGGATGTGAAAACGTTCAAAATTTAAAATTTGTTAATACTTGGGGAAAGATTTTTCCAAGAATTTTATATATTGGCGGTCAATGTTTTTTTTTCAGTAACTTTTTTACAAGTTTTGTCATAAATTCAAAATTTAGGTAAAATTTCAGTTTTACTCCCCCTTATTGGTAGATTCAGAACAGTGGTTTTCGAACAGTGTTGCGTAGACAATTTTTTGATAAAGCTTGAAGCTGATTTAATAAAAAAATATTTGTTAGATTTGATCTTCCCCGCCTCATTTTGATAATTAACATTTCTTTATTTTGTATATTTACATTCCATCCATGTATTTTCAACATGATTTTTAATTAAAACATACTCTCGTCTTGCTGTCTGTTATTTGTAGCTTTTTGCTAGCTAGGTATTTTTGAGGTGGGGCCCGAAACTTGACAAATTCTAAAAAAAAGTATGAGAACCACTGATTTAGAATATTGTTGAATTAATTTTTTGTCATTTATGTTTTCGTTGGCCTATTTTTCAAGTAATATCAAACGGTGGGGCGCGACTCACACATTGGGTGGAACGTAGACAATTTTTGAAGAGATGTGGAGTTAATTAAAATATAAATATTTGTGGATTTGATCTTGACGCCTCATTTTGGATATTTCCATTTTTTTATTGTTTAGAGATTGCGATTCCATCAACTTATTTTCACCAGGTTTTTTGATTAAAACATACTTTCGACCTTACTATCTTGTTAGCTGGTTATCTACATTAATTTCAGTGCCTCTTGTGTACCTACAGTAATAACTTATTTATCTAAAGTTCTTTTTCATTGCCTCATTATTTTCAAGGCTTTAGGTATAATTTTTAGTAATCCATTTGTTAAAGCTTAAGATAGATATGAAATAATTTGAGCAGAGCTCGAAATGAAAGTATGGTTGTCAATTTTTCATCGTTGTTATCTGGTGCGCTTGACCTGATGTACAATGCAAAACTATAGTAGTTTATTTAGATATATACTTGCATTTCTCAGGCATAGTCGAATTTGCTTTCAAACAGCTTACGATTTGGAAGTATAGTCAGATTTACCAGGGTGTTTAGTTACAGTTTCATCTTGTTTTTTAGAATTGAGAATACACAAAGTAAATGTCAAAGTTATACAGCCTCTGCTCTACCCCTTGTCAATTCAAGTATTGCCGGGTGAAAAGTTTGAGTGTTAATTTCCTGGAGATGAAGACAATTCTACTTCTAGTATTCATTAGTTGAAGCTTGAGTGGCAGGAATGATTTAAGCAGAGCTTGAAATGAATCTATGATTGCAGACCTTTAATTAACAGCTTACTTTGATGATAGCTAAAACTTAATGACTGCTAGAACCTAAAACTATATTAGACATAACCTCGATGGTTTCCTCACTAGTTTTGCATACAGGAGCAACTTGCTATAGTTTGAATATATTTATCAAATTTTGTAAATCTGACTAAATTTTTATGTTGTTCAAATGTCAATTCATTCATGAAAAATTCATGAATATGTTTTCAAGATTTATTCTCAAGCATGTTCAATATTTATGCTAAATGTCATAAATCTGTCTTTTAAAATTTGTTTGTTTGTTTAATAATATTACGGATAAGGTATAATGAATTGATTGAATTTTGAAACATTTAGATTAAATTATCTTTATTCTCTGTAATAATTAGGGGCTAGGTGATTTAGATTGAGTTCCTGATTAATTAAATTGACTCTGAGACCAATTTTTAACTTTTAATGGCGCATATTTTCAATGTTACTGACTATGTATAACTTATGTTTTGAAATAAATATATTTTGTCCAACTACACCAGGAATACTCAGTAATGCTTTAACACTATTCACACACACTAGATTCAAATTTTCTGAAGATAATTGAATTATCAGAAATATTTAAATCTAATAGTGTCTTCTAACAGGATTGAATCATAGATGGGCCAAACTTGATAATTAACGATGTTATTTATGCATTAGTTTCAAACTCTATTCCAGTAAATTCAAAAGTGAGGGTGTTGTCTAGATACCGACTGTGAGCGAATCTGTTTGCAAGCAAGTACACGTCATGTGGTTGAACATCTGTTACAGGAAAGTCAAACCTCAATAATTCAGAATCTTGAAAAGTTGGGTATCTTGATTAGTTGATTAATAAGCAAAGCCTAGTTTAGTGTGAGTGTGTGATGAACACTTCATAATTTTCGATAAATGCTTGTATTAGTATAGTGACTTTTTCAAAGTAAATGTCTGAATAAACACTTCCATATTAGTTGCTTGTGTGTATACTGTAGCTGCGAGTCTTGTTCAAAGCATATACAATGCAGTTTTTGGTACAACCTTTGTTCATAAATGTCTCAGGAACGTCAAAACTGATTGACTCGCCCAAACTTGATAGACCCAAGGATTTACCTCATATATACTCATTCATTCGAATATGGTTTTTGAACTTGGAAGTATTAATTCTGCTAGCTTGTTGTAAAAATGACTTTACATTTGCTTGTAGATTTAATGTAGATTTTAAAAACCTTGTTAAATGGGTTATGTTGGTTCATCCTAAGAACATAATGTTTCAAGGTCGTTAATTTGGCCTCCATCTGTGAGTTTTGCTGTTGCTTCCAATATCAATAATACTTATGACTAGTTGCTTGCATAGAGCCTAGTTAAGAGAGAAGGCATTAAAAGCAAATTCAATAATAAAGATTAGTTCCTTGTGCAAAACTTAGTTCAACGTGAATAACAAAGGATTTGAAAGATCTGAAATGTTGCGATATCTTGGGTATTTCTTCAGTTGTTGAGGGACAGATATACCGGTACATGTTGAACTTCAATTATCATTATTTTACATTTAATACTGTTTTATAGAAATACCTTGAAATATACAGACTGTTAATATTTTTATTGATTGCAAGCAAACTCAACTATGATTTATTTCAAGTGATGACCTCAATACTAGATTGTTTTGGGTCAGTGAAACCAGATTTGTGTTTACTTTGTCACTTCATTCCTTGATATTGTAATTAGGAAACAATATCAAATAATGTTGCAGGGCGAGACAAAAAATTAAACTTAAATAAAATACTAGTTTGTAAGAGCCTCGTAATTGCAAAAAAGCTCAATTAATTAATTGTATATTAATAAAATTATTATTCACACTAGTCCTACAAAAGCATAGATGCAGTATCACGTGGAATAACACTTAAATATGGTTCAGTATCAACAGACTTTGCTTTGCATATGCTTGCAAGGGGTCATTGTATAATACATATGTTTAGAATGTGACTTCTGAATGACACCCACCTAAATGCTCCATATTTATCAACTAAAAAGCTGCTTCTCAACTTGAGCGGAGCTGAGTCCTAATTTTGCCAAAATACGGTTTTTGTTTTCAAGATGTTTCACAAGAACCACATCATTAAATACCTTCATCATTTTTAAAGCTGTCACAGCTACAAAAATTTCGCTTGGACTGTCAAGTTTCTTACAAAATATATATCCAACACAACATACGGTGAATAATTCAACACTCATGGTTAACTTGAAATGCAAGTGCCAACAGATAAGATGTCATGATGGTTTGAGTTTTCGGTCAAAGTTTCCGAATATTGATGGGTGCTTGTACACTGCCTTAGATGCAATGTGTGAAACGGTTGATAAAAAAATATGAAAGTATGCTCAGTATGGAATCAGCAGGAGTAATATTGAATGGTATTTTTTACACATTATTCAACATGAGGATTTCAAACTCATTTCAAATTTATATTTGTGCCAGTGTGTGTAGTAATTATCTAAAATCATATAAAAATAGTCATTAGTATTCTTTCCAGAGCATCCTTGATTCTATATTTGTCTGGGTGGATCTGACGTTGATTAGACAACGCATTGAAGAAATATTTTTGTGTTTGCGTACAGTGATACTCCAGAATTATTGTGTTCGGAAAGAAATATCAAGGAATAATTACTTAATAGAATATATGTTTATTGGACAGCTTTTTTGCCGGTCCGCAAGAAATTTCGTTGTTTTGTTGTTTTTATGCCGTCTCAATCGTTTTACCGAAGACGAGGTTGCGTTTGTTTATTGCGCAATTTATCTCCCGTCGTCATATTGCGACATCTTGGCGAGGTCTTTCGCGACACATTGGCGCCGAGTAATCACACTTTTCGCTTTTTCGGCTGCGATTTATCGCGAATGTGCTCCATCAAATCTCGCAAGATTCGGAAACCTAAAAATCGGCAGGCGTGCTTCTTCTGTTCTGCATGCTTTTCCTGATTAATAGGACAATCCATGCATATTTCTTTGTTTGAACCAGAAAACAGGAAAGAACAGTATATTATCCCAGTAAGATATGAACTTGTTGCGACCTTGCGAGATGCGCAAAAAAGCATGGGCCGCTGAGATCTTTCCCGGTATTTTGAGCAAACACAGTCGGATTGAGCCTGGTGCCAAGTTACCGACGACTTTGTCATTGTAATGTAAATTCATTTCGTTTTAAGGCGTCGGTCAACTGTAGAGGGATTAATATTCTAAACCCGATGAAAAAGATAAAGCTTGATTAAAATTGGGATTCCACTTTACAGTCCAGATTTACAAATGAATCACTTTCACAATTTTGGATATCTCTTGATAACGAATACCAATGAGCATATGCGGGCGCGCAGCCAGGATTTTCAAAAGGGGGGGGGGGGGGGGGTTCATAATCATAAATTCCCATTGCGGTCTGTAACAGTCTTCGCATTACGCGCTCGTTAAAGGGACGTCTTTTCAGCGTATAATAATTATTCTTGTCGCGTGAAATATTCAATCTCTGACAACTACAAAATTCTAAAATGTCTTTATATATTAGTTTAATTGTGTCCAACGTAACTCGCGGTTGCTTCTTCTTACGTCAAAATTAAAACATTAGTTCTCTGAAATGCCACGGCGATCGGTGGACATAAAAATATGTGATAAACGGTGTAGGTATTTAATTTTAATACGTATAATTGGAATCTTGCCAACTGTTATCGCCGTTAGAAAAATCTCAATAACTGATATAAAATCCCGAAAAATACAATTTTATTTCGTACAATGAAAATGCATATGAAGTATATCGTTAAATCAAAAATACATATTCATCGCCGCGATTACGCCACTTGTTAAAAGAGCCGACGTTTACAACGAAAAATGATTTTTCTGTTGTGCAAAGTAATCAATTCGTGACCGATAAGGGCATATTTAAAATGTCTTGCTTTATTAATTTAATTGTCTTCAATTTAACCAGCGTTTACGTCGACAAAACAAAACAATTTTTTACAATTCACAATTTTAAAATACCTCGGCCATTTGACGACATAAAAATAAAAAATTGTGGTAACTGCCCGTCGCCTATCATATATTGTTTTGATCCGTATTTTTTCTATTTTGCAAATTCGACAAATTTGAGATGTGCTTGTAACATTGACTCCGTTCAATCGCAATGCTGACACTCCGATTATTTTTAAAGATAAAACCTCCTGAAAAATCCGTAAATCTGCTGTAAATTCTCATGGAGTAATATTTTTTCAGTACAATAAAAATTGATGGATATACTTCGGATTAATTATCTTATATATCATCACAAACCGGGAAAAAATCGCGTTTTCAACCTTGTTTAATGATAACACGAAAATTTTCTACGACAATTTTAAAGTAATGGATAAAAGGCAAATCCCACCCACAAATAACCGTGTTTCGATTTTAGTGACGGTATGTTCCTAAACGGCGACCAAACATAATGTGCGCCATAGGCACACGAAATTTTGCGATTTTGCGACTAGAAAAGCGTTTTTTGACTGTCGCGGGACTCAACAAAACTTATATTGTTTACGGTTTTATTTTCAGTATTTTATTATGCCGCTTTTCAATCAAATTTAGATCGCGGTTTTACTCCTTCTTTCGTCTTTAGAACCTCGCCACCGATGAACGTATAATAACTCACGAATTCACAATTCCGTGAAAAGTACAAAAATAAAATAATTATCATGTTTATCGTGGCACAAATTCATGATTTAGAAAGTATAAAAAACCGACGTAAGGGCGTTTACAGCCTAAATAACACGCTGATGAAAACATGGGCGATTTTAGCAGAAGGCAATTGCACGCTTTTTCAGTTTTCACATTTCCGTGCGGGTACAAAAATAAAAATAATTATCATTGTTCCCGCGGCACAAATTTGTGATTTAAAGAAAATAAACACCAATGTAAAGGGCGTTCACGGCATAAATAACATGCCGCGTTGATGAAAACGAACGGCGATTTTAGCAGAAGGCAATTGCACGTGTTATCGGCAACTTTTTCACTTTTCGGAAAATTCGAAGGGGGGGGGGGGGGGGGGGTTCGACGGTGCCGTGCACAGCCGCGTGTTGCAGAAACTTCTTTGAGGCCTCTATTTCAATCCTATATTGAAAACGAAACAACAGCAAAATTCTCAGTAGAGTTAATTGTGTTTTTACATGATTTGACATGTACATGTTTTTTTATGTGAGATATTTTATGTATGCCTTTCTTACGCATAATGGGTGCCCAACACTGCATTTCATTACGCAAATATATCGTATTATTTTATGTTTCACCTATTTCAATTTTTGGTCGGCACAATATTTGATAGTTTTTCCTCGTGTGAAATGTTTTCAAGTGTGCCTTTTTTGTCTAAAAGCATATTGAGTGCCCAATATTGCATTATATAAAGCACATATATGGTACTTTTTTCTGTTCCGGACATTCCAATTTTTGCCGGTCCGCGCGTGCATTTAATTTAATTTTACCGGTCCGCCAGGGTAAAAAGGTTGGGAACCACTGGTCGTAGAGGACCTATGGATCGTTTTGTTATAATGTGGTTGTTGTTCTAATTGCTGTTCTTTGACACAGAATTTCATTGCTATTATAAAGTCACTTCTCTCTTTGATTACTGGACTAATAGCTTTGGATTTTTTTATGGGATTGAAGATGGAATTTTTCTCCAAAATGCTATTACTTTTATTTATTCATTATGAATTCTATGAAATCTGATATTTTATCCGGAATTCCACTTTATTTTTTATTCACGTGAACAGTTTTTTTTTATCGCGTGATGACTGTCTGTCCATTTTGATTCTGCAAAACCTTGCTACGCAAAAATTCGGAAATTTTCCATGGTGCCAGTACCGTTAAGGTAAGGTAGACTACTGCTTCACTTTGGTCTGCATGTCCATATATTTGATGTGGAGCATTGTTCCCTTCAGTGTCATTCTAGGACAGGTCAAACCAAAGCTTTAAAAATTAGGATCCAATGTTTCTCGTTTTCAATTTTTCCACCTATATACATTAATTTTTCATTAAGATAGTATTTATGGTAAATATTCATACATGAAATTATTTTGTTTGGTCAACCCCAGGCTTTAGACTACTGGACAAGGCCATCAGCCAATCATAGCTATACATTGCTATCAACTAGAATTGTATTGCATAGAAATACTTGGAATGTGTTAGCTCTTGATATGTAATTGTAACTTTAATACTCTGCTTTTTTCAATATCTTGACCTCAGTAATAAAATCTTCTTGTCAGTGAGATAAGGATTTGTGTGTTTACTTGCCCTCCATTTTATATCTCTATAACTTAACTAGGTAAACAACATATAAGATAGTATTGTATAAAACATTTGTTTTGTGGGGCTTGTTATAGCTTGGTGTACCAATCAGTATGAGCACTTTAATTGCATGTTAAACAGACCTTTATGTTTCATCGTAAATTGTGTATTAAAGTTTGCCTCTTTTAGTTCTATAATATTTTTCGGCCAAACATGAACAACACATCAAATGGATTGATATCAATGTCTCATACTTGATACATGCCAACTAATGAATCCATCAGGGTTTCATACTTTAAAGGTTTATTCTTTTTGTGCCTATTCAGCAGAACAACAACCGATATATAGAGACCTACTGTCATTTGTCAATTTAAGTTATGCATATTGTTGCATAATAATATCTTAGATAATATGAATAACTAGTTTAATTCTTTTAACTTCTAGTTCCCAATGTAGTTTTGATTCAGCAATTATTTAGCAGGCAATAATATCTAACCATTTTGACACACACATTCCTTCCTTAGCCTACTATTCTTCCCCCACAAAGCATTTGGTATTGAATCTTAATTTAATGGAAAATTTGCTCACTCTATGTGCAACTTTCATCTGTTGTTGCTGTTGTGCATTTTTATTGGTTTATAATGGATAGAAAGGTTGGGAACAACTGGTTTATAATGTATGCATATATATGCATTACAATGATACCTCCCATACAATAATACTCTTGATGAATAAGTGAAAAACTATTATTAATACTACATACAAATAAAATGTAAAATTTCCTCGAAATCATTCAAATTTTAGACTGGCCGGGAAACATTGTAGTGATGGATAGATTGAGGGACCAGTTAGTGAAAGCCTAAACTGAAGCCTTCTAATAATCCGGGTTTGTGTCTACATATTCTCTCTGCACTCTTTGTGAACTACTACTGGAAAATATATGGTTGAATAATTATATGTTTACTCTGAATTACGCTCTGTACAAGATGCTGCTCAAAAGTATGAAAATGTTTCTTTTCTCAGTAATTTTAAATTTGGCTCTGGACCAATAGCTGCTCGAAAGCATTTCAGATTTGATTCGAACACTCAGTAAGAACTAGTGTATGTTCTAAACCAGGTTCTGTATGAGCCAATATTGAAAAAAATCGGGATTTTCACAGACATGATGATTATTTCCAACTAGGCTTGGCCCAGGTGGCCTCTCAAAGGTAAGAAGGAGTCATTTATACATTCGCTTCAAACTACGCTCTATTCATGCAAATACTCAAAATAGTCTTCACCCACTTCAAACAAACTTTGTAAAAGTAGCTGCTGATGATGTTTGAGTTTCCATTCACACATTTACTAAAGAACATCTAAATACTTTTGTGTATTTATTTGTATGGATGAACACTGGCGAATTGTTATATACACCTGCCTGCTCAATGCCTTTCTCAAGGAGAATGTAGAGAGAATGAATGTAAATTAGTGAATGTAAATTAGAGGGGAATCTGACCTCATTGTGAGGTTAGTATACACGATTAGGGGGTGCATGAGAAAAAGTAGAACAAGGATTACACTGTGTCACACAATTCTTGTTCTTGGTTTATAAATGGTCAGACCCCAAAACTGTAGAAAAATTACATATTTTTTTTGGAATTTTTAATATATAAAATTTTAGTAATATAAAACATCACGAAACTTTTTTTCAACATAGCCTTGTTTGATGTTTGTGCTATTCCAGAAAACTGTTCACGTCTTTTCGGTCCTTTGAGCCTATTGTAGTGTTTAATTGGAAAACTATAGAAAAAATCTTTTTTTTGCTTTGTTATTTTGAATCTTATTGGTTGGCACAAAAAGTTATTTAACATATGTTTGTGTAAATTTCTTCAGGATTTCTTTTATAGAATGCAAAAAAATACATCTTCAGAATATAAAAAACCACACTAAAATACAGCACCAGACTAAGTCAATATAAAAGTTTTTCTTGGCTGTGTTATATTATATTTTCCTACAAAAGCCCGATTTTGTTGAATTCCCCTTATTTTCATAAAACCAAAATCTAAAAAGGAGTAATGAGACTTTTCTAAAGTATGCCTACATATCAAAAGCTAACAGAAATCGAGGTAAAAAGCCAGTAACATAAATTTGATCACATTTTGATTCTGACCTGAATTGTGACTTTATTTGATATGTTTCTTGAATCATGAAAAATTTATTGAACTCAGAACTTATCCAAGACTTGGTATTTTATGTTTAGTTATATTTTCAGAGCAAAACAGCAATATTGAAGCTAGCAATACTTCATTTTAAAAAGTGTTGCTTTGTAATGTATTGTTTTTATTGTTCTCATTGTAATGTCCTCTCAATTATCAACTATCCTGTTGTCATGACAAATTTGAAATTTCTTGATTTTTGATTTAATGTTCCAAATTATGCGTTCAACTTCCAACTACTTAGTAATGGCATAGATAAGAAAGGAATCTGACCTCATTGTGAGGTTGGGGGAAACCACTAGATGGTGCATAAGAGCAAGTTGAAAACAGATTACCTTGTGTAACACAATTTTTGTTCTTGGCTTTCACATATGTGTTCTTTGTATTGTATGTAATGAGTCTATGTAGCTGTGTTTCTCCCTTCCCCTAAAAACCAACCTATGTGAATAAATGGAATGTGATTAAGAAGAATCGATATAACAATTTTCAATAATCTTGTTGTCATGACAACCAGCGAAATTTCTTGATTTTTGATCGATCATTATGTGTTTTATTTAATGGTAACGTCATGTAGATGTAATATAAAACATCATAAAATTTTTTTATACCATATTATGATGCTATTTTTAGTGTTTTTTATATTCCAATTTTGTGTTCCTTGAATGAATCACCAATAAATTAATACAAACACATGTTAAACAACTATTTGTCAACCAAAGAAAGCTTGAAATAATCAAAAAAAAAATTTTCTATCAAATTTTCAACTTCCCTCCACTTCGATTTCTTGATTTGCTCCTTGTATGTAGTCACCCATTGTTCACTCATTGTACTTCCATTGGTTACGGGGCATTAAAAATCTAATTATGCCGTGGTAGTGTGTAAAAAGGGCAGTTTTCAAATGTAACATAAACATCAATGTTTGATTATGACAAGTTGTACATTCCCACTTGTGCCACCAAAAAATTGATTTCTTTTTGGTCCTTTTAGCCTATTTTAATGTGAAATCAATGTGAACTAGGATTGGAAATCTAGAAAAGAGCTGTGTTTCTCCCTTCCCCTAAAAACCAACCTATGTGAATAAATGGAATGTGATTAAGAAGAATCGATATAACAATTTTCAATAATCTTGTTGTCATGACAACCAGCGAAATTTCTTGATTTTTGATCGATCATTATGTGTTTTATTTAATAGTAACGTCATGTAGATGTAATATAAAACATCATAAAATTTTTTTATACCATATTATGATGCTATTTTTAGTGTTTTTTATATTCCAATTTTGTGTTCCTTGAATGAATCACCAATAAATTAATACAAACACATGTTAAACAACTATTTGTCAACCAAAGAAAGCTTGAAATAATCAAAAAAAAAATTTTCTATCAAATTTTCAACTTCCCTCCACTTCGATTTCTTGATTTGCTCCTTGTATGTAGTCACCCATTGTTCACTCATTGTACTTCCATTGGTTACGGGGCATTAAAAATCTAATTATGCCGTGGTAGTGTGTAAAAAGGGCAGTTTTCAAATGTAACATAAACATCAATGTTTGATTATGACAAGTTGTACATTCCCACTTGTGCCACCAAAAAATTGATTTCTTTTTGGTCCTTTTAGCCTATTTTAATGTGAAATCAATGTGAACTAGGATTGGAAATCTAGAAAAAACTTTTTTTTTTTTACCTACATGTCCTTTTGGTAGTGTGAAGTTCTTCAAGATTTATTACATGGAATACACACATACCTGGAATATCAAAAACCCTAAAATATAGCACCAAACTGTATTACTATAAAAGTTTTAGGTTGTTTCATATTATAATTTTCCCATAAAACACGATTTTGTGGATAGATTTGTGTATTAATTAATAGAGAGGCAACAACAGTATAACCCCTTTAATTATAAGCTGAGTAATGGGTATATTCGAAGACTTGTACGGTGCATTGGTGATACTTATAAGCTGGTGCTTCCAAATATTCTTGTTAAATTCACTCACACTATTCAAACGATATAGAATCATGGTGGTGCATTATGTGTACTTGTCAACAGTAAAGAGACCAACATTCAAGTAAGATTTAAGCAGAGCATGCGCTCTACTGGATTATTATAAAGATCAATATCTTTTAATATTTAACAACATTACAATACATGCATTTTCAATTAGATTTGTTTAACTGGTCATTTGTTAATTTTTCTTCAATGGCTGTGATTATTTCCCTAAATTAGTCTTAATTGGTCTGGTCACTTTTTAGTTTACTAACTCTTATCTGTTTACGTTTGTCATTTGGTCCTTAATCGCTGCTCAGACCTCTGACTTGACTTGTGACTTGAGAGAGAGGTAACTTTGCTTGATTTGGTGCTTGAAATTTGAAAAACGATAATTAAGTCAGTAATGATCTATTTTAAGAAATTTTGCCTTAAAATGTATTACGGTATTTTCAATATTCTCGTTAAACTTCTACAAATGAGGTGACAGTGTCTTTGACTCTTCTCACTGTGCGTATTTAGAATAACCCTTCATATTGAGTGTGAATGAATAGGTTTCCTGTTTTTTGAAAATTCATGTTGTTACCAGAATGCCCCAATTTTTTGATTTTAGTTAGTCATTTTGAATTATGCAGTATGTATGATCAAGTGTGATAAATCTATGTCTCCACATGGCTGTGTTTTTTCCTATCCATAAAAATCAAACTGTGCAAAAAGATGGAATGTGGTGAGGAGAATGAATGAGAAAATCTTGTTATCATAACAATTTCAAAATTCCTTGATTTTTGATTTATCATTTCAAATTATACAAATAATTCAAATTATTCAAATTCTATTTCATAGTAACGTCATAAATAAGAAAAGAATCTGACCACGATGTGAGATTAGCAGAGACCACTAGATGGTGTGTGAGAGTAATTAGAACACAAATTACATTTTGTAACACAATTTTTGTTCTTGGCTTCTGATTGGTCAAACTCCAAAATTGAAGCAAAATAACATGAACATTTCCAAGTGTAAAATTTGTAAAAATAAGTGAGGGGGATATCCCCAGGATCTTTTTTCTGGAAAATTGTGATGTAAAATATCATAAAACTTTGCTATGACACAGTCTATTGCCATTTTTTTAATTTTTTGATTTTTCTTGTAGCCTACGTGTTTCTTGTATTCTTTGTAATAAATCTCGAAGAAATTAATACAAACTCTTGGTAAAATAATATTTTTCAACTAAAAATAAATAAAATTAATCGAAACAAAGATTTTTCCTAATTTCCAACTTTATTCCACATTGATATTATGATATGTAGACACCCATTCTCCACTCATTATACTGTCATTGGTTACGACCCCATTGGACGTCACCTTAATCACTGAAAAATTCAGATATTTTTAGTCCTTCAAGTCTATTGTAGTGTGAAATTCAATGGGGAATCTATAAAAAACATCTCTTTTTTGTTTTGTTAAGTTGAATTTTATTGGTAGGCAAAGTTATTTAACATGTGTTTGTGTAAATTTTTCCAAGATTTTCTCCATAGAATACAAAAAAGACATCTTTAGAACATAAAAAAACACACTAAAATATAGCACCAGACTAAGTTATTATGAACGTTCTTTAGGTTGTATTATATTAAATTTTCTCACAAAGGGTCGATTTTGTTCATACCCACCCCCCATATTCATAAAACCGAAATTGAAAAGTGAATAATGTGATTTTTTGAAGTACATATCAAAAGCTAACATGTAATTGAGGTAAAAGACTGGTAACAAAAATTTTTTCTTTTCGATTCTGACCTGGATTGTGACTATATAGAGCACTTTAAATAAGAGCCTTACAAGCTGATGTGAAAAAAAAATTGCTGATAATTTTGGTTGTTTATGCATTTAATAGATTTGTGTATTAATTAAGAGTGAGGCAATAACAGTAGAAGACCCCTGATAATAAGCTAAGTGATAGTGAATACTCAAAGATTTGTACGATGTATTGGTGACACGTCTGAGCTGGTGCTGTCAAATATGCATATTAAGATTACTCACACTAATCAAGCGATACAGAACCATGGTTGTGCGTTATATGTACCTGTCAACAGCTTTTAAATAAGACTCATCTCTTTGGAAAGTTACAATAAAACACTCAAATACCAAAAACTACTTGAACTAGACAAAATTATGAATGTGCATTATGCAAACTTACTCAAAAGTACAGTATACTCATCTCTGATTGGAGTTGTGGGCAAATAGCCAAATGCTACTGAAACTATATAAGTTATGGTGTTGCATAACATGTGCTCAATCATCAGTAAATGAGACCCATTTCTGATTAAAGTCAAAGGCCAAGTGTTACTGATATAAGATACTATCTCATTGCATGTTAGTGATTACAGGCCGATGCACGGCTCGAAGTAGTTCGGGCTTGATGCGACCAAGAAAAATTTATGTGGTAGTGAATTCCACCTGAAGTCTTGGTAAAAATTGACTTAGGGTAAATGAAAGTTAACTAATGTTGAATCATGGTAGTATGGGTGCTATATAAGGGTTAGGCCATAATTTTGTTCTAATTTTTTTTATTCATTTC
Source organism: Styela clava (assembly GCF_964204865.1). Taxonomy (NCBI): domain Eukaryota; kingdom Metazoa; phylum Chordata; class Ascidiacea; order Stolidobranchia; family Styelidae; genus Styela; species Styela clava. The sequence continues at coordinate 1,019,261 of NC_135258.1, forward strand.
TATTAAGAGTTCAGAGATTGTCTGTATTAGCCAAGTGAATATACCCCTGCCCATAGGTTTAAGCCCCTTTACACAACTTGATGTAAAGTAGGCGTGAATATACCCCTGCCCATAGGTTTAAGCCCCTTTACACAACTTGATGTAAAGTAGGCGAACAAAATTAGTTACCTCCATCTTGGTACACCTACTTCTGGATCACCAAATCATGTAGTACAGCTAATGACTTTTTTGTTTTTTTGAGGGAAAAAGATCCAGAACTTTATAAGAACACATTTCATTATCATATATGGAAAAGCAAGAGAGGAGACATATTAATAATTAGATTTTTATATACTAGTCTGTAAGTTATATGCGAAACTGGCAAAAGGTGCTGAATCTGTAAGGTTACCACTAATTAGATAGCATGTAAAAACTTAATTACAAGTAAGAGATAATTTACCTATTATGTGTTAGCTATTGATATGTAATTCAAACTTTAATAATCTGCTTATTTTCAATATCTTTATCAACTATTGACCTCAGTAATAATTTTTTCTAGTCAGCAAGATGTACCAGTCGTTATGAGAACCTCAAGTGCTTAGCAAACAGACAATTATGTTTTATCATAAGTTGCGTAATAATAAAAGTTGGGTGTGATGGACAGATATAATCTTCTTCGTCCAAGCATGAACAACACATTACCATGGATTGATATCAGTGTTCCATAGTTGGTATGTTCCAACCACTGTATCCATTAGGAAATAGCATCATGCTTTAATAGGTTCGAAGGATTGCCTTTCTCTTTGTGCTTCAGCAAAACAACAAATCCTTTTACATATGGCGGTATCCACTATCCACCTCTCGCAGTAGAAAAATAAATTTTTGAGTGGTAATTTATTATTCATCAAGTCCATGCATCCGAAAACGAATAACTGACTAACTAATTTCATACCCGACATGGACTAGTAACCGGACGAGACACCATGATTCGCCATATGATTAAGCTATGTCCTAGGCTTTCTTCTTTTCCGAGATAGATATGTAAATTCTCTCGTATTTATCAATATACTTACTTGGTCATATTGCTATTTTACTGGACGACAATAAATTTTACTGAATGGTGATGTTACTCTCTCACAATTTCTATGTATAAGTTGTAAACAAATAACTCACCCAAATCATGTATGTTTGTGTGTACATTCATCCTAAACTACGCCTTTTACAAGCTACTCAAAAGTATCGAGATGTTCTTCCTATTATGGAAAAATATCAAGAAGATCATTTATACATTTACTCTGAACTCGTCCAATACAAGTAATTACTAAATATCTGCTGAGAAGGTATTGGCGCTGTTTACTTCTACCCAAGACTATCTTTGTGTTTTTGTGCAAAAAGCTACTAAAATTAATGAAAACTGACAATACGAACTACAGAAGAAATACATAGCAGATTTATTCACATGGTAATTCTGAAACTAGACTCAATCAGATATTGCTCAAAATTATGGATGCATATTACTTGTCATGGAACTACAATGCGCATTAATTGAGGATGATGAATGTTTTTTGGTTACTCAATTTTTCACAAATTGTTCCTATGTTAACTCATTACCCTCAAAGTTGAATAAACTGAAATATATTTTTTGTATTTTGAAAGTTTTGTATATGGATTCCGTAAAAATAATTGACCAGCCCCTAGATTATAAAAAAATCTTCAAATGAACGTCTTCATGCTCTTGATTAAAAACTTCATATGCTTTACAGAGACTAGTTCAGAGTGGATGTTCAAGTTTAAACTTGATATTAGTGGTCCAATAATATTATAAATCCACCACTTAGAAGCTGAGAGATAAATCGATACATAAAGATAAGTACGATGTATTGCTGATACATCTTGGCCTGTGCTGTCATGTCTAATCTTTATCCTAAAATATATTTATACAAAAGATTTGTTTAAAACTAGCATTATAATTGTTTATCTTTTTCATTGACAAAATTTAAAATTTACATAGTTTATAATATAAATATTATAATGGAAATAGTTTGTCTGAACTTTGACCCCTACTTCCATCTATATTTATAACTTTTTGTGCATCTGTGTAAAACTAATTATGGTGGTGCATAATGTGCTCTTGATTAAAAGAAAAGTAGACCCATTTCTTAGCAAAGTTACTCGTGAACAGTGCAGTGCCAAGAGCAAACTCAACTCAACTCAAACTATATCAACTTGTCATTCGTAATGCTCGCTCACTCCGAAGTAATTGAGCATCATCTGTGATCGAAGTTAAGTGCCGAGTGCTACTATTATAAGTTACTATAGCATTACATGTTAGTCATTACAGACTGACCCACAGCTTGAGGTAGTTCGTGTTGGAGCGACCAAGAAAAATTTGAGTGGTAGTGAATTCCACCTGATGTACTTGGTAAAAACTGACTGAGCGTAAATGGAAGTTAACTAATGATGAATCATGTAGTACAGTTAATAACTTTTTTGTTTTTTGGAGAAGCAAGATCGAAAGGTTTATAAGATAATTTATATTATCTAGATATAATTGCAATGTAATATCTAGAAAAGCAAGAGCAGAAACACATCATTATTAATTACTGTAGGTTTTTGTTTACCGGTCTGTATGTTATATGCAGGACTGTCAAACGGTGCTGAAACTGTGAGGTTAGAGGTTACCACTAAGAGGCGCACGGGAATAGATTGTTTGTAACGAACTTTATTACAAGCAAGGGATAATTCTGAAGGGTTGTTGTCCAATTTTGATTTGAGTCCTAACTTTATCATTATTATTTCATCAAGGCTTCTTTGCTAGTTTGACTAATGTACATGTATACTTATAATGTGTTATCTATTGATAGGTAATTCAAACTTTAATAATCTGCTTATTTTTAATATCTTTATCAACTATTGACCTCAGTAATAATTTAACCAGTCCATATGAAAACCTCAATTGCTTAGCAAACAGACGTTTATGTTTTATCATAAGTTGCATAATAATAAGAGTTGGGTGTGATGGAGAGATATAATCTTCTTTGGCCAAGCATGAACAGTACATCAACATGGATTGATATCAGTGTTCCATACTTGGTGTATTCCAACTACTGTATTCATTAGGAAATGCCATCATGCTTTAATGAAAGTTTAAAGGTTTTGCCTTTTTCTTTTTGTGCTTATTCAGCAAAACAACAAATCCTTTTACATACAGTGGTATCCATCCCTTTAAGAGGGGAATTTTTAAGGGGTAGTTTATTATTCATCATTATTCATATACTTACTTGGTCATATTGCTATTTTACTGGATGATAATAAATGTTACTTTCAGACAGTTGCTATGAATGAACTTGTAAACAAGTAACTCACCCAAAGCATGTTTGTTTGTGTGTACATTCCTTTCAAACTAGGCCTCGTACAAGCTACTCAGAAGTATCGACATGTTCTTCCTATTATGGAAAAATATAAGGAAGATCATTTATAAATTTACTTTCAAGTAGGCTTCTACTCAAGACTATCTTTTTGTTCCTGTGCAAGAACCTACTGGAATCAATGAAAACTGAAATTAATGAAAACTACTCAAAAAATATATAGCAGATCCATTTACATGTTAATTCTGAACTAGACTCCATCAGATATTGCTCAGAAGTATGGATGTATATTACTTGCCACGGAGCTACAATACGCATTAATTGGGAATGTTGAACGTTTTTTGGTTACTCGCTATTCCACAAGTCATTTTTCTGTTAACTCATCAACCTCAAAGTTAAGGGCACAGAAATAAATTTAGCCACAATGTAAAATATCTTTTTCGTAATTTTATGGTTTTTGTATATGATCTTTGGTAAAAATAGTTGATCTGCCCTGGCCTTGATTCTTCAAATAAACGTCTCCATGTTCTTGATTCATTACTTCATTTGCTTATACAGAGCTTAGTTTAGAGTGAATGTGTATATGTTCAAACTAGATATTAGTGGTGGTCCAAAAAGATGATGAGACCACTAATTATAAACTGAGTGATAGTGGATACTCAAAGATTTGTACGATGTATTGCTGATAATGAAAATAATGAATTTCCACCATACTGACGTTCTTGGAATACTACAATTTTTGGCTTCAATTTTGTCTGGCTGGTACACTGATAATAAACGAATTGTAGCGCACAGTCGACAAAATTTGACAAATTAAAGCTTTTTGAAAGGGGAAAATGATTCTAAGATAAATGAAATATTTTTGCCATTCATGAGCAACACATTAGCATGGTCATGGATTATATGTAAAAATATGATGAGTGTAAATGTATTTTAATTTTTGGATTTCATTAATGATTTCAACGCATACTGATTGCTCGGAATTACATATTTGATTCAAACATTCAGTAATCAATTTACCCCAAAATATGACTGACTTGGTTTAGAAGCGTTGGATGTATTATAAAATTTATAGTTCGTAGTCACAATATTTGTAGTGTATTGCGAGAGTCGGAAAGTAGGTTTTAATTGGTATGCAAACAGGCGTTGTCTGTACGTACTCATAAATTATATAAGCATAAAATTTAACGTTGTCTTCACTGGCTGTATGACATGACAGTCAGACATCTATGAGTCTTCAAATGTTCTGTGCAGCACAAAGGCTATGCAAAGACAATGGCTTACGTGACATCTCTTAAAAATGATAAATTATAAAAAAAAAAATTTATTTACCACAATATTTGTATTATAGGCCGTTTGATGTAAGAACTCATAAATTAATAATTCGTAAAAGTCTTTTGTCATGTGCGATAGTCTTGAGTTCCGAAAAATTGATTGTACCCAGACTCGACCCAAGACCTGGTATTTTATATTCAATTACATTTATAAAAAAAAAACAGGAATATTGAAGTTAGCAATGCTTTATTTCGGGAAGTGTTCATTTTCAATGTTCTTGTATGAATGAGGGGACAGTGCCTTTGACTCTTCCCACTGTGGGTATTTTGAATCACTTTTTTAGTATGAATGAATTTCCAAAAGTCATCGATGATCAATTGTGATAAACATATGCATTCACTTTACAGTGTCTTTTTTTAGCTCCCAAAAAATCAACCTATTTGAAATTTCTTCTTATTGGCAATTTCGAATCATACATTCCATTCCATAGTAACCATTTAAATAAGAGAGCAATCTGTATTCATTGTTAGTTTAGTAGAAATCACTAGAGGGTGCATGAAAGCAACTAGAGCACAAAACTGAAAAATAGAACAGATTTTTTTTTTTAATTTTGAATTTGTAAAATGAAAGAGGTGGGATGGGGGTGGATTTCCCCAAATATTTTTAATGTATGAAATTTCAGTAATATGAAACATCATGAAACCTTCCTTCTAACATAGTCTAGTACGGTAGTACTATTTGGTTGTTTCTGATATTTTATATGCTTTAATATAAGAAGTCTTTTTTCGAAATGTATTAAATCTGTTAAACTTCTATAAATAAGATGACATTGTTATTAACTCTTCCCACTGTCCATTTTAGAACACCTCCTGCATATTGACTGTGAATAAGTAGATTTCCGACTTTTCAAAATCCATGTTTGAATTATGTTATATGTATGCTCAAGTGTGATGAATGTATGCCTTCACTAAGTCATGTCCCTTTTCTTTCCCTAAAAATCAACCAATGATTTATGGACTGTGGTTAAGGAGGATAGATATAATAACATTGTTGTCATGGCAACTTTGGAATTTCCTCATTTTTGATTGATAATTTCAAAATATACACTCTATTTCATAATAAAGGGAGCTGACCTCATTGTGAGGTTAGTAGAAACCACTAGAGGCTGCTTGTGAGCAAGTAAAGTACAGATTATTGAGCAAGTTACTCGTGAACATTGCAATGCAATGCCATGAGGTACTCAAACTATATAAACTTCACATTCGTAATGCTCGCTAACTTCGAAGTAACTGAGCATTATTTCTGATCAAAGTTAAGTGCAAAGTGCTACTATTATAAGATACTATAGTGTTGCATGTTAGTAATTGCAGACCGACGTACGGCTTGAAGTAGTTCGGATTGAAGCGACCAAGACCATTCATTCGGTAGTGAATTCCACCTGAAGTTCTTGCTTTAATACAGGTTCAAAGGTTTTGCTTTTCTTTTTGTGCTTATTCAGCAGAAGAATAATCCCTACCTACATAGAGACCTAATGTGATTGAATTATGCATATTGTTCGAAATCTAATTTTTGGATGATAGGAATATGTAAGTCAAATGTTTACTATGAATTGTTATATAAATCATCTATGTAAGACTGAATCAAGTCACCAGGTTTAGTGAGTGGCGCAGCCTCCCCAAGACTGACATTTGAACATTCAGTCTTCGCTAAAATTTGGCTTTTGGAAAAATAGATAAATTGCAAATTTGTAATAAAAAAGTCTCGTGTTCTGTTATTTAGCCATTTCTGTAGATAAATATTGCCAAACTGATAGTACAGTAATCAGTATTTTATTTTATCACCATATAGGAAATACACACTGTACATATAGAACGAGATAAGAAAAGATAGGAAAATAATGCATTTCATGGTGAAAGGGGACACAATAACGTCGTGATAACGCGATGAAGGGTACACATGAACGAAACATAAGTTTTTAAATTTTGGAAAAGCAAAAAAGCTTCATACTGTAGTGAAGCCATTATAAATTATATATCGGTAAGAATAAATTTCATGCTTTCTGCACCAGGACATATTCATGCGAAATCTCTAATTCTTCACTTTAAATGGGCTATACAAATACAATGGCATAATAGCAACAGGAACATATGGTACAGGAGAGGCTTTCAGCACTTGTGTTCACCCTTCCAAAAAACAATTAGATGTACTCAAGTTGTATGTGTTTTTACCACTTTTATGCTATTTAAATACCAGCTAAAGGCTAAAAAGTAGGCCTTGTATTGTGACCACCTTCAAACAAACCTGCGGTCTTCTTCAGGGGCCACGAACCACTGACATATTCAATAGTTGGTATACCCACTATTTTATCTTTTTGGATTTTATATACTGTGTGCACCCCACATCAGGAGGAGAAAGTGCTTTTCGTGAAAAACAACAATCACCCAACAGTCAATAAAATGAGAATTTAGCAAAATAAGATCAATTCATGCTCACTAAGTATTTTCAGTTGCAATTCAACATTTTCATTGTTATGTTGAGAGTTTCGTGATTGACTAATAATAGTTGTTTCACAAGCTACACTATTGTAGGGTGAGCTACAGGCGGAGAAAGGGGCCCTTGATTGCTATGCAAACAGTCTTTGTCCGTAGGTACTCGGACATTACTGGTAAATATTCATTAAAGTTTATCTCATGTGCACTAGTCCTACGAAGGATGAATTGTTATATGATGCATAGGCTTTGGTATAAGTTTGGTATATTTCACATTTCTGTTGTGATTTGTGTCTTTTCTGTTATATTACTGAATATGAAATATGAATATATTACTGAGCATGAACTATGATAGTGAGGGGAACACTAAAAATTCATATTTATTACTAGACGCAAAACTATGGAAAACCAAAAACTAAAATTGGGTTCGAATTCCCAAGCAAATGGTGTTAATACTTAATTATTTCTGTTGTGATTTATGTGTCTGTTCTATTATGTAACTGGGGGTTCAAACTGAAAATTCAACAAATCCATCTTTAGATGGTGTAAAGTTTGGAAAACTCTTAAAAGTGGGCCTGGGTTTCTAAGCAGTGTTGTTAAGACTTGATAAAGTCCCAGATTCATTTCAATTTTTGTACCAGGACAATGAACTTTCAAGTCTTTGGTGTCAACATAGATTCCATCTATGCAATACCTCTGTCGTTTTCAAATCTTGCTTGAATCTGACTGGGCATTGTCTCGACTTGACTTGTGACATGGCTGGGTGGTGACCTGACAAGAAATTGAAATGTATTTAAATTTACAAGCACATAACAGAATGATAAATCAACTTTATGCGTAGCATGTTAAGTGGTATGCAGTAATATAAGTTTATATTTTTCATGCAGTAACTGTATTTCAGACTGCACGAATCCATAGAAAGACGTTTCAACTGCTGTGCAAACATTTGTTGCCGATGAGTGATCAATTACATAAGAATAGAATGCCACGTTATCTAGGAATATGACATGAAAGTTTTATGACAAATATACATTCCACGAGTTTTTGATCATTTCTTGCCACACACAGACAATGTTTTGCATGTCATAAAAGCGATAGATTAGAGAAATTATCAGCCACATTATTTGTACTATAGTATTATTGGAGGTTACAACCTGCCCTAAAAGTTGTATGAAAGGACATATTATATACATAAAGGACATATTACAGCAAATGGAATTTGACAAGTTTTCTCAAGGATTAAGTTTTTAACGTTTGGTAAAGCAAAAAAGTTTTGTAAAGCAAAAACTTGTAGGGTCATTGTGAATTATATGAAATATGAATTCCATGCTTTCTGCACCAAAACAGATTCATGCGAGGTACTTATTAGGCCTTTGATAGAAGTAGGGGCTGCATTACGGACCCCGGTTTAAGAACCACTGACATACATAACAGATGTTTCGTGATTTATTTCATGCACTTTATACATTAGTTGCATTGAAAAGTTTTTAAATATAACAATCATCCACCAGGAAAAACAACAAAGATTTAGATCACTTCATGCATCACTTCAAAATTCATAGTTTTCACTGGACCCGAAATGATGGGAAACTTAATCTAAAAGTGGACTAGTTTCCCAAGCATGTGTTTTTGAGACTTGATCATATTTCAGTTCATTTAAAGATTTTTGTATCAAGACAATGAACTTCCAGGTTTTTGGTGTCAACATAGTCTCCATCTATGCAATACCTCTAACATTTCCAAAATCTCGTTTGACTCTGACTTGGCCATTAACTCGCCATTACTTGTGACTTGGCTGGGTGGTGCCCTGACTAGAAATTTAGACGAATTGAAATTTACAAGCACAACTCAGGATGATATATCAACTTTGCTTTGTGCGTAGCGTGTTAGATGGTATAAAGTAATATGAGTTTATATTTTCAGAATACACGAAAGTTGTTTCAATTGCTTTGCAAACATTTCTACTGATGAGTGGTCTTGTCTACACTAGGTATATGACATGACAGTTTTGTGACAAATAGACATTCCATTCCACAGCCACACACAGACAATGGTTTCCATGTCATAAATGTGATAAAATATAGAATTCATGTATCAGACTCAATAAATCTATTATAGTATTGAGTTTAAAACTGATGAATTGAATAATTCTTAAATTTTTAGGTTTCGTGCAATAATTATATGAAAGAACGAATTATATATCCTTCCTGAAATTGCATAATATCAGCAGATCACACTGGCTGTTCAACATGTCATAAAAGTGCTAAATGGTGAAAATTAAATCTTAGTTTCGTCGTTACAGAGACTTTCGCGGGTTTCTAAATCTTCTCTTCCAACTTTTTTATCCAGCTAGAATGAAATCACTACATGCTTACTCTGCGTCAGTCACATTTTTATTACTAGGCAAGTCATTTGGAAATGCTTGAAAATTAAATTTAAGACATATTTATAGTTATATAATAGTTTTTTCACAATCTACAAGAAGAACAGGGTTTCTCTAATTGCGATGGAAACAGGTTGTCTATGGTGAATATTCATAAAAGTTTCATCTCATGTGCACTAGTCCTATGAATGAATAAATTTTGATATGATAAATAGACTTTGTGAATCATATCTATAAATTCTATATTTCTGTTGTGATGTAGGTGTCCGTTCTATTATTCAACTGAGTATTTTAATAAAACTTATGGTAAGGGGGCCACAGAAATGCATTGTTTTTACTGGACCAAAAAGTGGGCCTGAATGCCCAAGCAAGTTTTGTGACAGGGGGACTTGATAATATCCCAGTTTTATTTCAAGATTTTCATATCAAGACAATGAGAAGGTCTTTGCTGTCAACATAGTCTCCATCTATGCAATACCTCTGTCGTTTTCAAAATCCTGTTTGACTCTGACTGGTCATTGACTTGGCTGGGCGGTGCCCTGACAAAAAATTTAGATGTATTGAAATTTACAAGCACACCACAGAAAGGTATATCATCTTCGCGTTATGCTTAGCATCTTAGATGGTATGCAGTAATGTAAGTTTATAATTTTCACACAGTAAATTGTATTTCAGTTGAGTTTCAATTACTGTGCAAACAATGGTTGTCGAGGAGTAATCATAAATTATATAAGAATAAGTCTACATTCTTTCTGCGCTGGGTATATGACAAGAAAGTTTTATGACGAATACATTCTACAAGTCTTTGATTATTCTTTGCCACACACAGACGATGGTTTCCATGTCATGAAATTGATAAATTATAGAATTCATATATCAATCTTAATATTTGTATTATTGGAGGTAAAACCTCATGACTTGAGTAAACCTAAAATAAAATCCTTTCATGTTTTGTGCAACAGTTGTATGAAGGAACAAATTATACATCCTTCTTAGTGCAATGTCATAATATTATTGCCCGACATGTCATAAAATGATTTTTCAGAGAGTTTTTCAGTTTTCTTAATTCTTTAAAAAGAGTTTTGACCTCAAAACTCCTCGCAAGCTGACTACAACAATCTGGGTATGATATTTTCGTTCACCCAGTGAACATGAAATGTAATACCTATACCTACCAAGTACCATATGTTCAGTGGCGCAGCTCTCTGGAAATTTAGTCAGACTGATAAAGAAGACAGGTAGATAAATAGGTTTGATGATTTAAATAAAAATAAACAAAATGTCACCCTTACTTAATACTTGACCTTAATCTTTTGTACCTTCGCTAAAAAAACACCTCCGCCAACGCTCAAAATAAGAAAGTTAGTAATTATTCAGATAAGGTTGGAAATACAGAAATGTTCAAATCATTTCGAAACCTAACTGGATAATTACTAGTTTGTTATTTTTAAACGTGGCTGGGGGCGTTTTTTGCAAATATCACATTTTTGCAAAGGTGGCGAGGGCTTTGTACAAAATACACTCAATTTCCTTCATTCTCATGTATAACAACATTTATATTAGGTATATCCCTCGGATTATTTCCGAAGTTAAGCGGAAGGAGCATCGTTTGCAGAAACTCGCCCTTGGCAGCAGAAGAGTTGGGCATGCCCCTGGTCACAAGTCATGAATATATCAAAAAAAAATTTTTTTTGCAGGATGCGAGGCTGAATCTATGTGATTCGTCTGGTGCAGCGAACTATATGGCATATTTTCCCTCCTAACCAGCCCCTTTTTTATTTTTCCTGAAACCATCTTTCCTCACTGGAAATGCCTCAGGTTCGACTATCCCTGGATTTTTTTTTCATTATGCATGTTTGTCTTAAATATACATTTACAATTTATTTAGGAAAAAATTGGAATCCTGTGCAATTGAGGTATCCCATCTACATGTAGAATAATCTGCTTTATCATATGTGGAATATTGTCTGCTGCAGAATGTCCATAGTTTGTACGTTTCTCTTAAGTCCTAGTCCTGTGATATTTGTATTCAGAATAATTTGTTGTTGCAGAGTTGTGATGACAAAATATCTGTTAAAAACTTTTTTCTCCAGCTGACTATATAAATAAGTTATTCATTTTCCCTCAATTTTAAGTTCTGGATCGTCTTCACAGAGCCCAGATCGAAGCAGTGTTGACCTAGAAGTTAGAAATCACGATTTGTTTGTGGCAGGTGAGTGTATTTATAGTTAGTTCTGTTATTGCAATTGATTTCCGTTTGTTTAAAACTCAAAATATTACATTTAGTCAACGCAAAAGTAAATACTTGGTTTAAAGCTTTGATGAGGGTCTATGAGTTTGATTTGTATTATTTCATGTCCTATGTCCCAAATAAATTTCATAAATATTTGTGTGGCATGTGTACCAATCCAATCAAGAGTTCCATCACCAATACTTTCAAAATACTCACAAAATTATCCTATCTACTCTGTTGACATTTGAACAGGTGTATCCCAAGTTTTTAAAGTGGAAAAATGACAAATAAAAATATTTTATATTTGTAGCATTAACTATTTTGCAGACTATATATTGTAGAGCAGGGATACTCGATTATTTTGACCAAAGATCTGTTTAGAATGCTTCAAAATTGTTGGCGTCCGCTCGTTTCAAAAACTTTTTAATCTAATTTTGCGTTTTGAAGGAAAACAAATAACTCGATCATGGAAATCTGAAGAACAAAAAAAAACAAATATTTGAAATTCTTGTTGCACTACAGGTATTCTCCAGGTATACAGTTAGTTGTATATAAACTCTAAATAACCCTTATTGAAATATTATACCCAATCTGTGTTGCCATATATTGGCAACACATCAAGGGCTAACATTTCAATAATCCTACTTGGTGTATCCCACATGAAATAGTGATAATCATTTATGCTTCAGCGTTATGATAGATTCCACACTTGTTTTAAAATTATTCTGTTATTATTATGTTATATTTCAATTGTCTCCATGTAGTATAGTTAACATATAACATGTAAATATATCAGGAAACTAATGAGACAGGTTGTGTGTTCAATGTCTAACTGGCATCGTACACACCCTGCTTACATATCAGAACTAAAGCATAACAAAAAATAATTACTATGATTTTGTTAACTGCTGATTTATTGATAACCTAAGTATTAAGACTAGGTAAGGATTAGTTTAATTGCTCAATCGCAAATTTCACATAATTTAGGAATAACATTCATGAATTAATGTAAATAAATTACGACTTGGTCATAGCAAAATATCTGTGGTAATTTACTTCAACTCATCCTGTAGATCAGGAACTGGATGTTGCAAACCCAGAGGAGGGCGCTTATTGGGTTTTATAGGTCACAAAGAGTAAACCAATTTCACACAAAGTACTATATATATTGCCCTTCTGTAGACTTTTGATTGGAAACACGGGGTTGCAAAAAATTTTAAAAGGTTGGAAGGGTTGTAAAAATGCGTCATATTAAACTTTGATAGCCTGTAATAAATAATTTTTATTTATTTGGGTAATTTTTATTTATTTAAGTAATTTTTATTTTATTTTTTTTAACTACCCGTATGTAATTTATAACTTCTGTATGGTTGTGTGTGTGGGTGCGTGTGTGAGATATTTCAATTATTTTAGGTGAGTGAACACGTACCACTTCTTCTTGGCAAAACCTTCCATCTTGTATACATTCTGTACGTTTTAAACCTTATCTAAGGTTTTGTTTGCTCTCCTGATTTCATAATCAGTTTTTATTTATTTTTTTTACCAATCATTTTATTGTCTATTTCTGAGTCAGCCTATTTCTGAGTTGTGTTCTAGCATTGAACACTGAATAATTTATTTTATTTATTGGATAGGAATTTAAAATAGGTTACTTACTAAGTCTATTTCATATATAAGATAGCTTACTGGCTATAGAAGATTTATGTATGTGGTCTGTGGAAGAAGCCATGACTGTACATTTTACATATTTATCTCAGGGAAGAGGAAAGGCCGCTTAATCGTATGATTAACCACGGCTTCTCATCCGTTTACCAGTTTGTGTCTGGTAAGGATTAGTTAGTTAGGTATTTTTCCAGATGCATTGATGGTGTATGAAGTCGTGGGTGACCAGCATTCACGTGGCCCACTCTACAGTGACGAGGGTACAGCATTCCAGTGGCGAGCGTATTTCTAACGCTTAGTTCGATGAGCCACACCGTCGCGGCGTACTTACATGAAATGCCATTTGATGGAAATAATAATTCCTCATATGGAAAAACAGGATGGCAGTGAATGCAAAATGTGTTATCTCTCTGTGAAGCCCTGTAACCAAATTTATAGTGAACTTGTCAGCTTTAAACTGTCATGTGTAGTCTGGCATTATTATTGTTAACATGGGGTTGGAAGGTATGCTATGGTTATTTTTAATTTTGTTTTTCCAGGCTGAGATTTTTTGTTTTCATTGTTTTCGTAACTATAACTTTCTCTGACTTTTCAAAATTTGTTCTTTTATGTTCAACAGATATTAAATATTATATATAATTATACTTGAAAGTAGTACTTGGCAGCATATCTCCCACGTTTCGACTTTTGTCTGGAAAAAATGGCAGATCAGAATCAACCACAAGAGGGAGCTAATGTGAACATTCTAGGTATGTATTTGTAATTTTTACATCAAAAAATTTCAGAACAAGCTCGTCATTTAGAACATAAGTTATGTTTATATCTTTTTGATGTTTGATTACTAGTTGCAGTATTGCTCACTAATTTAGTTCAATGGCTCAAGCTCTGTTAGAACCTTTTTTGAAAGGACGCTGACGCTATAATGCAAAGGACGCTGACCATAGCTTGAATCATAAACTTATATTTTTGTTTTATCAGAAGAAATACATAATATGGTTCTTAAAATATACTTTGTTTCAGGGGCACACATCGATGAACTGCATGCAGGACATGTAAATCAGATTGTTGCTCAGGCAGACGTAGTTCAAGCTCAAGCAGAAGTGATTCATGTAGACAATGTGAACCTTCACATGCATTTTGGAGATAATGGTAATTTTTTTTAATATAGGGTGTGAATGGCATGTTCATACATAGTTGAGACATACGTACATAGTTAGGAAAATTCAAGTGAAAATACTTTTGTCTCTCTTGCTGTCTCACTCTGATTTCCCTGGTAAAATGGACTATTTGAGATGAATACCGTATATGCTCGTTTTACCGCACAATCTTGATTAAGGGCCCGTTTGAATAGCCGCCCGTGTGAACAGAACATAAAAATAAATAAGGGCCGGTGATTGAATACCCGCCCGATGTAAAAGCTGATTTTTCAGTGGTATAGAATAATAGGAAATAAGAAGCGCTTTTGTCACAACGCTGTTGAATTTTAAGCGCCGGTAGATAACACTCACGCCTTAGGCGTCCACGTACATACCAGATAGCATTGATTACGTAACACCATGGTTCTCAAACTGGGCGTCGCGACGCCCAAATGTGTCGTTTCAAATGATAGGGCATCGCAAAACTTTTCTTCTTTTGCGAATTTGTACATGCGGTGCGTAGAATAAGTCAAAACACTGGTTATTCTCGTTTAAATCATAATTGAAAACTGGAAATAACAATATATTAATTATTGTAATGATCGAAAATAACAAGCGCCCGTGCTTGAATAAGGGCCGGTTTGAATAAGGGCCCGGTAAGTAAGTTGGTTAAAAAAAATAGGGGCCCGGGCTACAAAACGAGCAAATACGGTAAACTCATGTCGACTTGTTACTTTTCGCCAATGAATTTCTTTATACTTGCAGTAAACTCGGGCGGTTTTTATTTTTTTATTGGATCTCCGCCCTAGGAGACCCTTGTTTTTAGTCTTTCTGTCTGTTTGTCTGTGTTTAGTTGTAGCCTCTAAACTACTGTGCCGATCTGGTTGAAATTTCTCACATGGCTTATGCTGTCACCTTAGGAATGTGCGCGTCATCGAAAGTCTGGATTGGTGTTTTGTTTCCAAGGCATCAGAGATAAAATACGCTGACCGTCTAGTTTTTCACAATTTGTCAACAATATCTTGTAAACAACCTCCAAAATTAAAATTTGGAGATTGCTACCACTCGCAGAAGTAAATACTCTTTCAAACAAGCCATTTTTCATGTCGTTAATCCAAAAACAGGTGAAGCCTTAGAAAATTTAGTGAACATGATTACTTATTATCTTCAGTATATCGCTCAAGAAAAGAATACCACTGAGACGTGCAGTGCTCAAAATGAACTGGCAGTTTTGTTATCCCAGTCTCCGCAGTACGCAGTTGTTATAGGTGCAATTTTGGTGGATGGTAACGGTTTACTGAAATGCTGGT
Organism: Styela clava; assembly: GCF_964204865.1. Taxonomy (NCBI): domain Eukaryota; kingdom Metazoa; phylum Chordata; class Ascidiacea; order Stolidobranchia; family Styelidae; genus Styela; species Styela clava. Next base: position 1,035,096 of record NC_135258.1, read on the forward strand.
CCCCTTATGAATCAGTGGAGATCTTGGGCGGCTACCGGCTTGTATTTTCTATGGTTATGTATGTAATATTAAAATATTATGCTTGCCATTGACTTTCAATAAGTTTCCGTGAACTAGTGCCTTTCATACTAATAGGACGCAGAATTCGTTGTAGCGAGTGTTATTGGTATATTTATCGTCACCAGTCGACAAGTGTTTATGAAATTTAAACTAGGTATTATAATGCTATTGGAACTTCAGTTGGAAGACCTTAGGAAAAAGCTATCTAACCACGCTGGAGTGATTATTTGTTTTATGACACGAGTAAACTTTAAGAAAGACAAATTTAGGCAAATAAAGTTCATCAAGGTGAATTGAAATTTTTTTTTTATTACGCTTCCTTTAAACCTAATGGACAGCCCCGAAATGCTAAATGAATTAACACGGTTTTTGGAAGTTTCTTTGTACAGACATGCACCATATGTTTTGTTTGCCTATAGCATAAAAAAGGGGACAGCCACAAAGAGTGCTTTGTGTCAATTTATATTAAAAGTTTTTGTTAAAAATATTCTTCTCCACAACCATGGTCCAGAAAATTAGGTTACATCTGGATATGAAAAATGTGTCATCGGACAATATATAGCACTGACATGCTTAATTAATTAATAATAATTTTTTAGGGGAAAATCTGGATGGTAGTTTTGGGTTTGAAAAATTGTACTTTTATCACACAACATAATCCCGGTATTGTCTAACTTTATACTTTTATTTCAGCAGCACCACAAGCTGAACTACAACATGATGCGCCTGCACTTCAACATCAAGTGCAGGATGATGCACCATCGGCCAAACCAAAAATGAAAAAAGAGGGAATTTCCTCTTCATCAGGTATGAACCAAGAATAATGTCGAGTATTTTCATACAGAGCAATATAGAACTAATTTATCCCATCTTAGGTGAAGTGGGGAAACCAATTATATTCAACTTGTGGCACTGACATAGTTTCAATGCTCTAATTCAGAGGTTCTTAACTGGGGGGAAAATTGGACTTGCAGTTGGGAGACATTTTTGTATGCAATAAATTCATACTTCTGTTCACTAAGACAATATAAGTTTCATTACATAATCAAATGTGGCTTCTGAGCATGTAGAGCAAGTGTGGGCAATTACTTTTTTGAGTTGGCTAGTTCCAGAAAACAGACTTGCTTATTGGACAAGAGGCTCAATATGAAACTAGGAATTAAAACAGTTTATTTGCAAAAAACTAGCGTAACAGATAATGTACAACAAACATCTATTGTATCAAATGACACAATGATAAATCGGACTAATGTAGGCTACTGCAGGCGTCCAAAGGTTTGTTCAAATCAGGCTTGAAGCTGCTTGTGCTGATTTTTTAGACCACCCATAGGTTTGAATACGTTAAGGAGATAGGTTTTTGCCTTAGTTAGTCTCGGAATAATAATTCACGTTGCATTTGGGGTATATTTCGGGACGGACTGAAAGTAGGCACTTGAAAATAAGTTACTTTTTTAGGGGATTTTAGAAAAAAAGAAAATGGACATAAGAGCTTGAGATGATGAATTAGTTGAAAATGTAAAATTAAATGTTGATGTCAAGTCCAGTTGAAATCTCATAGAAGATCTTATTAAGATAATTTGTTTTAACATCCATATTTACGAAGCAAGCGGTATCAGCCCGCCTAAGCAAGATTAATAATTAAATTAACCTAAATAATTTTGTTAAATTTGTCACTTTGGTATGTTAGCAAGAACCATGGGCAAATTCTCCCGGAATTTGTATTGTTCATTTAGTGAGGCCGGACACCATTTCCAAGGAAAACAGCACAGGTCCCGCGATATCAGATACTTGAATAGTGAAGTGGCATTCTGAATATTTAGTATAATGATAAAATCAAAGGTTATCAGATGTAACATTTGCCACCATTTTTTTTTTTTGGTTGACGATCCTGGCTGGCCCCCAAATAAAAAGAAAATTATGGAAAGTGGCTGCCCATGAGTCTGGGAGCTAGGGGGAAATTACAAATTTTTCAGAACTTCATTTTATCATCTGATCTGGAGTTCCAGCTTCAATACCATTGAATTTTGTATGTCATGAAATCTTTGCGAAAGTAAAACTCAAATTATAATATAAGCGTCGTAAGCGAGGTATATAGTTACAGTAAGCCTTGTTTCATCATTTCAACCCTCTAGCACAGGGCTGGGCAATTAATTTTGATATCGGGCCACATTGATTTTCCAAAATGCAGTGGCGGGCCGGACTAAGAAGAGTCAGTACGCGTTTTTATTGTATTATATTACACATTTAAATAAGTACTATATTATTTAAGTAAGTATATAAATAAGTACTATAGTTATTGTACTTTGTTAGAATTTTTATTCAAAGCACATTTATTAAAACTAGTTTAAACATAAATCTCGCGATTTTGAGACAATCAAAACATTGGATCGGAGTGACAGAACGCTTGCATAACAATGCCGAATTTTATCATTAATCATGAAAAGTGTGTAACAATGCGCAATTAGGACCCTGTCTTTGGTGGCCTAACATCGCGATTCATATATCTTTGCTGTCATCATAGCATTTTTAACATGGACAGGGTTCGCGGAATATTTTAATGCACTGGAAGTTGTTGCGAGCTTAAAAGCTTGGATTCACTGCTCTAAAATACCTGCGGCTGTCGGAATATACTATAAATATCTATTTTTTAAATACGGATATATTTATAAAGTATTGATACGGGCACATTAAAATGTCTTGCTTTATGTTTTCATCTTAACCCGCGACTGCTTTGACAAAATATAAGCATTACAATTCTGAAATACCACCGCATTCCGCGGACCTAAAAATGTGAGGTAAAGTGCCAGATTATTTTTGGTCTTGATTTCGTGAATTCGACAAATCTGATCTGTTCTTGCAACATTGACATAGTTCTTTTACCATCAGAAAAACCCCTACACCTGCGATGAAAGCACACCAAGTACAATTCATTTTAGTACCATAAAAATCGATTGAATTTACTTTACATTAATTATCTTATATAACAGCCCCCGTCGGTAGTTTTAGAATTGATCAAAAGGTATATCGCACCCACGAAAGCCATGCAAATAAAATGTGTGCCGTAGGCAGCAGAAATTTTTTAGTTTCCATTTTCTACAACAGCGTTTTTAATCTGTCGCGACCTTCTGAATCATAACTTGTTTCTGTTCAGTTGTTAGTATTTTATATTGCCGCTCTAAAATCTAGATTTAAGTTGCTTGCAGATTCATTCTTTCATTTACGAGTATCTTTAGCATCTCGTCGCCGATGATTATATAATACCTCGTTTTTGGACACGTTAGTGGACCTATGGATCGTTTCAATATTATTCTTTATTATTATATTTTATTCTATATTATTTAATATTATATATTGTTCTTTGACACGTTATGAAAAAGTGGCCTTTCTTTTTGATTACTGGACCAATTGCTTTGAAATTTTCAGTGGTTAAAGATTGACTTTTTTGCCAGAAGGCTATTACTTTTATTTTGTAATATTGGACACGGATTGAACCTATGGATCGTTTTACTTTTATTTAAACACCTAAAAAACCTGGAAAACCTAAAAAGGCGCTTTTATGCTGGCACTCTTGTTCTTTTGATCACGTGCTCATCGAACGCCGGTGGTGTGTAACGAAGTTCTTGTTTTCCTAACGGAGAATGGCGAACAGCGTCGTAGGTGCCGGTAGCGTTAAATGTAAGGACTGCTTCTCTCTAATTAACTTTGCTCTCTTGTTTTCAATGGTTTCACAGTTCCAAATACAAGACCTATATATGTTGAGGGAAATTTGTGATTTAAAGAGACTAATCACCGAAGGTGTTTACATTCTAAATAACAACTCGAGCTGACGAAAACAATCGGTGACTTTAAATAAATTTAGTCGAGCTTTATTACCGACTTTTGCATTATTCTATTATATATTATTCTTTCTTTTCTTCACAGTTACAGTATATTCTATATGTAAATAAAAGAGAAAGTGTTTAAATTTAAAAACCTTTCCGCGGGCCGGATGAAACGTTTCCGCGGGCCGCAACTTGCCCAGGCCTGCTCTAGCACCATGCAACAAGGAGGGAGTTATCACATACATGCATTAAACAGAGCGAATATGACTCCCAATCCTATGATGTGTCTCTGTGCATGTTCGTATTCATTAGAACTGTTTAAATAGATTTTAATCTGAAAAATTAAAAGAAGTCATTGAATTATAATTTAAAAGAATGTATCAGCAGTACTGTTTGATTATCCCACCCATCATACTAAATGGGTATAGTGAGACGAAAAATGCAATAGTCGTTACATATTTCACACATGTAACTCGTTCCAAAGTATGTTTTCAAAATTTTATTCCTATTCCTTTACACATTAACACTATTAAATTTGGAATGTTTGTTTAAAAATATAAGCAATTAAAATGAAAATAAGAAAGGTTGACACCGATGTGCTGTCTACCGGCACATTGTTGTCAACCTTTTTATTTTGATATTAATAGTTTTTTTTTTAGGTTTTTTTCAATTTTTTTTTGCATTCTTATATTTTTCATTTCGTTTTTATTTTATTTTCATTTTTTTTAATTTTTACAAATTTTATTTTTTCAATTTTGATGGGAAACCATAGAATACCAAATATGGAAATTTTTCTCTCTTACCCTATAAGACATTTTTCATCTCCAAATTCAGGTTTGTCATCGCATATACAAAGCAAAGAGCAACGCACCAGAAATTTAAAAATCAGCAATGAAGATGTGCTTGTGGCAGGTGAATGTATTTATAGTTTGTTATGATATTGCCATTGGTTTCCAGTTATTGGAAATTCGGAATGCTACATTTAGTCAATGTCGAGGCAAATACTCTGTCTTGAGCTTTCATAAAATTTTTCAGATCCGACTTGCAATATCACATTCTATGACTTTTTTCATGGTAGTTTTTTATGCCGAGTTTTATCTCTTGTAACTGGACTGATATGTTTTCATACACTCTAAGTTGATGGTTCTCTCTAAAAAGCTGCGTTGTCTGTATCATGAGATTTGACATGATGCTCCTTTTTTCACTGTCAATAAATTTCATTTTATAAGTTCATCCCTATTCCTCATTTCAGGTTCTGCAACATATTTGCAAGCAGAGCAAGATGCCAATGTTGAAATTGCTTCATCCAACATTTACATGACTGCAGGTAAGCACTTGGTAATTGGATTGTTTGTAAGTTCTTGAACAGAATAGCCAGTGGCTGCTCCTAACATATTTTCAAATGACCCAAATTTTTTCAAAAATAAAAATTGTAAAATTTTATGTCCCAAGGATATGCTCTAATACTAAACAACATATACGGTAGTTGCGTGATTTAACATAAGCAAAATGTAAGTTGCCAAAATTTAACGCTTTCATATGTCCCACATATCCATTATTATTGACAACATCTCAATACAAAATAAACAATAAAATTTATTCGAAAATAAACTGAAATTTTAATTCTTTGTTTTAAACGAAGCAACCCAAAAGGGTTTTCAGGAGACTCAGTTTTGGGTCACGACCCTTAGGTTGGGACTGATTAGTCCATTTGTTCATTTCAAATAACTGTATTTTCCACGTTTAATACGTACTTTAAAAAAAATATTAGTCGATTTCTCAACTGGTTAAAAATTTTCACATATATTAGTCCTAAGTCTTTTAATTTCATTTGATATGTTAGAATCAGATTATACTGGCATGGGTAGATGCACACATTTCTCTGGGTCGTTTCTCTCATTTTGTCGATTGGCAAAACTTTTAGAGTCATCACTTTTTTTCACTCAAATTAGTGAGCAGGAGGTGTCTGAAAACACGTTACTTTGACATTTGGCCTTATCAGCCTTTAAAAAAAAAAGATCGGAGAAAAATAACAGCATGATAGTTTGATGTCAAATAGCAGCATGTCATGATGAGCACATCTTTAGGCTGCGAACATAAGACGACATGGTAATATTTAATTATATTAAAAAAAAATTGACAGAAAGTCTGAAACGCTTCATCAAATTAACACCTGCAATTAAAGAGAGAAACAGAAACCCGCTGTGTCCATTATATATGGAGATTGAAAATTTTGATTACCCATGTGCTAAAATACACATGTGTATCATGCATTGGTATATTATACTTGGAGCCTCTTTATTTCAAATTTGCAGATGAAGCAACGATAACTAAAGGGCAAGTAGCAACAACAAATGTTTATGGCAACGTTAACATCTACAGAGGAAAAGAACCTAAAGGTAATTTACTTTATCTGAAACTTGGCCAAGGAAAACTTGGTAATGTGGTGCATAATGCTAAGATTTAGAAATAGACTCATTACTGCACCACTTTGTGGGTTCGCAGGTTTGAACCTTCTGGTGATAAATATGTGCCAGGGGTAGGCTTGCACGTACTTGACAAAAATCAATTCCGTAATTACAGCCAAATCGATTACGTAATGACCCCGTAATTGCGATATTTTTTCACACATTTAAACCTATCATAAAAACCTATTGAATCCACTTCTTTTCCTGATGGGACATCGAAGTTTGGTTTTCATAATACTGGCAGTATTACACGCCGGCGACAGATTTTAAAGACAACTATCAGGGAGTGAATTCAAATTAATTTTATTCTGATTTTTATCTTTAGTGTTAGCTTTGACTTTCCTTTGTCACCTTCGCAAATTAACCGTCCCATATTTATGCGATCAATTTTATCATTACCGACACTGGTATACGGATATTTATGATACGATAGTTGACTTTTTTTAAATAGACTTTTGTATTAAATGAAAGTTTCGGGATTCTAATTTTTTAATCAACGACGAGCGTATACTTGCGTTTGATTATACTTGCGCTTGCCTCGCGACGAAGACTTGTTATTGCACCGTTTTTTTACATTATTCGACTTTACTACCTAGTTAGCATTTTATAATAATTATTGATGTCGACTTATTGATGATATTCCGATTACCATCCTTCATTTGACATTAAATCATTATGCGGCCTAAATGTTATAACATTATTTGCGAATAATTTAAATGCCGTACTTATATGACATTCCTTCTCCGAAAATACAAAGTTATATCGCAAAACAATGCATTTTGTGACATTTATTTTGCACTCACGAAAAAATTAACTTATTTTTCTAACTAAAGTCGACGATCCTATCGGCCACGATTCACACAAGTTTAGTCGAGTGCCTGTGGTATTCGAGTCGACGATTCGAGTTGCCGCGTTTGGTAAAGACAGTTGGCCAAAATTATATTTGGCCGAAATTTTGCGAGGCATTGTGAAAAACATATTGAGCAAGGCCAGGTCCGGACATATAACGATATAACCAGTGTAACAGAAAGATTTCGTAATAGAAAATGGATCACGCACGGAATAAACACACTGGCTCATACTTGATTATATTTGATAGTAGTTAAATTGAGAATATTGAACTGTTAAAGACAAAAAGATGATCGTGAAATTCTAAATCTCGTTCCCTTGGGGATATATAATTTCCAATTAAATACTGTACAAAGATAGCTATACATTTAGGCTACAATTTAGCTTTTTTTAATTTTAATCATGCATTGTTGTGGGGAATTTCCACTATTGAAATACGTGTAACTATAAAAATAGAATAGGATTCTAGATTCGATTTAAGTATTCTAGAACGATGGTTCCCAACCGCCGATCCGCGGGATTTTTACCGGTACGCGGGAAATCATGTCGTTTTGTTGTTTCTCTGCCGTCTTAATCGCTTTACCAATGCCGAAAAGACGAAGTTGCGTAATGCGTTGGTTCATTACGCAATTTCTTTTCCTTCGTCATATTACTGTTTGATAAGCGCGACATCCACTATCACGGCGTGGTATTGGCAAGAGAGAAAAAAACGGCTGCGAATACCGAAACTCTAACTTCTTCTACTTATTTCATTTTCATTTTTTACAATCAATGGAATTGACTGCTTTGAAAAGAGCTCGTTTTATCACGAAAGCGCTCGACCAATAATTACGACTTTACGTAAATCGTAACTTCCCTTCCGTAACTCGAAATAATTACGTAAATCCGTAAATTACGTACAAGCCAGGGGATTACTGGACCTCCTGCTGCCGTAGGTTCAGTTACAGCTTCCTCCACCATCAAGTTCATGCATCTGAAAATAACTGCTTAACTAATTCCATACCCGACATGGACTGTTAACCGGACCAGAGGCAGTGGTTTGCGAAATGATTGAGCAGTATTATCGTCTTTCCTATTTAAATTTTATATGAAAGTGTAGGACTTGGCCATGGGTCGACTCATTTTTCGACCAACCCGCCCTAGCAACTGGTATTCCTCCTCTGGTAAAGGGGTGATAGTACATCCACAGTATTAGGTTATATTACAATTCTACCTTGTGGACCACAGGTTGCACACTTCTGACCTAGAGATTTTTCTTATTTACTAGTGGTGTTAAGAGACCCAAATTCATGTGGGCAAAGTTTTATCCTGAATGGCCGCCTGTGATATATGCTGTCAATGTGGTATATAACTGGTAGATAACGATTACATCATTCTTAAGTATTCAAGCAAAAGTAATATTGTCTTTGTCTACATGTTAGAACATGCAAATATTTTGGTTACAGCAGTAGATTGGAATTTTGATAAGCATATGAATTTTGAGAAATTCACTTTATGCTAAAATTTATCCTGTGTGAGTATATTAAAAATCTTAGTGTAAACAAATGGTTTAAACCAGGGGTCCGCAACTACTTTTTGGGGCAAACCCTATTATTTTTTCAATTTCTCGCGACCTAAGCAATTAGTAAGCATGTATTTAGTTATCGATTTTAAGACTATTATTGACACTAGCAATTTTCTTGCACAAAATTTTATAAAACTTGACACATAAAATCTCATTAACTGTTGTATCAAGTAATTCCACAAAGCTACTGCTAACCTTGCACTGCTACAAAACAATACACTTGACTATGTAGTAGGATACCGGTAATAACAGATAATAACAATGGAAAGAAATATGTAATGAAAGATTTCCCCGACTTTCATCCCTGGAAAATTCATCCTATATACCAGGGATGGTGAACCACCGACCCTGCTGCGTTATTTTGGTGACTCTCCAAAGTACAAATCAATGAATAATGATTAAAATTGAAAAATCGTTTTGTTTTAATCTGATATAATGTTAAGTTAACTACTCTATTATACTGGTATGAAAGTGCTACAATGTCTGTGAAATACAAATTAGGCGTAGAATGGTTTTTGATTGAAAGATTCTGAATGGCCTCCTCTGGCATATTGGGCTGGCCTAATTGGCGGTTTAATTGACAAGAGGCTGCATAGGATGAGCAAGTGCAATGTCTATAAAAGACTTACTTGTCTGCCACGGTTATAGTGTTAGAAGTAGCAAACGCAGAGTTAATTAGAAAAAAGGTGAGGCATATGCGATTCATGGAACAGAGTTTGTATAAAAAAAGATAGTGACCATACAGATGTTCTCTTTATTTCTCGCGTCTTGTCTTGTTAGTGTGGTTTTCTTCCTAGTATTCTTAGAGTTTCAAAATTGTTGCTCCATATTTCAAGAGTTTTTTTTACGAGTCGGCGCCTATAAACCGGTTTATACGTTTCAAACCATCATTTTCATTCGAAACATTCAACAACCTTTCATTTAAACAAGATGGTAGAAAAGTTTAGCCTAGTCTCTCACAGCTATTTTTAGACTAATTTTTGATTACTACAATTGAAATAAAACTCCTAAAAGACAAAATAATCATTGGGTTATTTAATTTAGATTCATTGTATTTACCAAAACACGAGTAAAAACTAACGAAGAGCATGCAAAAACGAGTTAATATTCAGTGTGACACAAAAGTATCTGAGCGGCTGCTAAACCAGTTATTGTTACGTCACATTTTACACTTATTCTGATTGGCCAAAGTTACGGCAATGAATAAGGAAGTCGCTGCTCAGAGAAACAACCATAATTATAAATAGAAATTTATAAAGTTGTGGTACATAAATACGCTACACAGACGAGATGCTTATATTTATAGCAATTTTAAATTGTTTTGTGACCCAGTGTGGTAGGTTTAGTAGACTCTGTATTTGCGGACCCCTGGTTTAAACTATTGTGTGCCTAACTCATGAAAAATGGTGGTTGTTGCTACAAAACAAAAAAGAGAATATCACAAATAATTTTATTTATCAGAACTAATGTTTTTAGTTAATGTTATCAACACATTGATCAGTATCAGGTTTTATCAAGCAAACCAATGCAAAAACCAGTGGTATCACAATCACTGTTCTAATACAGTTTTCTAGTTATGCACATAATGCATTTTTACAATTCACACTGTACCATATTTCAACTTTCGTATGATATTTTTTTATTTCTTTCCAGATGCAGCCCCTTCACAGCCTTCCACGTCATCAGTCCCAACTGGAACTCCTGTTCAACCATTGTCAGATACAGGCACAGCAATCGCTCCTGTGTATAAAGGCATTTCACCAGCAAAAGGTATGTTTTTGCGAATTGAATCTATCAACCTTGCTAGGTCCAACAAACTTCTTACTAATCACTAACTAATTGTGTCTACAAGATCAAGATAAACTTACAAGTGCAACATATGACTTGTAAAATATTGACGAGTCACGTTTTCTTGATTTATTCATTGTTAAACACTGCAATTTAATTTTTGCATAACAAGAGTAATTATCTGGATCACAGCTCTTCCATGTAACCGCCTCACGATCTTAGGAAAGTTGAAATTTTATGGTTAATTAAGACGAACAACATTCATTTATTCATCATCTTTATATGGCTTGGATCTAAAAAGTCAATACCGAACAAATTTTCATGGTTTTGCCTCTACAAACTATTGTAAATCTATCATTACATTGACATATGCTTTTTTTTTCAGGCTTCTTCCAGCAAGTTACAGAGAAACTTTTTGGAGGTGAACACCTTTAATTTAATGAAAAAATTATTAATAAACAAAAAATGGCGACCCAGAAGTATGTGTACCAATATGGCGATAACTAATTTTGTTTGCCTAATTTACATCAAGTTGTGTAAATGGACTGAAACCTATGGCTGACCCTAACCGGGTACACATACTTCGAGAGTAGCTTACCCAAAAAAATAGTGTTTCTTATGAACATGTCAAAGTGTTAACTTAACCACTGGTTGGTTATCACTCCACCACTACGTCATGGATCTGACACAAATAACGTGTTAATTATTCTCATTCCTGACATGGACTGGAAACCAAACGCGAGCTAATTTTCGTAATTTGATGAAGCTTTAAAACTTTTGTATTTTGATGGATGTTTCCCGACCCTTAACCATAGAATACTCTTCTTATACTTTTACATTAAAAAATTTCTGACGCTTTTTTCGAGTGTTTTTGCCAGTTGACGATTGCAAAATTGGTTTACGTGTTTCATAACCATAATCTGGATAATTAGCCTTTTTCTAATACAGAGCACTGGGTCTTTTTCAAGTATATCACAGCTATTCTGGACTAATTTTTAATTACTGTGACTAAACTAAAACTACTCGCTGTAGGGTGGTTCACGTGATCACTGGTTGGTTGTGGCTTCCTCCACCATAAAGTCCATGCATCCAAAAACAATTAACCGGCTATCTAAATTCATACACGACATTGACTGATAACCGAACGAGAGGCTGTGGTTCGCCATATGGATAAGCTGTCTTATTGATTTTCTGTTCTTCCCTCCAGCATAAATGTGTAAAACCTATCCTATATGTAAATACTATTCTTTTAATATCTAACTTAAAGTCTCCTTTTAATCAAAATCTTAATAGAAATCTTCTATTCAGGTGTGAGAAGCTTCATTGATTATTTCAATTGGAGAACATGGAAGCAAACAACAGTCAATGTTACAGAAAGCTACAAAGATCAAAACTTGGAAGAACCTGAATTTGAGGTCAATCCCAAGTTGAACAAAGTGACTGGTTTTTACAGGGGCCAGATGGCACCTGATATCACAGAGTACAGAAAGGAACAAGAGTTCGCTGTCACACAGGCGAACGAAAACATTGGAGAAGTGATCTCACCAAATGAACTAGTCCAACAGCTGTGTGAAGAAGGTTGCCGATGCGTAGGACTAGTGGGTCAAGCTGGAGGGGGCAAGTCAACAATGATGAAACGTACTGCGCGAGGCGTTCTCGTCGCTAATGAACTGGATAACGAATCTAAAGCAAAACTGGGATTGTTTGCTCGGTTGTTCAAGAAACAGAAAAATGGATTCAAATTTGTTCATCACTTGAATTTCAGAGACCTCCTTGTTTCTTATGGTTTAACACCAGAAGAAGCCTTAACTCCATGTACTCTGCTTTTCGGAAACTTTGCACTCAATCTATCAGATCAAACTGTAAGAGCGGGATATGAATGGCTTCAGCTACACCAATCAGAAGCAATTTTATTCATTGATGGCCTGGATCAGGCTATATGGAATCTAGAGGGAAATTACAATAAGATGACATATACTGATAGATCTAGTACAGCCACAATCATGTTTAATATCTTATCAGGCAATTTGTTCCCCGATGTAACATTAGTTATTTCTTCACGCGAACACAGGATGGCATCCCTTCCCCTGGAGCTACGACCCCCATTAATTATTGCTCTTGCTGGCCTTGAACGTGATGACACCAGAAAACTATTTACTGCTGTTGTAGGTGAAACAGGGGAAGAATCCTGGAAGAAGATGACGTTTCAGTCACCTGCACTCGTGCCATTGTCTTCTGTCCCTTTATTCTTGATTTTCAATGCAATCGTTCATAAATCCAACCCAGAGAATCTACCTAATACCATGACTGATGTAATGACAAAAGTACTTCATATTTTCATGCGTTCCTCACACACTCAGGAGAAAAAATCGATTGAAATAATTCTTCACAATTTGATGAAAATGTCATTTGAAGCCACTCGAGAAAAGCGAGTTATTTTCAACAATACCGATCTAAAAAACGCAGGACTTACAAAAGAAATGGTACGTGATCTCATCATAGAAATACCTGGAGGCAGCTCACTACTTAATCAACATCTTTTGGAAGGTGACACTCTGATGTTCTTTAGTCATCAAATCCTTCAAGAAATGTTAGCTGCTCTGTACATCGCAAACATGGATCTCGCAACTTTCCAAGCATTCGTCACTAACGAGATTCACAAAGATCATTGGTCCGTTGTTCTACGGCTCCTGTGTGGAACTGTTTTCGATCAAAAAATTAAAGCTCAATTCATCAAAGATCTTACAACTGGTAAGTGCAATCAGGACGTTACAATTATTGACTAAATCAAATATTATCATATTGTGCCAAGAGCTAGGAATAATTTTGCCATAGCTACTCAATTACCCTACCGCATTCAAGATGGCTAAGTGGTTAATGCAACATCCACCACATGTTTATAGAAAGTAACCACGTTGTATTGGTAACAAACGGGGTGCCGGGGTTTGTGACATGAATGAGTCATTTTATAGGTGTTATTTCTCCAATGAGAAATGTGTAAACCCTGATTCTAAATATTTTAATTTTTTTTTTTTTTTCAGAGACTGGACTAGAAAAGCAAAATTGTCTTAAACATGCACTCACAACTAAGATAAATCAATGTACGACATCCTATCAGAAGTTGGAGTTGTTTGGTGCGTTATATGAAGCCAATGATGCCGAGCTCATTAGATCCCATGTTCAAGAAATCAAATTCGAAAACGAGTCTTTCACTGCAGCAGGAATGTGTGCAATGTCATGTGTCATGCGACGATGTGGCCATCTTGAACAAGTTCGCCTCGTCAAATGTGAGCTCAATGCAGAATTATTGAAAAACTTCGAGTTCAACTTGAAAGGCTCTATAGTGAAGGCAAGTGTTTAGTAAAAAACTAATTTACATATTATAGTTGACGAAAATAATACAAAGAATACACTTGATTTCACATCATGAGATAAAAAATGTATCTCCCATCTGTCAAACTACTGTATATTTAGTCGATTACCTTAAAATGTTAGAATTATCACAGTTATACGAACATATCTTAACTTTATTTTATACTTCTGATATTAATTTGTATTGCATCCTAACAGGTGTCAGAATTTGATATCAGCTTAAATCCGATGTCCGTTGAAGCTTTTGATATCTTCGGTTCAGTTTTAACAAACATTGAAGTGGAAAAACTCGTTATGCGTGGCTGCTCACTTACAGAAGAAAAGTTTCGTGTGCTTGGAAGACATTCCCATTTACAGGTCGAAATATAAATTTTAAGATGGTTCATTATTCCAATTCCTTAATCCTTGGTTTTTATTTTGTTAGTAAGTTTGCTCTGTTTTTTTAGGTAAATTTGTTAAATTATACAAACTCTATTAACATTTTAATATTCGCTAGAAAAGATCTTCCAAATTATATTTAATTGCTCTAGTTACTATGAGGAATTATATTTTTATCAACCTAACAGAGGTATTATATATTTCAGATCCACATTCTGGATGTTCGAAATATCACCAACATGACGTTTGACTTGTATCTTGCGATTGTTAAGTTTGCATCTGAACATGATGTCAAAGAACTTTTGATGGATCCGTGGGATTGCTTCAACGCAAGCAAACAGCAGCTGTTGGAACTGAGTAAATGGAAAGTTTGTGGAAAGGTAATTCAATCTGAAATATTTGAAATGCCTCATATCCACTCAGTCACCAATCAATCCTAGAGTAATTTCTTGCCCAACTACGGCTTAGGATAGGATCTACAGGATAGGATTTACATATTTATCTCGGGGGAGAGGAAAGTCGATAAGACAGCTTAACCAAATGGCCTCTCGTTCGGTTACCATTCTATGTCAAGTATGGGGTTGGTTAGTCATTTTTTTTGGTAGCATGGACTTGATTAGCATGGCTTACCTGAAAAGAGAACCCACCCTGTAAACTTTGACTGTAAAGTTTTTAAAAGCCCACATAAGCAGGCCAGTGTTAGCACATTTTGGCGTACATGTAGTAATTATTCCCTTCTTGGCAATTATTGTATTTTTTATTATTGTTTTCCCAGTACAACACTATTACATGGCTTTCATCGTTAACGTGGCCCTGTAAAGGGAGTCACTGATATGAAGGGAGCAACGTTTTATGATAGAACTGAAGCCTGTCCTTTTTAACATTGTCTGCTCCATTTATTTGGACTATGGTTGTGATGGTGGTTGTATATCTGTGTTTATTGGTTTGTGCATTTTGAGTATTCACAGAGAGACTATCTTTGTCAATTCTCAGGTCAAGCTTTGCTGGTCTAGTTATCATGAAGTATTGTATTTTTATCAACCTAATAAGCACATTTCATTTATCTCAGATATCCACTCTGGATGTTCAAAATATTACAAACATGACGTTTGGTCTGTATCTTGCAATTGTCAAGGTTGCATCTAAACATGATGTCAAACAACTTTTGATGGATCCGTGGTATTGCTTCAAGGCAAGCAAAGAGCAGTTGCTGGAACTGAGTAAATGGAAAGTTTGTGGGAAGGTGAAATAAATTTGAAACGTTCAGGATGCTTTATAGTTATCTGATCTGATATTATTCATTGCTTGAAATTAAAGGCTAATGTTAAATTATTGTAAATTCACAAAATCAAATATTAGTAGAGGTTTACTGATACATCGGTATTGGTAACATTGGCCACTTTATGGAATCTTCATTGGTATTGCCTAAAATATGGCTGGCATTTCCGATATACCATGTAACTAATTGCAAGATTGGTGTTTATGGTATATTTAGTAATTGCCTCTGAACTAATTTGACATATATATCCATACTTCAACTTGTCCCAATTTCCACTAATTTTCTTTGCAGACACCTGCCTAAATGCACGTACCTGCACTTGTCTCTATATTTATCCTAATTAATAGACGACCTAGACTAGCTAATATATATTTTGATCGTGGTATACATTAACAGCAAACCATACATTTGGGCAAACATTTACAAGCAGTTATATTATTTCAAGCATGACCCAAATATGAATTTTTCCATTACATTTTTGATAACATGATGAAATAATTTAGTCTGCAAATATGGTACCTCTATCTAGTTGGCAATTTCATTTCATACATTGCTAATTCAGGGTTTTAACCACTAACAATGCTGTATATAAGTGCCCACTGGTATATAAGAAGCTTAAGTCTTTTAGATTCTGCACTGCATTGGCTACTTAGTTTGTTTGTACTGAGTTTATGGTGATGGTTGTAGGTGATTTTTCATATACAGGGTGTCCAAAAAGTTTCGCCCGATTTTGTAGTTATAACACTTGCGAGTTTGAAATAAATTTTATTTATTTATAAATGGGAACTGTTATATAAAATCGGGCGAAATGTTTTGGACGCGCTGATATATATATATATATATATATATGCTTAGTGGTTTGAATATTAAATTCTTCACGAGCATACTGTCTTATATAGATGTGGGTATTCAGATTTGCTGTTGTTATACTGCATTTTAATTTACCTAATAGAGATATTTAAACTATCTCAGATCCGAGTTCTGGATGTTCGAAATATCACAAACATGACGTTTGACCTGTATCTTGCAATTGTCAAGCTTGCATCTGAGCATGATGTCAAAGAACTTTTGATGAATCCATGGGATTGCTTCGAGGCAAACAAAGAGCAACTGCTAGAACTGAGTAAATGGAAAATCTGTGGAGAGGTAAATTATATCTGAGGCATTCGGAATGATTCATAACTAATTGACCTTACATTAAAATATAAATTGATGTTGAAGACTAATGGAAAAAACTGAGCAATTTCCTTTGCTACTATTCGAGATATACTAATATATGTATATAGGTATCATCCATTTTACCAATATTGATATTTGTATCGACTAAAGTTGGCCGACATTTCTAATCTACCTTGTTATTCACTGCATAGTCGGTGCTAACGGTATAATATAGATGGAGGTTAATATAGTTGGCGCTTCAATGTTTCCTGAAACACACATATACACAGGGGCGAACTTGGATTGTCAACCAAGTGTTGACGCATCGTTACGTCACATTATCCTTTCGATTTTGTCATTTTCTCAAAATTTTAGAACGTCACTTTAATATTCTAGTATCTGGTATCGCAGGACTTGCTTTGCTTTGCTTGGTAATGGTAATCACTTGTCACTAAATGGACATGCTAACATACCAAAATGACAGATTTGATCATATTTTCATTTCAACTCGAAATATCATGACAGCTTTGCGGAGTTTATATCCAATGTGAAAAAAAACACAGATACATTAGAAAAGTGAACTATAAGTCAACTATCAGCTTCATAAATATTCGCGCACCGGTGTCAGTGAATATAATATTATTCGTTTGAGATTTGAACGGTTAATTCACAAACGGTGATGATGAATATCGAAAGCAACACAAAATATGAAATTCATAATAAAATAAGTTGAGTCCTAAATTTACTTCTCAATAGTTGTCTTTAACATACAGCACCGATGTGATCGCATAGTCCTGCCATATGTATAAAAACCAAACTTCGACATCGGCTGTTTTGAAAGAATTGATAAATTGAAAAAAAGGAACAGGCGGAAATATAAATTACAAGCATTAGGATGGCTAGCGTTCTGAACTCCTGTTATATATTAAAAATATTCTGCGTTCAATTGAAATATTTGAATTATTTGGGTCGATGAAAATATTTAATTATACTAACCCTTGGTTGTTTGTAATCACGCTAATATTCCGGAGAAACGTGTGGTCAACGTAAATAATGTGGTCAACGTAAATACCACTGCAATGTAACTTAATAAGAACCTCGTTGAATTAAAAAAAATTGCACTCTATCAAATGCATGGTGGAGTAGGCGATTATTTCATGTGTCATATTTTAGGTCGTACGAGGTATGAAAATCTCATTCTAATAAGTGTTTGACTTCATTCGTAAAAAGGCAATGTTAAAATATAGTAAAGGTAATGTGAAAAGAAACGCCAAGCAGTGAAAAGTGTTTATAACTACAGCAAACCTAATCAGTTCGTTCAGAGATAATATTTAATTTTTGTATGGAATACACTTCCTTCGCCTCTTTCAGCAATAACTTTATTGAATGCTTTTTTAAACTGGACCAAATACCACGGGAGTCACTTGGCTAGTCCCCGAACTCGCGATAGAACTAAAATAAGGAAAATTGGAATAAAATTATGTCCCAAACCTGACCTGATACACATACTACATTCTGGTTTCTGCCATCTTGGTTCACATACTTTGGGCGGGCCTATTATTTTACGAAAGTGGTTATTATATAGAAACCTTCTATTCATTTGTTCCCGCTGCGAGTTGGAACTATCGCACGTTTTGAACACTAGGATAATTTTTGTAAGTCGGGAACAACATGTGCTTAGATATAGACAAAATGATTGAGGTAGTGTCCAATCGGTATAGGCAAAAATGTGATATCGATACATCTCCAATCTACATCCATTTTTAAAATTATAGTTCTTCATTTAATACAATATTTTCAGATCAATGTTTTGGATGTCCGATGCATCACCCAAATGCCATGTGATCTATGTCTTACAATAACTGAGTTTGCAAGTCGAAGTGAAGTCAAAACAATTCTGATGGAGTCGTTGGATTTTTCGAAAGCAAATAAAGAGCAAATAAAGAAATTAAGCGAATACAAATCTTGTGGGAAGGTTTGTATTATATCACAAAGTTTACTTTAATGAAGATAGTCCACCACCCCTACATATTTCCACCACCTTTTACACATTTTCTCCAATATACGCAACCAAACCTATCACAACTAATTGTGTTGGGCATCCTTGCTTATTATGCAATCAATCAATCAATCATCATTTATTCGTCAACACAATCAATATATATATATCACGGAAATATGGCAAGATATATAATAAGTAAAAAAAAGAACTTCATATGTGTGACAGGAGTCGCGAGGGACCACGAAAGGTCTTCGAGCAGCGACACCTACTTGTTCCTTACTTGTTGTATCTCACAAGTGGTAATAAGAGGTGTTAGCGAGATCACAGAATTTCTCTGCGTTATTACCCATATTGATAGTTACTGATAGTTTTGTTTTTGCAACATTTATATAGATGGAGCGTAACTGTTTCTTAGCATTCACAGTATTTCTTAATGTTTTCCGACCCTTCAAAGCGTAATGTTGATATAGACTGGAAAATCAACAAATTTTGTTCGTACTTCTGAATTTCAAATTTGAATGAATAGCAATAAATTTGATACATTATCTTTCTGGTTCCAGATATCCACCATTGATATCAGTCAAAATCCTATGGACGAAGAAGATTTTTATGCTCTCGGCAATCTTTTATCAAACTATGAAGTTGGCCAACTCATTGCAATAAATTGCCAGCTAACAAAAGCAAAACTTGATGCTCTTGGAAGTCATTCTGGATTGAAAGTATGACTAAACTATAATAGTATATTATACCGGGGTGGTCCAATCCAAGGTTGCAAGATTGAAGGGCCGCAAAAAATTTGCGGGCCGCAGTCAGAAAATACCCAAAGTGATTGAAATACTAAGTGTTTAGTTCAGGGGTCTCAAACTCAATTTACTTGGGGGCCGCTGAGGCAGCGTCTGGATGAGTCCGGGCCGCATCAGGTTTTCCACAATAAAAGCTTAGCAACTCGTTTAAATTGTATTCTTTGTGAACTGCAACTTTGACTGTGCAAATAAAACAGTTTTTTGAAATTGTTGCTCATCACCAACCTTTCTGTTTACTGAAACTTCACTTTCAACGACACGTTTAGGGATGTGCGAAATTATAAAATTCCATCTTGTAATAAATGTTGCGCTGATGTTTCAATCAAGCATTTAGCCGATGGACAGTGATGTTTCGCCTCATGGGAAACATGGTTACAATGTATCAAGATAAATCTAAGCGTTAGTGATTGTGACGTCAAAAATCATGGAACACTGTTTTTAAATTTTTCAGGCGGCCCTGCGATCGAATATCAGGCCTACAGGTATGGTACTGGTGAGTTACCGCACCGCATATTCCTTTCAGGGGATAGATGATAAAATATTTTGTTTTGCCCTACGTGACTATATCTTTTATTACGGAGTTTCCCTTTTTCGGCCACGGAACACTTACACTTTTTATATCACCTCGCAGAACACCAAAAAATGAAAGGGTTAAATTGATAAAGAAAAACGGTGCAATGTAGGGGTTCCCAATGGTTTCGTCGTGGCGAGTTGCAAATGCGCGACAAACTTAAGTAAAACCAGGTAGAGATGGAGGAAGAACGGTTGACCTTTTGTCTTTATTCTTTAGACTTACTTGTTTGTCTTTAACAAAACCAAAAGAAGTACTGTAAATTTGATAATGAAATTAACAGTCGAAAAGCTAAACCGACGGTTAACGAAAATGCCACTACCCAAACTTAGTCAGTCCACTTCAGGCTGTTTGTGACGCGATTATAAACGGTCAGTTGGGCAACAACTTCATGATTCTCAGATCTCCATGGCGACCAATTTAGATGTATTTTTGATTCCTTTTCCACGCAACACTCGGAAGACGCTCGCGGAACATTAGAGTTCAGCGGAACACATTTTAGGAAGCGCTATTATATTGAAAGCATTAATCATGCTAACTGAGCTAAGTGACTTGCGGGCCACACTAACATTAAACTTTAATACCAAGGCGGGGCCCACAAACTATCATTCTGCCAGCCACAATTGGCCCGAGGGCCGCGAGTTTGAGGCCCCTGGTTTAGTTAGTTTAAATATATAAAAGAATGAGAGTGCCGTTCTAACCAGCCTATTGATATGTTGCATGGGTGGCGCTTTTCATTTTAGGAGATATATACAGCACATACAAAACAATTTGTTTCTTGCTTTTGGTTCCCGTTTCAGATCTGGGTTTCGTCAGTGCTGTCTCGTGGCTCACGCTAGAGAATAGAGGTGTGTTTCTCTAAAACAAGGCACAAAACGGCGAATTTGAGTGCAAAGCAAGGTCCTGAGCCCTCGACTTGTAATGAAATAGTTGTAAAACAAATTAAATAAGGTCCAGGTGCATTAACTAAAAGTAGAAAGAGTTTGCACAAAGCAAAGTCAGAAGACCTAAACTAAGAGGGGAAAAATTACTAATAAAAGAGTTGCAAGTTTGCTCCAACCAATGTTCTATGCCCACAACTAGAAGCAGGAAAAAGCCATAATAAAAGAATTGCAAGTTTGCTTTATCCTTTTGCATCTGTAAAGCAAACTCACCCTTGCTAAGGTTTAGTCTGTAGATTTTTATCAAGCCTACATAAGCAGGCCATTTTAAAAACAACTTGAACTGCATGAGGTGCTGATAACTTATTGGCAATTACTTTTTTGCTTTTTTTCTCGTATGACACTGTTTCATGCCTTCCACTATGAAGAAGGCTGTGTACAAGCGGCCACTGTTTCTTGATCAGCATTGTCCACTCATTGTTTTATACAAGGGCTGCGTTGGGAGTTATAAGTTGTTATGTTGTATATATGTGCGTACTTGTTTTCACACTGAAGTTTGGTATTTCTGTTCACCAAATAAAGTTACCGTATTTTACCTATCTCAGATCTCTGTACTGGATGTTCGAAATATCACAAACATGACGTTTGACCTGTATCTTGCAATTGTCAAGTTTGCATCTGAACACGATGTCAAAGAACTTTCGATTGATCCGTGGAATTGCTTAGAGGCAAGCAAAGAGCAGTTGCTGGAACTGAGTAAATGGAAAGTTTGTGGAAAGGTAAACTATATCTGAAACTTTGATAATGATTCATAACTAATCAACCTAATGTTAAAATGTCGCTCGAAATAAAAGACCAATGGAAAAATATTGGTTTTCTCTCTAAACCAACGAATATTAGTAGAGGTTTACCGATTCAACGGTATTGGTAATATCGGCTTAATTGATTCTTCACTGATATTGCCTAAAATGTGGCCTGAAATTCTGAAATACCGTGTGCCTCACTGCGTGATTTGTATTTATGGTATAGCACAGGGATGGGAAACTTGACCCATAGGTAAAAAAGTGATCCACTAAGCTGAGGCGAGAATTATTACAAAAGATACTTGTCCTGTGACAGTGGTTCCCTTTCGAAAGTGCATAAGGAAAAGGAGTGGGGAAATGTTTCGTAATAGATGAAGCAGGATGGTAATGACTTAAAAAGCTGATTGAAAAATATAATTCTTTGATGGCCGAGTTTTGGATCGTGTAGGATTGTAAGCGAACCCACAATATTCAGTACTTCGAAGAGATATCCTATTAAATCAGTCCTTATTCAAATCTACTTTTACTAATGGACTCCGCCTGCGCTATGTATTTTATTTATGTGAAGCGCAGAACATCATTGCCAAAATTATGTACTACAGTAGCTAAATTTCAGTAATTTACCAAATTATTTAAGATATATGATAGCGAAATTTGAGTGTTTGGTCGGTTTATAACGAAAATTGCTCAGACATGATAAAAGGCAACACAGATTTGATTGTTATAACTCAAATTAGAAACGAGATTGTCCAATCACCATTACAAAATACGAACCAAGGATTATAAGATTTGCGGAGAAGATTTACCGTAATATCTACGACTCACAGTCTTGTTTTCACAATGAAATTTTTGACCCATTCGTTAACCATTTCGTTGACCCACCCGTTCGTCATCTCTGGTATAATATATTTGGTCATAAACTTTTTTTGAAATATATATCTAAACTACAGTTTATTCAGTTCCCCTCTAATTTTACCCTTGCATGGATGCATGCAACTTCGTTTGTCTTTATACCTAGACTAGCTAATATATATTTTGATAAGCGTAAACAGCAAACTAGTCATATGGTCAAATGACTCACCTGTAGTATTGGTGGTCTAGCATAACCCAAATATGAATTTTTCCATTATATTTTTTATAACAGGGTGAAACAATTTAGCCTACAAATATGGTAATACTATCTAGACTAGCCAATATTTCCATCATGGTATAACATAAACTAACCATCAGCTGATCAGTTGCATCATTTCAAGCATAACCGAAATATAAATTTTGTCAGTATATTTTTTAATAATGGAGATGTAGTCCTAGTTTTGTTTCTTTCTCGGACAATGGATCTACGAACATCTGTGAAGTGAACCCGTCCTTGCAAATTTACCTAAAAAAGATTTTTTAACTATCTCAGATTCAACTGCTAGATGTTCGCAATATCACAAACATAACGTTTGAGATGTATCTTGCAATTGTCAAGTTTGCATGTAAACATAATGTCGAACAACTTTTGATGGACCCGTGGGATTGCTTCAAGGCAAGCGAAGAGCAGCTGTTGGAACTGAGTGAATGGAGAGTTTGTGGAAAGGTAAATCAAAATTAAAACATATGAAATGCCTCATATTCACTTAACTCACTAATAAATCCTAGTTTTGTTTCTCGCCCAACTGTGGCATACAGGAAAAAAACTGCAACATGCAAACTTTGACTGTATACTTTCAAAAGGCCAGCATAAGCAGACCAGTCTTAAAACATTATGGCCTGCATGTAGTACTAATATATCGTTGCAATTATTGTTTTTTCCATATTATTTTTTTCATAAAATGCTATTTCAGGGAATCATGGCTTTCACTATGAACGAGGCTCTGAATAAGCAGCTACTGATATGGAAGGGAGCTAGCTACATTGTCTGGAAAAACTGCAGTCCATCGTTTTCAGCATTGTCTGCTCCATTTATTTGGACCATGGTTGTGATGGTGTTTGTGGTTTGTAAATCAGTGTATGTACGAAGAGAATATCTTAGATAAATCTCAAGTCAAGTTTCACCAGTATAGTTATGCAGATTTGAGGTTTTGTATTTTTATTCACCTAACAAACAATTTCATTTATCTCAGATCCAAGTTCTGGATGTTCGAAATATCACAAACATGACGTTTGATCTGTATCTTGCAATTGCCAAGATTGCATCTAAACATGATATCAAAGGACTTTTGATAGATCCGTGGGATTACTTCAAGGCAAGCGAAGAGCAACTGTTGGAACTGAGTAAATGGAAAGTTTGTGGAAAGGTAAACCAAGTCCAAAACTAAGGGAACTTGGATATTGTGTATTGAACTGCAGGTCCTTGTTTACTTTCTACTTCGGATCCGTATGTGGTACTCACCACAAGGATGCTTGAACGAGATAGTATTAAAGTGATAAGTAAAAATAACATGATCTCTTTCAACAAAATAGTAAGTATATTTGTGAGCTTTTGGTCTAACTTCTTCAAACAATACAAGATATAACTAAATAGTGATCAATGACTTTGAAATAGTTATATTCAATTGGTAGTGCTTTTATTTTGTTATAAGAGACCGCAATCGTAAGTAATGTTGAACACAATTATATTATTATGGAAAGACTATTGTTCTTTCAATGTACAATAAGTCATCCGCTAAAAATGTCGGCTATATTAATAAGTGGTGAAAAGTGTTTGCTCAAAGCAAGGTTCTGAATCCTAAAAAAGCATAAATCCCTAAAAGTGGAAAGAGTTCTTATAGAGGAGTTGCAAAGTCCCGAGCTCCTAACTAGAAGCATAAAATAAAGAGTTTTGATCGAAGGGTTGCTAATTTTCCCAAAGCAAGGTCTCAAGTCCTGAACTAAAATCGTGAAGGATTCTGATTGAGGAGTTGCAAGTTTGCTCAAAGCAGGGACCCGGGCTTTCAATTAAAATTGAAAATAGTACTGATAGAAGAGATGCAAGTTTGCTCAAAGCAAGGTCTCGAGCCCTCCTAAACTGGGTCTAGTCCAGGGTTCCAACTAAAATTGTGAGGGATTCTGATTGAAGAGTTGCAAGTTTGCTCAAAGTAAGGTCCTGAGCCCTCAACTAAAGGTGAAAAGAGTTTTTATAGAATAGTTGCATTAGCATATTTGCTCAAGTCAAAATCTCGTGCCCCAATCTAAAATTGGAAAGAGTACTTGCAAAAGAGTTGCAAAATCCTGAGTCCTAAAATAAAAGTGGAAAGAGTTGCAAGTTTGCTCAAAGCAAGGTCCCGGGTCCTCGACTAAAAGTGGAGAGAGTACTGATAAAAGAGATCCGAGGTCCCGTGCCCTTAACTCAACGTGGAAAGAGTTGTAAGTTTGCTCAAAGCAAGATCCTGAGCCTTCAACTAAATGTGAAAAGAGTACTGATGAAAAGTTGCATGTTTGATCTAAGCAAAGTCCCGAGCTTTGACTAAGTCGAAGAATAAGGGCAAAAGAAGTTTACGTCAAAACATATTTTGATTTGAGATTTAAAGGGGTCCCTAGTATGAAGGTGCTGATATGAATAATATATAAAGCTCTGAGTGCGTCAGTGTTGCTTTGAACAAATTTCTACCTTCTATCAGAACTCTTTCCACTATTAATAGAGTTGCTTGGGATGTTGCTTTTAGCAAATTTGAACTTGAGTCTTCAACTAAAATGGAAAGAGTAACGGTTCTGATAGAAAAGTATCAAGTTTTGCGGTTGCGTTTCAGC
Organism: Styela clava; assembly: GCF_964204865.1. Lineage (NCBI taxonomy): Eukaryota > Metazoa > Chordata > Ascidiacea > Stolidobranchia > Styelidae > Styela > Styela clava. Next base: position 1,060,604 of record NC_135258.1, read on the forward strand.
AGAAAATACCTAATTTCTTACACCCCGGGTGAGGTGGGGGCCATCAGTTGTTTGCTATTTTGTATGTTTATGTGTGCATACTGGTTTCATATCAAATGTAAACTTTAACAAGTTTAATAGTGAATAGAAGAAGGCCTGCCATAAGTATCTGCAGTCACCTTCATAACCTACTGCAATATCGCTATTGGCTATTTTTAATGATATTTGATCGGTCTGGGATAAAATGTGATACCCATAAATTTCCATATTCTAGGAATCTTTATGCTTGTAGTTTATTAACAGATGCAATAATTTTCAGATCAATGTTCTGGATGTTCAATCCATCACTCAAATGTCATCTGATCTATGTCTCACCATATATGAAATCGCAAGTCAAAGGGAAGTCAAAAAAATTCTAATGGATTCGTTGGATTTCTCTAAAGCAAATAAAGAGCAATTAAAGAAACTTGACAAATACAAACTTTGTGGGAAGGTCTGTATCATATCACAAAATTTACTGTGACACCACCCTTACATATTTTCTAGTCTCCAATACACACTGCAAAATCTATTACAACTAGTCTTGTGGGGCAACCTCGTTCATTTTGCGCTATTCCATACTGGTCGGCACGCGGAGTAAGGGAACGATAGCAAAACAAGTTAGCAAAACATATTTCTCACAGAATTGGTTTAAAGTGGGTGTGACAATAAATTTAAATAGCAGTTTCTTCAGAAGTTTACGCGTTTTATCTCACTATTTCTGCAAGAATCAATAATAATACTGTAAGATCACTAGCAAATATAAGCAATTTTTGTGGCTTGCAACTACTAAAAAGTCTTAATTAAATAAATGTGCGGCTCGTAGCTTCACCCAGTTACTTGTATTTGGCCCGCCAATGAAAAAGGTTGCACACCTCTGGCCTAATCCATTATGGAAATTGATATCCAGAGAAGGTCAACCCCAAACCATCATCTATTCCGAAGACATTTTCAAATAATATTTCGAATATGGAATATATTTTTAGTTTATATTTTCCATTATTTTAGATAGTCTATTTGATATTTTAGTAATAGGAAGTTAAAAAAAACCTAGACTGGCATAAGTGAACAGCAGATACTTTCCATAACATCTGGCATAGATTAGGCAGAATAATAAATTGATAAATGATAAATTCGCAAAAAGAATATTCAACCTATTTATGAATTGGAGGACTACCGTAATTTATATATTTATTCTTGTTGGATAACCTAAATGTCAGCAACAACAAGGATCTTGCCAAGGTATCAAACAGGTTAACTTACGTGCATGGTCATGCATTGGACATTAACATTTCTTACTTTGCTTGTTGAGGATAGTCCCATTAGGACAGTGGTTCCTAAACGGTGGGGCACAATGGCTTAGATAATTTTTTTGAGAGGGCGTGAAGCCAATTAAAAAAAAATATTTGTTAGATTTTATCCTGCACGACTGGTTTTGGATATTTACATTTGTTTATATGGATGGCATATAATTGAGTCTTATGATTTATTTTTCACTGTTTTACGACATTTTGATGCGTGATGTTGATATATATCAGGAAATCAACTTGTGTTAGTGGTTCTAAATTCACTCTTCTGTGTTAGTAGGCACCAGCCTTCAAATATTAAAATGCCAAAATATCCACCTTTATTGCACTGATGTTCGTTATCTTTATGTTTTTAGATATCCGTTATTGATATCAGTCAAAATTCAATGGACGAAGAAGCTTTTGATGCTCTTGGTGACCTTTTATCAAACTATGAAGTTGACCAACTCATTGCAAAAAATTGCCAGCTAACAAAAGCAAAACTTAATGCTCTTGGAAGTCATTCTGGATTAAAAGTATCACCAAGTTACAATATAATATCATGCCACTGTGGCTCTTTTGTTGAGTTGGCTGGAAAATACACACAAAACAGCTGGTTTTCTGATGTTTGATATTGGTAGATTTGGATAGTAAAGTCTTCATTTGCGGGAATATCTGAAATCAAAGATGTAAATATCTAAAATAAGGCGTGCAAGATCAAATTTAACAAATATTTTTATTTTTAATTAGCTTTACACCCCCTCAAAAAATTGTCTGCACCCCACTTTTGAGAACTGCTGGTCTAGGGTCGATACAAACAACCACTTTTGTACATATCTGTTAGTCATATCTGTTACAAAACTTTTGGATAAGATTTAGATATGTAGTCCTATTGATACTTGAAATACAATTATTTATCTATGTTTCAGTTATCCAGGTTTGACATCAGTGAAAATCCAATGTAAATTACCAAGTAAGGTAATCAGAGATGCTGTGGCAGTTTATATTCCAATATTTTATTTGAACTAGTTGATACACTATACTATATTTCTACTTTCTTCTAAAAAACTGTTTTTTTTTATGTCGGTTTTTATTAATCATATCTATCACAAAACTTTTAGAGAGAATTCAGATATGTAAGCTATTTGTTTATTAAGTTTCATTTCTATGTTTTCAGCTGTCCAGGATTAATATCAATGAAAACCCAATGGATGAAAAAGGATTCAATGCTCTCGGTTCTTTATTGATAGCAAATAATGCGGTTATTGACCTTGTCATGCAAAATTGCCAACTCACAAAAGAAAAACTGGACGCTCTCGGAAGTCGTTCAGTATTAAAGGTTTTGTTTTATATTGTTGCTCGATATATGATTGAATAATCTGTTAAGTATATCTGTAGTGATTTTCTATTCAGCATTCTTGCCAAACTAGATGGCGATGTAGAGTAGATTGAATAGATCTCCTTTTTCTTTGTTCTCTTTTCGGTGTTAACAGTGTAAAGCAAATGATTCTATTGGTATTATTTGTTAACTTCTGTTTATAAAAAGTTATAAAACCTATCAAAAACTCAAACACTCTCTTTGTAATGGAAACATGGCACCCATATGTTGGCTTTGTCATGATCCAACTAAAGCTTGACGGTGTCACTTATAGAGCTAGCAAATTGTATTACAGCACATTACAGCACAGTCACTTTTAATCTTGCTTCTATTTGTTGCAAATTTCAAAATTTAGTTGTGAATAATATATAGAAATGTTGAATATGAACACTCCCCTATGACATAATTTGTTAGTTGAGATTTATTCTTCTATGAGTTATAATGTTACCCATATTGCAGACATTGATATGAAATACTATCTTTCATTTTCATGAATTTTTAAAGTTTCCTCCCAATAATCCTATTCGTTTTACTAGATTTACACTCTGGATATTCGATCCATAACCGGCATGACATTTGATCTATTTCTCGCAATATCTAAGTTTGCAACTGAGAGTGAGGTCAAAGAACTTCTGATGGACCCATGGAAAGAGTTCAGAGCAACTAAAGATCAAATAATGGAATTGAGTAAATGGAAAGTCTGTGGAAAGGTCTGTAACATATTCATTGAGACTTGAAATATGCTTACGAAATTATTGCCTGATCCATTAAATATGTTGTAAACATTTTGTTGATAAACCTTGGATCTCACTTTATTGTATGTGAATTCAGTGAATTGATATCCAGAGAAGGTCAACCCCGAACCATTGTTTATTTACATTTTCAAATAGTATTTCGAATATATTTTAAGTTTAGATTTTCCAGTTTTTTAGAATGTTTTTATTTGATATTCTAGTAAACAGAAGGTTAAAAAATCCTGGATTGAAAGAACATCAGTTACTTCGCATAACATCTGGCACCGATTAGGCAAGATAATGAAATGATAATAAATAAATGATAAATTTTCAAAATGAATATTCAATTTATTTATGAATTGAAGGACTAAATTTGAATATTTATTTTAGTTGGATGTACTTAATGTCACTAACAACAAGGATCTTGGCACTGCTGGTTTTGGTAAAGTTGGAACAGTTGTTTCAAAATGCCAGGTGAAGGAATTGAAGTCTCAGAATTGCAATCTGACAGCAGAAGGAATTAAGGCATTCAAGGAAAACACTCGCAATGCCAAGGTACCAAACAGGTTAACTTACATAAATGGTCATGCATTGGATATAAATCAGGCATTTCTTGATATAACAAACAGTTTATGAGTTGTTTAATGGGTATTCCAGTGCAATGACTTTGGTCACCACAGAGTATTTACTATTTTTAGTAAGTTAAAACTCCCAAGACAAATTGAATACCAATTTATGAAACTGTGCCGGCCAGCATTTTTGTAATCTACCGTGAGATATCGATTAGATCAGCAATCGTGTTGCACAATCCATCAATGACTCTTTACGACAGCAGTCGGAACCGAGCAGTATGTGGCTGCTTGAATTCGTTAGGAAAAAAGTTTTATAATGTCAACAGCTTTTTGAACAGTTTGTGAGATCTTTTCTGTCCGAATGTCTGATATCACTGCTTTTTTATCTAATGAAATATCATTTTCTGGCCAATTTACTCAGATTGGTCAGTTCACCAATTTCTTTTTTTACTTAAGTTGGATAGATACACTGATTGTCAGTTCGAACAATGATCTTGGCATTTTGTGAGTTCATTTAGATTGGTTCACTGATCTTATTTATTTCAGTTGAATATACTAGATATCAGTTTGAACAAGAATCTTGGCATTGCTGGCTTTGGTGAAGTTGGAACAGTTGTTTCAAAATGCCAGGTGAAGGAATTGGAGGCTTGGGATTGCAACCTGACAGCAGAAGAAATAAAAGCATTCAAGGAAAACACTCGCAATGCCAAGGTAACAAACAGGTTAACTTACATAAATGGCCATGCATTGGATATAAATCAAGCATGTCTTGATATAACAAACAGTTTATGAGTTGTTTAATGGCTATTCCAGTGCAATGCCTTTAGTCAACACATAGTATTTTTAGTCATTTATAACTCCCAAGACAAATTGAAAGACAATTCATGAAACTGTGCCGGCCAGCATTTTTGTAATCTACCGTGAGATATCGATTAGATCAGCAATCCTGTTGCCAAATCACAATGACAGCAGTCGGAACCGAGCAGTATGTGGCTGCTTGAATTCGTTAGGAAAAATGTTTTATAATGTCAACAGCTTTTAAAACAGTTTGTGAGATCTTTTCCGTCCGAATGTCTGATATCACTGTTTTTTTATCTAATGAAATACCATTTTCTGGCCAATTCACTCAGATTGGTCAGTTCGCCAATTTTTTTTACATAAGTTGGATAGATACACTGATTGTCAATTCGAACAAGGATCTTGGCATTATGTGAGTTCATTTAGATTGGTTCACTGATCTTATTTATTTCAGTTGGATAAACTAACTATCAGTTTGAACAAGAATCTTGGCATTGCTGGTTTTGGTGAAGTTGGATTGGTTGTTTCAAAATGTCAGGTGAAGGAATTCAATGCTCAAGGTTGCAATCTGACAGCAGAAGAAATAAGAGCATTCAAAAAAAACTCTCGTAATGCCAAGGTAAAGACCAGTTTATATACCTGACCACATATCTGCTATAATTTTGATTTTTCACTGCATTATGCGACATTATTACATGCTTTTTACATGGAACAAAGCTCAGTGTAAGCAGCCATTGATGAGTTTGACAGATCTAAATATCTTGAGTTCAGCATTGCCCACACAATTTATCACACCCTGTAGTGGTGGGCATGGGAGTTCTGTGATTCAATGACGGATGATCAGCATGGCTTTGAACATTACCTCGTTTTCGAGGTTTCGCATGTTATTTGTCAGTTTTCAGATCTTTCCAAAACTCATATCTCTTTTGGTTATAGTCGTTCGCCCACGTAGACCATTCCAAATTCATTTTTGAATGATTGTCAAACCAACTATAGAAACAGGATTTCTTGCAACTCAAGTTTGATTCATTGTTTTTATATTAACCGCTTGTTGTGATTAACGCTGTGGTGAATAATCATATTAGCTCATGTTTAATTGGTAATTTGCCACAAAACATTTTGATCAAAACACCACATATATTTCATTCATTTCAAAAATTTTACTGGTTATCTGTGATCCATATTTTTTTAAGTTGTCAGTCCGCAAGAGTAAAAGGTTGGAAACATCTTCTCTAGGTTCTATCTATGCAATGACAGTCCTGCTTATATATCTGAGTGACTGTTCATACTTATTTGATGTGGAGGTATTCTGTATTAAAGACAAGGCATTTCTTTCGCCCACTGTAATAACAACCATACATAAGTTTAACCTAAACAAAATGCCTCTTGAAACGTGAAATACCCCTTCTCTCTCTCTACATGCACGCGAATATCATTCCAAATAAAATTGGTCGCTTGTAATTGCAAACACCTTAATTAATAAGAAACTTTTTTTTCATGTAGTATATATGTCTTAATTAACAGAGAAAATTTAAATCAGCTATCAGGTTTTGATTGGGTTACATTTACATCAAAACAACAGACAGTTGAATTTTTTGATAAAAAATTTGTCCATTTTGATCAATCAGTTTTTAAAGTTTGCTTTCTTCATTTCTCATTCTTTTATCTCCTGTCACGATCACATTTTGTGACCGAGTTCGTCTACATTAGATTCACTTAACCATATATTTGCTATAATTTCAAACTTTTTGCTGCAATATGCGACATTATCACATGCTTTTCACATGGAACAAAGCTCAGTGTGAGCAGCCATTAATGAGTTTGACAGACTGAAATAGCTTGGGTTCAGCATTGCCCACACAATTTATCAAATGGCACGGCGATGTGGCTCATCGCGCTGACCGATAGGAATGCGACCGCAATCGCACCTCTGATTACCCTCTGTGAGTTTGCAGGTTCGAATCCCATGTAGGGATAGTTATGTGCGAGAGGATTGCTGGAGAATTGCAATTTTTGCAGCCACTCGGACAATTCTTTTGCTCAGATGGATGATCTGCATGGCTGTGAACATTGCCCCGTTTTCGGGATTTCGCGTGTTATTTGTCAGTTTTTGGTTCTTTCCAAAAACCTTTTCCGGTTAAAATCATTCTCCCACGTAGTCCATTCCAAATTCATCATTGAATGATTGCCAACCAACAATAGAAACAGAATTTCGTGTAACTCAAGTTTGCTTCATTGTCTTTAATTAACCGCTTATCGTGATTAACGCTGTGGTGAATAATCGGATTTGTTGGTGTTTAATCGGACATTCGCTTCAAAATATTTAGACCGAAACAACACGCCTGTTTAAAAATTTGACTGCTGGTGCATGAGCCATATTATTGTGTATTGTCGGTTCACAGGCGTAAAAGATTGGGAACCACTGTGTCTTCTTTATCCATGCAATGTCAGTCCTGCTTATATATCTGAGTGACTGTTCATACTTATTTGATGCAGGTTTTCTGTATTGAAGACAATGCATCCATATCGCCCACTGCATTAACAACTGCATATATAAGTCAACTTCAACAAAATTCCTTATGAAAAGTCAAATACTCGTACACTATCTTTCCTCTATTGTGAGCAAATATTTTTACAATAGAATTTAACAATATTTTGATATCAGATTTCATTTTGTGACATTATCACATGCATTTTGCTAAGAACGAAGCTTTGTGCAGGCAGCCTTCAATGAGTTTTACGGGACGGAATATCTCAGCATTGCCCATACAACTCATCACAACCTAAGGTGGTGGTGGGCATGGGATCGGAATCTGAGAATTTTAAACACTATGATGCAATGGATATGCAATATATGCACCTGCTCAGACACCTTATTTGCTCAGACAAATATTCAGCATAGTTGTGAGCATTGCCTTGTTTTCATGGTTTTGCACGTTATTTGCAGTTTTCTGTTGTTTCAAAAAAAAAAACTTAAACTCATAGATTAGGCAGAATAATAATAAATTGATAAATGATAAATTCGCAAAAAGAATATTTAACTTATTTATGAATTGAAAGACTCCCGTAATTTAATTATTTATTCTTGTTGGATAACCTAAATGTCAGCAACAACAAGGATCTTGCCAAGGTATCAAACAGGTTAACTTACGTGCATGGTCATGCATTGGACATTAACCTTTCTTACTTTTCTTGTTGAAGATAGTCCCATTAGGGCAGTGGTTCTCAAACGGTGGGGCACAATGACTTAGATAATTTTTTGAGAGGGCGTGAAGCCAATTAAAAATAAAAATATTTGTTAGATTTGATCCTGCCCGACTTGTTTTGGATATTTACATTTGTTTATTTTGGATATTTACATTCCATCCATGTATTTTCCACGTATTTTTTGAATAAAAAACATTTTCGCTCAAGGGTCTGTTATTTGTAGCTTATTGTTTAGCTAGTTTGTTTTTGAGGTGTTGAAATGTTTTTGAAAGGATTATATGGATGGCATATAATTGAGTCTTATCATTTATTTTTCACTGTTTTACGACATTTTGATGCGTGATGTTGATATATATCAGGAAATCAACTTGTGTTAGTGGTTCTAAATTCACTCTTCTGTGTTAGTAGGCACCAGCCTTCAAATATTAAAATGCCAAAATATCCGCCTTTATTGCACTATGTTCGTTATCTTTATGTTTTTAGATATCCGTTATTGATATCAGTCAAAATTCTATGGACGAAGAAGCTTTTGATGTTCTTGGTGACCTTTTATCAAACTATGAAGTTGACCAACTCATTGCAAAAAATTGCCAGCTAACAAAAGCAAAACTTGATGCTCTTGGAAGTCATTCTGGATTAAAAGTATGACCGAGTTATAATATAATATCATGTCACTGTTGCTCTTTTGTTCAGTTGGCTGGAAAATACACACAAAACAGCTGGTTTTATGATGTTTGATATTGGTAAATTTGGATAGTAAAGTCTTCTTTTCTATCCTATCTATCCTAGCCTTCAAATCCCGAGGAAGTCCCAACCGACCCGCGGTTACGTGAACCACCCTACGGTGGCAAGGAGTCCAGTAAACCTTTCACACATAATTTTTCCTCACAAGATTCAATCTTGCGAACCCATGCAGGGTAATCAGAGATGTGGCGACAAGCGTACTTCTAACACTTAGCACGGTGGGCTACATCGACAATCCTAGTTTTCTGACCTAATATCTATTATTCATGCTCCCTTCGCATGACAGAAATAAAGTCGTGTAACATAAGTCATCATCAGCTGGTTGAGCAAAAAAATTTCATATCTCCAGTAAGATATTAAGTAGGAATGTAAAGAATTACCTAACACAGATGCAAGATATTATCTTATCTCCATTTTTATTTGAACTAATTGATACACTATATTTACTTCCAGTTTAAACATACCAGTAACACTGTAAAACATATGATGAGAATTTGCTTGCTTAAAATAATGATAAACTTTCGATGTTGGTTTTTATCGCATCTGTCACAATTTTTAAAGAAAATTCAGATATGTAATCTTATTGTTAGTTAACTTTCATTTCTATGTTTTCAGCTATCCAAGTTTGATATCAGTGAGAACCCAATGGATGAAAAAGGATTCAATGCTCTCGGTTCTTTATTGATAGCAAATAATGCGGTTATTGACCTTGTCATGCAAAATTGCCAACTCACGAAAGAAAAACTGGACGCTCTTGGAAGTCACTCAGGATTAAAGGTTTTGTTATTTATTGCTGCTTGATCTATCATTCAGCATTTCTGCCAAACTAGGTTGCGATGTAGAGAAGATAAAATTGATCTTTTTTCCGCTATTTCACTTTTTATTTATAGTATTTGGAGTGAGAAGCAAATATTTTCATTTTTATTATTTGTTAAGTGTTGTTCATGAAAAAATCTCCGCAAAAACCTAGCAATAACCCAAGCATGTCACACACTCTTTTTGATTGAAAAAAATAGCTTCTTATCGCTGGCTATGTCTTTGACCTGATGAAGCTCGACGGTGTAACTAATATACTAATAAATTGTATTAGAGTATGTCACTTTTAATATTGCTTGCTAATATTTATTGCAAATTTCACAATTTAGTTAGAAATATTATATGAAATCTTGAATATAAACACGGACCTGTGACAAAGTTTGTCATTTTAGATTTATTTTGACGAGAGTCATAGTGTTCCACAGATTGCTGGCATTGATATGAAGTTTTATCTTTTATTTTCATCGATTTTCAAAATTTCCTCCCTATAATCCTATTCGTTTTATTAGATTTGCACTCTGGATATTCGGTCCATAACCGGCATGACATTTGATCTATTTCTCGCAATATCTAAGTTTGCAACTGAGAGTGAGGTCAAAGAACTTCTGATGGACCCATGGAAATGGTTCAGCCCAACTACAGATCAAATAATGGAATTGAGTAAATGGAAAGTCTGTGGAAAGGTCTGTAACATATTCATTGAGACTTGGAGTATGATAACGAAATTATTGCCTAATTCATTAAGTATGTTGTAAACATTTTTTTGATAAACCTTGGATCTCACTTTATTGTACAGAGTGTATGTGAATTTATGTCCAGAGAAGGTCAACCCCGAACCTTTGTTTATTTACATTTTCATATAATATTTCGAATATATTTTAAGTTTAGATTTTCCAGTTTTTTTAGAATGTTTTTATTTGATATTCTAGTAAACAGAAGGTTAAAAAATCCTGAATTGAGAGAACATCAGATACTTTGCATAACACCTGGCACCGATTAGGCAAAATATTAAAATGATAATAAATAAATGATAAATTTTCAAAATGAATTCTCAATTTATTTATGAATTGAAGGATTAATTTTATTATTTATTTTAGTTGGATGTACTGAAGGTCAGCAACAACAAGGATCTTGGCACTGCTGGTTTTGGTAAAGTTGGAACAGTTGTTTCAAAATGCCAGGTGAAGGAATTGAAGTCTCAGAATTGCAATCTGACAGCAGAAGGAATAAAAGCATTCAAGGAAAACACTCGCAATGCCAAGGTACCAAACAGGTTAACTTACATAAATGGTCATGCATTGGATATAAATCAAGCATGTCTTGATATAACAAACAGTTTATGAGTTGTTTAATGGTTATTCCAGTGCAATGACTTTGGTCACCACAGAGTATTTTTAGTCATTTATAACTCCCAAGACAAATTGAAAGACAATTTATGAAACTGTGCCGGCCAGCATTTTTGTAATCTACCGTGAGATATCGATTAGATCAGCAATCCTGTTGCACAATCCATCAATGACTCTTTACGACAGCAGTCGGAACCGAGCAGTATGTGGCTGCTTGAATTCGTTAGGAAAAAAGTTTTATAATGTCAACAGCCTTTTGAACAATTTGTGAGATCTTTTCTGTCCGAATGTCTGATATCACTGCTTTTTTATCTAATGAAATATCATTTTCTGGCCAATTTACTCAGATTAGTCGGTTCGCCAATTTCTTTTTTTACTTAAGTTGGATAGATACACGGATTGTCAGTTCGAATAATGATCTTGGCATTTTGTGAGTTCATTTAGATTGGTTCACTGATCTTATTTATTTCAGTTGAATATACTAGATATCAGTTTGAACAAGAATCTTGGCACTGCTGGTTTTGGTGAAGTTGGATTGGTTGTTTCAAATTGTGAGGTGAAGAAATTGCAGGCTCGGGATTGCAATCTGACAGCAAAAGCAATAAGAGCATTCAAAGAAAACTCTCGTAATGCCAAGGTAAAGATCAGTTCATATACCTGACCATATATCTGCTATAATTTTGATTTTTTGCTGAATTATGCGACATTATTACATGCTTTTCACATGGAACAAAGCTCAGTGTAAGCAGCCATCGATGAGTTTGGCAGATCTAAATATCTTGAGTTCAGCATTGCCCACACAATTTATCAAACCCTGTGGTGGTGGGCATGGGAGTGAAATTTGAAAATTTCATTCTGTGATTCAATGGATATTTTTTCTGAGCTTCGGTACTTTGTTTATTACCGTAACAATGACCAATCACTAATAAGTCAACAATAACGTAACAATTGCAATATATGCAGCCGCTCAAGATGCTTCTTTTGCCCAGATATATATTCAGCATGGTTGTGAATGTTGCCTCATTTTCATGGGTTTGCGTGTTATTTGTCAGTTTTCTGTTGTTCCAAAAAAAGTACTTAAAACTCATTTTCTGGTCGTACTATTTCATTTGCCCATATTTTCTATTCCAAATTTATTATTGAATAATCGCAAAACCAACCATGAAAACAAATTTCACTCAAGTTTGATTTGTCTTTAAATAACCGCTTGCCTAGATTAACACTTTGGCAACTAATCATATTTGTTAGTGTTTAATCGGACATTCGCTGCAAAATATTTTGATCAAAACAACACGCCTGTTACATAATTTGACTGCCGTTGCATAAGCCATATTATTGTGTATTGTCGGTTTACAGGCGTAAAAGATTGGGAACCGCTGTTTCTGCTTTATCCATGCAATGACAGTCCTGCTTATATATCTGAGTGACTGTTCATACTTATTGGATGCGAAGGTTTTCTGTATTGAAGACAATGCATTCATATTGCCCACTGCATTAACAACTCCATAAATAGATCAACTTAAACGAAATTCCATATGAAAAGTCAAAAACACTATCTTTCCTCTCTTGTGAGCAAATATTTTTTCAATAGAATTTAACAATATTTTGATATCAGATTTTATTATGAGACATTATCACATGCATTTTGCTAAGAACGAAGCTTTGTGCAAGCAGCCTTTGGTGAGTTTTGAGGGCCGAAATATCTCAGACTCAGCATTGCCCATACAATTCACACCCTGACGTGGTGGTGGGCATGGGAGCGGAATCTGAGAGTTTTAAACACTATGATGCAATGGATATGCCATATGTGCACCCGCTCAGACACTTAATTTGCTCAGACAAATATTCAGCATAGTTGTGAGCATTGCCTTTCTTATGGTTTTGCACGTTCTTTGCAGTTTTCTGTTGTTTCAAAAAAAAAAACTTAAACTCATAGCTCTGGTCTTGATATTTGATTTGCTCATATTTTCTATTCCAAATTTATTCTTGAATGATTGCCAAAGCAACCATGAAAACGAATATCACTCAAGTTTTATTCAACGTGTTTTAATTATAACCGCTGGCCGGAATTAACGCTTTGGCGAATAAACCTATATTTTTTAGTGTTTAATTGTATGTTTGGTTGATCTCAGTCCGCATGGTAATGATTGGTAACCATTGTTCCAGGCTCTATCCATGCAGTGACAGTCCTGCTTATATATCTGAGTGACCGTCGTTTATGTTTGATGCGAAGGTTTTCTGTATTGAAGACAATGCATTGCTATCGCCCACTGCAATAACAACTGTATAAGTCAGGGGTCACCAAACTACGGCCCGCGGGCCGGATCCGGCCCGCGATGTCATTTTATCCGGCCCGCGGCGTCATTTTATCCGGTCCGCAATAACACGCAAAAATGGCTAAATTTTTTTCCAAGGAAGATTTTCACGAGCATCGTCGTCCTTGTTTATTTCGTAACATTGGCCAATCGGCAAGATGTAGAAAAGTGACGTAATAATAGGCCTTTCCGCTTCCGCTCAGACACTTTTGTCACCCTGACAGATTTTCAGTCGTGGTTGTATACAAAACTTCGTTTTTGCGACTTTGAATGCTACCAGTACGTAACGTTTTCTGCGATACACTTATGCACTCCTGGCGCTTGCTTTCGACGAAACTGTTTGTTTTTCGTGCTAAAATAAACGTCGAATGTGCATTTTGTGCAAACAGTACTGTAATCCCTCGCGTACTGCTCCAATTTCAAAAGCCACACTAACTTTTTTACTGCTTTAATGCGGATATTCATGTAGGTATGTTACAAAAAAATTGAAGTTCATCCGATTTAAATAAAAACTGCTCCAGTGGAAAGATCTGAGTAAAAATAGAAAACAATACCAAGTTTGGAATAAACGGTCAAGAAATAACGGAGATATCGGAATTTTAGTACCGCCCGACAGCCAATTTTTTTCATAATGATTGTATTACTTTTTTGATAAGAACTGAACTAAATATGGAAAAATAACACATATCAATCACTAATCTTTCGATGTGCGTCACATCTATGGTATATTGAGACTATTTCAAGATTTTATTCTGGCAACGGTCATTGACACCGCCGAAAGATCGTCGCAAATAAACGCTGGAGTTGTGCATGATAGTTTGACAGTGGTTCATTGTGGGTAATAATTAACGATGTTCTGATTGTACGAACTTCATAAAAATTGGTAAGTATCAAGTTAGACAAGAAATACACACGTCCATATAAATTTTATTGGTGTCCATAGACAATATCATCAATTTGCACTACGTATAACCGGAGCGTAATTTTTAAAAGCGTCGAATGTTGGGAAATTTATGCGCTAATGAAAAAATTCAAATACCAGATAATAGTTGTTTATTTTATCTAAATTATGTCAAAATTTCATAGAATTCCAAGCTACAGCAGGCAGTCGTTTTTATGAGCGGTATTTCAACACGGCGTAACGGTACTTAGCAGACGTGATGCGTTCATTTTTTGCCGCGGATTTTGTCACATTTCTAATTCATGACAGCAACGTTTTGATAACAGCTGAACTCAGGATAGTTGCCTAGATATAGAAATCTTGTTAATTTTTTTTCCTAGGATGTTCTCGATCTATATTCTGCGATATTCCCAACATTTGTGAATTTATTGTATTGCATTAACAAAAATATTCATCCGGCCCGTTTCAACACAATTTGAGTCATACCCGGCCCGCGGTCAAAAAAGTTTGGTGACCCCTGGTATAAGTCAACTTGAATAAAGTGACCCTTCAAAAAGTCAAATATTGCTTTTTTCTATTTTGTATGTGAATTTTTTTTCAATAGAATTTTACAAAATTGGTCTCCGGTATTCGAACAAGCTTAATTACCAAGAAGACTTTTCTTCATGTAGTATATATGTCTTAATTAACAAAGAAAATTTTAATCAGCTATCAGATTTTGATTGGGTTACATTTCCATCAAAACAACAGACATTTGAATTTTTGATAAATGGTGGTGCATGGGAGCGGAATCTGAGAGTTTTAAACACTATGATGCAATGGATAGGCAATATGTGCACCCGCTCAGACACTTAATTTGCTCAGACAAATATTCAGCATAGTTGTGAGAGCATTGCCTTGTTTTTATGGTTTTGCACGTTATTTGCAGTTTTCTGTTGTTTCAAAAAAAAAACTAAACTCATATCTCTGGTCGTGATATTTGATTTGCCCATATTTTCTATTCCAAATTTGTTCTTGAATGATCGCCAAAGCAACCATGAAAACGAATACCCCTCAAGTTTTAGTCATCTTTTTTAATTAACCGCTTGCCGGGATTAACGCTTTGGCGTATAAACCTATATTTTTTAGTGTTTAATGGTATTTTTGGATGTTCCCAGTCCGCATGGTGATGATTGGTAACCATTGTTCCAGGCTCTATCCATGCAGTGATAGTCTTGCTTATATATCTGAGTGACTGTTCATTTATGTTCGATGTGGAGGTTTTCTGTATTGGAGACAATGCATTGCTATCGCCCACTGCAATAACAACTGTATAAGTCAACTTGAATAAAGTGACCCTTCAAAAAGTCAAATACTGCTTTTTTCTATTTTGTATGTGAATAGTTTTTTAATAGAATTTTACAAAATTGGTCTCTCGTATTCGAAAAAGCTTAATTACTAAGAAGACTTTTCCTCGTGTAGTATATATGTCTTAATCAACTAGGAAAATTTTTATCAGCTTCAGATTTTGTTTGGGTTGAATTCCTATCATGACAACAGACTGTTGAATATTTGATAAAAAAAATTTGGTCATTTTGATCAATCAGTTTTTAAAGTTTGCTTTCTTCATTTCTCATACTTTTATTCTTTGTCACGATCAAATTTTGTGACCGAGTTCATCTACATTAGTTCACTGATCTTATTTATTTCAGTTGGATATACTAGATATCAGTGACAACTATCATCTTGGCACTGCTGGCTTTGGTGAAGTTGGATTAGTTGTTTCAAAATGTCAGGTGAAGGAACTAGGTGCCTCATATTGTAATCTGACAGCCAAAGAAATGAAAGCATTCAAGGAAAACACTAATAATGCAAAGGCAAAACCAGTTCACATACCTGAACCTATATTAGCCATAATATAGAAATGTCAAGTCAAGTTTATTTTTTCAACCAGTAAAAAATATCACAATCATAAATTACGATAAAAAATAATTTTCTTACTAGGGAAGAGAAGTCGCGACGAACCAAACTGGTTTTCGAGAAGCGACACCCAAATGTTTTGGAGATTGCTGTATTATACGACATTATCACATGCTTTACACTTGTACCAAAACTCTGTACAAGCAGCCATTGATGAGTTTGACAAACTAAAATATTTCAGGTTTAGCATTGCCCACACTATTTAACAAACCATGATGTGGAGGGCATAGGAATGGAATCTAAAAATTTTAATCTGTGATGTAATGGATATCTTTCCCGAACTTCGATTTCTTGTTTATTTAAGAAAAAGTGACTATTCACTAAAAGGTCATCAATAAAGTAACAATTTTTTCATAAATAAGTTGTTTATTGAATATCCTAAATGTCATTATAACTTCCTATGATCTCCAATTTAATGCATTAAAAATTATTCCCAGAAAATCTACAATAGACTGGGCATGAATTAGCTAACAACCTGTTTAGAGCCATCCATGCCCAGTCTATCGTAGAATTTCTCTAAACCAGTTTGTAAGCGCCATATCTGCGAAACAACCCCCAATTATGCATCACAAATTTTGCAATACTCAAGTTTAGGAACAATTTTTCGGAAACATCTATATCTTTACAGTTATGACCAACGCTCATTAAAATAATTTTCTAAATTAAATGAATATTGAATGGAAATTTTAATTACTGGTATACAAATTCAACTCTGAAATTGTGACATAATATCAGAAATTAACTGTTGAAAAAATAAAATAAAACTGAAAAATAATGGATTTTATCATTTGTATAAAGTATTTAAGAAATGTATGAATGTGAAAAATAAAAAATTGGTCCTGAGCTTGAGTCACTAATTTTTCTGGAAGCTCCGCTTACAGCTAAAATGATAGGCTTGGCTCCAGCTCCTCCAAGACATCACAGCTTCGACCCTTTTTCGCAGTGCTTAGCACAATTGGCAAATCGTTGAACTGAGTGATATCTTAGTAATTGATTTATATTATTTGGGGTAATAGTGAGTGTATAAAGGCTTTTATTAGAGAAACAGGCAAGAGAAAACAATACAATAATATTCTTTGCAGTTTCACAAATTACTTGAGGCGGCGTGAAAATGTTTTTATTTTCCTAGCGGTTATATTTTTGCCACTTTTCTTTTATTCTCTGATAACACTTTGCACTGCTGATTTTGGTTAAGTTGGATAGCTAATTTACAATGTCAGATGAATAAATATTTAATTTAATTAATCGCTTGCCGGGATTAAAGTTGTGGCAAATAATCGTATTTGTTGGTGTTTAATCAGACATTCACTACGAAATATTTTGATCGAAATACCACATCTGTTCCATTCATTTCGAAAATTTGACTGGTCCATGAGCCATATTTTTTTGTGTTGCCAATCCGCAGGGGTAAAAGGTTGGAAACTAATGTTGTAGGCTCTATCCATGCAGTGACTGTCCTGCTTATATATCTGAGTGACTGTTCATCTTAGTTTGATGCCGAGGTTTGCTGTTTTGAAGGCAATGCATTACTATTGCCAACTGCAATAACAACTTTATATAATAATCAACATAAACAAAACGCCCATTGTAAAAGTCAAATACTGCTTTTTTCTATTTTGTATGCGAATATTTTTTCAATAGAATTTTACTGAATTGGTCTCTGGTATTCCAAAAAGATAAGCTTAATTACCAAGAAACTTTTTCTTCATGTAGTATATATGTCTTGGGAAAATTTTAATGAGCTATCAGTTTTTGTTTGGGTTACATTTCCATCAAAACAACAGACAGTTGAATTTTTGATAAAAAATTTGTCCATTTTGATCAATCAGTTTTTAAAGTTTGCTTTCTTCATTTCTCATACTTTTATTCCCTGCCACGATCACATTTTGTGACCGAGTTCATCTACATTAGTTTACCGATCTTATTCTTTTCAGTTGGAAATACTAGATATCAGTTTGAATGATAATCTTGGCACTGCTGGCTTTGGTGAAGTTGGATTAGTTGTTTCAGAATGTCAGGTGAAGGAATTCAAAGCTTGGGATTGCAATCTGACAGCAGAAGAAATGAAAGCATTCAAGGAAAACACTAGTAATGCAAAGGTAAAACCAGTTCACATACCTGAACATATATTTGCCATAATTTAGAAATGTCAAGTCAAGTTTATTTTTTCAACCAGTAAAAAATATCACAATCATAAATTACGACAAAAAAAAAAAAAAACTTACTGGGGAAGAGAAGTCGCGACGAATCAAACTGGTTATCGAGCAGCGACACCCAAATGTTTTGGAGATTGCTGTATTATACGACATTATCACATGCTTTACACTTGTAACAAAACTCTGTACAAGCAGCCATTGATGAGTTTGACAAACTAAAATATTTCAGGTTTAGCATTGCCCACACTATTTAACAAACCATGAGGTGGAGGGCATAGGAATGGAATCTGAAAATTTTAATCTGTGATGTAATGGATATCTTTCCCGAACTTCGATTTCTTGTTTATTTAAGAAAAAGTGACTATTCACTAAAAGGTCATCAATAAAGTAACAATTTTTTCATAAATAAGTTGTTTATTGAATATCCTAAATGTCATTATAACTTCCTATGAGCTCCAATTTAATGCATTAAAAATTATTCCCAGAAAATCTACAATAGACTGGGCATGAATTAGCTAACAACCTGTTTAGAGCCATCCATGCCCAGTCTATCGTAGAATTTCTCTAAACCAGTTTGTAAGCGCCATATCTGCGAAACAACCCCCAATTATGCATCACAAATTTTGCAATACTCAAGTTTAGGAACAATTTTTCGGAAACATCTATATCTTTACAGTTATGACCAACGCTCATTAAAATAATTTTCTAAATTAAATGAATATTGAATGGAAATTTTAATTACTGGTATACAAATTCAACTCTGAAATTGTGACATAATATCAGAAATTAACTGTTGAAAAAATAAAATAAAACTGAAAAATAATGGATTTTATCATTTGTATAAAGTTTTTAAGAAATGTATGAATGTGAAAAATAAAAAATTGGTCCTGAGCTTGAGTCACTAAATTTTCTGGAAGCTCCGCTTACAGCTAAAATGATAGGCTTGGCTCCAGCTCCTCCAAGACATCACAGCTTCGACCCTTTTTCGCAGTGCTTAGCACAATTGGCAAATCGTTGAACTGAGTGATATCTTAGTAATTGATTTATATTATTTGGGGTAATAGTGAGTGTATAAAGGCTTTTATTAGAGAAACAGGCAAGAGAAAACAATACAATAATATTCTTTGCAGTTTCACAAATTACTTGAGGCGGCGTGAAAATGTTTTTATTTTCTTAGCGGTTATATTTTCGCCATTTTTCTTTTATTCTCTGATAACACTTTGCACTGCTGATTTTGGTTAAGTTGGATAGCTAATTTACAATGTCAGATGAATAAATATTTAATTTAATTAATCGCTTGCCGGGATTAAAGTTGTGGCAAATAATCGTATTTGTTGGTGTTTAATCAGACATTCGCTACAAAATATTTTGATCGAAATACCACATCTGTTCCATTCATTTCGAAAATTTGACTGGTCCATGAGCCATATTTTTTTGTGTTGCCAATCCGCAGGGGTAAAAGGTTGGAAACTAATGTTGTAGGCTCTATCCATGCAGTGACTGTCCTGCTTATATATCTGAGTGACTGTTCATTTTTGTTTGATGCCGAGGTTTGCTGTTTTGAAGGCAATACATTACTATTGCCAACTGCAATAACAACTTTATATAAAAGTCAACATAAACAAAAGGCCCATTGTAAAAGTCAAATACTGCTTTTTTCTATTTTGTATGCAAATATTTTTTCAATAGAATTTTACGGAATTGGTCTCTGGTAATCGAAAAAAAGCTTAATTACCAAGAAACTTTTTTTTCAAGTAGTATATCTGTCTTGGGAAAATTTTATTGAGCTATCAGATTTTGTTTGAGTTGAATTTTCATCAACACAACAGACTGTTGTATTATAGATAATAAAAAAATATTGTCTATTTTGATCTATCAGATTTTATATATTTTTTTTATTTTTCCTAATTTTATTCTTTGTCAAGATCATATTTTGTGACCCAGTTTATTAGATTGGTTCACTGATCTTATTTATTTCAGTTGGATATACTAAATATCAATTGGAATGAGAATCTTGGTACTTCTGGTTTTGGTGAAGTTGGTTTAGTTGTTTCAAAATGTCAGGTGAAGGAATTCAATGCTCAGGGTTGCAATCTGACAGCTGAAGGAATGAAAGCATTCAAGGAAAACACTAATAATGCAAAGGTAAAACCAGTTCATATACCCGAACATATATTTGCCATAATTTAGAAATGTCAAGTCAAGTTTATTTTTTCAACCAGTAAAAAATATCACAATCCTAAATTACGACAAAAAAATAATTTACTTACTGGGGAAGAAAAGTCGCGTCGAATCAAACTGGTTATCGAGCAGCGACACCCAAATGTTTTGGAGATTGCTGTATTATACGACATTATCACATGCTTTACACTCGTAACAAAACTCTGTAAAAGCAGCCATTGATGAGTTTGATAAACTGGAATATTTCAGGTTCAGCATTGCCCACACTATTTAACAAACCATGAGGTGGAGGGCATAGGAATGGAATCTGAAAATTTTAATCTGTGATGTAATGGATATTTTCCCCGAGCTTCGATTTTCTTATTTATTTCAGGGAACAGTGACCAATCACTAAAAGGTCAACAATAACGTAACAATTTTTTCATAAATAAGTTGTTTATTGAATATCTTAAATGTCATTATAACTTCCTACGCGCTCCAATTTAATGCAATAAAAATTATTCCCAGAAAATCTACGATAGACTGGGCATAAATTAGCTAACAAACTGTTTAGAACCATCCATGCCACTAACAGGTTGTCAGCTAATTTAATCCCAGTCTATCGTAGATTTTCTCTAAACCAGTTTGTAAGCGCCATATCTCCAAAACAATCTCTAATTATGCATCACAAATTAGGCAATACTAAAGTATATGAACAAATTTTCGGAAATATCTATATCTATACAGTTATAACCAACGCTTATTAAAATAATTTTCTAAACTAAGTGAATATTAAATGGAAATTTTATTTATACAAATTCAATTCTGAAATTGTGACATAATATCAGAAATTAACTGCTGAAAAATAAAACTGATAAATAATGGATTTTATCATTGGTATAAAGTTTTTAAGAAATTTATGAACGTGAAAAATAATTAATTGGTCGAGAGCTTGAGTCACTAAATTTTGTGAAAGCTCCGCTTCCAGCTAAGATGATAGGCTTGCCTCTAGCTCCAACAAGACATTACAGCTTCAACCCTGATTTGTAGCGCTTGGCACAATTAGCAAATCATTGAACTGAATAATTACGGTACTTGTGTGAGCGTGTGGAATATTTCAATTATTTTAGGTGAGTGAGCACGTACCACTTCTTCTTGGCAAAACCTTCCATCTTATATACTGTACGCTTTAAACCTTATCTAAGGTTTTGTTTGCTCTCCTGATTTCATTTTCAGTTTTTATTTATTTGGGTTTACCAATCATTTTATTGTTATGCTGATAATGGAGTCGAAATAAACTTATACTTATAAGTAATTGCTTTATATTCTCTGGAGTTATGATGAGTGTATGAAGGTTTTATTAGATAAACAACTTTTAGCCTGGAAGGCAAGAGAAAATAATACAATTATATTTTTTGCAGTTTCACAAATTACTTGAGGCCATGTGAAAAAATTTATATTTTATTTGCGGTCTATATTTTTGCCATTTTTCTATTCTCTTATAACACTCCGCCCTGTTGATTCTGGTGAAGTTGGATAGCTATTCCACAATGTCAGATAATCTTATTTATCTTTGCGCTTATATTTCCTGTCTCTCTGCATTGATTCTCTAATAAAATTGGAAAAAATTAGAGTTAGATATAGAGTTAGTATTATTGTTCTACTTTCTGCTCCACAATGTCAGATGGACAAATTTTTGGATAGGTTTCTAATCTGCCTGTCAAAGTACCTGAAGTATTCAAGGGACATATCAAAGTAGCAAACCAACCTATATGCATCGCAACCATGACCTATATATCAATTCATAAAATTATATGATAACAACATGTATCATTTCAGATCGACAGCTTGAATCTAGGTTGGAACAAAGTCAGCAAACTCGGAGATGAAGGATTATCTACAATCAGTGAAATTGTTCGTAAATGCCAGGTTGGAACATTGGAGATGTGGGGATGCGGCTTCAACGATGATCAGTTGGAAAGATTCAAAGCATTGATTGCTGATACTGGGGTTAAATTTCTTCACGAGAATGTTATTGGATAATTTGATTTAAAATTATATTAGTTCCACATTTCTTCAGTTTGTCTGTCTGAGATAATCACTTTTCGTTTTGTTTTAAAATTTTCGAGCAATTTGTTTTTAATTATTTTTTTCAATCCTGTCTATAATGTTTAGCAAGTAGGGTCCGTTTATCGCATTATGTCTTATGAAAATTTCTTTTGATTTTCATTTATTTCATCAAATATTTCAGTCAGAGATTCCGAACAATTAACTAGTTGCATACAATAAACAATGGAATAACTGTTATCTACAACCTGGCTATTTGACCAGACATTTTATGCCGACGGATTGCCGTGTTAGACTATTAATGCTTTTATATTTTCGTAAGTATGAAAATACGAATTAAAAATTAATTATCGGGCATTTTACCACACTTTTTAGTTACCACACTAAATTAATACCGCAAGGCATTTTAAATGCTGGTATCGGTCATGGATTTGAATATTTTGCTCAACAGAAAATCGTCCTAATAAAAATTTAATACTTTCAAATATTTGCCAAAAAGCGGAAAAAGTATGAATTATATTTCTCAAAAAATCAACTTGTTTTTACCGACTTGGGACAATTTATTTGGTATCGTAACATTTGCAGCTTTATATAATTTTCAAATTTTTGACGTAATGCAAATGAATGCGTAACTAAAAACACTATGTCTCTGGAGGAGCAACTATCAAAAATTATAAAATACCATTGAGCGCTAAACATGGAGTAGCAACCGAATGCTGGGTGTACGCTTGACATAAATGATATTCTCCAATACAAGTACCAATGTCAATGAAAATACTTTAATAGATAGAACAATTTTTGAACAAAGATGTAACATCTCTTCCTCAAGGCTGTTTTCAAGCCGATTTTATCGAATTGGGCCCCGCACCCTGCGCTAGTTTTTTCTGTATTATTTATCTGTATTATGAGGTACAAAATACTGCTGGAAACGTAAAATATAAAGTGAGATAATCTTTCTCATAATATTGATTTGTTATGCATGGTAAATTTAGTAACTTATCGTTATGTCGCCATAAGCAATTGAAAGACTCAACAGTTTGTCAATGGTTCTTATAGAAAGCAAAATTGCTGAAGCTGTTGATTTTAAATAAATTTGCTGATAAAATGGCTAGAAAAGTATTTTTCTGAAAGAGTATAATGAAATCGCCTATTTTGCATTTCTTGATGTTAAAAGTAAAACAATAAAAACATCCCATTACCTTAAATTTGTTTTATAGCAAGTATTAAATGTTTATTTTTTTTTATATAAAGACCCATAAACTTTAATATGAAGAGTAGGGGATCTGCCATCAGATTTCTAATTGGGCCCCGCAGAACCTAGTCCTGCTCTTTCGTTGTCTACAAGAATTCTTTGTCTTACCGTTATGACTTCAACCCCATATAATTTTGGGAATTATCCAGCCCTCAACTCTGTGCTCAAATCACACTGCTGTTTCTTACATGTTTATACAAAATTTATTTTAATAGGTTCACTTTCTCCCCAATTCGCAACGGAGCCTATTTATACGAAAACCTGCAATTGCCAAACTAACTACGGCTGTGCTCTGTCAAGTTACTATATTAGTACAATATACATGCATAGTTTCTATTGTTCGTACCCGCTTGCATTTTTTTAAGTACAATTCTGCACTCCAAAGATAAAATTATGCGTGAGAGGATTGCTGGGCTCCTCGCCACCGTAGGGTGGTTCACGTAACCGCTGGTCGGTTACGGCTTCCTCCGCCATAGAGTCCATGCATCTGAAACAAATAACTGGCTAACTAATCCCAACATGGACTGGTAAATAGACTGAAGGCTGTATGATTAAGCCGTCTCGTCGGCTTTCACCACAGTCCCCCCCCCCCTGAAAATAAATATCTTATCCATAGGGTGGTTCAAGTAACTGTTGGTCTGTTAAAGCAGGGGCGTGCAACCTTTAATACAGGAGGGCCACATACAAATAACTGGGTGAAAGCGCGGGCCACACCCATGCAAGAAATTTTTTTTTTTTATTTAACTTATGGCAATATTAGTAGTTTTAGTCCTTAAATAAGTGATGATTTAAAACGCATAAATTTTTAAAGAAAATTGCTATTCACACTTAATGTCACACCACCCCGACTTTGAACGAATTCAGTGAGGAATTTGCAACTGACTTTTCACGACTACCAAATTTGCCTTATTGGAAGTGCTAGCAATTTGAAGTTCATTTTCCAAGTGTTTGTCTTTCAAACCGATCGACAGAACCCTTTCATGATGCCCATTTTAGAACAAAATTGTTCGCACAAATATGTGGAGCCAAAAGGTGCCATTTTTGAATTCTAAAACGTAGAAAGTTATCTTGGTTGAGGTGTTTTCAATAAAACTATCATTTTAAAATACTTTGCTGTCAAATCTATCTAATTCTAGGCAAGATTTAGACATAATTGACTGATATGCTGAAACTAAAACTCATTTAGCTTCTGTATCTTTCAATGGTAAAATTTTTCAAACTGCTTTTCCATTTTTTAGGTTAAGTTAGGTTAATTGCCCGTTCTTACTAATTTATTGGCATCCGTTCTTCACTCTCCTTAAATCGCTCGCTGCTCGGCAAGTGATAGCTTTGTGAATCGCGATGTTTGCTTAACAGAAGCTAGCTTGTAGGGCATTATAACGTCATAAATATAGATAATAAATTGGACTCGGGTATAGTAGGCATTGCGACGCAAAAGGGATTGGAATTGCTCGCATGTATCAGATTAAACTACATTTTAAAACCTTGTTTCGCGGAACGCCAGAATTCCAAAATTGAAACGCACAATTTTTCCTTGAGGTTAGCATTTCGCCCGCGGGCCGCAGTTTGCACTCCCCTGCTGTAGTCGATAATATGATAATCACTAAATATCTTCTGATTACCCAATGCGGGTTTGCATAACATGCGGGTTATTTATCTGCGAGAGGATTGCTGGCCTCCCGTCGAACTCGCAGGGTGGTCCATGCGCCCCTAGTCGGTTACGGTTTCCTCTATAGTCAAGTATTTGCATATGAAACAAATAACATGCCAAATAATCTCTCACCGTTTTGTCTGATAAGGACGAGAATTGTTGAGACATCTCATCGGTTTCCATCTCTCCTGGGATAAATATGAAAATACCGTCTTATGAGCGAGTATGGTGAAATGCCACCAGCGTCAATAAGCGCCATATAAGTCGCAACTTGTATTATTTCGAAAAAATACAATAAATTTTAAAAAAATCGTAATATTCCACGTTAAGCGATAAATTCCGGACACCGAAACACTAAGTCAAGCGATGATGGAGGAAACCTTAACCCAGTGGTCGGCAACCTTTTCCGAGTGACGGACCGGTAAAGCCTGACCAAAATTTTGGTGGACCACCTTCACACAAACGGACTAAGCCTATGCAATAAATTATACGCATTAGGAAATTTATGTTGACAATATACTAAATACGACGGCGATGCTATTTAGTGCGATATCTGCATTTGTTGGCTGGCGATTAACTGTTCCAGGCCTCCATTAATAATATTTCGGGAAAGGTATCAATGCCTTCTGATCTGGTCTGGGTATTGATTGATGTTTGTTTTGCCATAACTAATTTTTGGAAACAACTGACCCAGCATTATTGCGGCATACTGACATGGTAATTGTTTGTGAAGTCAGAAATGCTGCTCAAGTGCGTTGTGTTTGTCTGGTTTGCTGTTGGGTGCTGTTTTTAGTAGTAGGGTTTGTGGTTAGATTGTAGAGGTTTTATTATGGCCTTGTCCGTTTTTGTGTCACCTCTCTGCGGACCGGCGATGGGCCGCGGCCCGGTGGTTGCCGACCACTGTTTCAAACGACCATCGGTTACGTGAACCACCCTATGCTGAACTCTTTGCCATCGTGGGGTGGTTCAGGTACCCGCTGGTCTGTTACGGCTTCTTCCGCCATCAAGTCCATGCATCGGAAAACAAATAACTTGATAACTATGTCCAACATGGACTGGTAAATGGAATGATAACCGGACGAGAGAGAGTTATATTTATTATTACAAACAATGTCAACATCATGATACATTTGGAGCAACAGAAAATATAATTTAATTTAACAATAATTGGTTGATCATTACTTTGAGGGTCAGTATGCAAGACCGGTTAGGTCACCGAGGCTCCTGGCCCGTACTGTATTATATACTATATGAGAAATCAATCAGATATAGCAATTAGCAGGGGTGTGCAAACTGCGGCCCGCAAATAAAAATTGTGCGTCCCGCGAAGAAGTGCCAATTTTGAATGATGTGCCCGCGAAACGAGTTTTTAGTTTTGTTAATCTGGTGTGTGAGAGCAATTCCAATCTCATTGCGTCGCAAAGCCTATAGTAGCGCCTGCGTGCATCTGTCATATTAGCAAAATTAGCTAGTAAAATCCTATTGAAAAATACACGTTATAAAAACGTGTTCTCCACTCAAATCGTTTAGCCGGTGTGAAAATAAATTTGAATAGCAGTTGTTAATTTATGAGTTTTAACGCGTCATTTCTGCAAGAACCCCTAACAGTGCCGTAAGATCAATAACGAAAGGGAAATAATTTTTTGTGCTTGCAACTACAGTAGAAACTTTACCTACGAAATTAATTCGTTCCGGAATCACCTTCGTAGGTACAAAATTTCATAAGTAGGGGACGCACACTACCTGTAAATAATCTATTTCGTTTTGAGATCCGAAAAAACTCTGACCTATTATTGTATAGCAGTTTAGCAATCACGCAATAGTTCGTTTTTTGCACTCTTCTCTTGCATTCCCTTTCCTAATCGCTTATATTTTTTTCGAAATCAATTCATAACAGTATGTTAGCAAGTAACTCTAACCAACATGAGCTTCACAACTTAATAAATCAAGCAGAAATAGAGAAAAACGGTGGTACAGGCGAACTATATTATGTAAGAATGTAGCAAAATCAATGCAGCGCTCTTCTCCAAAGCTGACTCATCTGTTCTGTCATAATATATTTCTGTGTAGCCATTCGTCATGAAAGGACAAAAAAGAGTTTAAATTAATAATGGAGTGTTAACAACCATAATGCATAAACAAACACAGAGTTTCATCAGATAATTCAGAGTCTTGAAACTTTTTATCGGAAGGAGAATGATCTCGTTTTCAAGGCCTCGCTCGCGTGCCGAATAAATGGGCTTGCGTGCCAAGTATGGCACGCTTGCCAAGGGTTGCCATTGAGGTGTAAGCAAGAGCAGGCGGCAGAACGTAATGTACGAAAATGAGCAAACACACATGAAATTCAAAAACACTTTTTTCATTGTATCATCGTCTATTCGCTGAATTTAGCTAGGGTTACCATATTTTTGTGACTTCAAAGCGGAACGCCTCCGAAGACAACGACCCCTTAGCTGTGATTTTGTGACTTTACATTTTCCTATTTTACTACATAGGCCTACATTTGAAGCCATCCCGGCTGTCTTCATTGACCATATTGCTATCGAGAGTTTATGCGCATATTCTCTATCCAAATATCGGGTTTAGTTCGAAAAATAGAAAGGAATTGACATTAATAATACAAATAATTCGAATTTAGATTTTTTTTATTTACAGCAAAAGGAAGAAAGATAGCCTGCCGTTTTCAAGCATTGAGAATTTTCTTATTCGCCCAAGCATGCTTTTTTGTAGATAACGCCTTCGTCAAAAAGACGTTGTTCAATGTTACATTCACGTAAACGTCAGAACAGGACCAATTAGTATTGATTTTACATGTGATACGTTACGGAAAACAACGAAACAAACAAAATAACGCATTTACCTCCAGCAAGTGGGCTAGCGCTGGGCTGCACAGCATAAGCCTAAATTTAGCTAGCAACCATTGCACGTACCCGCCGGAAACAAACTGGCCAATGGGCGCGGCTGCCTTCGATTACAATAAAAAAAAATGAAATAAACATGAATTGTTTTTAACGGAGACGCTAGGATATTTGCGCCACAAAAAACGATATTCGAAGGTCGCGATATTCTAAATTGGACACCCCTTCTCCAAGAACTGTGTTAATAATGTCTTGGTTATATGTTACGTTCTACACCCAAGCTATTATAGAATAAGGGTTCAACTGAATACGCTTACACTTCTTTATTACACCAGCATAACACACAACATAAGATGTTTACAGCAACAGAACATACTAGCGAGTGACGCAACTGCGACACGTTAGCACAAGACAGATAGCACAATCAATTATTAGGGACGTTACTCGACAAGGCATTATTAGCCATCATCAACATCCCTCTTTGTTTAAGATAAATTTCATAAATTATTTTCAAATTCAGAATAGGAAACATTCGCCTTTACCTATTACACAATTCATGACCACTACAATTAAGACACATAAATGAGCAATAATATTTAACACTCAAAATCAAGTTTTAGTCACTACTGAGTCACATAGTCTTTCATCCAAATAGGAGGTTTACGATTTCGACGAGGTCTGGTTGGAACATCATTCGAAATCAGAGGTCGAGAATTGTCATTGGCAACCTGAAGGTTGTTCGGCTTATAGTCAGACAAGAATGGAATACTTGGTTCATATTTTTCGATATTACAACTTTCATCAGGACGGATATGAACACGATTTCGTCTGTATGTAACACCATTCTTCGATTTGACAATGTAAGATCGTGTAGCAATTCGTTTCACAATAGTTCCTCTATTCCATCCCTTCTGTTCTGGATGTTGAAAATATACAGCTTCGCCCAACTCAAGTTCTCTCATTGGCCTCGTAGATTTGTCATAACTCTTCTTCACGCTGTGCTTTCGGCGCAGGCGTTTCGAATCGTAGTTTTCGTTTGGTTTCATAATTGTCGGTATAATCGATCTGGTTGATCGACAAAATAGCATCTTTGACGGACTGCTGTTCAAATCTTGACGCGGCGTATTTCTTATTTCTAGAAGAGCTAGAAATTGATCTTCATTCGTGTTTGCAGTCCTTTTCAGCATATTCTTGAAAATTTTCACGGACGATTCAGCTTTTCCATTCGCTTGTTGATGTCCAGGTGAAGAGGTAACATGCTGAATTCTCCAATCTCTCATGAATTTCTCGAATTCCGACGAGTTGAGATTTCTCCCACAATCTGAGATTAACATCTTTGGAATACCATGTCTAGCAAAATGACGTTTCAGACATATGATGATTTGATTCGTAGTTGTCGTCGTCATCACATCGACTTCAAAGAAACTTGAAAAATAATCAACCGTGATT
The DNA here is from genome assembly GCF_964204865.1 of Styela clava. Lineage (NCBI taxonomy): Eukaryota > Metazoa > Chordata > Ascidiacea > Stolidobranchia > Styelidae > Styela > Styela clava. The sequence goes on from NC_135258.1 coordinate 1,090,271, forward strand.
AGATAATTTTTCCCTTTATACTCACATAAATCAATTCCAACTTTTTCCCAAGGAACATTTCCTTCGTTGTGTTGCAATAATGGTTCTTTCTGATTATTTGGTTTCGTCTGCTGACAAGAAAAACAATTGTTAGCAATTTGCTCAATCTCTTTGGACATACCAATCCAAAAGACAGTTTCACGAGCACGGCGCATCATACTTGCATAACCTAAATGAGAAAAATGAAGTTGTTGCTTTATTTCGTTACGCATAGATTTTGGGATCCATATACGTTCACCCTTCAAAATAATATCATCTTGATAACTCAATGTATCTCTTATTGAAAAATATGGTTTTACACAGTCAGGTAAGTCATACTTATGCTCGGGCCATCCATGTTTTATATATCTCAGTAACTCCATCGATTCATCATCTTTCATCATAGCTTGCTTTACATCTTCAATTCTTTCATCTGGAATTTGCTCTAAAGCGTCTACTTTCAAAATATGTGGAAAATGTTTGGAATTTTCGATAAAATTTCTGCTGAGGGTATCAGCAATTAATAAGGATTTTCCAGGCATATATTTGAATTGGATATTATATCTGTTCAATCGCATCATAAGAGTTTGTAATCGTCTGGGCGCTTGACTTAATGGTTTGTTCAAAATTGTTTCAAGAGGTTTATGATCGTTGTGAATTATAACTTTGCGACCATAGGTATATTGATTAAATCGTTCAAGTCCAAATACAACAGATAAAGTTTCTTTTTCAATCTGAGCCCAATTTCTTTCAGATTTTGACAAACCACGGGATGCATATTCGATAGGCTTCTCATTCTGCATTAAAACAGCACCAAGACCATCTTTGCTGCTATCAACTTGTAGAACTAGGTCAAGGTTAGGGTCGTAATAAGCTAATACGGGCGATTTCGTAATTTTACGTTTGACCAATTGAAAAGCTTTCTCACACTTTTCGTCCCATAGCCATTTAACATTCTTTCTAGTGAGATTTCGAATTGGCTCTAGATCGCTGGCAAGATTAGGCAAAAATCTGGATAAATATTGAATCATGCCACAAAATCGTTTCACATCACTGACATCTTTCAACGATGACATTTTCACTATGGCCTCTGTCTTAGCAGGATCTGGCTTTATCCCACTTGTTGTAATCTTATGGCCCATAAAAGTTATTTCTTCTTTCATAATTCTTGCTTTGGTATCATTTAATTTTATGTTTTTAGTTCGGCACCTGATTTGGAGATTTCTTGTGTTCTCTCTCAAATCCGCTTCCGCTTCAGATTTCGTGTCTCCACATCCAATTACTATGATGTCATCTGCAATCGTTATAACACCTTTCAATCTGAACAATGCTTCATTTAAACGTTTCTGAAATATTTCGCTGCTCACATTCAAACCAAATGGGAGTCTAGCCCATCTGTAACGAGAAAAAGGTGTGATCATTGTCGTTAACTTACTCGATTCTTCATCTAATATTACGTGCCAATATGCTTCTTTTACATCAAACTTGGTAAACACTTTTGCATTGCGTAGCTTATGCAATACATCATCAAGAACAGGTAATCTGTAGTGTTCTCGTTTCAACGCGGCATTTAAAGGTTGAGGGTCAATACATATTCGAAGCTTTTTGTTAGGTTTCTCAGTCACAGCCATTTGACTAACCCAATCGGTAGGTTCATCCACCGGTATTAAGATTCCCCTTTTCACCAGGTTATCTAATTCTGATTTAACTCTATCTTGGAGAGCTATTGGGATTTTTCTACAAGGTAAAACTCTAGGTTGAAAATCAGGATCAACTTTTAATTTCGCTATTCCCAAGTTTCCCAAAGTTTGCGGTAGGTCAACATTTGCAATAAACTTATCGCTGTTTATTGTAATCAAACCCATTTCTTGTATTGTCATTAACCCCAAAAGACAGTTGAAATTATCCTTGACAACAGTAAATCTTACCTCTGCGACTTCATCATTTCGAGGATTTTTTACCTTTAAAATTGCCTCACCAAGTGGTTTCATTTTCGTTTTATTCCACATCACAAGATTGTCAGTAGTTGGTCTTATTTGGTCTTTCCGCACATATTTCTCGCATATTGTGTTGACATCTGCAGCACTATCAATTTGAAATCTGACTTCATAATTGTTGACTTCCATCAGAGCAGTAATTCTTGAACTGTTGACGTTATTTATATTCTGGACACGCTGATGTCCTTCTTCAAGCGTTTCTTCATTTTGGTCATGTTTCTTCATTTGTCGAACATAGCTTGCGTTTCTACACTTCACTCGGAAATGATTTCTACCATTGCACGAATGACAAGTTTTTCCGTAGGCAGGACAAAAGGATATTCCGAAGTTGTGTCTTCGTCCACAAAATTTGCAATCTTGGTATGCATTTGGAATACACTTGTTTTTCGAAGCTTTGTTCGTATTTCGGTATTGTCTATTTTTAGTCGACAAAATTCGTTGCTCGCTTTCTGAAGTTGCACGGATCTCCGTCGCTTGCTTTTCTGACATTTCATATGTTTGGCAAATTCTTATGGCTTTTGACATATTGAGATCAGTCTCCCGCAGCAGAATTTCTTGTAATTTACCGCTTACTGAAAATACGATTTTATCTCTGATCATTCGGTCTTTGTTTTCGAAATTACAGGAATCGGCTTTACTACGGAGTTCAACGAGAAATGTATCAAAATTGTCTTTGTACTGTATATTGAAAAAACGAAAAGTCTCCATCACCTCATTCTTCCGAGGATTACAGTGTTCAGCCATTTTCTGTAGTAGAACTTTAGGGTCATTTTCGTCTTCTGTATCACTGTATACAAAGTGTTCGGCAGCTTCAATCATTTGAGCACCTGCGCAATATAAGATTATTGCCTTCTGTTCTTCCTTTGACTTGCTAGTAGAACCGCTGGCTAGCATGAAAATATCAATCTGTCTCTTCCATTTCTTAAATGTTTCTGATAAATTTTCATCATGCAGATCAAGAGTCGACGGTAAGCGAATTTCAGATACCGCTGCCACCATGTTAATAATGTCTTGGTTATATGTTACGTTCTACACCCAAGCTATTATAGAATAAGGGTTCAACTGAATACGCTTACACTTCTTTATTACACCAGCATAACACACAACATAAGATGTTTACAGCAACAGAACATACTAGCGAGTGACGCAACTGCGACACGTTAGCACAAGACAGATAGCACAATCAATTATTAGGGACGTTACTCGACAAGGCATTATTAGCCATCATCAACAAACTGCATCAAATTAACCTAAACTAAACGAATATCACTACACACATTTTTTAAGTTTTCGGTTTTTAGTTAGGCCTTTTGTGTGTAGAAAATCTTACGTTGGCCTACGCAATATTTTAACGAGAAGAATACTCGTAAGTTGGATTTTCCGTATCCATAGCCTTTCGTAGATATAGTTTCTAAGTGCGGCCCGTGGCTTCACCCAGTTGTATCTGACCCCCCTGTAATAAAGGTTGCACACCCCTCAGATATAGCATCGGCATAATGTGAGAGGCCGTGGTACGCTATATTATTAAGTCATCGTATCAGCTTGCTTCACTCCTGGGATAAATATGCAAATCCCATCCTGAGTAAATAAAATTGTTAAATATCATTACAGCGCTCCCAAATTCGCAATCAGCGCTCCCACAGTTAACGCTAACGTCCATCAGAGGGCGTGTTCTCGCACTACGCTGGCTAGGAACGGAGACCGATTTTCTGAGATTTTTAATCTGCAATATACCGGTCAGCCGGTACCGTTTCTAAAAAGCGAAGTTGATTTCAATTGAGATAAATGTGTGTTATCTTGACTATAATGATCGTTTGACATTTATTGGTACGTAACTCGCACAGTTTGTTAAATAATAGGATACATATTTATTTAAGTCCATGCTTCTGTGCTTCCGAATAACAAATAAATACATACCGTACCGGTACCGTAACTAATCCCGGCCTGGTACCGTAACTGGACGAGAGGCCGTGGTTTGCCATATAGTTAAGCCGTCTTATCGGCGTTCTTCTCCCCCGGGATAAATATGTAAATCTTATCTTATCCCGGGGAAGAGGAAAGAGTCTCATGTAGTTTCGTATGGCAGTATGGTGCGAACAGTGCACTACTAGGTTCCATATTCAATCATCAGATAATGTTAACAGGTTAAAGTAGACTCCTCTTATGAAATAATGTCTATATTTTAATAACAAGTGTGGTAACGTACCGTACCACACAGATGCTGATACAGTGATAGCAGAAACAACCTTCTGACCTTTGGTATCGTGTAATTCTTATTGGGTTTTGTTTGTTGACTTGAACTTCTCCAAGATTTGCATCAGCCAATTTTCTACAATATTTCATTCCCTTGGATATTGCTTGGACCCCATCATACTTGCGTTCGAATGAATTCTCTCTTCATTTAAAAATGGCGACAATTTTTTACGAACGCATGAGTGGAATATTCAGTTCCTCATGTTATTTTGTGATCTATGGATTCTTGGTTTACGTCACAATTCCGCTGATTTTCAAGATTTACCCAAAAATCGTCTTTGAAGGATTATTTCTCAACAGAGTCTGCCCACCTGTATGGTTACTGAAGCTGAACAAACCAGACAAAGTAAGACTTTCTACAAGACGTTTGTATAAGTGAGTGCTTCTGAATGAGTGCCCATAACTTTGCTCAGAGATGAGTCTCCTTATTTGGGTGTGTGCAAGTAATTTTGCTCAGAGATGAGTCTTCTTTACTTCTGAGTGAGTACCCGTAACAATGCTCAGAGATGAGTCTCTTTCACTTAAATATAAAAGGGAATAATTAATAGAATATTTCTCCACCGCAAATTTGGGATTTCCCCCTCCCTGTAACACTCCAGTGAGTTCGGAACGTTGCGCAACTCAAAATAAAGGTATTGAGAAACAAATTACATAGGTATGTACGGAAAAATTATTTTAATGCATTTTTTAAAAATTTCTCATACCCCCCAAGATTTTGGCCTATTGTGGGCCTCTGAAAGGTCTTATGAAGAATCTAAAGGCATGGGCATGACTAGAAAACTTATTTGAATACGTTTTGGATGGAATTTTTTTCTTTCACATCTCAGTCACGCTACAGTGATTTTAGGTCATATCTCGAGAATGGTAATAGATAGGGATGTCAGATTTGGGCTATAACAAGGTAATTAAAGTGAAGTTCATGAAAAAAAATTTCGTCACGATTGAGTTAATACGGACCCTAAAATTGATGGAAATCAACTTCCATTAAGAGTGATCAGTTTATGACGAGTTATTTAAACTACTTAATCAACTAAAGTGGCCGGGGGCAGCGCGCCGGACGAATTACCGCCATTCGTCCGGCACAATGACCCTGGTGCATCCATCAAACATTCACTTTTTTACTACTCAAATCCTTTCCTTACATTTCCCCTCGCGGGTAGTGAAGCGACCGTCCCTGGATGTAAATTAGTTACCTCCGTTTTGGTACACACTGCTGGAGTGTCCTGTAAAAACTATATTTGCATGGTGTTGATGCAACATGAATGCAAAATATAGTCGGTAGGCTTTATTAGCTTCGTTTTCTGATCGAATTCGATTTCTTCTTGAATATTAAATTCAATTCTCAAACCTAAATACTTTCTTCCTTACAGAATAGACATTCATCTCGTTGAGACTTTGTACAAGAAGACGACCTCTGACCTCACGACAAAATCTCCTTACAGTCGCTTCATTCGAATGCACGAACATACTGCTAAACATCCTGGGATAAGGCAGTTAGTGCATGATTTCATGGTTGAAGTAGCAAAGGTCAAAAGTGATCAGGAACATCCTGAGATAAGGCCACGGGCCAGTTACGAACTAACCGAAGTGTTTCATCCATCCCACTCGGGCCTATATCAATTATGACTATGGTTTTCATGGCTATAAATTTGCGTTGGGGATTTCGATGAAAATAACGAATCATCGCCTAAAATATAGATCACGTATTATTTGGACCTGAATATAATTGTGCCACTTGGTACACTGGCTGTTTGTTGGTTGTACATTAGCTGTTATGCTTGTTATTTGCAAATGAACCGAATTCGTAATAGAACTAAAATAAGGAAAATTGGAATAAAATTATGGCCTAACCCTAACCTGGTACACATACTACGATCCGGTGTCCGCCATCTTGGTTCACATACTTTGGGAGTACCCTATTTTCATGTGAAGTTACAAAGGACAACTACTGTTATTAACGCCCAGCATTATAACCGTTCATGTTCATTCAACTCTTCCCAAACTTCAAGCTGTGTTTTTAGAAATTTTTTAGGCTTTATTTTTCTATAATTGAAAGTATTTCAACATAACTTTATTATTTGATTGTAGTTTATATTCTCATTCTTAACTGTGTATTTATTACTCAAGATGCCAATGATCAGAATTAGCAAGTTACAAATATGCTTGAAAAAGAGTCGAATCACTCAACCAAAGTGGAAAGAGTAGTGATAGCAGAGTTGCAAGTTTGCTCAAATCAAAGTCCCAGACTCTCAACTTTTGATAAAAGAGTCCTTGTCACGAATATGTAGCGGTTCATGTGTAACTTGAAACAAGATATAGCAGTACTGTCAGAAAATAGATATTGCCATATTTCAATTACTGCCTTGTTGCCACATTTTGATATTCTTTTCTTAATATTGGGTCAAATTTTTTGGGCTACGTAAATAATATTCCAACTCTTCACCCCATAACGTCAAAAGTTTTGAGAACCCCTGGTTTAACATATTGCTCTTTGTGCGACAGAGGTCGTTTGTAACTCTTTTATCAGCACCTTGCTTTGAGCACACTTGTATAGAATTAATAAAATCTTCTATTTTCATGGTCAAATATGAAGTATCATTCACAGTTATGCTATACTAAACTTTCCAGAAAAACAATTATTCATGTCTTAGCGAGCATGGTAAACTTCGTTACACGATTCTCTGGCTTTGATCAAGAGAAACCTCGTTGCCCTCGTTGACTTGGATGCTAAGTGTTATTGAATTTTTTTTTACTTTTGAGTGAGTGCCTCACATTTGCTCAGAGATGAGTTTCCTTTACCTCTGAGTGAGTGCTCGTAACTTCGCTCAGAGATGAGTATCTTTTACTAGTGAGTGCCTGTAACTTTGCTCAGAGATAAGTTTCCTTTACTTCTGAATGAGTGCCCGTAACTTTGGTCAGAGATGAGTCTTCATTGTAGTTGACGTGTGTAACCATTTAATAAATGATAGGCTATGCTTTCACGTACTATTGAGCAAATTTATTTTGACTTTTATCGTAAGATTTATAATCCCCTATGCACTGTATATGTTTAAATATGCAATTATTTTATCATAATTGTTGATTTGGTTTCAATTTTTTCATAACAATTCTACCTCAATGCATTTAATCCACTGAGACAAATAAACTTTGCATTACATGGCAGTATTATTTTCCGAGCTACTGATCTTATCCACCAAAAAAAAACTCAAGGGTGTTTTTGATGTTAAAGACTAACTTCGGAGTTAGGTTTCAGGGATGCCCGAAATGAATCGAATACATTCGTGATTCGATTTAATAAATTCATGATTTTAGAAATAATTTGGAATATTTCACTTGTAAATATCTTACTTGTAAATATCTTCTTCAGCATGCATTATTTTATGACGAACATAGCTCACAGAAAAATATAGTGAACTTCTGAAAGAATATAATGAAGAATACTTATTAAATCAATGTTCATCTCAGTTACTCTGCATAACCGAATTCGAATTATATGAATTAACAATTGCCTTGAAGAATTTCTTCTGTGAAACAGACCCATTAAATTATAACTACAAAAACCAAGGATGGATGAACATAAAACTATGCAAAGAAGTTGTTGGCTCAGAAAACTAAAGATGAAATTGAAGCAGGGTTTCTATGCTTATGTGGGGCATGTAGATGTAACACTGTAGAAATATTGAAGATAAGTATTCTAGGCAAGTGGTCGGCAACCTTTTTCAAGTGACGAACCGGTAAAGCCTGGCGGACCCTCTTTATACAGACGAACTAAGCTTATGTAATAAATTACAGAAGAGGAGAAGAGAGAAATTACAGAAGAGTCTGGAATTGAATCTCGTCTGCCTCCGAGAGATTTCCACTAGCTGTCGTGAGACCCCAGAATGTCGCTTCTTGCTTGAAAACCAAGCAAGCGGCGAGAGATGTTCACGGCTATAAATCCATATTTAAAATACAAGTTACTGTACTTGTGCTTGAAAGTCATTTTTTCCTCGCGGTAGATGACCCGCTATATCTACACTCCCAGCTCGTTAGATATTGGCACGCAATCATTCAAGAATCGCATTATTGATGCCATAACTGATTTTTATTATGAGATGTGCTAATTTATGATTATCATAAAGTATAGATTTAGCTCATTCTAAATCGCTGACTAGGTACGACCGATTAGCTGCGAGTTGGGTGCTGTTTTGCCTATAACACAAATGAGGATGGCTGTACTAAATTATTCATATATGTCATTGGTTCCTAACCTGGGGGTCGCGACCCCCAAAACAGTAGAAAATAATACAAAGCTTTAGGTCAACTGGAACTTTATTGTCAACTGGAATTGACTCTCGTCTGCCTCCGAGAGATTTCCACTAGCTGTCGTGAGACCCCAGAATGTCGCTTCTTGCATGAAAACCAAGCATGCGGCGCGAGATGTTTATGGCATGGTCAACCATTGTGTGATCACACGATCGTTACTGCAGGGTCGGCTTGTATAGTCAATGTTATTTCATCGCTACATCCTGCAGCAACGTTATAATTACGTTATTTTATTTACCATGGCGAAGAAGCGACAATATGAAAGCGGCTTTCAGCTCTTCATCTTATAAACACAAAAGCACGAAATCGAATGAAAGTCGAGGATGATATGAGATTAGCTTTGTCAAAAACTCAATACCTCGAACCTGCGAACCCACGAAGGGTATTCAGAGATGCGGTGGCGAGCGTATTCCCAACGCTTAGCACGATGCGCCACACCGCCGAGTATCTTCACCGGAATATGTGCTCGCCACTAATAATTAGTTCATAAGATCCCGAGTGGTGCAAAGCCACACAAATAGATTAGAAGTTCACGGTGCAAACTAAGATTATTTAAGTAAACCATACAATTAAAGGGGGTAAAATATCACATCAACAAAATACTGTGCTTACTCTAGTGAACAAAATGAATGTATGCAGTAGTGGCTGGAGTCGAGCAACAGGATCTGAATATGGGACGAATTAGGGCTCTGACTCCACACACCAATGCATATGTGATAACTAGATAAGAAATATAAATAAAATATAAAACAATAAAATAAAGACGACTACAGTCCCGCCACAAGCTCTTTAATATTATTTAATATCAATCGCGAATTTTATCGTTATCCCGAGGTCGTTTTTAACGGTTTTAATCTATAATCAAAAACAATAATAACAGCCGTCATGAAATATCGAACAGTCTCTATTCTGCATTATTGGAAGATTTGAATCGAGTTCACTCATTTGATTATAACGATGATCGCGTGATAACATTTGCGTTTTTCTGATTCAACAAATTGTTTCGTGAGCACAACAAAAATTTAAAGCCCGCGGTAGCTGCCCTGAAGGCCGCCCAGCAGCTAGTTGCCATCGAAATTCATTGGCGATTATACACATAACAGTTAAAACAAAAAAAAATTAAACTAGAAAAGCAAACAAAAAAAAATAAAAAAACGGATGATCAAAACGAAAAAAATAAAAAAACAAAGGCAAAATAAATAGGAATAAATTCGCTTCTTCAAATTATTTCAAGATCATAGTAATTCGCCATAATATGTCTTTATATGTTCATTCATACGCGCACAACTCTACAAAAGATTTCCCCCCATCTAGCAAGTATATCGCTTATTCCCGGTGTGAAATCTCATATGAATTTTTATAGTACCTGAAGTATCTTTCTATTAAATATGTGAAAAATGCTACATCAAAAACTTTTTCCACATATTTCACAAAAGTATGGTTTACTGCCTAATTAAAAAAAAACATTTTCATATATGTCAAGATTATAGTGTTTTGCCAGGGCTCTCATGTGTTCCCATAGCAAGTACCCTATGATTTTTTCCCACATTTCTTGCGATAGTTGTTTATTCCCAATGTTTATTCCTATATGTTTTAACAAAGTATCTGGTACTGCCAAACTATTTCCACATATACGATGAGTATATGCACGGGATTGTTTTTTCATAGCACACGACTCTACAATATTTTTTTCACATCTATCACGAGAGTTTCTCCATCAGCAGTGTGAATTGCAATATGTAAGAAAATGAATTTAACTAAGGAAACTAGGAAAAAACTGAAAGGAATTGAGATGCGTTGTTGCACATACCCGTTTACATACAAAACAGCATTGGAGCAAATAAAAAAAATACACGAAAGATAAGTCGGGCATCAATACCTGGGTGTGGAGTTTGACATACATACGATATCGAGTAGAGTACAACAAACAAACAAGCGGTGCAAAACATGTGACAATTAATGTGACTCTGAATGCCAATAGTCTACTGTACAATAAATAACTAAAATAAAAGCAGTGTAAAAGTAAACATTAACAAAGTAAAATATGACAAAAGCATTCAATGCCCTGGCGTTTCAACTTCAGTATTAATCAAATCCATCTGCAAAATCCAAGATGCTGCAAAACAATTTTCAGTTATTGCCACTCCTAATTACTGGGTGTTTCAAAACTATTGCTACATATTTCACATGAATTTGGTCTTTTGATGCTAAAAGTACGTTACCTTGCGCTGGGACACCACGCAAACTCGCAATGGAGAAAGCCGTAGTCTTGTAAATTTTGTGGCAAACTTATGCAATTCAATAAATATAAAATTCATACGGCAGGCTATATATTTGTGAAACATGTGGGAAGTGTTTTGTATCTATTTGGAAGTTGAATAGACATATGGGTATCAGGTGGAGGCTGCAAAACTCTTCCCACATATTTCACAAGAGTCTGTTTTTTTTGCCAGTGTAGACTCTTGGTCGTCATTTCTAATTATAGGTAGTTATATATTTGTGACCTAACTTGGGTATTAGGAAGACTCTTGCACAAACACGCACTCATAATCATACTCGAGTTTATTTTTTCCATCCAGTAAAAAAAAAAATTAACATACAATGTTCAGACGAATAATATTGAATACACATTTCACTGGGACACTCTGGAAAAAGTCATACGCTTGTATAGCATGTGGAAAACATTCTTGTATTATAATATTCATACAGAAGAAAAGCCATATTATCATAACGTTAGTGGAAATTGATTTGTAGTATCATGTAATTTTGAATACACACGCATAGGTTGGGTTTTCCCAGCAGCAAGAAGTATGAAATGGCACACACAAACTCACAATGAAGAAAGCCGTTTATTTATATAAATCTTGTGACAAACGTATCATGCTATACAATAATTATTAAAATCCATACCGAAGAAAATGTATATGTAAGAAGCCACGTTTGTGTAATTAGCATATTGAGTATACATGCTGGAGTAAATTCTTCTTGTTAATCACATAGGAAGTATTTTGCGCAATTCAGTCAATGAAATAGCAATATGTATATGTAATACATATGCAATAAGCATATGTAAAAAAATATATATTCTCGTAAAATGCTCAAATGCAAGTCGCAAGTAATTTGAAAAGACTTTGTGAAAATAAATTAAAATCTGTTTTCAAATAGTTCACAATAGTATGGTTTTTCGCCAATTTAATCTTCTGAAATATTCCGACATATATGGAAAGAGTGTGGTATTTCGCCATGATTGGTCTTTCATATGTTTGTTAATAGAATGTGTTTTTAAGAAACTTTTTCCAAGAGACTTTAACAAAAATGCACTAAAAATGATTTCTACATATTTCATAAAAGTATGTTTTTTTGATAGTATCAATCCCCAAGGTTCCCCATTAAAGTGCTTGATGCTTCAAAACTCTTTCCACATATTTCACAACAGTGTTTGCCCGTAAATTGCCAATAGGGTATCATTAATGCTGCTTTAGAATACAAGCATGAGTAGTGTTTTGCCAGAACATGCTCTTATATGTTTTTTTTTTTTGCAAGTGGTGTTCTTGTTTGATTCTGCAAAACTCTTTTCACATATTTCACAAGAGCGTTGTTTTCGCAAGCGTGGACTCTCCTAAGCTACTTTAAGTAACAAAATAAAAACATCATCACGTTTTTTATTGCGCAACTTCGACCTTTCCATGTTAAATTTGCTTTGCGAGCAGTACCTACAAATGACCTATTATTTAGAATAAAAAAGACATTGTACTGATACTCAAGAATGCAGATAAACACTAACTTAACACAGAGTTTATTAGCTCCCTACTCTAACACAGACAAAACATAAGTGACCAGTAAACAGTACCAGACTAAATAGGTGCAGTAATTATAGGTGTAGACAAAGTAATCATTGATGTGAACAAACAAAGTAATTAACACAATATTACGACAATCCCCCTTCTACAAAATGTCTTTTACTACTTCCCTACCCCGTTCACAAAATGAACATTTTGAAAAACGATCGGCAAAAGATGACGATGCTGAGCATTATAAAGTGAGAAATCTAAAACATTTTTAGATTTTCGAATTCACGTAAATAGTTTCAAAATTTCCCTTTGTCTAGTATTTTGGATTGATTTTGCCATCTACCAGATTTAGGATCTTGGATCCGTACAGTATTTCCAATGTTCAAAGTTGGCAAACGTTTTCTTTTTGTTTTCCATTCAGCTTCGACATTCAGGTTGGCTTTTCCCCTCTTTCTCTAGTAGATTTTCAACTCTTTTTCCACTGTCAAATATATCAGCGTCGAAATATTCGTTTTGCCTCCTATAATCTGTGTATTTACACCTGCCATTGAGTCATATTTTTGAGTATTGAATGGAAATTTTCGATCCACCAAAGGCAAATCTCGTCACGCATCCTGACTGTCCAAGCTGTCGGCAGAAGTAGACCAGTTGTTTGATTATTCTGCCGTTCCATGACAACTCCAATTCTTTACAACCTTCACACTGGAGCGCCACACCAGTGACACCTTTTAGAATTGTTGGTGGCTGCAACAGATTATTCGGAGAAATTGCTTTCCACCAGGCTTCTCCTACTACTGTAGCTGCGGCTCCGGTATCGGGAACAATTTGCAGCTCAAATTCAAGACCTTTCACGCCCACGGGTATGGACTGCACCGCACTGATAACTTCTTTATTTTTGCCAATAAATTCAGTATTCATTGAATCGATCTTTTTATCCACCGGTACAGAAACTCTGCTATTATTTTGCCTTCTGTTTAGACACATTATCGCGAAATGGCCCAACGTACCACACTTAAAGCATCTTTTATTCTTTTTATTCTTGGGACAAGCAATATAATAACCTGATGTTTATAACTGAAAGAATCATTGCAACCCGAAAATGTTAACTGTCGAACCACATAAGAAAGTGGAAAGTTATCATAAACTCATTTTTTAAGTGCAATTGTGTTCATGTGTTATCGTGTGTATAAAAAGTGATGTTTTTATTGATAAATAAATAAAAATAATGACAAGATGCTATTTCGTCAGAATGGGCTGTCATGTGTTTATGTGTGGATCTGAAAATATACTAAGAGTCATATTCTTGAATGATGCTACAACACTGGGTTAAAAACGCAGATGTGTGTCAGAAATTTTTGTCATAAATAAATAAACATGCCAATAAAGACAATTTGACAAAAGTATAGCTTTGAATTTTACACTATATGGGAATCGGGTGTCATTTACTGGTCGTACGTCATGAGCGATACCACTCTCATGAGGATGTTTGTCTTTTTTCTGACGCTGTGTAATGCAAATATAAGCCCTGTTTAAAATAAGGCTTGATGTTTGGCGCACTTAGCTACTAAGGATTAGAATCCAGTGGCAAAGGAAAGAGATAAGCCGGCCCAATCATATGGCGAACCGCGGCATATAAATACTATTTACTTCGGTAGACGACGCCAGGGAACGAAAAAAAAGTGGAATATATCTGAGCGTCTACCTTGCTATTGCTGCATGAATTTAAAAAAAATATGACGATCCTTGTTGCTGAGCTGCAGCGTCACTTCTATATTGTGGATAGTCATATTAGTCGTCAGTTTTGCTGTGTTGCACTCATCGAGGCATCATATCATTATCACTAGATGTCGCTAATTTGCCATATCCGAAATAAATCACGATAGTTCTCCCCATTTCTCTAGCTGTAATAATCTGTTGTTCTCATCATGAATTTGTATTTTAAGTTAATTATTAAAATATCTGATTCTGAATCTTAAGAATACAAAGCTATCTTAATACAAGCGTTTTTATGCTAAAACAGCTCAACCTCAAGATGGCAATGCAGAGCAATAATTCACCTTGTTATTTTCTAAGTCAGGGAATTCCCCTGTATAATAATTCAATGCTATGCTGTTCTGGTACCGGGGCTGTAGCTTGCTTTTTAATAGAGAATTCAGAGAGAGAATTGAACAATGGATATTGAGTTGGAATTTATAGTATGTATGTATGTATAGTAGATGGATTAGTAGGATTTCATACTCATGCTGCTAGCTTAAAAGGAAAGACTTCATGAATGTAAAAATATCAATAAACAAAACAAAAAAGGCGTAAAAATTCAGAATCATTCCGTTGATACACTGGAATAGTGAAACTATGATATGGGGGAAAGGCCATACACATTCATGACAAATATATCGACAGAAAGTGATTGCGTAACTTTGTTTCAAATTTGGAAAAATCAATTCTCCAATGCTAGGACTGTAGGAGGTAAAATATTCCAAATTTTATCTTCAATGCCAGTCTGGATTTCATGGCTATTTTGAACGAGAAATCGGGCGGGCAATCAGAAATTCCCGCGTGCAAATAAGAATTCCTGGCGTGCAATTATAGCTTACGGCGTGCAAAACAACTGCGCCTGCGTGCAACTGACTTCAACAATAGATACCTCTCAATACATCCACGTAAAATAACCGGGATTGGATGAAAATACGTTGATCACAGCAAAAATGGACGTTTGACCTTTGACCCCCAAATATTATTTCTACAGTTTGTCGCTAATTTTGAGAGTGTTTGTGCAACTTTAAATACCGGTACTGTTTAGTAAATCTGCGTAAAATTATTGGATAAAAAATACGTTGAATCAGAGCAAAATGAACATACTTTGTCAATAAGTTTGGGAGTGTTTTTACGTAGAATTAATGGATGAAAAATACGCCAAATCAGAGCAAAAATGAACGTTTGACCTTTGACCCAAAACATTATTTCTAGCCGATATACCACTTGGTCAATATATTGGTTGAGATTGTGTTTTGTACTTTTGCTGCTAAAACTTCGACCTAACAAAGCAATCAATAACAATGAAGTTGAATAAAAAGTTATCATATTGAATCTACAGTGATTTGAGCGGTTGATACAGTTATTGTGATCTGTGGCATTTGCTAGTGGTTACATGATTTATGATGCATGTAATATTTATAGCTATAGTTCATAATAGTTGGTCATTCCAAGTATATGTGCCTGAAATGGAGGACCAACTAAAAGTAGGCAATTGAAAATTAGGCACTTTGAAAATTGAGCGTAATAAATTTTAAAAAAAATAATGAATTGTTAAATATAGTCAAATTAAATGTTGAACATGCAAGGTGCAACAAGTAAATCCTACAAGGTGGTTTACAATGAGGAGGCGTTATTAGAAGTAGATGCACGCACTTGATCAAAAGATACGCTAGGCCTTTTGTAAAGATGGAAATGGAAATTCAGTTTTCATTATAATTATTTCATTATCTTTTTAAAAGTTATTACACCCATTTTCTGTTTTGTTCAAAGTGTCTCAAGAGTGCCTAATTTTCAAGTGTCTACTTTTTTCTCAAGTGCGTTTCCAAATATGGATGTTGTAGTATCTATTTCAGTATTCTTAACTGTTCATAACTCTTGATCCATCATGACTAACCACAATTATTATTTGATAAAATATATTTTATCTATACTAGAAGATGTGAAATATTTTATTTACTGTTTTTGTACTTACCTATCAGCATTAACCATCGGCCTTCTGAAGATAATATTCAGTTGTAGATGAGCATAAATTTAGTTTAACCCTGAATTTGAAAGCATGACTTCATGAGAAGGGCACATTCCTACTCCTAATTAGCTGAGTCAGTTAAATCAGTTCCAAAGTTGAGCAATGACACTTTCTGCTAGGACAGATTTGTAATGAATTTTTTCATTTATTGCAGTTTGATGATCTTTTTGTAAAGTTATCTAACTTTACAATATTTATGCACTGAACTGCTGAAACCCAAAAATCTACCCTAAAATACTTACCATTGCATCGCCTGCTCAACCAACAACATGGATAGAAAAGAAGACACTGGAGCATCAGGTGGGTTCATATAATAATATTTTTGAAGTTTTTACTCAGTATAAGAATCCACTGATTTCTATAAATCGTGAAATTACAGCAGGGAATTTATCGATACCATATATTGTTTGACCCACATAGATTAAATGAAGTGAAAATACTTGAACGATTACTGATATAAAAACTACAAACCTGATTAAGATAAAATGAGTGACTTCATAACAAAATTGATATCGTAAAGGGACTTTATGGACACTCCGGTCTGTGTATAACAATATGTCAGAAGGACTTTATGGACATTCTGTATAAAGATATGTCAGAAGCTACAATTTTTGAGGAAATTAATATCTGTCTGACATTGTCTACCTATTTTATTACACTCTGGGCATGGGATTTGAATATGAGATGGCAAGTGATTTAAATATCAAGCCCAAATCGCTAGGATTGCATTGTTTTAGTTCATTTGTTGTATTATTTAAAAAAGTGTAATAGACTACAATTAGCTATCAGTACTTTTATAGAATGACAGGATGTTTAACATTTTGAATCAAATGATGATTAAGAAACATCTAGCGCCAACGTTAACTCGTGAAAACTATCTCAAAATGTACAGTAAAAATAGAATTTCAAGCACGGTTGCTTGTTTTTGTGGCTTTGCTAGTTGTTTTTCAGTTTATAGTTGTGTTTTTGAAATTTAGTTATGTAGCAAAGAACTCAATGGACATCTAGAATTCCAAAAGTTTTATTTTAGTTGCAGTAATCGCATAGATGCAACAAGACTATGCCGTCAGTACTTTTCAATGGCAGCTAGTTAAATGTTTTGAATCAGAGTGAAGGTTGTGAACATATAAACTAGCTTGAAAGTGCATTCTCGTGAAATCACTCTCAAAATTTTCTAGTGGTAAATTATAAATAAAATTGTTCTGGGATATAGGGCTGTGAAAACGTTCAAAATTCAATTTGTCAATACTTGGGAAAGATTTTTCCAAGAATTTTATATATTAGCGGTCAACTTTTTCACAAATTTTGTCATAAATTCAAAATTCAGGTAAAATTTCAGTTTTGCTTGCCCTAATTGGTAGATTCAGAACAGTGGTTTTCAAACAGTGTTGCGTAGACAATTTTTTGAGGAAGCTTGAAGCTGATTTAATAAAAAAATATTTGTTAGATTCGATCTTCCCCGCCTCATTTTGGTAATTTACATTTCTTTATTTTGTATATTTACATTCCATCCATGTATTTTCAACATGATTTTTAATTAAAACATACTCTCGTCTTGCTATCTGTTATTTGTAGCTTATTGCTAGCTAGGTATTTTTGAGGTGGGTCGCGAGACTTGACAAATTCTAAAAAAGGGGCGACTTAAAAAGTATGAGAACCACTGATTTAGAATATTGTTGAATTAATTTTTTGTCATTTATGTTTTCGTTGGCCTATTTTTCAAGTAATATCAAACGGTGGGGCGCGACTCACACATTGGGTGGAACGTAGACAATTTTTGAAGAGATGTGGAGTTAAATAAAAATATAAATATTTGTGGATTTGATCTTGACGCCTTATTTTGGATATTTCCATTTTTTTATTGTTTAGAGATTGCGATTCCATCAACTTATTTTCACCATGTTTTTTGATTAAAACATACTTTCGACCTTACTATCTTGTTAGCTGGTTATCTACATTAATTTCAGTGCCTCTTGTGTACCTACAGTAATAACTTATCTATCTAAAGTTCTTTTTCATTTCCTCATTATTTTCAAGGCTTTAGTTATAATTTTTAGTAATCCATTTGTTAAAGCTTAAGAGAGATATGAAATAATTTGAGCAGAGCTCGAAATGAAAGTATGGTTGTCAATTTTTCATCGTTGTTATCTGGTGCGCTTGACCTGATGTACAATGCAAAACTATAGGAGTTTATTTAGATATATGCTTGCATTTCTCAGGCATAGTCGAATTTGCCTTCAAACAGCTTACGATTTGGAAGTATAGTCAGATTTACCAGGGTGTTTAGTTACAGTTTCATCTTGTATTTTAGAATTGAGAATACACAAAGTAAATGTCAAAGTTATACAGCCTCTGCTCTACCCCTTGTCAATTCAAGTATTGCCAGGTGAAAAGTTTGAGTGTTAATTTCCTGGAGATGAAGACAATTTTACTTCTAGTATTCATTAGTTGAAGCTTGAGTGGCAGGAATGATTTAAGCAGAGCTTGAAATGAATCTATGATTGCAGACCTTTAATTAACAGCTTACTTTGATGATAGCTAAAACTAAATAACTGCTAGAACCTAAAACTATATTAGACATAACCTCGATGGTTTCTCACTAGTTTTGCATACAGGAGCAACTTGCTATAGTTTGAATATATTTATCAAATTTTGTAAATCTGACTAAACTTTTGAAATTTATGTTGTTCAAATGTTAATTCATTCATGAAAAAATCATGAATATGTTTTCAAGATTTATTCTCAAGCATGTTCAATATTTATGCTAAATGTGATAAATCTGTCTTTTAAAATTTGTTTGTTTGTTTAATAATATTACGAATAAAGTATAATGAATTGATTGAATTTTGAAACATTTAGATTAAATTATATTCATTCTCTGTGATAATTAGGGGCTAGGTGATTTAGATTGAGCTCCTGATTAATTAAATTGACTCTGAGACCAATTTTTATCTGTTAATGGCGCCTATTTTCAATGTTACTGTCTATGTATCACTTATGTTTTGGAATAAATATATTTTGTCCAACTACACCAGTAATACTCAGTAATGCTTTAACACTATTCACACACACTAGATTCAAATTTTCTGAAGATAATTGAATTATCAGAAATATTTAAATCTAATAGTGCCTTCTAACAGGATTGAATCATAGATGGGCCAAACTTGATAATTAACGATGTTATTTATGCATTAGTTTCAAACTCTATTTCAGTAAATTCAAAAGTGAGGGTGTTGTCTACATACCGACTGTGAGCGAATCTGTTTGCAAGCAAGTACACGGCATGTGGTTGAACATCTGTTACAGGAAAATCAAACCTCAATAATTCAGAATCTTGAAAAGTTCGGTATCTTGATTAGTTGATTAATAAGCAAAGCCTAGTTTAGTGTGTGTGTGTGTTGAACACTTCATAATTTTCGATAAATGCTTGTATTAGTATAGTGACTTTTTCAAAGTAAATGTCTGAATAAACACTTCCATATTAGTTGCTTGTGCGTATACTGTAGCTGCGAGTCTTGTTCAAAGCATATATAATGCAGTTTTTGGTACAACCTTTGTTCATAAATGTCTCAGGAACGTCAAAACTGATTGACTCGCCCAAACTTGATAGACCCAAGGATTTACCTCATATATACTCATTCATTCGAATATGGTTTTTGAACTTGGAAGTGCAAATTTGAAATTACCCATATTAAAAATTCTGCTAGCTTGTTGTAAAAATGACTTTACATTTGCTTTGGGGGTCAATGTAGATTTTAAAAACCTTGTTAAATGGGTTATGTTGGTTCATCCTAAGAACATAATGTTTCAAGGTCGTTAATTTGGCCTTCATCTGTGAGTTTTGCTGTTGCTTCCAATATCAATAATACTTATGACTAGTTGCTTGCATAGAGCCTAGTTAAGAGAGAAGGCATTAAAAGCAACAATTCAATAATACAGATTAGTTCCTTGTGCAAAACTTAGTTCAACGTGAATAACAAAGGATTTGAAAGATCTGAAATGTTGCGATATCTTGGGTATTTCTTCAGTTGTTGAGGGACAGATATACATGTAGAACTCTTATTATCATTATTTTACATTTAATACTGTTTTATAGAAATGCCTTGAAATATACAGACTGTTAATATTTTTATTGATTGCAAGCAAACTCAACTGTGATCTATTTTAAGTGATGACCTCAATACTAGATTGTTTTGGGTCAGTGGAACAGATTTGTGTTTACTTTGTCACTTCATTCCTTGATATTGTAATTAGGAAACAATATCAAATAATGTTGCAGGGCGAGACAAAAAATTAAACTTAAATAAAATACTAGTTTGTAAGACCCTCGTAATTGCAAAAAAGCTCAATTAATTAATTGCATATTAATAAAATTATTATTCACACTAGTCCTACAAAAGCATAGATGCAGTATCACGTGGAATAACACTCAAATATGGTTCAGTATCAACAGACTTTGCTTTGCATATGCTTGCAAGGGGTCATTGCATAATACATATGTTTAGAATGTTACTTCTGAATGACACCCACCCAAATGCTCCATATTCATCAACTAAAAAGCTGCCAGAGTCTCAATTTTGACAAAATATGGTTTTTGTTTTCAAGATGTTTCACAAGAACCACATCATTAAATACATTCATAAATTTTAGAGCTGTCAAAGCTACATCAATTTCGCTTCGACTGTCAAGTTTCTTATAAAATATAAATCCAACACAACATATAGTGAAACATTCAACACTTGTGGTTAACTTGAAATGCAAGTGCCAACAGATAAGATGTCATGATGGTTTGAGTTTTCGGTCAAAGTTTCTAAATATTGATGGGTGCTTGTAAACTGCCTTAGAGTCAAAGTGTGGAACGGTTGATAAAAAATATGAAAGTATGCTCAGTATGGAATCAGCAAGAGTAATATTGAATGGTATTTTTTACACATTATTTAACATGAGGATTTCAAACTCATTTTAAATTTATATTTGTGCTAGTGTGTGTAGTAATTATCTTAAATCATATAAAAATAATCATCAATGTTTTTTCCAGAGCATCCTTGAATTTTATATTTGTCTAGGTGGATCTGACGTTGGTTAGACAACGCATTGAAGAAATATTTTTGTGTTTGCATATAGTGATACTCCTGAATTATTGTGTTCGGAAAGAACTATCAAGGAATAATTACTTACCGGTAATAGAATATATGTTTATTGGACACGTAGAGGACCTATGGATCGTTTTGTTATTATGTGGTTGTTGTTCTAATTGTTGTTCTTTGACGCAGAATTTCATCGTTATTATAAAGTCACTTTTCTCTTTGATTACTGGACTAGCTTTGAATTTTTTAAGTGATTGAAGATGGAATTTTTTTCCAAAATGCTATTACTTTTATTTCTTTAATATGAATTCTATGAAATCTGGTATTTCATCCAAAATTTCAAATTTCAAAATTTTTAAACCAAAGCTTTAAAAATTAGTATCCAAAGTTTCTTGTTTTCAATTTTTCCACTTATATACATTGATTTTTCATTAAGAGAGTATTTACAATGAAAATTCATTCATGGAATTATTTTGTGTGGTCACCCCCCGGCTTTAGACTACTGAACAATGCCTTCAGCCAATCATGGCTATACATTGCTATCAACTAGAATTGTATTGCATAGAAATACTTGGAATGTGTTAGCTCTTGATAGGTAATTGTAACTTTAATACTCTGCTTCTTTTTAATATCTCAACTAATGACCTCAGTAATAAATTCTTTTTGTCAGTGAGATAAGGGTTTATGTGTTTACTTACCCTCCATTTTATATCTATATAACGTAATTAGGTAAACAACATATAAGATAGTATCCTATAAAACATTTGTTTTGTGGGGCTTGTTATAGCTTGGCGTACCAGTCTGTATGAGCACTTTAATTGCATGGTAAACAGACCTTTATGTTTTATAGTAAATTGGTAATCATTAGAGTTTGCCTCTCCTAATTCTATACTATATTTCGGCCAAACATTATCCACACATCAACATAGATTGATATCAATGTCCCATACTTGGTATATGCCAACTAATGTATTCATCATGGCTTCATGCTTCAAGGGTTCAAAGGTTTATTCTCTTTGTGCTTATTCAGCAGAACAACAACCTATACATAGAGACCTACTGCCGTTTGTCAATTTAAGTTATGCATATTGTTGGATAATAACATCTTATATAATAAGAATAACTACTAGTTTAAATCTTTTAACTTCTAATTCCCAATGTAGTTTTGGTTCAGCAATTATTTAGTTGGCGATAATATCCAATCATTTTGACACACACATTCCTTCCTTAGCCTACTTTTGAGCTCTTGATTCTTCCGCCACAGAGCATTTGTTATTGAATCTTAATTAAATGGAAAATTTGCTCACTCTATGTGCAACTTGCACTTTAGCTGTTGTGTATATTCATTGGTTTATAATGTGTGCATATAGCATATATATGCATTACAATGATACCTCCCATACAATAATACTCTTAATGAATAAGTGAAAAATATTATTAATACTACATATAAATGAAAAGAAATATTTTCTCGAAAACATTCAAATTTTAGTCTGGCTGGGAAACATTGCAGTGATGGATAGATTGAGGGACCAGTTAGTAAAATCCTAAACTGAAGCCTTCTAATAATCCGGGTTTGTGTCTACATATTCTCTCTGCACTCTTTGTGAACTACTACTGGAAAATATATGGGTGAATAATTTACGTGTTCACTCTGAATTACGCTCTGTACAAGATGCTGCTCAAAAGTATGAAAATGTTTCTTTTCTCAGTCATTTTAAACGTGGCTCTAGACTAATAGCTGTTCGAAAGCATTTCAGATTTGATTCCCACACTCAGTAAGAACTAGCGTATGTTCTAAACCAGGTTCTGTATAAGCCAATATTGAAAATAATCGGGATTTTCACAGACATGATGATTATTTCCAACTAGGCTTGGCCCAGGTGGCCTCTCAAAGGTAATAAGAAGTCATTTATACATTCGCTTCAAACTATGATCTATTCATGCAAATACTCAAAATAGTCTTCACCCACTTCAAACAAACTTTGTAAAAGTAGCTGCTGATGATGTTTGAGTTTCCATTCACACATTTACAAAAGAAAATCTAGATACTTTTGTGAATTTATTTGTATGGATGAACACTGGCGAATTGTTATATACACCTTCCTACCCGAAGCCTTTCTCAAGGAGAATGTAGAGAGAGTGAGAGAAAACCTCGCATTCTTGAGTAGTTGCCAGTATAGAGCCTAGTTTAAAGAGAATATGCGAATGTTCACTCTCATGCGAGACATCAATATTTCTAGCTGGTCATGGAACAACCCTAAATGTTTAATATTCATCAACTAGCTGCCAGGGTCTCCATTTGACAAGATATGTTTTTTTTTAATTTTTGAAGCTGTCGCAGCTGCAAAAATTTCCGCCTCCTAGGTCAAGCTTCTTACCAATAAAAAATGCAACGCATAAATAGAAACATTCAACACTTATGGTTGAAAAAGAAAATGCGAGCGCCAACAGATAAGATGTCATGATGGTTTGAGTTCCTGGTCAAAGTTCCTAAATATTGTTGGGTGCGTGTACACTGCCTTAGAATGAAAGTGTGGAGCAGTTGATAAAAAAATATCAAAGTATACTTAACATGTATTTTTACACATTACCGTAATTAACATGACGAAGTCAAATCTTGGTTAGAAAACTCATTTTAAAACTATATTCGTGCTAGTGTGTGTGTTATTTATTTTAAAATCATTTAAAGAATAGTCATCTATATTCTTTCTTCAGCATCCTTGAATTCTATGTTTGACAATACAATATTTTTGTGTTAACGTACAGTGAGACTCATAAATTATTGCGTACAGGAAGGAAATAAGTAATATAATATGTTTCAATTTTATAATTCAGTTTGATTCTAGGAATGGTTAAACCAAAGCCCCGAAAATTAGTATCCAATGTTTTTTGTTTTTAATTTTTTTGCTTATATACATTAATTTTTTTTTCATTGGCAGAGTATTCATGGTAAAAAGTCATACATTTGTTTGGCCACCCCCAAGGCTGGGAACCACTGGACAATGCTATCAGCCATTCATTGCTATACAAATAGTTTTTAGGTTCTTGGTGTTGATTGGTCATTTTGAATTACGTTGTATGTCCCTAAAAATCAACCAATGCAGATAGGTGGACTGTGGTTAAGGAGAATAGATATACTAACCCTGTTGTCATGACAACTTTGAAATATTTTGATTTTTGATGGGTGATTTCGAATTATGCATTCTATTTCATAGTAACCTCCTGAATAAGAGAGAAATTTTATTTTAAGGTAGTAGAAACCACTAGAGGGTGCTTGTGAGCAAGTAAAGTACAGAATATTGAGCAATATTGATATTATTGCAATGACTAGGGCTGTCCAAAATTGAATAATTTTTTGATTCGAATCGAATCGAATATTTTCGCCGAATCGAACCGAATAATCGAATATTATTGCGCAATATTAAATCTGTCTCTATTATACAATAAACGTCTGCCCTTCGATGTTGTGGTAACTTATGTGCAGTTACATCTTACTTACTGCTGGTATTTTGCAATACAATGTTTTCAGATTTATGAAAGGAGATCACACGCTTGTATGAACTGGTCAAAAAAATTGGAGGACTCCAAAATTTGGGTCTCGGAAACTGTTGAGTGTTAAGAGCAGTGTTCACTATTAGCGCACTTTTTTGCGAAAAGTGCGAAGCACTTTCGCAACTTTTTTTAGGGACTGCGAAATAGCACTTTTTTCCGATTTTGAAGAGAAATAGCACTTTTTTCTGATTTTGAAAGGAAAAAAATTCAAAATTGAAAAATTTGTTCATGTGAGTCTTATTAAGTTGTCAAATAAGTAACATACCAGTACTTTTGTAACTCAATTCTGCATATCATAACGATATTTACCGGAATTCTAACCTATGAGATGCAGACATAGAAGATAAAGCTTTTGCATTAACCGCAAAATTCTTGTTAATAATATGATTATTATACAAGCACGCGTATTCCGCTTCTCCCGCAAAACGCTCCAACGGCGTAATCGCGGTGAGTTTCTTTGAACAGAGTGTGGTCATGTGACATCCACGAATTGCCACAAAATGAAACGATTTTCTGGTGCAAGTTTGACGGGCCTTAGTTCCCCTCTGGATTTAGAAAGTTCTGACACGACATTATTTAGTAATATAATGTACGCTTATGCAATTATTTTCTGAATTAGAAGAAACTTTGCAAAATCATCAAATTCACAAAACACATATCATATGCCTTATTAACAGCCGTTGCATTGTAACCAGGAATGTTAAAAGCACGTGGCATTTTTCGGAATTTTGCGACATTGAATCCATTTCTCATTGATATGCGAGGTTATGATATTAATGTCCAGAATATTTGTGACCATAACACAATTAAAACCGACAGACTTTTGTCATTACGATATCTTATCTTTATTATTTAGCGCTGATAATGATAAATAAGAATGTGTAATTGTAATTCCGGAGGCGTATTTTCCTTTCTCTCCATGAAACAGACATGAAACGAATTTTACCGCCGTCGTGGGTGCATAAAAGGAGAGAAGGGTTATAAGTTAATTTAAGGACGTACTTTTCCCGACTCAATCACTTTTATGAATACGAATCACAGCGCATTGAAAAGACAAATAGAATTTAATAACATTAATTTACAACGATTTACGGGTAAGAACTAACCTAGGGCTATCGCTAACAGGTAGAAACGATAAATGTAAAAAAAGAAATTCCCTTGCCTTTTTGTGTCATATTTTTCAATTCCTAATTTTGCACAGAGCGTGTCAGCACCGTTTTTGTAAATTTAGAAACGTCGAACCATGCAAATAATGTATTTATGGAAATTTCTCGAGATATCGGGAAAACATAGTTTTATTTTAACCACCTAGAAATGCCATTATTGCCGATTCATTCACGAGTTTAGTATCAGAGTTTTAACTCAAATCTGAGTTACGTGAATACTCGACACTGAGTATTCAAGAGATTACCAATTTGCGGAGTTTTAAAATATTATTTTTTACGAAAGTTACACGGACACGATCTGAAATTAAAAGCATAGAAATACCAACTATCCGCCTCACAAATATCGCATCCCGGGGTCAGTAATGGTAATATTGTTCGCCTAAAAAATTGCGACCGTAATTTATAAACTGTGATACAAATCCTACACAGAAGATAAAAATCAGAATTAAATTGTGTTGTGAATGCACTCCGTAATAGTGGTCTTTAACATCTTCGCCGATGTGAACTCGCAATTCTGTCCGAAATATAATATATTTTTCTCGCAACTAATCACACCGCGCATGTAAATAATCATTAAATGGCAATAAAAAATCAACTTCATTAACAATAAATTCCAAGTAATAGTTCCACATTTCATGCATTTCATCGGCGCTACATGCGAGCGCGTTTTTGTACATACAAACCATTATGAGGCTACTGATATCTGCATGTTATAGTTCTCACTAAAATTAATTTTCGCGATTTTTAGTGTTTTGTTTCTGAATGCGGATAACCGCTGACTGCGGATAAATGGTCGATGTTTAAAATAGGACTTGCAAAATATTCACCAACACCGACAGGCAAAGAAAGGTGTGCTACATGTAACTGGAATTTCGCTGTGAACGACCATACCTTTTAGTTTATTAAACGCATTATGTCGTCACACTTTTGGTGCAATGTTTTAATTTCAATTTTCGAGAATCATACTCGTTGTATTTTGTGTTCCTTCGCAAATTCTGCCTATATATGATGTTTTCTAACCGATTTTAACTAACTCACACGCAAATCAAGGCATGCCGACATTTTAAAAAATTACTTGTCTTCGCGTAAACTCTGAAATAGTATAACATTAATGTAAACGAGAAATTAGGCTAAAAGCTAGTTTACGATCACGAAACGGGGAAAGATTTTAGAAGTGATCTTGTGTAATATATAGGAGAAAAAGTTTGAAGGGAAAGTAGGTTAACTTATCTCTTAAAACAGCGGGTGGTGTCTATCAAAATGATATTGCTTAATATATCGGAGAAAAAAATCTTCGAAGTGAAAGTAGGTTACCCTATCTCGTATAGCGGGAGATGACTTTCAAAGTAATATTGTGCAAATGTGCAATATTTTGGAGAAAAAGGTTTGAAGGAAAAGTAGGTTAACTTATTGCTTGAAACAGCGGGTGGCCTCTATCAAAGTGATTGCTTAAATAGCGGAGAAAAAAAATCTTCGGAGTGAAAGTAGGTTAACCTATCTCGTAAAGCGGGAGGTGACTTTCAAAGTAATATTGTGCAATATTTTGAAGAAAAAGGTTTTAAGGGTAAAGTAGGTTAACCCTTTTTTTTCAACAACACAACAATCGATAAAGAATGAAAAATGGAGCCGGAGAAACATGACGTCAAACAATCTTATAAAACTGGAAGAGGAGGGACTACTTTCAAGCATATTCTATCGGACGAGGAAGCGTGGTATACTAAAGCGATAGCGCCCAGATTTGAACTACCTACGAGGATGGGAAAGGCTTGTCATAGATTTATTATGATAAAATAGGCTTAGCTTAGAATAAGAATCATCGCATGGTGCGTTAGTGCGCAATCAATTTGTGATAGATTATTTACAATTCCACTTCCCAATATTACGTTAAGCCAATTTTACCCGTAATTATGAACGAGGCATTTACCACTTTACTTTCTTAGAAATTACCTTAGTAGGCATGGCAGAGAAAAAGAAACAACGACATGATATTTTAGAGCTTGACGTTGACGCTTGGCCGGAGAAATGAAAAGAGAGTTTCCATATATTATACACGATAAGAAAACAGGAACCGCAATCTGCACGTATGTTACTTACATTTCTGAGTTCATTATAAGAAAATCAGACAATATGGACCTTTGATCGAAGAATTCACAAACAAGGAGGCAGTAGTGATGGAATGGCAGAATCTTCGTCATGATCTGCATATTCTCCAATTACCGGCTATGGAGAACGTAGGTTCTAATCGGTAGCTACCATTTTTATTTATTTGTCGTATGCTTCTGATCTCTCATCCAACACACACGCACTTGGCTTCGAAGCATATGAAACCTAATTTAATATATGCAAATAAATTACAGGTATGCAAGTACTTAGCGGCAGCGCCCGAGTACCCATGCTTTCAAGTGCTGGGCAAAGTCCTTCAAGTTTTCGCAGCTGGTACCTCGGGGGCCGAACTAGGGTTTTCTCCAATAAACATAATAAGACGAAACACAGGTAAAAATTATTATAACAATTTTGAAAGTATGAGAATTTGAGAAATCTTCTTACTTTCTTATTTAGAAAATAGGACTATATTTGATATTGATGAATACCACTTTTGTAGGAATAGGCTTAGCAGCAGACACCTAACAATGCTTCTGAGATGTGGCGGGGAGACATCCATAAAAGCAGACAAAGCGGAATCAATCTTCATGGATGTCTTGCAACATTGAAAAGATTCCAAGCTACGTCTCCACGAACGGGCTGCAGAAGCCACGCCATCCATTTTTATTCGTTCGCTTTTGTATTTTTATTTGTGAATAAAACAAATGTGTGAACTGTGCAATTTTGTTACTTGATATAAGCCTTGTAACTTTCTCTCGTTGAAAACAAGGGTTGACCCCCGAGATATTCGGTGCGCCACTCATGCAAAATGTATGTCATGATTTGAGAAAAATACCGTCGTTACTTTTTAAATAACAAATTGATAATTATCCGATTGGTTCTGGCTTCCCCTGCAAATCCTTTTATGCACAGACCTCATGTGGAAACACCATGTAACAGTTATCTGAAACGGCGAAACATTAATGTAATCCTAAGGCGAAGTTTGGTATCGATCTATGGCCAGTACTAACACGAATGTGCAAGGCTTTGCTGGTCATTCGAGCAATTGACTCTGGTGGTTGATTGCAGGAAAGTTTCGTTCACGACAGGTGTGCTAAGCAGGTGTCCTTTCGTTAGTGATGAATTTGCTTCAAATCACGACAGGTGTTCGCGACAGGTGTGCTTGGCAGGTGTCTTCCCTTGCCGATGAATTCTCTTGTTTTAATCAAGATTTAAAGGAGCAGAAAGACTCTTTTTAATTCGTGAAATTCACAGAATGAGCGCTGTTTCCAGTATTTATGTCTGAAATGAGTTATAACAAAAGCTAGGGCACCTAACTTGTTAAAATCGAAAAAAGCACTTTGTTGTTAAAATCGAAAAAAAAGCACTTTCGCACTTTTTTTTTTCGACTGCGAAGCACTTTCGCACTCATAATTTCCTTAGAGTTAACACTGGTTAAGAGTAAAAATTTCACTATTCAAAAATTGCAATCTCAATTTTGATGGATTCAGTTTTAATAGGACATGTAAAGCCTGTAGATGCTATTTTAATCCTGTTCACTGGTCTTATGTTTTTTTGTGTAAATTTCAGCAAAATAATAACAGCCATCAATATAGATAAAACTGTTGCTAAAGTTCAAAATTGCATTTAAAATTTCCAAGCTAGTTTGATGACAATATTATTTGACGACTATAATATTGTTAGTGTACAACAGCCATCAAAATGCAAGAGTGCAATTATTTGTCTTGGTATATAGATGGATAATACAGTAATGCCATCATAAGAAATTACAAATTCCATTCAAAGAAGGTATTGCCATCATAAGGATCCCAAAACACCTGTTTCAGCTTTGAGTTGCCTGTACCATGTTCCTATGATAACTAACTCAACAGCTTCAAATCGATTCTATTTATAGAACTATCGTTTTCTAAATTGTCTCCTTTTTCTCCTTGTTCTCTCTCAAAAACGTCATGACCAATTATACCTTGTTATGATGACCATGCATGAAATGGCTAATCACATGCCACCGGGCGGGCATTAGTAATGACATGTTTATCACAAAATGAAGGCGAGAGAAATATCGGGAAACCAATTAAGCCCGGAGCAAGAGTGGTCTGAGCTCGGAGCGCCGCCGCTTGCCCGATGAAAAACATCCCGTAAAGGTGGTTTCCGCTTTATGTACAGGTACCTAATTTTAGCGATTCGAAAATTAGCCGAAAAACGATTCGAACAATTTGCGATTCGATTCGATTTCGAATATTTGGTTCGCTTGGACAGCCCTAGCAATGACCATTTCAGTTTTAGCTTATGGCATAAGGCCATATTAAAATTGAAATGTTCATAACCCATGAAATTTGAACAGGTACTCTCAAAAGCATGGTGGTGTTCATACATACGCTCATCCACTTCAAATAAGAGCTGTATAAGAAAATTGTGAAAAGTATCTGCTGGCTGTTTATTCATTCAATAGATTTGTGTATTAATTAATAGTGAGGCAATAACAGTATAAGACCCCTGATAATAAGCTAAGTGATAGTGAATACTCAAAGATTTGACCCATTTCTGATTAAAGTCAAGTGTTACTGTTAGTGATTACAGGCCGTTGCACTGCTCGAAGTAGTTCAGGGTTGAAGCGACCAAGAAAAATTTATGTGGTAGTGAATTCCACTGGAAGTTTGTGGTAATAATTGAGCGTAAATGGAAGTTAACTAATGGTGAATCATAGTAGTATCGGTGCTAGATAAGGGTTAGGCCATAATTTTATTCTAATTTTTCTTATTTTTTTCTAGTACAAGTTCAGAGATTGTCTGTATTAGCCAAGTGAATATACCCCTGCCCATAGGTTCAAGTCCTTTTACACAACTTGATGTAAAGTAGGCAAACAAAATTAGATACTTCCATCTTGGTACACATACTTCTGGATCACCAAATCATGTAGTACAGCTAATAACTTTTTTGTTTTTTTGGGGGAAAAAGATCCAAAAAGTTTATAAGAACACATTTCATTATCATATATGGAAAAGCAAGAGCGGAGACATATAAATAATTAGATTTTTATATACCAGTCTGTAAGTTATATGCAAAACTGTCAAAAGGTGCTGAAACTGTGAGGTTACCACTAAATAGTTAGCGTGTAAAAACTTTATTACAAGTAAGAGATAGTTTACCTATTATGTGTTAGCTATTGATATGTAATTCAAATTTTAATAATCTGCTCATTTTCAATATCTTTATCAACTATTGACCTCAGTAATAATTTTTCTAGTCAAAGCAAGTAACATAAATTTGATCACATTTTTGATTCTGACCTGAATTGTGACTTTATTTGATATGTTACTTGAATCATGAAAAATTTATTGAACTCGGACCTTATCCAAGACCTGGTATTTTATGTTTAGTCATATTTTCAGAGCGAAACAGCAATATTGAAGCCAGCAATACTTCATTTTAAAAAAAGTTGCTTTGTATTGTATTGTTTTTATTGGTCTCGTTGCAATGTCTTCTCAGTTATCAACTATCCTGTTGTCATGACTCGTGACAAATTTGGAAATTTCTTAATTTTTAATTTAACTTTTCAAATTATGCGTTTAACTACTTAGTAATGGCATAGATGAGAAAAGAATCTGACCTCATTGTGAGGTTAGTGGAAACCACTAGAGGGTGCATGTGAGCAAGTTGAACACAGATTACCCTGTGTAACACAATTTTTGTTCTTGGCTTCTATTTGAATTTCTACTGGTTGACTCGAAAATTAAAGATGACATAATTCATTTATATTTCCTGAAGTATTTTTTCATGGAAAATTTTAGGTTTTTATAACATAATCTGATTCTATTTTTAGTTTTTTATTGAAATTTCACGTATGTGTGTTCTTGTATTGTATGTAATGAGTCTGTGTAGCTGTGTTTATTCCTTCCCCTGAAAACCAACCTATCTGAATAAATGGAATGTGGTTAATGAGAATAGATATAACAATTTTCAATAATCTTGTTGTCATGACAACCCTCAAAATTTCTTGATTTTTGATCGATCATTATGTGTTTTATTTAATAGTAACGTCATGTAGATGTAATATAAAACATCATAAGATTTACTTATAACATATTATGATGCTATTTATAGTGTTTTTTATATTCCAATTATGTGTTCCTTGAATGAATCATCAATAAAATACAAACTCATGTCAAAAAAATATATATATTTCCTAATTTCTAAATTTTCAGCTTCCCTCCACTCCGATTTCTTGATTTGCTCCCTGTATGTAGTCACCCATTGTTCACTCATTGTACTGTCATTGGTTAATAGGGGGATTAAAATTCAATTATGCCGTGCTAGTGTGTAAAAAGGGCAATTTTCAAATGTAACATAAACATCAATGTTTGATTATGCCAAGTTGTACATTCCCACTTGTGCCACCAAAAAATTGATTTCTTTTTGGTCCTTTTAGCCTATTTTAATGTGAAATCAGTGTGAACTAGGATTGGAAATCTAGAAAAAACATTTTTTTTATTTACCTACATGTCCTTTTGGTAGTGTGATGTTCTTCAAGATTTATTACATGGAATACACACATACCTGGAATATCAAAAACCCTAAAATATAGCACCAAACTGTAATAATATAAAAGTTTTAGGTTGTTTCATATTATAATTTTCCCATAAAACACGATTTTGTGGATAGATTCGTGTATTAATTAATAGAGAGGCAACAACAGTATAAGACCTTTAATAATAAGCTAAGTAATGGGTATATTCGAAGACTTGTGCATTGGTGATACTTATAAGCTGGTGCTTCCAAATATTCTTGTTAAATTTACTCACACTAATCAAACGATATAGAATTATGGTGGTGCATTATGTGTACTTGTCAACAGTAAAGAAACCAACATTCTAGTAACATTTAAGCAGAGCATGCGCCCTACTGAATTATTATAAAGATCAATATCTTTTAATATTTGACAACATTACAATACATGCATTTTCAATTAGATTTGTTTAACTGGTCACTTGTTAATTTTCGTTCATAGGCTGTGATTATTCCCCCAAATTAGTCTTAATTGGTCTGGTCACTTTTTTAGTTTACTAACTCTTATCGGTTTACGTTTGTTATTTGGTCCTTAATCGCTGCTCAGACCTCTGACTTGACTTGTGACTTGAGAGAGAGGTAACTTTGCTTGATTTGGTACTTGAAATTTGAAAAACGATAATTAAGTCAGTAATGATCTATTTCAAGAAATCTTGCCTTGGAATGTATTATTTTCAATATTCTCGTTAAACTTCTACAAATGAGGTGACAGTGTCTTTGACTCTTCTCACTGTGCGAATTTAGAATAACCCTTCATACTGAGTATGAATGAATAGGTTTGCTGTTATTTAAAATTCATGTTGTTACCAGAATGCCCCAATTTTTTGATTTTAGTTAGTCATTTTGAATTATGCAGTATGTATGATCAAGTGTGATAAATCTATGTCTCCACATGGCTGTGTTTTTTCCTATCCATAAAAATCAAACTGTGCAAAAAGATGGAATGTGGTGAGGAGAATGGATGAGAAAATCTTGTTATCATAACAATTTCAAAATTCCTTGATTTTTGATTTATCAATTCAAATTATACAAATAATTCAAATTATTCAAATTCTATTTCATAGTAACGTCATAAATAAGAAAAGAATCTGACCACGATGTGAGATTAGCAGAGACCACTAGATGGTGTGTGAGAGTAACTAGATCACAAATTACATTGTGTAACACAATTTTTGTTCTTGGCTTCTGATTGGTCAAACTCCAAAATTGAAGCAAAATAACATGAACATTTCCAAGTGTAAAATTTGTAAAAATAAGTGAGGGGGATATCCCCAGGATCTTTTTTCTGGAAAATTGTGATGTAAAATATCATAAAACTTTGCTATGACACAGTCTATTGCCATTTTTTTTAATTTTTTGATTTTTCTTGTAGGCTACGTGTTTCTTGTATTCTTTGTAATAAATCTCGAAGGAATTAATACAAACTCTTGGTAAAATATTATTTTTCAACTAAAAAGAAATAAAATTAATCGAAACAAATTTTCCAAATTTCCAAATTTATTCCACATTGATATTATGATATGTAGACACCCATTCTCCACCAATTCTACTGTCATTGGTTACGACCCCATTGGACATCACCTTAATCACTGAAAAATTCAGATTTTTTTAGTCCTTCAAATCTATTGTAGTGTGAAATTCAATGGGGAATCTATAAAAAACATCTCTCTTTTGTTTTGTTAAATTGAATTTTATTGGTAGGCAAAGTATTTAACATGTGTTTGTGTAAATTTTTCCAAGATTTTCTCCATAGAATACAAAAAAGACATCTTTAGAACATAAAAAAACACACTAAAATATAGCACCAGACTAAGTTATTATGAAAGTTCTTTAGGTTGTATTATATTAAATTTTCTCACAAAGGGCCGATTTTGTTGAATCCCACCCCCCATATTCATAAGACCGAAATTGAAAAGTGAATAATGTGATTTTTTTGAAGTACATATCAAAAGCTAACATGTCATTGAGATAAAAGACTGGTAACAAAATTTTTTTCTTTTCGATTCTGACCTGGATTGTGACTATATAGAGCACTTTAAATAAGAACCTTACAAGCTGATGTGAAAAAAAATTGCTGATAATTTTGGTTATTTATGCATTTAATAGATTTGTGTATTAATTAAGAGTGAGGCAATAACAGTATAAGACCCCTGATAATAAGCTAAGTGATAGAGAATACTCAAAGATTTGTACAGTGTATTGGTGACACGTATGGTGCTGTCAAATATGCATATTAAGATTACTCACACTAATCAAACGATAAATAACCATGGTTGTTCATTTTATGTACCTGTTAACAGTATGTAGATAAGACTCATCTCTTTGGAAAGTTACAATAAAACACTCAAATACCAAAAACTACTTGAACTAGACAAAATTATGATGGTGCATTATGCAAACTTACTCAAAAGTATAGTATACTCATCTCTGAGTGGAGTTGTGGGCAAATAGCCAAATGCTACTGAAACTATATAAGTTATGGTGTTGCATAACATGTGCTCAATTATCAGTAAATGAGGCCCATTTCTGATTAAAGTCAAGTGCCAAGTGTTACTGATATAAGATACTATCTCATTGCATGTTAGTGATTACAGGCCGATGCACGGCTCGAAGTAGTTCGGGCTTGATGCGACCAAGAAAAATTTATGTGGTAGTGAATTCCACCTGAAGTTCTTGGTAAAAATTGACTTAGGGTAAATGAAAGTTAACTAATGTTGAATCATGGTAGTATGGGTGCTATATAAGGGTTAGGCCATAATTTTGTTATAATTTTTTTTATTCATTTCTAATGAGAGTTCAGAGATTGTCTGTATTAGCCAAGTGAATATACCCCTGCCCATAGGTTTAAGCCCCTTTACACAACTTGATGTAAAGTAGGCGAACAAAATTAGTTACCTCCATCTTGGTACACATACTTCTGGATCACCAAATCATGTAGTACAGCTAATGACTTTTTTGTTTTTTCGAGGGGAAAAGATCCAAAAGTTTATAAGAACACATTTCATTATCATATATGGAAAAGCAAGAGAGGAGACATATTATTAATTAGATTTTTATATACTAGTCTGTAAGTTATATGCGAAACTGGCAAAAGGTGCTGAATCTGTAAGGTTACCACTAAATAGATAGCGTGTAAAAACTTTATTACAAGTAAGAGATAATTTACCTATTATGTGTTAGCTATTGATATGTAATTCAAACTTTAATAATCTGATTATTTTCAATATCTTTATCAACTATTGACCTCAGTGATAATTTTTCTAGTCAGCAAGATGTACCAGTCGTTATAAGAACCTCAAGTGCTTAGCAAACAGACGTTTATGTTTTATCATAAGTTGCGTAATAATAAAAGTTGGGTGTGATGGACAGATATAATTTTCTTCGTCCAAGTATGACCAACACATTACCATGGATTGATATCAGTGTTCCATAGTTGGTATGTTCCAACCACTGTATCCATTAGGAAATAGCATCATGCTTTAATAGGTTCGAAGGATTGCCTTTCTCTTTGTGCTTCAGCAAAACAACAAACCCTTTTACATATGGCGGTACCCACTATCCACCTCTCGCAGTAGAAAATAAATTTTTGAGTGGTAATTTATTATTCATCAAGTCCATGCATCCGAAAACGAATAACTGACTAACTAATTTCATACCCGACACAGACAAGTAACCGGACGAGACACCATGATTTGCCATATGATTAAGCTATGTCCTAGGCTTTCTTCTCTTCCGAGATAAATATGTAAATTCTTTCCTATTTATCAATATACTTACTTGGTCATATTGCTATTTTACTGGACGACAATAAATTTTACTGAATGGGGATGTTTCTCTCTCACAATTTCTATGTATAAGTTGTAAACAAATAACTCACCCAAATCATGTATGTTTGTGTGTACATTCATCCTAAACTACGCCTTTTACAAGCTACTCAAAAGTATCAAGATGTTCTTTCTATTATGGAAAAATATCAAGAAGATCATTTATACATTTACTCTGAACTCGTCCAATACAAGTAATTACTAAATATCTGCTGAGAAAGTATTGGCGCTGTTTACTTCTACCCAAGACTATCTTTGTGTTTTTGTGCAAAAAGCTACTAAAATTAATGAAAACTGACAATACGAACTACAGAAGAAATACATAGCAGATTTATTCACATGGTAATTCTGAAACTAGACTCAATCAGATATTGCTCAAAATTATGGATGCATATTACTTGTCATGGAACTACAATGCGCATTAATTGAGGATGATGAATGTTTTTTGGTTACTCAATTTTTCACAAATTGTTCCTATGTTAACTCATTACCCTCAAAGTTGAATAAACTGAAATATATTTTTTGTATTTTGAAAGTTTTGTATATGGATTCTGTAAAAATAATTGACCAGCCCCTAGATTATAAAAAAATCTTCAAATGAACGTCTTCATGCTCTTGATTAAAAACTTCATATGCTTTACAGAGACTAGTTCAGAGTGGATGTTCAAGTTTAAACTTGATATTAGTGGTCCAATAATATTATAAATCCACCACTTAGAAGCTGAGAGATAAATCGATACATAAAGATAAGTACGATGTATTGCTGATACATCTTGGCCTGTGCTGTCATGTCTAATCTTTATCCTAAAATATATTTATACAAAAGATTTGTTTAAAACTAGCTTTATAATTGTTTATCTTTTTCATTGACAAAATTTAAAATTTACATAGTTTATAATATAAATATTATAATGGAAATAGTTTGTCTGAACTTTGACCCCTACTTCCATCTATATTTATAACTTTTTGTGCATCTGTGTAAAACTAATTATGGTGGTGCATAATGTGCTCTTGATTAAAAGAAAAGTAGACCCATTTCTTAGCAAAGTTACTCGTGAACAGTGCAGTGCCAAGAGCAAACTCAACTCAACTCAAACTATATCAACTTGTCATTCGTAATGCTCGCTTACTCCGAAGTAATTGAGCATCATCTGTGATCAAAGTTAAGTGCCGAGTGTTACTATTATAAGTTACTATAGCATTACATGTTAGTCATTACAGACTGACCCACAGCTTGAAGCAGTTCGGGTTGGAGCGACCAAGAAAAATTTGAGTGGTAGTGAATTCCACCTGATGTTCTTGGTAAAAACTGACTGAGCGTAAATGGAAGTTAACTAATGATGAATCATGTAGTACAGTTAATAACTTTTTTGTTTTTTGGAGAAGCAAGATCGAAAGGTTTATAAGATAATTTATATTATCTAGATATAATTGCAATGTAATATCTAGAAAAGCAAGAGCAGAAACACATCATTATTAATTACTGTAGGTTTTTGTTTACCGGTCTGTATGTTATATGCAGGACTGTCAAACAGTGCTGAAACTGTGAGGTTAGAGGTTACCACTAAGAGGCGCACGGGAATAGATTGTTTGTAACGAACTTTATTACAAGCAAGGGATAATTCTGAAGGGTTGTTGTCCAATTTTGATTTGAGTCCTAACTTTATCATTATTATTTCATCAAGGCTTCTTTGCTAGTTTGACTAATGTACATGTATACTTATAATGTGTTATCTATTGATAGGTAATTCAAACTTTGATAATCTGCTTATTTTTAATATCTTTATCAACTATTGACCTCAGTAATAATTTAACCAGTCCATATGAAAACCTCAATTGCTTAGCAAACAGACGTTTATGTTTTATCATAAGTTGCATAATAATAAAAGTTGGGTGTGATGGAGAGATATAATCTTCTTTGGCCAAGCATGAACAGTACATCAACATGGATTGATATCAGTGTTCCATACTTGGTATATGCCAACTACTGTATTCATTAGGAAATGCCATCATGCTTTAATGAAAGTTTAAAGGTTTTGCCTTTTTCTTTTTGTGCTTATTCAGCAAAACAACAAATCCTTTTACATACAGTGGTATCCATCCCTTTAAGAGGGGAATTTTTAAGGGGTAGTTTATTATTCATCATTATTCATATACTTACTTGGTCATATTGCTATTTTACTGGATGATAATAAATGTTACTTTCAGACAGTTGCTATGAATGAACTTGTAAACAAGTAACTCACCCAAAGCATGTTTGTTTGTGTGTACATTCCTCTCAAACTAGGCCTTGTACAAGCTACTCTGAAGTATCGACATGTTCTTCCT
The DNA here is from genome assembly GCF_964204865.1 of Styela clava. NCBI lineage: Eukaryota > Metazoa > Chordata > Ascidiacea > Stolidobranchia > Styelidae > Styela > Styela clava. The sequence goes on from NC_135258.1 coordinate 1,129,042, forward strand.
ATTATGGAAAAATATAAGGAAGATTATTTATAAATTTACTTTGAAGTAGGCTTCTACTCAAGACTATCTTTTTGTTCCTGTGCAAGAACCTACTGAAATCAATGAAAACTGAAATTAATGAAAACTACTCAAAAAATATATAGCAGATCCATTTACATGTTAATTCTGAACTAGACTCCATCAGATATTGCTCAGAAGTATGGATGTATATTACTTGCCACGGAGCTACAATACGCATTAATTGGGAATGTTAAATGTTTTTTGGTTACTCGCTATTCCACAAGTCATTTTTCTGTTAACTCATCAACCTCAAAGTTAAGGGCACTGAAATAAATTTAGCCACAATGTAAAATATCTTTTTCGTAATTTTATGGTTTTGGATATGATCTTTGGTAAAAATAGTTGATCTGCCCTGGCCTTGATTCTTCAAATGAACGTCTCCATGTTCTTGATTCATTACTTCATTTGCTTACACAGAGCTTAGCTTAGAGTGAATGTGTATATGTTCAAACTAGATATTAGTGGTGGTCCAAAAAGATGATGAGATCACTAATTATAAACTGATTGATAGTGGATACTCAAAGATTTGTACGATGTATTGCTGATAATGAAGATAATGTATTTCCACCCTACTGACGTTCTTGGAATACTACAATTTTTGGCTTCAATTTTGTCTGGCTGATAATAAACGAATTGTAGCGCCCAGTCAACAAAATTTGACAAAGTAAAGCTTTTTGAAAGGGGAAAATAATTCTAAGATAAATGAAATATGTTTGCCATTCATGAGCAACACATTAGCATGGTCATGGATTATATGTAAAAATATAATGAGTGTAAATGTATTTTTGTCCTTTAGTTTTTGGATTTTATTAATGATTTTAAAGTATACTGATTGCTCGGAATTACATATTTGATTCAAATATTCAGTAATCAATCAACCCCAAAATATGACTGACTTGGTTTAGAAGCGTTGGATGTATTATAAAATTTATATTTCGTAGTCACAATATTTGTAGAGTGTACTGCGAGAGTCGGAAAGTAGGTTTTAATTGGTATGCAAACAGGCGTTGTCTGTACGTACTCATAAATTATGTAAGCATATAATTTCACGTTGTCTACACTGGCTGTATGACATGACAGTCAGACATCTATGAGTCTTCAAATGTTCTGTACCACACACAGGCTATGCAAAGACAATGGCCAACGTGACATGTCATGAAAATGATCAATTATAAAATAAAAATTCATTAACCACAATATTTGAATTATAGGTCGTTTGATGTAAGAACTCATATATTATTCGTAAAAGTTTTTTGTCATGTGCGATAGTCCTAAGTTCCGAAAAATTGTTTGTACCCGGACTCGACCCAAGACCTGGTATTTTATCTTTTATATTTAGTTACATTTATAAAGAAAACCAGGGATAATGAAGTTAGCAATGCTTCTAGTAGTGTTCATTTTCAATGTTCTTGTATGAATGAGCGGACAGTGCCTTTGACTCTTCCCACTGTTCATATTTTGAATAACATATTTAGTATGAATAAATTTCCAAAAGTCATTGATGATCAATTGCGATAAACATATGCATTCACTTTACAGTGTCTTTTTTTGGCTCCCAAAAAATCAACCTATTTAAAATTTCTTGATTTTTTATTGACCATTTCGAATCATATATTCCATTCCATAGTAACCTCCTACATAAAAGAGAAATCTGTATTCATTATTAGTTTAGTAGAAATCACTAGAGGGTGCATGAGAGCAACTAGAACACAAAGCTGAAAAATATAACATATTTTTTTGTTTCCAAATTTTGGGGGTTGTGGATTTCCCCAAATATTTTTAATGCATGAAATTTAAGTAATATGAAACATTCTTTTAACATAGTCTAGTACCTTTTTTGGTTGTTTCTGATATTTTATATGCTTTATTATAAGAAGTCTTTTTCGAAATGTATCATCTTCAATGATTATGTAGAACTTCTATAAATAAGATGACAGTGTTATTGACTCTTCCCACTGTTCATTTTAGAACAACTCCTGCATATTGACTGTGAATAAGTAAATTTCTGACTTTTTAAAATCCATGTTGTAATCACAATTTTCAATTTCTTGATTTTGATTGGTCAGTTTGATTTACGTTATATGTATGCTCAAGTGTGATGGATGTATGCCTTCACTAAGTCATGTACTTTTTTCTCCCTCTAAAAATCAACCAATGATTGATAGACAGTGGTTAAGGAAGATAGATATAATAACATTGTTGTCATGACAACTTTGGAATTTCCTCATTTTTGATTGGTAATTTCAAAATATACACTCTATTTCATAATAAAGGGAGCTGACCTCATTGTGAGGTTAGTAGAAATCACTAGAGGCTGCTTGTGAGCAAGTAAAGTACAGATTATTGAGTATTGATTATTGAGGTACTTATTAGTAGAGCTCGACCGATATCACTTTTTGACGTCGATACCGATATCGATATACGGCCAACTAGTGGATGATACCAATATGCCGATATTATTATAAATCATATTTTGAGCCACAAAATGGGCTTTTATGATGTACCTCGTTTGTCTGTAGTTTCATTTTGATATTTATTATCATTGCAGTGACACTGTTATTAAACTAACTCCAGTTAATGCTTGAACAAATGTTATTCTGTAACTTTCCCTGCGACTTCAATATCAGTCTAGCCTTTATCTATTCGTGTCAACATAGTGTATGAAATACCTCTGTTGTTTACAGAATATTGTTGTACTCTGATTCGACTGGGCATTGACTCAGCTGACCTGAGTGACCTGACTAGAAATTTAGACAAATCAAAATTTACAAGCACAACTCAGAATGATATATCAAGTTTGCTTTATGCATAGCATGTTAGATGGTATGCAATGATATAGGTTCATAATTTTTACACATAACTGTATTTCGGAATGCATGAAAGTTGTTTCAATTGCTCTGCAAACATTTGTTGCCGATGAGTGGTCAAAATACAAGAATAGAACTCCACGTTGTCTACGCTAGGTATTTGACATGACAGATATTTCACAAGTCTTTGAGCATTCTTTGCCACACAGACAATGGTCTGCATGTCATGAAAGTGATAAATTATACAGGGTGATCAGACCAAGTGTAGACAAATGTTAATTAAAATATCTACAATATAAATGTAAGCAAGAAAGAAAATATTTTGCAGAAAATAGCAGTATAAAGATAAATAATAGAATTGTTGTCATTTTTCGATATATAATCCTTTTGCCTTCACTACACGCCTCAATCTAATTGGAACTTGACTGCACGAGGCACGTATGGTTTCTTTGTCCCAACAAGTCATCAATCTATGCTTTAGAGCAGTGGTTCTAAAACATTTTTAGTCCCAGAGCCGCATTTCAAACCTCAGAGTTATGAAGAGCCGTACGCAAACAACGCAAGGTAAAATAGCAACAAACCTTAAGTGCGTATTTAAAATATCAAGTCATCCTAACAACAACACACGTAACAACTAGGGCTTAGCAAAATATTCGTATAACGAATCGAATAATAAAATATTCGAATGGCATTTTACTATTCGAATATCCGGTACCACATGACCTGCGTGGTACGAACTGAATCGTGAATTGTGGAAAATTTCCCAACCGCGCTCGCTATAAGAAAAAAAAAAAAAAATTTGAAAAATTGTTGTCTTTGGTCTTGTCTTCTTTATGGTGTTATATGCTTATCTTTGCACCCAATGTATCGTTTCAATTTCATATTTTGCAAAAAAACGTACCGACCGTTTCGTAAATTTAGAAACGTCAATCCAGATTAGGTATTTGAAATAAATTTCCCAGATTTTAAAATCCGCATGCTTGGTGACATGTCATGGCCATTTCTTGCATTACCGAACATAAAGTTGAATAAAATTAAATGTTAAAATAACTTTTCGGCGTTTCATTGTGAAAAAGGCAATTTTAGGTCGTTAGAAAACTCTAGTTATATAAATAGCATGGATTTAAAAATGACCAAAATTTTTCCAGAAACTGGAATGAGTTATTTGTATGAAAAACACTCATTAAGTTGTAACCAGATAAGAAATGTCATGTCCTACTCCCTTTAAAGCACTTTGTATTAGCTCTTTAGTGATCCCTCCCATCCTTGGCTAAGTAATGTTTCGAATATGTAAACATTTCACTCGACCATGCATGGCCGTTGAGGCAAGAGTAGAACCTAAAATCAATCGTGAATTTTTTTGTAACAATGCACACTGACTCGTTCACGAATTGTTGCGTCTATTATCGTCGAAAATGATGACAATTGTTAAATTTTGAAGCATTTTGCAAAATTTGCTGAATTTGCAAATTCCGTAAAGAAAATTGAGCTTTACTGAGTAAAAATTTTAGCTATAATAACCATCGGGTGTTGTTTTGTTGAAAAAAAAACGTTAAAACTTGAAGGAATTAGTTATAATTAGCGTCTGACCATCTATTAGGCACAAAGGCCTGGAAATGTATTTATTTTGCCCTGTTATGTATAAAAATACTCTTTATTCGACTATTCGTTAAAAATATTCAAATTATTCGATTCGAAAAAAGAATCGATTTTGCCCACCCTAGACTAACAGCCATTTAATTTGGCTTTGATTTCTAATAAGTTTGTCAAAGCGTGTCATAATCTTGGAGGATGCAAGGTGCAGTAGCTGCTTGATATGATCGCCAGATATTTCGGGACTACTTTCGATTACTGGAACAAAATTAAAATGCTCTAGAAATTAAAATAATCATTGAGTTATTTGATTTATACATAATATTCGGAAATGCAACAAAAATTGAAAATCCACGAAAGTAAACCAATGATTACAGCCATTTCTAGAATCTTTCCAAGTGAAAAGTGTCCGAGTGACTGCGAAAACGCGTACTGTTGCGTCACTATTGCATCTTGTAGATTAGTCAACGCTACGCAAATAAACACGGGGGAATCCATTCGACCATCAAATAAAAAAAAATTGTGGCACACCTGTAAAAAATAAAAATTGCTTTGAACAAATTCATTCTGCAAATGTTAATACAATGCGTGTGCCTGTTTTGATGAAAATTAAGATTTAAAGCAAAGTTTCGTCGCTGCTAACCGCAACCACATTCCTTTGTCAATTACAAGAAGTCGCTACTTTTTTGCTTTAAATCTGTGTCCACAAAGCCATAAAGATTCAAATAGCACGACTATTTTGATGGCCTTTCTACTGATAAATGAATAGAATTTGTAAGCAGATAGCCAAAACTAGTCTAACTAAGCGTGCAAGTCAACATTGTGGAAGGTGGAAGTCCACAAATACATTATAGCATAACAATCCAATACCATTTTAACGTGACGATCCCTCTCACCATACCAACAAGGCAAATGCAATACAAATTATCTAAATGGATACTGCGGGTCAAACAAGTCTCACAAGCTTGCCCGTTGTCTGCCTGACAATGTGTAATACAAATTGCTCGTTATCTAAAATTTCAAAAAGCTCAGCGGCACACCTAAGAATCTCTCACGACACACTAGTGTGCCGCGGCACACAGTTTGAGAAACACTGGACTAACCAATAGACTTCCACATTTTAATTTCAAGTCAATGATTAGTTTTCAATGAGAAATTTTCCGTGGAAGCAAGTAATTTTCAAAGCATTAACAAGAGCCGCAGGAAAGGTTGTTATGCATTCCCTTGAAAAAGAGAATTGATTACCTCACTCTTGCCATTTTTCCTCCACCCACCCACTGTGGCCATCGCTACCACTCCAACTCTTTGTAGTATACTATTTGTTTTTATTTTTATTCAAAAGGATTTTCAAGAGTTGGCAGTGTGAAACACAGTGCTAAGTGTCAGGAATACACCTGCCATGGTACCTGATTATTCTGCATGGGTTCGCAGGTTTGAATCTCGTGGGGGAATTTTGTGCGAGAGGTTACATAATCGCTGGTTGGTTATGACTTCATCCACCATCAGGTCCAAGCATCTGAAATAAATAACCAGGCTAAATGTGTAAATCCTCTCTTATTTTATTTCACGAAAAAACATGAATATAAACTTTATACCAGTGAAATTCCTCACAAGCTGACTACGACAGTCTGGATATGATAATTTCTGTCACCCAGTGAATATATAATATGATATCTACCATATGTTCAGTACTTAATCTTAATTCAGGATCTTTTCTACAGGGCCCCCTAAAAAAATTGGCAGTGCTCAAAATAATAAAACTAGAAAGAAACCAATGTCACCATGGTCAAGTTATCACCGAACCTAAAATTGATATCACTTACTTCCATAAGTTCATGATGTGCTATTCCACCGACCCAATGAGGTCTGGAGCACTGCACAGTAAGAATTCCTGTGATTCGTCTGGCGCAATGATGTGCGTGGTATCTATCGTTCCCCTGAACAGCCTCTGTTCTTACTTTATCTTAAACTGTCTTCCACATCCCCACTCACTGGAAACATTTACAATTCATTAGCTAGGTGCTATTGAAGTATCCCATCTCTCATTCAGCATAATATTTCTAAGATGAAAAATTTGAGCAAAAAGTTAGTCTCATACATACTGGAAACAAATTATTGCGCATTTTAAACTATGTTTATGCAATTGTGCTGAAACATATTGTATTGTTGACAACATATTGTTCATATTTGCTATATTTCTCTAAGTCCTAGTCCTCTGATATTTGATTTCTGTTTGTTGTGGCATAGTTGTGATGACCAAATATGTACTGAAATATTTGCAACATGTAAATTTCTTCCTTTTTCAATATTAGCTTCTACATCATCTTCAGAGAGCGCAGATCGAAGCAGTGTTGACCTACAAGTTAGAAATCAAGAATTGCTTGTGGCAGGTGGGTGTATTGATAGTTAATATTCTTTGTAATATTTCTTTATCATTATAAAAAATTAAATGACTTTCTCGATCAGGTGCGTTGTTCATAGTCACAAGATATGATCTGCTTTTTTACTATCATAATATTTTAAGTTACGAGATTATCAATCTTCAATTCAGGTTCTGCAGTATTATTTCAAGCAGAAAAAAATATGAAGGCTGATATTGCTTCATCAAATGTTAACATGGTCGCAGGTAAGCACTTTATAATTGCATTGTTTGTAAATTGTTGAAATGTTTAATCTACATATTCGTTTCAAATCACTTTAATTATTTTTGTTTACACAATATCATGACCATCAAAGTCTACCTTATATTTAATTTTAAATTATACTTAGAGACTCTCCGTGTAATTTTTTCAGCTGAAGCAGCGATAGTTAAAGGGCGAGGAGCAATTGCAAATTTTTATGGCAACGTCAACATCAACATAGATCATACAGGTAATCAAATTTAATCAAACTTGACCAAAAAAATAAACTACTCAAGCCCTTAGCCTGCTGAATTTGATTACAAAGTGTTAGATCTTGACTGGGGATTGACTCCAATTTGATAGATTGAAATATTGTGACACAGATTTTGTTAAGCTGTTCTTTTGTTACTAGCTGACTACTACTAACATAGCCCAAACTGGTTTAGTCAAAAACTGTATTTTGACAATTCTAACTATATGGTGAGATGTTTCAACTTTTGTCAACAAATATTTCATTTCTCTGAAGATGCAGCCCCTTCACATCCTTCCACACCATCAGTCCCAACTGGAACACCGGTTCAACCATTGCCAGAAACGGGCCCAGCAATTGCTCCTGTGTATAAAGGGAATCCACCAGGTTTGTTTTGGCCAAAATGTCCAATCTTGCTAGGAGCAACAAACCTTTTACTAACCACTCTTTAATTGGGTCTACAAGATCAAGATAAACTAACAAGTGTAACATATAGCTGTTAAAATATTTATGCGTCATATTCTATTAATTTATTTGTTTTTCACTTCAATTCAACTTTTGCATAACGAGAATATTTATCTCTACTCAAACGCAACTCTTCTATGTAACCGTCTCACAATCTTATGAAAGTTGAAATTTCAATGGTTAGAACAAGTAACATTCATTTATACACCATCTTCACATGGCTTGGATCTAAAAAAGTCAATACTAAACAAATTTTCATGGTTTTGCCTCTACAAACTATTGTAAATCTATCATTACACTGACGTCTGACATATGCTTTTTTTCAGGCTTCTTCCAGCAAGTTACTAAGAAATTATTTGGAGGTGAACACCTTTAATTTAATATAAAAATCATTATTAAACAAAAAAGACGCTCCAGAAGTATGTGTACCAATTTGGCTGCAACTAATTTTGTTTGCTCAATTTGCATCAAATTGTATAAATGGACTGAAACCTATGGGGGTATATTCACTTGGCTAACACAGACAGTTCGGAACTCGTAATAGAACTTAAATAAGGAAAATCAGAGTAAAATTACACATCCTTTGAAAGTAGCTTATCCAGAAAATAGTATTTCTTATAAACAAGCCGGAGGATTAACCCAACTGCTGGGTGATTACTATTCCACCACTAAGTCCATGCATCTAAAACAAATAACGTGTCCATTATTTCCATTCCTGACATGGACTGGAAACCAAACGCGGGGCTATTTTTCGTAATTTGACAAAGCTTTGAAACTTTTGTATTTTAATGGATGTTTCCCGACCTTTAACCCTAGAAAGCTCTCCTTTTACTTTCACATCAAAAAATGTCTGACGCCCATTTTGAGTGTTTTTGCTCGTTGACGATTGCAAAATTGGTTTACGTGTTTCATAAATCTGAAATCTGAGATAATTAACCTTTTTCTTATTAAGAGCACTGGCTCTTATTCAAGTATATCACAGCTATTTTGGACTAATTTTGAATTACTGTGACTAAACTAAAACTATTAGCTGTAGGGTGGTTCATGTGACCACGGGTCGGTTGTGGCTTCCTCCACCATCAAGTCCATGCATCCAAAAACAAATAACCGGCTATCTAAATTCATACCCGATATTGACTGGTAACCAGACGAGATGCTGTGGTTCGCCATATGGATAAGCTGCCCTATCGATTTTCCCTCCTCCCCCCCCATTAGCATAAATGTGTAAAACTTATCCTATATGTAAATACTATCCTTTTAATATCTAACCTAAAGTCTCTTTTTAATCAAAATCTTGATAGAAATCTTCTGTTCAGGTGTGAGAAACTTCATTGATTATTTCAATTGGAGAACATGGAAGCAAACAACAGTCAATGTTACAGAAAGCTACAAAGATCAAAACTTGGAAGAACCTGAATTTGAGGTCAATCCCAAGTTAAACAAAGTGACTGGTTTTTACAGAGGCCAGATGGCACCTGATGTCACAGAGTACAGGAAGGAACAAGAATTCGCTGTCACAAGAGCGAATGAAAATATTGTCGAAGTGATCTCACCAATAGAACTAATCCAACAGCTGTGTGAGGAAGGTTGCCGATGCGTAGGACTAGTGGGTCAAGCTGGAGGAGGCAAGACCACAATGATGAAGCGTACTGCACGAGGCGTTCTCGTCGCTAATGAACTGGATAACGAATCTAAAGCAAAAATGGGATTATTTGCTCGGTTGTTCAGGAAACAGAAAAATGGATTCAAATTTGTTCATCACTTGAATTTCAGAGACCTCCTTGTTTCTTATGGTTTAACTCCAGAAGAAGCTTTAACTCCATGTACTCTGCTTTTCGGAAACTTTGCACCCAATCTATCAGATCAAACTTTAAAAAAGGGATATAAATGGCTTCAGCAACACCAATCAGAAGCAATTTTCTTCATTGATGGCCTGGATCAGGCTACATGGAATCTAGACGGAAATTACAATAAAATGACATATACTGATAGATCTAGTACAGCCACAATCATGTTTAATATCTTATCAGGCAACTTATTCCCCCATGTAACATTAGTTATTTCTTCACGCGAACACAGGATGGCATCCCTTCCCCTAGAGCTACGACCTCCATTAATTATTGCTCTTGCTGGCCTTGAACGTGATGACACCAGAAAATTATTTACTGCTGTTGTAGGTGAAACAGGGGAAGAATCCTGGAATAAGATGACGTTTCAGTCACCTGCACTCGTGCCATTGTCTTCTGTCCCTTTATTCTTGATTTTCAATGCAATCGTTCATAAATCCAACCCAGAGAATCTGCCTAATACAATGACTGATGTAATGACAAAAGTACTTCATATTTTCATACGTTCCTCACACACTCAGGAGAAAAAATTGATTGAAATAATTCTTTACAATTTGATGAAAATGTCATTTGAAGCCACTCGAGAACAGCGAGTTATTTTCAACAATACCGATCTAAAAAACGCAGGACTTACAAAAGAAATGGTACGTGATCTCATCATAGAAGTACCTGGAGGCAGCTCACTACTCAATCAACATCTTTTGGAAGGTGATACTCTGATGTTCTTCAGTCATCAAATCCTTCAAGAAATGTTAGCTGCTCTGTACATCGCCAACATGGATCTCGCAACTTTTCAAGCATTCGTCACTAACGAGATTCACAAGGATCACTGGTCCGTTGTTCTACGGCTCCTGTGTGGAACTGTTTTCGATCAAAAAATTAAAGCTCAATTCATCAGAGATCTTACAACTGGTAAGTGCAATCAGGACGTTACAATTATTGAATAAATCAAATATTATCGTATTGCGCCAAGAGCTAGGAATAATTTTGCCATAGCTACTCTAATTACCCTACCGCATTCGAGATGGCTAAGTGGTCAATGCAACATCTACCCCAAGTAGAAAGTAACTATTTAATATAACCGTTGTATTGGTAACAGAATGGGGTGCCGGAGAGTGTAAACCCTGCTTCTAAATATTTTGAATTTTTTTTTTGTCAGAGACTGGACTAGAAAAGCAAAATTGTCTCAAACATTCACTCACAACTAAGATAAATCAATGTACGAAATCCTATCAAAAGTTGGAGTTGTTTGGTGCGTTATATGAAGCCAATGATGCCGAGCTCATTAGATCCCATGTTCAAGAAATCAACTTCGAAAACGAGTCTTTCACTGCAGCAGGAATGTGTGCAATGTCATGTGTCATGCGACGATGTGGTCATCTAGAACAAGTTCGCCTCGTCAAATGTGAGCTCAATGCAGAATTATTGAAAAACTTCGAGTTCAACTTGAAAGGCTCTATAGTGAAGGCAAGTGTTTAGTAAAAAAACTAATTTACATATTATCGTTGACGAAAATAATACAAAGAATACACTTAATTCCACATCATGAGATAAAAAATGTATCTCCCATCTGTCAAACTAATGTATATTTAGTCGATTACCTTAAAATGTTAGAATTATCACAGTTATACGAACATATCTTAACTTTATTTTATACTTCTGATATTAATTTGTATTGCATCCTAACAGGTGTCAGAATTTGATATCAGCTTAAATCCGATGTCCGTTGAAGCTTTTGATATCTTTGGTTCAGTTTTAACAAACATTGAAGTGGAAAAACTCGTTATGCGTGGCTGCTCACTTACAGAAGAAAAGTTTCGTGTGCTTGGAAGACATTCCCACTTACAGGTCGAAATATAAATTTTAAGATGGTTCATTATTCCAATTACTTAATTCTTGGTTTTTATTTTGTTAGTAAGTTTGCTCTGTTTTTTTATTTAAATTTGTTAAATTATACAAACTCTATTAACATTTTAATATTCGCTAGAAAAGATCTTCCAAATTATATTTAATTGGTCTAGTTACTATGAGGAATTAGATTTTTATCAACCTAACAGAAGTATTATATATTTCAGATCCACATTCTGGATGTTCGAAATATCACCAACATGACGTTTGACTTGTATCTTGCGATTGTCAAGTTTGCATCTGAACATGATGTCAAAGAACTTTTGATGGATCCGTGGGATTGCTTCAACGCAAGCAACAAGCAGCTGTTGGAACTGAGCAAATGGAAAGTTTGTGGAAAGGTAATTAAAATCTGAAGCATTTAAAATGCCTCATATACATTCAACTCACTAATAAATCCTAGTGATGTTTATCGCCCAAATATGGCTCACCTGAAAAGAGAACCCACCATGCAAACTTTGACTGTATATCTTTTGACCGGCAACAAAAGCAGGCCATTGTAAAAACATTATGGCGCACATGTAGTACCAATGTCTTGTTGGCAATTATTATTTTTGAATATTATTTTTTTCATACAACGCTATTTCATGGCTTTCATCGTTAACGAGGCTATGTATAAGCAACCACTGATATGAAGGAAGCTACGTTTTTAGAAAAACCGCAGTCTTCCCTCTTCAGCGTTATCTACTCCATTGGTTTGCACCACGATTGCAATGGTGATTGTATATGTGTGTTTATTGGTTTGCGATTCAGAGTATTTATGGGAAGGCTATCTTTGTCAATTCTCAAGTCAAGCTTTGCTGGTCTAGTTATCATGAAGTATTGTATTTTTATCAACCTTATAAGCATATTTTATCTATCTCAGATATCCATTCTGGATGTTCGAAATATTACAAACATGACGTTTGATTTGTATCTTGCAATTGCCAAGTTTGCATCTAAACATGATGTCAAACAACTTTTGATGGATCCGTGGTATTGCTTCAAGGCAAGCAAAGAGCAGTTGCTGGAACTGAGTAAATGGAAAGTTTGTGGAAAGGTGAAATAAATTTGAAACGTTCAGGATGCTTTATAGTTATCTGATCTGATATTAATCATTGCTTGAAATTAAATGCTAATGGTAAATTATTGTAAATTAACAAAATCAATTATTAGTTTACTGATACATCGGTATTGGTAACATCGGCCACTTTAGGGAATCTTCATTGGTATTGCCTAAAATATGGCCGGCATTTCCGATATACCATGTAACTCATTGCAAGATTGGTGTTCATGGTATATTTAGTAATTGCATCTGAACTAATTTGACATATATATCCATACTTCAACTTGTCCCAATTTCCACTAATTTTCTTTGCAGACACCTGCGTAAATGCACGCACCTGCACTTGTCTCTACCTTTATCCTAATTAATATACGACCTAGACTAGCTAATATATATTTTGATCGTGGTATACATTAACAGCAAACCATACATTTGGGCAAACGACTCACAAGCAGTTATATTATTTTAAGCATGACCCAAATATGAATTTTTTCATTACATTTTTGATAACATGATGAAATAATTTAGTCTGCAAATATGGTACTTCTATCTAGTTGGCAATTTCATTCCATACATTGCTAATTCAGGATTTTCACCACTAACAAGGTTGTATATAAGTGCCCACTGGTATATAAGAAGCTCAAGTCTTGAGATTCTGCATTGCTACTTAGTTTGTTTGTACTGAGTTTATGGTGATGGTTGTAGTCAATTAATCATATACAGGGTGTCCAAAAAGTTTCGCCCGATTTTATAGTTATAACACTTGCAAGTTGGAAATGAATTTTATTTATTTATAAATGGGAACTGTTATATAAAATCAGGCGAAATTTTTCGGACACGCTGATATATATATATATATATATATGCTTAGTGGTCTGAATATTAAAATCTCCACGAGCATACTGTCTTATATAGATGTGGGTATTCAGATTTGCTGTTGTTTAATGCATTTTAATTTACCTAATAGAGATATTTAAACTATCTCAGATCCGAGTTCTGGATGTTCGAAATATCACAAACATGACGTTTGACCTGTATCTTGCAATTGTCAAGTTTGCATCTGAACATGATGTCAAAGAACTTTTGATGAATCCATGGGATTGCTTCGAGGCAAACAAAGAGCAACTGCTAGGACTGAGTAAATGGAAAATCTGTGGAAAGGTAAACTATATCTGAGGCATTCGGAATGATTCATAACTAATTAACCTTATATGTATATAGGTATCGTCCATTTTACCAATATTGATATTTGTATCGACTAAAGTTGGCCGACATTTCTAATCTACCTTGTTATTCACTGCATAGTCGGTGCTAACGGTATAATATAGATGGAGGTTAATATAGTTGGCGTCTCAATGTTTCCTGAAACATACATATACTAGTTAGGGGCGAACTTGAATTGTCAACCAAGTGTTGCGCATTGTTATGTCACAACATCCTTTCAATTTTGTCATTTTCTCAAAATTTTAGAACGTCACTTTAATATTCTAGTATCTGGTATCGCAGGACTTGCGCTGCTTTGCTTGGAAATGGTAATCACTTGTCACTAAATGGACACTTTGAATTCTGGGAAAATTTCGGTTCTTGCTAACATACCAAAATGACAGATTTGATCATATTTTCATTTCAACTCGAAATATCATGACAGCTTTGCGGAGTTTATATCCAATGCGAAAATAACACAGATACATTAGAAAAGTGAACTATAAGTCAATTATCGTCTTCATAAATATCCGCGTACCGGTGTCAGTGAAGATAATATTGTTCGTTTGAAATTTGAACAGTTAATTCACAAACGGTGATGATGAATATCGAAGGCGACACAAAATATAAAAATCATAATAAAATAAAATATTAATCCTAAATTCACTTCTCAATAGTTGTCTTTAACATACAGCACCGATGTGATCGCATAGTTCTGCCATATGTATTAAAATCAAACTCCGACATCGGCCGTTTTGAAAGAATTGATAAATTGAAAAAAGGAACAGGTGGAAATATAAATTACAAGCATTAGGATGGCTAGCGTTCTGAACTCCCGTCATATATTAAAAATATTTTGTGTTCAATTAAAATATTTGAATTATTTGGGTCGATGAAAATATTTAATTATACTAACCCTTAGTTGTTTGTAATCACGCTAATATTTCGGAGAAACGTGTGGTCAACGTACATACCACTGCAATGTAACTTAACAAGAACCTCATTGAATTAAGAAAATTGCACTCCATCAAACGCATGGTGAAGTTGGCGATTATTTCATGTCTCATATTTTAGGTCGTACGAGGTATGAAAATCTCATAAAAAAATTGCACTCCATCAAACGCATGGTGGAGTTGGCGATTATTTCATGTCTCATATTTTAGGTCGTACGAGGTATGAAAATCTCATTCTAATGAGTGTTTGACTTCATTCGTAAAAGGGCAATGTTAAAATATAGTAAAGGTAATGTGAAAAGAAACGCCAAGCAGTGAAAAGTGTTTATAACTACAGCAAACCTAATTAGTTCGTTCAGAGATAATATTTAATTGTTGTATGAAATACACTTTCTTCGCCTCTTTCAGCAATAACTTTATTGAATGCTTTTTAAAACTAGACCAAATACCACGGGAATCACTTGGCTAGTCCCTGAACTCGTGATAGAACTAAAATAAGGAAAATTGGAATAAAATTATGGCCCAAACCTGACCTGGTACACATACTACGTTCTGGTTTCTGCCATCTTGGTTCACATACTTCGGGAACCACCATTATTTTACGAATGCGGTTATTATATAGAAACCTTTTATTCATTTGTTACCGCTGCGAGTTGCAACTATCGCACGCTTTGAACACGAGGATAATTTTTGTAAATTGGTAACAACATGTGCTTAGATATAGACAAAATGATTGAGGTAGTGTCCAATCGGTATAGGCAAAAATGTGATATCGATACATCTCCAATCTACATCCATTTTAAAAATTATAGTTCTTCATGTAATACAATATTTTCAGATCAATGTTTTGGATGTCCGATGCATCACCCAAATGCCATGTGATCTATGTCTTACAATAACTGAGTTTGCAAGTCGAAGTGAAGTCAAAACAATTCTGATGGACTCGTTGGATTTTTCGAAAGCAAATAAAGAGCAAATAAAGAAATTAAGCGAATACAAATCTTGTGGGAAGGTTTGTATTATATCACAAAATTTACTTAGAGATAGTCCACCACCCCTACATATTTCCACCACCTTCTACACTTTTTCTCCAATATACGCAACCAAACCTATCACAACTAATTGTGTTGGGCATCCTTGCTTATTATGCAATATTCCTTACTTGTGGTATCTCACAAGTGGTAATAAGAGGTGTTAGCGAGATCACGGTCATTTCTCTGCGTTATTACCCATATTGATAGTTACTGATAGTTTTGTTTTTGCAACATTTATATAGATGGAGCGTAACTGTTTCTTAGCATTCACAGTATTTCTTAATGTTTTCCGACCCTTCAAATCGTAATGTTGATATAGACTGGAAAATCAACAAATTTTGTTCGTACTTCTGAATTTCAAATTTGAATGAATAGCAATAAACTTGATACATTATCTTTCTGGTTCCAGATATCCATCATTGATATCAGTCAAAATCCTATGGACGAAGAAGATTTTTATGCTCTCGGCAATCTTTTATCAAACTATGAAGTTGGCCAACTCATTGCAATAAATTGCCAGCTAACAAAAGCAAAACTTGATGCTCTTGGAAGTCATTCTGGATTGAAAGTATGACTAAACTATAATAGTATATTATACCGGAGTGGTCCAATCCAAGGTTGCAAGATTGAAGGGCCGCAAAAAATTTGCGGGCCGCAGTCGGAAAATACCCAAAGTGATTGAAATACTAAGTGTTTAGTTCAGGGGTCTCAAACTCAATTTACTTGGGGGCCGCTGAGGCAGCGTCTGGATTAGTCCGGGCCGCATCAGGTTTTCCACAATAAAAGCTTAGCAACTCGTTTAAATTGTATTCTTTGTGAACTGCAACTTTAACTGTGCAAATAAAACAGTTTTTTGAAATTGTTGCTCATCACCAACCTTTCTGTTTACTGAAACTTCACTTTCAACGACACGTTTAGGGATGTGCGAAATTATAAAATTCCATCTTGTAATAAATGTTGCGCTGATGTTTCAATCAAGCATTTAGCCGATGGACAGTGATGTCTCGCCTCATGGGAAACATGGTTACAATGTATCAAGATAAATCTAAGTGTTAGTGATTGTGACGTCAAAAATCATGGAACACTGTTTTTAAATTTTTCAGGCGGTCCTGCGATCAAATATCAGGCCTACAGGTATGGTACTGGTAAGTTACCGCACCGCATATTCCTTTCAGGGGATAGATGATAAAATTTTTTGTTTTGCCCTACGTGACTATATCTTTTATTACGGAGTTTCCCTTTTTCGGCCATGGAACACTTACACTTTTTATATCAGCTCGCAGAACACCAAAAAATGAAAGGGTTAAATTGATAAAGAAAAACGGTGCAATGTAGGGTTCCCAATGGTTTCGTCGTGGCGAGTTGCAAATGCGCGACAAACTTAAGTAAAACCAGGTAGAGACGGAGGAAGAACGGTTGACCTTTTGCCTTTATTCTTTAGACTTACTTGTTTGTCTTTAACAAAACCAAAAGAAGTACTGTAAATTTGATAATGAAATTAACAGTCGAAAAGCTAAACCGACGGTTAACAAAATGCCACTACCCAAACTTAGTCAGTCCACTTCAGGCCGACGGTGACGCGATTTTAAACGGTCAGTTGGGCAACAACTTCATGATTCTCAGATCTCCATGGCGACCATTTTATATGTATTTTTGATTCCTTTTCCACGCAACACTCGGAAGACGCTCGCGGGACATTAGTGTTCAGCGGAACACATTTTAGGAAGCGCTGTTATATTGAAAGCATTAATCATACTAACTGAGCTAAGTGACTTGCGGGCCGCACTAACATTAAACTTTAATACCAAGGCGGGGCCCACAAACTATCATTCTGCCAGCCACAATTGGCCCGCGGGCCGCGAGTTTGAGGCCCCTGATTTAGTTAGTTTAAATATATAAAAGAATGAGAGTGCCGTTCTAACCAGCCTATTGTTATGTTGCATGGGTGGCGCTTTTCATTTTAGGAGATATATACAGCACATACAAAACAATTTGTTTCTTGCTTTTGGTTCCCGTTTCAGATCTGGGTTTCGTCAGTGCTGTCTCGTGGCTCACGCTAGAGAATAGAGGTGTGTTTCTCTAAAACAAGGCACAAAATGGCGAATTTGAATGCAAAGCAAGGTCCTGATCCCTCGACTTGTAATGAAATAGTTGTAAAACAAATTAAATAAGGTCCAGGGGCATTAACTAAAAGTAGAAAGAGTTTGCACAAAGCAAAGTCAGAAGACCTAAACTAAGAGGGGAAAAATTACTAATAAAAGAGTTGCAAGTTTGCTCCAACCAATGTTCTATGCCCTCAACTAGAAGCAGGAAAAAGCCATAATAAAAGAATTGCAAGTTTGCTTTATCCTTTTGCATCTGTAAAGCAAACTCACCCTTGCTAAGGTTTAGTCTGTAGATTTTTATCAAGCCTACATAAGCAGGCCATTTTAAAAACAACTTGAACTACATGAGGTGCTGATAACTTATTGGCAATTAGTTTTTTGCTTTTTTTCTCGTATGACACTGTTTCATGCCTTCCACTATGAAGAAGGCTGTGTACAAGCGGCCACTGTTTCTTGATCAGCATTGTCCACTCATTGTTTTTTACAAGGGCTGAGTTGGGAGTTATAAGTTGTTATGTTGTATATATGTGCGTACTTGTTTTCGCACTGAAGTCTGGTATTTCTGTTCTCCAAATAAAGTTACCGTATTATACCTATCTCAGATCTCCGTACTGGATGTTCGAAATATCACAAACATGACGTTTGACCTGTATCTTGCAATTGTCAAGTTTGCATCTGAACATGATGTCAAAAAACTTTCGATTGATCCGTGGAATTGCTTCGTGTCAAGCAAAGAGCAGTTGCTGGAACTGAGTAAATGGAAAGTTTGTGGAAAGGTAAACTATATCTGAAACTTTGATAATGATTCATAACTAATCAACCTAATGTTAAAATGTCGCCCGAAATAAAAGACCAATGGAAAAATATTGGTTTTCTCTCTAAACCAACGAATATTAGTAGAGGTTTACCGATTCAACGGTATTGGTAATATCGGCTTAATTGATTCTTCACTGATATTGCCTAAATGTGGACTGAAATTCTGAAATACCGTGTGCCTCACTGCGTGATTTGTATTTATGGTATAGCACAGGGATGGGAAACTTGACCCATAGGTAAAAAAGTGATCCACTAAGCTGAGGCGAGAATTATTACAAAAGATACTTGTCCTGTGACAGTGGTTCCCTTTCGAAAGTGCATAAGGAAAAGGAGTGCGGAAATTTTTGGCGATGGATGAAGCAGGATGGTAATGACTTAAAAAGCCGATTAAAAAATATAATTCTTCGATGGCCGAGTTTTGGATCGTGTAGGATTGTAAGCGAACCCACAATATTCAGTACTTCGAAGAGATATCCTATTAAATCAGTCCTTATTCAAATCTACTTTTACTAATGGACTCCGCCTGCGCTATGTATTTTATTTATGTGAAGCGCAGAACATCATTGCCAAAATTATGTACTACAGTAGCTAAATTTCAGTAATTTACCAAATTATTTAAGATATATGATAGCGAAATTTGAGTGTTTGGTCGGTGTATAACGAAAATTGCTCAGACATGATAAAAGGCAACACAGATTTGATTGTTATAACTCAAATTAGAAACGAGATTGTCCAATCACCATTACAAAATACGAACCAAGGATTATAAGATTTGCGGAGAAGATTTACCGTAATATCTACGACTCACAGTCTTGTTTTCACAATGAAATTTTTGACCCATTCGTTAACCATTTCGTTGACCCACCCGTTCGTCATCTCTGGTATAATATATTTGGTCATAAACTTTTTTTGAAATATATATCTAAACTACAGTTTATTCAGTTCCCCCCTAATTTTACCCTTGCATGGATGCATGCAACTTCGTTTGTCTCTATACCTAGACTAGCTAATATATATTTTGATAAGCGTAAACAGCAAACTAGTCATATGGTCAAATGACTCACCAGTAGTATTGGTGGTCTAGCATAACCCAAATATGAATTTTTCCATTATATTTTTTATAACAGGGTGAAACAATTTAGCCTACAAATATGGTAATACTATCTAGACTAGCCAATATTTTCATCATGGTATAACATAAACTAACCATCAGCTGATCAGTCGCATCATTTCAAGCATAACCGAAATATAAATTTGTCAGTATATTTTTTAATAATGGAGATGTAGTCCTAGTTTTGTTTCTTTCTCGGACAATGGATCTACGAACATCTGTGAAGTGAACCCGTCCTTGCAAATTTACCTAAAAAAGATATTTTAACTATCTCAGATTCAACTGCTAGATGTTCGCAATATCACAAACATAACGTTTGAGATGTATCTTGCAATTGTCAAGTTTGCATGTAAACATAATGTCGAACAACTTTTGATGGACCCGTGGGATTGCTTCAAGGCAAGCGAAGAGCAGCTGTTGGAACTGAGTGAATGGAGAGTTTGTGGAAAGGTAAATCAAAATTAAAACATATGAAATGCCTCATATTCACTTAACTCACTAATCAATCCTAGTTTTGTTTCTCGCCCAACTGTGGCATACAGGAAAAAAACTGCAACATGCAAACTTTGACTGTATACTTTCAAAAGGCCAGCATAAGCAGACCAGTCTTAAAACATTATGGCCTGCATGTAGTACTAATATATCGTTGCAATTATTGTTTTTTCCATATTATTTTTTTCATAAAATGCTATTTCAAGGAATCATGGCTTTCACTATGAACGAGGCTCTGAATAAGCAGCTACTGATATGGAAGGGAGCTAGCTACATTGTCTGGAAAAACTGCAGTCCATCGTTTTCAGCATTGTCTGCTCCATTTATTTGGACCATGGTTGTGATGGTGTTTGTGGTTTGTAAATCAGTGTATGTACGAAGAGAATATCTTAGATAAATCTCAAGTCAAGTTTCACCAGTATAGTTATGCAGATTTGAGGTTTTGTATTTTTATTCACCTAACAAACAATTTCATTTATCTCAGATCCAAGTTCTGGATGTTCGAAATATCACAA
Organism: Styela clava; assembly: GCF_964204865.1. Lineage (NCBI taxonomy): Eukaryota > Metazoa > Chordata > Ascidiacea > Stolidobranchia > Styelidae > Styela > Styela clava. The sequence goes on from NC_135258.1 coordinate 1,149,867, forward strand.
ACATGACGTTTGATCTGTATCTTGCAATTGCCAAGATTGCATCTAAACATGATATCAAAGAACTTTTGATAGATCCGTGGGATTACTTCAAGGCAAGCGAAGAGCAACTGTTGGAACTGAGTAAATGGAAAGTTTGTGGAAAGGTAAACCAAGTCCAAAACTAAGGGAACTTGGATATTGTGTATTGAACTGCAGGTCCTTGTTTACTTTCTACTTCGGATCCGTATGTGGTACTCACCACAAGGATGCTTGAACGAGATAGTATTAAAGTGATAAGTAAAAATAACATGATCTCTTTCAACAAAATAGTAAGTATATTTGTGAGCTTTCGTTAGATCATGGTCTAACTTCTTCAAACAATACAAGATATAACTAAATAGTGATCAATGACTTTGAAATAGTTATATTCAATTGGTAGTGCTTTTATTTTGTTATAAGAGACCGCAATCGTAAGTAATGTTGAACACAATTATATTATTATGGAAAGACTATTGTTCTTTTAATGTACAATAAGTCATCCGCTAAAAATGTCGGCTATATTAATAAGTGGTGAAAAGTGTTTGCTCAAAGCAAGGTTCTGAATCCTAAAAAAGCATAAATCCCTAAAAGTGGAAAGAGTTCTTATAGAGGAGTTGCAAAGTCCCGAGCTCCTAACTAGAAGCATAAAGTAAAGAGTTTTGATCGAAGGGTTGCTAATTTTCCCAAAGCAAGGTCTCAAGTCCTGAACTAAAATCGTGAAGGATTCTGATTGAGGAGTTGCAAGTTTGCTCAAAGCAGGGTCCCGGGCTTTCAATTAAAATTGAAAATAGTACTGATAGAAGAGATGCAAGTTTGCTCAAAGCAAGGTCTCGAGCCCTCCTAAACTGGGTCTAGCCCGGGTTCCAACTAAAATTGTGAGGGATTCTGATTGAAGAGTTGCAAGTTTGCTCAAAGTAAGGTCCTGAGCCCTCAACTAAAGGTGAAAAGAGTTTTTATAGACTAGTTGCATTAGCATATTTGCTCAAGTCAAAATCTCGTGCCCCAATCTAAAATTGGAAAGAGTACTTGCAAAAGAGTTGCAAAATCCTGAGTCCTAAAATAAAAGTGGAAAGAGTTGCAAGTTTGCTCAAAGCAAGGTCCCGGGTCCTCGACTAAAAGTGGAGAGAGTACTGATAAAAGAGATCCGAGGTCCCGTGTCCTTAACTCAACGTGGAAAGAGTTGCAAGTTTGCTCAAAGCAAGGTCCTGAGCCTTCAACTAAAGGCGAAAAGAGTACTGATGAAAAGTTGCATGTTTGCTCTAAGCAAAGTCCCGAGCTTTGACTAAGTCGAAGAATAAGGGCAAAAGAAGTTTACGTCAAAACATATTTTGATTTGAGAATTAAAGGAGTCCCTAGTATGAAGGTGCTGATATGAATAATATATAAAGCTCTGAGTGCGTCAGTGTTGCTTTGAACAAATTTCTACCTTCTATCAGAACTCTTTCCACTATTAATAGAGTTGCTTGGGATGTTGCTTTTAGCAAATTTGAACTTGAGTCTTCAACTAAAATGGAAAGAGTAACGGTTCTGATAGAAAAGTATCAAGTTTTGCGGTTGCGTTTCAGCAGAAAATACCTAATTTCTTACACCCCGGGTGAGGTGGGGGCCATCAGTTGTTTGCTATTTTGTATGTTTATGTGTGCATACTGGTTTCATATCAAATGTAAACTTTAATAAGTTTAATAGTGAATAGAAGAAGGCCTGCCATAAGTATCTGCAGTCACCTTCATAACCTACTGCAATATCGCTATTGGCTATTTTTAATGATATTTGATCGGTCTGGGATAAAATGTGATACCCATAAATTTCCATATTCTAGGAATCTTTATGCTTGTAGTTTATTAACAGATGCAATAATTTTCAGATCAATGTTCTGGATGTTCAATCCATCACTCAAATGTCATCTGATCTATGTCTCACCATATATGAAATCGCAAGTCAAAGGGGAGTCAAAAAAATTCTAATGGATTCGTTGGATTTCTCTAAAGCAAATAAAGAGCAATTAAAGAAACTAGACAAATACAAACTTTGTGGGAAGGTCTGTATCATATCACAAAATTTACTGTGACACCACCCTTACATATTTTCTAGTCTCCAATACACACTGCAAAATCTATTACAACTAGTCTTGTGGGGCAACCTCGTTCATTTTGCGCTATTCCATACTGGTCGGCACGCGGAGTAAGGGAACGATAGCAAAACAAGTTAGCAAAACATATTTCTCACAGAATTGGTTTAAAGTGGGTGTGACAATAAATTTAAATAGCAGTTTCTTCAGAAGTTTACGCGTTTTATCTCACTATTTCTGCAAGAATCAATAATAATACTGTAAGATCACTAGCAAATATAAGCAATTTTTGTGGCTTGCAACTACTAAAAAGTCTTAATTAAATAAATGTGCGGCTCGTAGCTTCACCCAGTTACTTGTATTTGGCCCGCCAATGAAAAAGGTTGCACACCTCTGGCCTAATCCATTACGGAAATTGATATCCAGAGAAGGTCAACCCCAAACCATCATCTATTCCGAAGACATTTTCAAATAATATTTCGAATATGGAATATATTTTTAGTTTATATTTTCCATTATTTTAGAATGTTTATTTGATATTTTAGTAATCAGAAGTTAAAAAAACCTAGACTGGCATAAGTGAACAGCAGATACTTTCCATAACATCTGGCATAGATTAGGCAGAATAATAAATTGATAAATGATAAATTCGCAAAAAGAATATTCAACCTATTTATGAATTGGAGGACTACCGTAATTTAAATATTTATTCTTGTTGGATAACCTAAATGTCAGCAACAACAAGGATCTTGCCAAGGTATCAAACAGGTTAACTTACGTGCATGGTCATGCATTGGACATTAACATTTCTTACTTTGCTTGTTGAAGATAGTCCCATTAGGACAGTGGTTCCTAAACGGTGGGGCACAATGGCTTAGATAATTTTTTTGAGAGGGCGTGAAGCCAATTAAAAAAAAATATTTGTTAGATTTTATCCTGCACGACTGGTTTTGGATATTTACATTTGTTTATTTTGGATATTTACATTCCATCCATGTATTTTCCACGTATTTTTTAAATAAAAAATATTTTCGCCTAAGGGTCTGTTATTTGTAGCTTATTGTTTAGCTAGTTATTTTTGAGGTGTTGAAATGTTTTTGAAAGGATTATATGGATGGCATATAATTGAGTCTTATGATTTATTTTTCACTGTTTTACGACATTTTGATGCGTGATGTTGATATATATCAGGAAATCAACTTGTGTTAGTGGTTCTAAATTCACTCTTCTGTGTTAGTAGGCACCAGCCTTCAAATATTAAAATGCCAAAATATCCATCTTTATTGCACTGATGTTCGTTATCTTTATGTTTTTAGATATCCGTTATTGATATCAGTCAAAATTCAATGGACGAAGAAGCTTTTGATGCTCTTGGTGACCTTTTATCAAACTATGAAGTTGACCAACTCATTGCAAAAAATTGCCAGCTAACAAAAGCAAAACTTAATGCTCTTGGAAGTCATTCTGGATTAAAAGTATGACCAAGTTACAATATAATATCATGCCACTGTGGCTCTTTTGTTGAGTTGGCTGGAAAATACACACAAAACAGCTGGTTTTCTGATGTTTGATATTGGTAGATTTGGATAGTAAAGTCTTCTTTTTGCGGGAATATCTGAAATCAAAGATGTAAATAACTAAAATAAGGCGTGCAAGATCAAATTTAACAAATATTTTTATTTTTAATTAGCTTTACACCCCCTCAAAAAATTGTCTGCACCCCACTTTTGAGAACTGCTGGTCTAGGGTCGATACAAACAACCACTTTTGTACATATCTGTTAGTCATATCTGTTACAAAACTTTTGGATAAGATTTAGATATGTAGTCCTATTGATACTTGAAATACAATTATTTATCTATGTTTCAGTTATCCAGGTTTGACATCAGTGAAAATCCAATGTAAATTACCAAGTAAGGTAATCAGAGATGCTGTGGCAGTTTATATTCCAATATTTTATTTGAACTAGTTGATACACTATACTATATTTCTACTTTCTGCTAAAAAACTGTTTTTTTTTATGTCGGTTTTTATTAATCATATCTATCACAAAACTTTTAGAGAGAATTCAGATATGTAAGCTATTTGTTTATTAAATTTCATTTCTATGTTTTCAGCTGTCCAGGATTAATATCAATGAAAACCCAATGGATGAAAAAGGATTCAATGCTCTCGGTTCTTTATTAACAACAAATAATAAAGTTCTTCACCTTGTCATGCAAAATTGCCAACTCACAAAAGAAAAACTGGACGCTCTCGGAAGTCGCTCAGTATTAAAGGTTTTGTTCTATATTGTTGCTCGATATATGATTGAATAATCTGTTAAGTATATCTGTAGTGATTTTCTATTCAGCATTCTTGCCAAACTAGATGGCGATGTAGAGTAGATTGAATAGATCTCCTTTTTCTTTGTTCTCTTTTCGGTGTTAACAGTGTAAAGCAAATGATTCTATTGGTATTATTTGTTAACTTCTGTTTATAAAAAATTATAAAACCTATCAAAAACTCAAGCACTCTCTTTGTAATGGAAACATGGCACCCATATGTTGGCTTTGTCATGATCCAACTAAAGCTTGACGGTGTCACTTATAGAGCTAGCAAATTGTATTACAGCACGTCACTTTTAATCTTGCTTCTATTTGTTGCAAATTTCAAAATTTAGTTGTGAATAATATATAGAAATGTTGAATATGAACACTCCCCTATGACATAATTTGTTAGTTGAGATTTATTCTTCTATGAGTTATAATGTTACCCATATTGCAGACATTGATATGAAATACTATCTTTCATTTTCATGAATTTTTAAAGTTTCCTCCCAATAATCCTATTCGTTTTACTAGATTTACACTCTGGATATTCGATCCATAACCGGCATGACATTTGATCTATTTCTCGCAATATCTAAGTTTGCAACTGAGAGTGAGGTCAAAGAACTTCTGATGGACCCATGGAAAGAGTTCAAAGCAACTAAAGATCAAATAATGGAATTGAGTAAATGGAAAGTTTGTGGAAAGGTCTGTAACATATTCATTGAGACTTGAAATATGCTTACGAAATTATTGCCTAATCCATTAAATATGTTGTAAACATTTTGTTGATAAACCTTGGATCTCACTTTATTGTATGTGAATTCAGTGAATTGATATCCAGAGAAGGTCAACCCCGAACCATTGTTTATTTACATTATCAAATAGTATTTCGAATATATTTTAAGTTTAGATTTTCCAGTTTTTTAGAATGTTTTTATTTGATATTCTAGTAAACAGAAGGTTAAAAAATCCTGGATTGAAAGAACATCAGATACTTCGCATAACATCTGGCACCGATTAGGCAAGATAATGAAATGATAATAAATAAATGATAAATTTTCAAAATGAATATTCAATTTATTTATGAATTGAAGGACTAAATTTGAATATTTATTTTAGTTGGATGTACTTAATGTCACTAACAACAAGGATCTTGGCACTGCTGGTTTTGGTAAAGTTGGAACAGTTGTTTCAAAATGCCAGGTGAAGGAATTGAAGTCTCAGAATTGCAATCTGACAGCAGAAGGAATTAAGGCATTCAAGGAAAACACTCGCAATGCCAAGGTACCAAACAGGTTAACTTACATAAATGGTCATGCATTGGATATAAATCAAGCATGTCTTGATATAACAAACAGTTTATGAGTTGTTTAATGGTTATTCCAGTGCAATGACTTTGGTCACCACAGAGTATTTACTATTTTTAGTAATTTATAACTCCCAAGACAAATTGAATAACAATTTATGAAACTGTGCCGGCCAGCATTTTTGTAATCTACCGTGAGATATCGATTAGATCAGCAATCGTGTTGCACAATCCATCAATGACTCTTTACGACAGCAGTCGGAACCGAGCAGTATGTGGCTGCTTGAATTCGTTAGGAAAAAAGTTTTATAATGTCAACAGCTTTTTGAACAGTTTGTGAGATCTTCTCTGTCCGAATGTCTGATATCACTGCTTTTTTATCTAATGAAATATCATTTTCTGGCCAATTTACTCAGATTGGTCGGTTCACCAATTTCTTTTTTTACTTAAGTTGGATAGATACACTGATTGTCAGTTCGAACAATGATCTTGGCATTTTGTGAGTTCATTTAGATTGGTTCACTGATCTTATTTATTTCAGTTGAATATACTAGATATCAGTTTGAACAAGAATCTTGGCATTGCTGGCTTTGGTGAAGTTGGAACAGTTGTTTCAAAATGCCAGGTGAAGGAATTGGAGGCTTGGGATTGCAACCTGACAGCAGAAGAAATAAAAGCATTCAAGGAAAACACTCGCAATGCCAAGGTAACAAACAGGTTAACTTACATAAATGGCCATGCATTGGATATAAATCAAGCATGTCTTGATATAACAAACAGTTTATGAGTTGTTTAATGGCTATTCCAGTGCAATGCCTTTAGTCAACACATAGTATTTTTAGTCATTTATAACTCCCAAGACAAATTGAAAGACAATTCATGAAACTGTGCCGGCCAGCATTTTTGTAATCTACCGTGAGATATCGATTAGATCAGCAATCCTGTTGCACAATCACAATGACAGCAGTCGGAACCGAGCAGTATGTGGCTGCTTGAATTCGTTAGGAAAAATGTTTTATAATGTCAACAGCTTTTAAAACAGTTTGTGAGATCTTTTCCGTCCGAATGTCTGATATCACTGTTTTTTTATCTAATGAAATACCATTTTCTGGCCAATTCACTCAGATTGGTCAGTTCGCCAATTTTTTTTACATAAGTTGGATAGATACACTGATTGTCAGTTCGAACAAGGATCTTGGCATTATGTGAGTTCATTTAGATTGGTTCACTGATCTTATTTATTTCAGTTGGATAAACTAACTATCAGTTTGAACAAGAATCTTGGCACTGCTGGTTTTGGTGAAGTTGGATTGGTTGTTTCAAAATGTCAGGTGAAGGAATTCAATGCTCAAGGTTGCAATCTGACAGCAGAAGAAATAAGAGCATTCAAAAAAAACTCTCGTAATGCCAAGGTAAAGACCAGTTTATATACCTGACCACATATCTGCTATAATTTTGATTTTTCACTGCATTATGCGACATTATTACATGCTTTTTACATGGAACAAAGCTCAGTGTAAGCAGCCATTGATGAGTTTGACAGATCTAAATATCTTGAGTTCAGCATTGCCCACACAATTTATCACACCCTGTAGTGGTGGGCATGGGAGTTCTGTGATTCAATGAATATTTTCTTGAGCTTCGGTTTTTTGTTTATTACTGTAACTATGAGCAATCCCTAATAAGTCAACAATAACGTAACAATCGCAATCTATGCAGCCGCTCAGACACTTCTTCTCTCAGACGGATGATCAGCATGGCTTTGAACATTACCTCGTTTTCGAGGTTTCGCATGTTATTTGTCAGTTTTCAGATCTTTCCAAAACTCATATCTCTTTTGGTTATAGTCGTTCGCCCACGTAGACCATTCCAATTTCATTATTGAATGATTGTCAAACCAACTATAGAAACAGGATTTCTTGCAACTCAAGTTTGATTCATTGTTTTTAATTAACCGCTTGCCGTGATTAACGCTGTGGTGAATAATCATATTAGCTCATGTTTAATTGGTAATTTGCCACAAAACATTTTGATCAAAACACCACATATATTTCATTCATTTCAAAAATTTTACTGGTTATCTGTGATCCATATTTTTTTAAGTTGTCAGTCCGCAAGAGTAAAAGGTTGGAAACATCTTCTCTAGGTTCTATCTATGCAATGACAGTCCTGCTTATATATCTGAGTGACTGTTCATACTTATTTGATGTGGAGGTATTCTGTATTAAAGACAAGGCATTTCTTTCGCCCACTGTAATAACAACCATACATAAGTTTAACCTAAACAAAATGCCTCTTGAAACGTGAAATACCCCTTCTCTCTCTCTACATGCACGCGAATATCATTCCAAATAGAATTGGTCGCTTGTAATTGCAAACAGCTTAATTAATAAGAAACTTTTTTTTCATGTAGTATATATGTCTTAATTAACAGAGAAAATTTAAATCAGCTATCAGGTTTTGATTGGGTTACATTTACATCAAAACAACAGACAGTTGAATTTTTTGATAAAAAATTTGTCCATTTTGATCAATCAGTTTTTAAAGTTTGCTTTCTTCATTTCTCATTCTTTTATCTCCTGTCACGATCACATTTTGTGACCGAGTTCGTCTACATTAGATTCACTTAACCATATATTTGCTATAATTTCAAACTTTTTGCTGCAATATGCGACATTATCACATGCTTTTCACATGGAACAAAGCTCAGTGTGAGCAGCCATTAATGAGTTTGACAGACTGAAATAGCTTGGGTTCAGCATTGCCCACACAATTTATCAAATGGCACGGCGATGTGGCTCATCGCGCTGACCGATAGGAATGCGACCGCAATCGCACCTCTGATTACCCTCTGTGAGTTTGCAGGTTCGAATCCCATGTAGGGATAGTTATGTGCGAGAGGATTGCTGGAGAATTGCAATTTTTGCAGCCACTCGGACAATTCTTTTGCTCAGATGGATGATCTGCATGGCTGTGAACATTGCCCCGTTTTCGGGATTTCGCGTGTTATTTGTCAGTTTTTGGTTCTTTCCAAAAACCTTTTCCGGTTAAAATCATTCTCCCACGTAGTCCATTCCAAATTCATCATTGAATGATTGCCAACCAACAATAGAAACAGAATTTCGTGTAACTCAAGTTTGCTTCATTGTCTTTAATTAACCGCTTATCGTGATTAACGCTGTGGTGAATAATCGGATTTGTTGGTGTTTAATCGGACATTCGCTGCAAAATATTTAGACCGAAACAACACGCCTGTTTAAAAATTTGACTGCTGGTGCATGAGCCATATTATTGTGTATTGTCGGTTCACAGGCGTAAAAGATTGGGAACCACTGTGTCTTCTTTATCCATGCAATGCCAGTCCTGCTTATATATCTGAGTGACTGTTCATACTTATTTGATGCAGGTTTTCTGTATTGAAGACAATGCATCCATATCGCCCACTGCATTAACAACTGCATATATAAGTCAACTTCAACAAAATTCCTTATGAAAAGTCAAATACTCGTACACTATCTTTCCTCTATTGTGAGCAAATATTTTTACAATAGAATTTAACAATATTTTGATATCAGATTTTATTATGTGACATTATCACATGCATTTTGCTAAGAACGAAGCTTTGTGCAGGCAGCCTTCAATGAGTTTTACGGGACGGAATATCTCAGCATTGCCCATACAACTCATCACAACCTAAGGTGGTGGTGGGCATGGGATCGGAATCTGAGAATTTTAAACACTATGATGCAATGGATATGCAATATATGCACCTGCTCAGACACCTTATTTGCTCAGACAAATATTCAGCATAGTTGTGAGCATTGCCTTGTTTTCATGGTTTTGCACGTTATTTGCAGTTTTCTGTTGTTTCAAAAAAAAAACTTAAACTCATAGATTAGGCAGAATAAGAATAAATTGATAAATGATAAATTCGCAAAAAGAATATTTAACTTATTTATGAATTGAAAGACTACCGTAATTTAATTATTTATTCTTGTTGGATAACCTAAATGTCAGCAACAACAAGGATCTTGCCAAGGTATCAAACAGGTTAACTTACGTGCATGGTCATGCATTGGACATTAACCTTTCTTACTTTTCTTGTTGAAGATAGTCCCATTAGGGCAGTGGTTCTCAAACGGTGGGGCACAATGACTTAGATAATTTTTTGAGAGGGCGTGAAGCCAATTAAAAATAAAAATATTTGTTAGATTTGATCCTGCCCGACTTGTTTTGGATATTTACATTTGTTTATTTTGGATATTTACATTCCATCCATGTATTTTCCACGTATTTTTTGAATAAAAAACATTTTCGCTCAAGGGTCTGTTATTTGTAGCTTATTGTTTAGCTAGTTTGTTTTTGAGGTGTTGAAATGTTTTTGAAAGGAATATATGGATGGCATATAATTGAGTCTTATCATTTATTTTTCACTGTTTTACGACATTTTGATGCGTGATGTTGATATATATCAGGAAATCAACTTGTGTTAGTGGTTCTAAATTCACTCTTCTGTGTTAGTAGGCACCAGCCTTCAAATATTAAAATGCCAAAATATCCGCCTTTATTGCACTGATGTTCGTTATCTTTATGTTTTTAGATATCCGTTATTGATATCAGTCAAAATTCTATGGACGAAGAAGCTTTTGATGTTCTTGGTGACCTTTTATCAAACTATGAAGTTGACCAACTCATTGCAAAAAATTGCCAGCTAACAAAAGCAAAACTTGATGCTCTTGGAAGTCATTCTGGATTAAAAGTATGACCGAGTTATAATATAATATCATGTCACTGTTGCTCTTTTGTTCAGTTGGCTGGAAAATACACACAAAACAGCTGGTTTTATGATGTTTGATATTGGTAAATTTGGATAGTAAAGTCTTCTTTTCTATCCTATCTATCCTAGCCTTCAAATCCCGAGGAAGTCCCAACCGACCCGCGGTTACGTGAACCACCCTACGGTGGCAAGGAGTCCAGTAAACCTTTCACACATAATTTTTCCTCACAAGATTCAATCTTGCGAACCCATGCAGGGTAATCAGAGATGTGGCGACAAGCGTACTTCTAACACTTAGCACGGTGGGCTACATCGACAATCCTAGTTTTCTGACCTAATATCTATTATTCATGCTCCCTTCGCATGACAGAAATAAAGTCGTGTAACATAAGTCATCATCAGCTGGTTGAGCAAAAAAATTTCATATCTCCAGTAAGATATTAAGTAGGAATGTAAAGAATTACCTAACACAGATGCAAGATATTATCTTATCTCCATTTTTATTTGAACTAATTGATACACTATATTTACTTCCAGTTTAAACATACCAGTAACACTGTAAAACATATGATGAGAATTTGCTTGCTTAAAATAATGATAAACTTTCGATGTTGGTTTTTATCGCATCTGTCACAATTTTTAAAGAAAATTCAGATATGTAATCTTATTGTTAGTTAACTTTCATTTCTATGTTTTCAGCTATCCAAGTTTGATATCAGTGAGAACCCAATGGATGAAAAAGGATTCAATGCTCTCGGTTCTTTATTGATAGCAAATAATGCGGTTATTGACCTTGTCATGCAAAATTGCCAACTCACGAAAGAAAAACTGGACGCTCTTGGAAGTCACTCAGGATTAAAGGTTTTGTTATTTATTGCTGCTTGATCTATCATTCAGCATTTCTGCCAAACTAGGTTGCGATGTAGAGAAGATAAAATTGATCTTTTTTCCGCTATTTCACTTTTTATTTATAGTATTTGGAGTGAGAAGCAAATATTTTCATTTTTATTATTTGTTAAGTGTTGTTCATGAAAAAATCTCCGCAAAAACCTAGCAATAACCCAAGCATGTCACACACTTTTTTTGATTGAAAAAAATAGCTTCTTATCGCTGGCTATGTCTTTGACCCGATGAAGCTCGACGGTGTAACTAATATACTAATAAATTGTATTAGAGTATGTCACTTTTAATATTGCTTGCTAATATTTATTGCAAATTTCACAATTTAGTTAGAAATATTATATGAAATCTTGAATATAAACACGGCCCTGTGACAAAGTTTGTCATTTTAGATTTATTTTGACGAGAGTCATAGTGTTCCACAGATTGCTGGCATTGATATGAAGTTTTATCTTTTATTTTCATCGATTTTCAAAATTTCCTCCCTATAATCCTATTCGTTTTAATAGATTTGCACTCTGGATATTCGGTCCATAACCGGCATGACATTTGATCTATTTCTCGCAATATCTAAGTTTGCAACTGAGAGTGAGGTCAAAGAACTTCTGATGGACCCATGGAAATGGTTCAGCCCAACTACAGATCAAATAATGGAATTGAGTAAATGGAAAGTCTGTGGAAAGGTCTGTAACATATTCATTGAGACTTGGGGTATGATAACGAAATTATTGCCTAATTCATTAAGTATGTTGTAAACATTTTATTGATAAACCTTGGATCTCACTTTATTGTATGTGAATTTAGTGAATGGATATCCAGAGAAGGTCAACCCCGAATCATTGTTTTTTTACATTTTCATATAATATTTCGAATATATTTTAAGTTTAGATTTTCCAGTTTTTTAGAATGTTTTTATTTGATATTCTAGTAAACAGAAGGTTAAAAAATCCTGAATTGAGAGAACATCAGATACTTTGCATAACACCTGGCACCGATTAGGCAAAATATTAAAATGATAATAAATAAATGATAAATTTTCAAAATGAATTCTCAATTTATTTATGAATTGAAGGATTAATTTTATTATTTATTTTAGTTGGATGTACTGAAGGTCAGCAACAACAAGGATCTTGGCACTGCTGGTTTTGGTAAAGTTGGAACAGTTGTTTCAAAATGCCAGGTGAAGGAATTGAAGTCTCAGAATTGCAATCTGACAGCAGAAGGAATAAAAGCATTCAAGGAAAACACTCGCAATGCCAAGGTACCACAGGTTAACTTACATAAATGGTCATGCATTGGATATAAATCAAGCATGTCTTGATATAACAAACAGTTTATGAGTTGTTTAATGGTTATTCCAGTGCAATGACTTTGGTCACCACAGAGTATTTTTAGTCATTTATAACTCCCAAGACAAATTGAAAGACAATTTATGAAACTGTGCCGGCCAGCATTTTTGTAATCTACCGTGAGATATCGATTAGATCAGCAATCCTGTTGCACAATCCATCAATGACTCTTTACGACAGCAGTCGGAACCGAGCAGTATGTGGCTGCTTGAATTCGTTAAGAAAAAAGTTTTATAATGTCAACAGCTTTTTGAACAATTTGTGCGATCTTTTCTGTCCGAATGTCTGATATCACTGCTTTTTTATCTAATGAAATATCATTTTCTGGCCAATTTTCTCAGATTAGTCGGTTCGCCAATTTCTTTTTTTACTTAAGTTGGATAGATACACGGATTGTCAGTTCGAATAATGATCTTGGCATTTTGTGAGTTCATTTAGATTGGTTCACTGATCTTATTTATTTCAGTTGAATATACTAGATATCAGTTTGAACAAGAATCTTGGCACTGCTGGTTTTGGTGAAGTTGGATTGGTTGTTTCAAATTGTGAGGTGAAGAAATTGCAGGCTCGGGATTGCAATCTGACAGCAAAAGCAATAAGAGCATTCAAAGAAAACTCTCGTAATGCCAAGGTAAAGATCAGTTTATATACCTGACCATATATCTGCTATAATTTTGATTTTTTGCTGAATTATGCGACATTATTACATGCTTTTCACATGGAACAAAGCTCAGTGTAAGCAGCCATCGATGAGTTTGGCAGATCTAAATATCTTGAGTTCAGCATTGCCCACACAATTTATCAAACCCTGTGGTGGTGGGCATGGGAGTGAAATTTGAAAATTTCATTCTGTGATTCAATGGATATTTTTTCTGAGCTTCGGTACTTTGTTTATTACCGTAACAATGACCAATCACTAATAAGTCAACAATAACATAACAATTGCAATATATGCAGCCGCTCAAGATGCTTCTTTTGCCCAGATATATATTCAGCATGGTTGTGAATGTTGCCTCATTTTCATGGGTTTGCGTGTTATTTGTCAGTTTTCTGTTGTTCCAAAAAAAGTACTTAAAACTCATTTTCTGGTCGTACTATTTAATTTGCCCATATTTTCTATTCCAAATTTATTATTGAATAATCGCAAAACCAACCATGAAAACAAATTTCACTCAAGTTTGATTTGTCTTTAAATAACCGCTTGCCTAGATTAACACTTTGGCAACTAATCATATTTGTTAGTGTTTAATCGGACATTCGCTGCAAAATATTTTGATCAAAACAACACGCCTGTTACATAATTTGACTGCCGTTGCATAAGCCATATTATTGTGTATTGTCGGTTTACAGGCGTAAAAGATTGGGAACCGCTGTTTCTGCTTTATCCATGCAATGACAGTCCTGCTTATATATCTGAGTGACTGTTCATACTTATTGGATGTGAAGGTTTTCTGTATTGAAGACAATGCATTCATATTGCCCACTGCATTAACAACTCCATAAATAGATCAACTTAAACGAAATTCCATATGAAAAGTCAAATACACTATCTTTCCTCTATTGTGAGCAAATATTTTTTCAATAGAATTTAACAATATTTTGATATCAGATTTTATTATGAGACATTATCACATGCATTTTGCTAAGAACGAAGCTTTGTGCAAGCAGCCTTTGGTGAGTTTTAAGGGCCGAAATATCTCAGACTCAGCATTGCCCATACAATTCAATACACCCTGACGTGGTGGTGGGCATGGGAGCGGAATCTGAGAGTTTTAAACACTATGATGCAATGGATATGCCATATGTGCACCCGCTCAGACACTTAATTTGCTCAGACAAATATTCAGCATAGTTGTGAGCATTGCCTTTCTTATGGTTTTGCACGTTCTTTGCAGTTTTCTGTTGTTTCAAAAAAAAAAACTTAAACTCATAGCTCTGGTCGTGATATTTGATTTGCCCATATTTTCTATTCCAAATTTATTCTTGAATGATTGCCAAAGCAACCATGAAAACGAATATCACTCAAGTTTTATTCAACGTGTTTTAATTATAACCGCTGGCCGGAATTAACGCTTTGGCGAATAAACCTATATTTTTTAGTGTTTAATTGTATGTTTGGTTGATCTCAGTCCGCATGGTAATGATTGGTAACCATTGTTCCAGGCTCTATCCATGCAGTGACAGTCCTGCTTATATATCTGAGTGACCGTCGTTTATGTTTGATGCGAAGGTTTTCTGTATTGAAGACAATGCATTGCTATCGCCCACTGCAATAACAACTGTATAATTCAACTTGAATAAAGTGACCCTTCAAAAAGTCAAATATTGCTTTTTTCTATTTTGTATGTGAATTTTTTTTCAATAGAATTTTACAAAATTGGTCTCCGGTATTCGAACAAGCTTAATTACCAAGAAGACTTTTTTTCATGTAGTATATATGTCTTAATTAACAAAGAAAATTTTAATCAGCTATCAGATTTTGATTGGGTTACATTTCCATCAAAACAACAGACATTTGAATTTTTGATAAATGGTGGTGCATGGGAGCGGAATCTGAGAGTTTTAAACACTATGATGCAATGGATAGGCAATATGTGCACCCGCTCAGACACTTAATTTGTTCAGACAGATATTCAGCATAGTTGTGAGCATTGCCTTGTTTTTATGGTTTTGCACGTTATTTGCAGTTTTCTGTTGTTTCAAAAAAAAAACTAAACTCATATCTCTGGCCGTGATATTTGATTTGCCCATATTTTCTATTCCAAATTTGTTCTTGAATGATCGCCAAAGCAACCATGAAAACGAATATCACTCAAGTTTTAGTCATCGTTTTTAATTAACCGCTTGTCGGAATTAACGCTTTGGCGAATAAACCTATATTTTTTAGTGTTTAATCGTATTTTTGGATGTTCCCAGTCCGCATGGTAATGATTGGTAACCATTGTTCCAAGCTCTATCCATGTAATCACGGTCTTGGTTATATATCTGAGTGACTGTTCATTTATGTTCGATGTGGAGGTTTCCTGTATTGGAGACAATGCATTGCTATCGCCCACTGCAATAACAACTGTATAAGTCAACTTGAATAAAGTGACCCTTCAAAAAGTCAAATACTGCTTTTTTCTATTTTGTTTGTGAATATTTTTTCAATAGAATTTTACAAAATTGGTCTCTGGTATTCGAAAAAGCTTAATTACCATGGAAGACTTTTCTTCATGTAGTAGTATATCTGTCTTAATAAATTGGGAAAAATTTTATTCAATCAGCTATCAGATTTTGTTTGGGTTACATTTCCATCAAAACAACAGACATTTGAATTTTTGATAAAAAATTTGTCCATTTTGATCAATCAGTTTTTAAAGTTTGCTTTCTTCATTTCTCATACTTTTATTTCTTATCACAATCACATTTTGTAACCGAGTTCATCTACATTAGTTCACTGCTCTTATTTATTTCAGTTGGATAAACTAGATGTCAGTTGGAATGATAGTCTTGGAACTGCTGGCTTTGGTGAAGTTGGATTAGTTGTTTCAAAATGTCAGGTAAAGGAATTCGAGGCTTTGGATTGCAATCTGACAGCAGAAGAAATGAAAGCATTCAAGGAAAACACTAGTGATGCAAAGGTAAAACCAGTTCACATACCTGAACATATATTTGCCATCATTTAGAAATGTCAAGTCAAGTTTATTTTTTCAACCGGTAAAAAATATCACAATCATAAATTACGACAAAAAAAATAATTCACTTACTAGAGAAGAGAAGTCGCGACGAATCAAACTGGTTATCGAGCAGCGACACCCAAATGTTTTGGAGATTGCTTTATTATACGACATTATCACATGCTTTACACTCGTAACAAAACTCTGTACAAGCAGCCATTGATGAGTTTGACAAACTGAAATATTTCAGGTACACCATTGCCCACACTATTTAACAAACCATGAGGTGGAGAGCATAGACATCGAATCTGAAAATTTTAATCTGTGATGTAATGGATATTTTTCCCGAGCTTCGATTTTCTTGTTTATTTCATGAACAGTGACCAATCACTAAAAGGTCAACAATAACGTAACAATTTTTTCATAAATAAGTTGTTTATTGAATATCTTAAATGTCACAACTTCCTACGCGCTCCAATTTATGGCAATAAAAATTATTCCCAGAAAATCTACGATAGACTGGGCATAAATTAGCTAACAATCTGTTTAGAGCCATCCATGCCGCTAACAGATTGTCAGCTAATTTAATCCCAGTCTATCGTAGATTTTCTCTAAACCCGTTTGTAAGCGCCATATCTCCAAAACAATCCCCAATCATGCATCACAAATTTTGCAATACTAAAGTATATGAAAAATTTTTCGGAAATATCTATATCTATACAGTTATGACCAACGCTTATTAAAATAATTTTCTAAATTAAGTGAATATTGAATGGAAATTTTAATTATACAAATTCAACTCTGAAATTGTGACATAATATCAGAAATTAACTGTTGAAAAAATAAAATAAAACTGAAAAATAATGGATTTTATCATTGGTATAAAGTTTTTAAGAAATTTATGAATGTGAAAAATAATTAATTGGTCGAGAGCTTGAGTCACTAAATTTCCTGGAAGCTTCGCTTCCAACTAAAATGTTAGGCTTGGCTCCAGCTCCAACAAAACATCACAGCTTCGACCCTTTTTCGCAGTGCTTAGCACAATTGGTAAATCGTTGAACTGAGTGATATCTTAGTAATTAACTTAAATTATTTGGGGTAATAGTGAGTGTATAAAGGCTTTTATTAGAGAAACAGGCAAGAGAAAACAATACAATAATATTCTTTGCAGTTTCACAAATTACTTGAGGCGGCGTAAAAATGTTTTTATTTTCTTAGCGGTTATATTTTTGCCATTTTTCTTGTATTCTCTGATAACACTTCGCACTGCTGATTTTGGTTAAGTTGGATAGCTATTTTACATGTCAGGTGAATGAATATTTAATTTAATTAATCGCTTGCCGGGATTAAAGCTGTGGCAAATAATCGTATTTGTTGGTGTTTAATCAGACATTCACTACAAATTATTTTGATCGAAACAACACATCTGTTCCATTCATTTTGAAAATTTGACTGGACAATGAGCCATATTTTTTTGTGTTGCCAATCCGCAGGGGTAAAAGGTTGGAAACTAATGTTGTAGGCTCTATCCATGCAGTGACAGTCCTGCTTATATATCTGAGAGACTGTTCATTTTTGTTTGATGCCGAGGTTTCCTGTTTTGAAGGCAATGCATTACTATTGCCAACTGCAATAACAACTGTATATAAAAATTAACATTGAATCAGTAAAAAATGTCACAATCACAAAATATGACAAAAAAAAACAATTTACACAGTTTCACAGGGGAAGGAAAGTCGCAGGGAACCAAACTGGTTATCGAGAAGCGACACCCAAATGTTTTGGACGTTGCTGTATTATGCGACATTATTACACGCTTTACGCTCAGAACGAAGCTCTGTGAACGCAGCCTTTAATGAGTTTGACAAACCGAAATATTTCAGGTTTCAGCATTGCCCATTCAATTTATCTCACTCTGTAGTGGTGGGCATGGGAGTGGGATCTGAAGCTTCTATTTCCTTGTTTATTTCCGTAACAACGACCAATCACTAATAAGTCAAAAATAACGCAACAATTGCAATTTGTGCATTCGCTCAAGATGCTTCTTCCGCCCAGACATTAATTCAGGATGGTTGTGAATGTTGCCTCATTTTCATTGGTTTTTTCAGTACTTAAACTCATATCTCTGGTCGTAATATTTCATTTGCCCATATTTTCTATTCCTAATTTATTATTGAATGATCGCAAAACCAACCATGAAAACAAGTTTCACTCAAGTTTGATTCGACTTTAAATACCCGCTTGCCGAGATTAACACTTTGGAAACTAATCATATTTGTTAGTGTTTAATCGGACATTCACTACAAAATATTTTGATCAAAACAACACGTCTGTTTCATAATTTCACTGCTGGTGCATGAGCCATATTGTTGCGTATTGTCGGTTAGCAGGGGTGAAAGATGGGAATCACTGTTCTAGGTTCTATCCATGCAATCACAGTCTTGCTATTATATCTGAGTGACTGTTGATTTTTGTTTGATGCGAAGGTTTTCTGTGTTGAAGGTAGTGCAATAACATCTGTATATATAAGTCAACCTAAACAACATTCCACTTGAAAAGTCAAATACACCATTTTTCCTCATTCGTGAGCAAATATTTTTCCATAGAATTTTAAAACTTTGGCTTCTGGTAATTGAAAACACTCAATTATCAAGAAACTTTTTCTCCATGCAGCATATATGCCCTGATTAACTTGTAAAATTTTAATCAGCTATCAGATTTTGTTTGGGTTGAATTTCCATCAAAACAACAGACTATTAAATTCTTTATAAAATATTTGTCTATCCTGATCAATCAGTTTTTATGGTTTGCTTTTCCATTTCTCATAATTTTATTCTTTGTCAAGATCACATTTTGTGACCGAGTTTATTTACAATAGTTCACTGATCTTATTTATTTCAGTTGGATATACTAGATATCAGTGGAAACGATAATCTTGACACTGCTGGTTGGGGTGAAGTTGGATTAGTTGTTTCAAAATGTCAGGTGAAGGAATTCAAAGCTTGGCAATGCAATCTGACAGCAGAAGGAATAAATGCATTCAAGGAAAACACTAGTAATGCAAAGGTAAAACCGGTTCATATACCTGACCAGATGTTGGCTATGATTTAGTAATGTTTTGGACATTGCTGTATTATGCGCCATTATTACATGTTTTTTTTACCCAGAACGAAGCTTTGTGCAAGCAGCTTTTTGATGAGTTTTACGGACCAAAATATCCCATGTTTCAGCATTTCCTACCCATTTTATCACACCCCGAGGTGGTGGGTATGAGATGGGAATCTGAGATTTTCAAACTGTTATGCAATTGATATTTTCCTGAGCTTCGATTTCCTTGTTCATTTTGTAATAATGACCAATCACTGATAAGTCAACATTATCGTAACAATTGCAGTTTTTTGTAGCCACTCAGACAATTCTTTCGCTCAGACAGATAATGGGCAAGGTTGTGAACATTGCCTCGTTTTCGTGGTTTTGTGTGTTATTCAGTTATCAATTGTGTTTGAATTTGTTAATAATCAAATACCTTCAATGTTAAGATAAATTCCGACAAATTTCAGTTCAATTGCAATAATCAAAAATTATTCCTGAAAAACCTGCGATAGGATTAAATTATCTACCAGTACCTGTGAGCGGCACATGGTTAAATATTTCAAAGAAAAATTATGGCTTGCGTTATGTAAACCAGTTGAGCGCCATCTCTCCAAAACAATCCCAATTATGCATCGAAAATTTTGCAATTATAAAGTATAAGCATAGTCAATGGTGGGGGGAACATCCATATAGTTAAGATCAATGCTTAATAAATTGAATTTCTGAATAATTCAAAATAAAATGAAAATTTTATTTATATAAATTTGAAAATTAAAATTATAAATTAATATTAATAATTAACTATTAAAAAAAATTTTAAAACTGAAGAAGGATGAATTTTATCATTTGTAAAAAGTTTGTATGAAAATTATGAATTGGAAAAAGAAATTGATTGGTTGAGGGCTGGAGTCACTAAATTTATGAAAGCTCCGGCTCCAGCTAAGATGATAGGCTTGCCTCTAGCGCCAACAAGACATTACAGCTTCAACCCTGGTTTGTAGCGCTTGGCACAATTAGAAAATCATTGAACTGAGTAACTACTCGTGTGAGCGTGTGGAATATTATAATTATTTTAGGTGAGTGAGCACGTACCACTTCTTCTAGGTTTTCCAAACTGTCTGTCAAAGTATCTGAAGTATTCAAGGGAAATACTAAAATAGCGAACCGACCTATATGCATCCCAACCATGACCTATATTTCAATTCATAAATATTATATGATAACAACATGTATCATTTCAGATCGATAGCTTGAATCTGAGTTGGAACAAAGTCAGCAAACTCGGAGATGAAGGATTATCTGCAATGAGTGAAATTGTTCATCAATGCCAGGTTGAAAAATTGTACATGCGGTTTTGCTACTTCAACGATGATCGATTGGAGAGATTCAAAGCATTGATTGCTGATACTGGGGTTGAGTTCGATGGCTACCAGTGAGTCACAGACGCCGTATCCGAGGATGATTTTATTGGAATTATGTCTTATGAAAATTTCTTTTGATTTTCATTTATTTCATCAAATATTTCAGTCAGGGATTCCGAATAATTAACTAGTTGCATGAACAATGGAATAACTGTTATCTACAACCTGGCTATTTGACCAGACATTTTTTGCCCACGGATTGCCGTGTTAGACTATTAATGCTTTTATATTTTCGTAAGTATGAAAATACGGATTAAAAATTAATTATCGGGCATTTTACGACACTTTTTATGTCAATAGATGGCCGTGAAATTAGGCTGGCTAATGCATTTATTTTTAACCATGAGTTATGTTGAAAAAAGCTAAATTAATACGGCAAGGCATTTTAAATGCTGGTATCGGTCATGGATTTGAATATTTTGCTCAACAGAAAATCATCCTAATAAAAAGTCGATACTTTCAAATATTTGCCAAAAATCGAAAAAAGTATAAATTGTATTTCTCAAAAAATCAACTTGTTTTTTTCGACATGGGACAATTTATTGGGTATCGTAACATTTGCAGCTTTATATAATTTTCAAATTTTTGACGTAATGCAAATGAATGCGTAACTAAAAACACTATGTCGCTGGAGAGGCAACTAGCAAAAATTATAAAATACCATTGAGCGCAAAACATGGAGTAGCAACCGAATGCTGGGTGTACGCTTGACATTATATATTTACCAATGCCAATAAAAATACTTTAATAGATGGAACCATTTTTGAACAAAGATGTAACATCTCTTCCTCAAGGCTGGTTTCAAGCCGATTTTATCAAATTAAATCTTTTATCGAATTGGGCCCCGCACCCTGCGCTAGTCTTTTTCTGTATTATTTATCTGTATTATGAGGTACAAAATACTGCTGAAAACGTAAAATATAAAGTGAAATAATCTTTCTCATAATATTGATTTGTTATGCATGGTAAATTTAGTAAATTATCGTTATGTCGCCATAACCAATTGAAAGACTCAACAGTTTGTCAATGGTTCTTATAGAAAGCAAAATTGCTGAAGCTGTTGATTTTAAATGAATTTGCTGATAAAATGGCTAGAAAAGTATTTTTCTGAAAGAGTATAATGAAATCGCATATTTTGCATTTCTTGATGTTAAAAGTAAAACAATAAAAACATCCTATTACCTTAAATTTGTTTTATAGCAAGTATTAAATGTTTATTTTTTTTATATAAAGACCCATAAATTTTAATATGAGGGGTAGGGGGTCTGCCATCAGATTTCTAATTGGGCCCCGCAGAACCTAGCACCTGCTCTTTCGTTGTCTACAAGAATTCTTTGTCTTACCGTTATGACTTCAACCCCATATAATTTTGGGAATTACCCAGACCTCAACTCTGTGCTCAAATCACACAGCTTTTTCTTACATGTTTATACAAAATTTATTTTAATAGGATCACTTTTCTCCCCAATTCGCAACGGAACTTAATTATACGAAAACCTGCAATTGCCAAACTAACTACGGCTTTGCTTTGTCAAGTTACTATATTAGTACAATATACATTTATAGCCTTCTATTATTCATACCCGCTTGCATTTTTTAAGTACAATTCTGCACTCCAAAGATAAAATTATGCGTGAGTGGATTGCTGGGCTCCTCGCCACCGTAGGGTGGTTCACGTAACGGCTGGTGGATTACGGCTTCCTCCGCCATAGAGTCTATGCATCTGAAACAAATAACTGGCTAACTAATCCCAACATGAACTAGTAAATAGACTAAAGGCTGTATGAATAAGCTGTCTCGTCGGCTTCCACCACAGTCCTATCTAAATCTAGGCAAGATTTAGACATAATTAACTGATATGCTGAAACTAAAACTCATTTAGCTTTTGTATCTTTCAATAGTAAAATTTTTCCAACTGCTTTTTCATTTCTTAGGTCAAGTTTGGTTAGGTTAATTGCCCGTTCTTACTAATTTATTGGCATTCGTTCTTCACTCTCCTTAAATCGCTCGCTGCTCGGCAAGTGATAGCTTTGTGAATCGCGATGTTTGATTCACAGAAGCTAGCTGGTAGGGCATTATAACGTCATAAATATAGATAATAAATTGGACTCGGGTATAGTAGGATTTGCGACGCAAGAAGGATTGGAATTGCTCGCATGTATCAGATTAAACTACATTTAAAAACCTTGTTTCGTGAATCGCCACAACTCCAAAATTGGAACTTTTCTGCGGGCCGCGCAATTTTTCCTTGAGGCCCGCGGGCCGCAGCTTGCACACCCCTTCTCTAGTCGATAATATGATATCCTCTGATTACCCAACGCAGGTTCGCATCCCGTGTAGGTTAATTATCTGCGAGAGGACTGCTGGCCTCTCGAAGCCGCAGGGTGGTTCATGTGCCGCTAGTTGATTATGGTTCCCTCTATTATCAAGTATGTGTATATATATAAAACAAGTAACATGCCAAATAATCTCTCACCGTTTTGTCTGATAAGGACGAGAATTGTTGAGACATTTCATCGGTTTCCATCTCCCCCGGGATAAATATGAAAATACTGTCTAATGAGCAAGTCTGGTGAAATGCCACCAGAACAAGCGCCATATAAGTCGCAACTGGTATTATTTCGAAACATTACAATGAATTTAAAAAAGTCGTAATATTCTATGTTAAGCGATAAATTCCGAACACCGAAAACACTAGGTCAAGCGATGATGGAGGAAACCTTAACCCAGTGGTCGGCAACTTTTTCCAAGTGACGGACCGGTAAAGCCTGACCAAAATTTTGGTGGACCACCTTTACACAAACGGACTAAGCCTATGCAATAAATTATACGCATTAGGAAAATTTATGTTGACAATATTCTAAATACGACGGCGATGCCATTTAGTGCGATATCTGCATTTGTTGGCTGGCGATTAACTGTTCCCATATTGGAGATATGGCCGAAGTTGACACACGTAACGTGTTTTCTACATCCGGACTACTTCGTTATTTCGTTTTTGTACTTATCAATATTGAAAATCAGGCCTCACATTAATAAGATTGTGGGAAAGGTAACAATGCCTGTACCCCTTCTGACTCTGTATTGATTGATGTTTGTTTTGCCATAACTAATTTTTTTACCCGATGTGCTAACTTTATAATTATCCGGATTCTGAAGTATAGAATTAGCACTGACTAGGCATGACCGGTTAGCTACGAGCTAGTAGTGGAGTAGTCACGTTCTTAGCGATAATTATTTTGTTGAAGATACGAACTGATGAAAGACACTCTTATACGGGCGCAGTGGAAACAACTGACCCAGCATTATTGCGGCATACTGACATGGTAATTGTTTGTGAAGTCAGACATGCTGCTCAAGTGCGTTGTGTTTGTATGGTTTGCTGTTGGGTGCTGTTTTTAGTCGTAGGGTTTGTGGTTAGATTGTAGAGGTTTTATTATGGCCTTGTCCGTTTTTGTGTCACCTCTCTGCGGACAGGCGATGGGCCGCGGCCCGGTGGTTGCCAACCACTGTTTCAAACGACCATCGGTTACGTGAACCACCTTATGCTGAACTCTTTGCCATCGTGGGGTGGTTCAGGTAACCGCTGGTCTGTTACGGCTTCTTCCGCCATCAAGTCCATGCATCGGAAAACAAATAACTGGCTAACTATGTCCAACATGGACTGGTAAATGGAATGATAACCGGACGAGAGAGAGTTATATTTATTATTACAAACAATGTCAACATCATGATACATTTGGAGCAACAGAAAATATAATTTAATTTAACAATAATTGGTTGATCATTATTTTGAGGATCAGTATGCAAGACCGGTTAGGTCACCGAGGCTCCTGGCCCGTACTGTATTATATACCAGGGTTACTCAACTATTTTTACGGAGGATCCGCATACAAAACTTCAAGAATATTTGGGTCCGGTCTTTCCTGAAATTATATTTCGGCATCCTTAAACACGCACTTCCTAGGCCGACTAATGATTATTAGCTAATCAAGTTTGTTTATTATGGCGTTATAGTTCTTTTCATATATATTTAAACTTATAAAAGTGATTTTATAAAAAAAACTTCGAAAAGTAGCCAATGATCCAAAATAAAGAATTAGACGCGGTCCGAATCGAATACTCAAAAGGTCCAGATTCGGACCGCGGTCCGCCAGTTGAGTAGCCCTGTTATATACTATATAAGAAATCATTCAGATATAGCAGGGATGTGCAAACTGCAGCCCGCAAATAAAAATTATGAGTCCCGCGGAGAAGTGCCAATTTTGAATGGTGTGCCCGCGAAACGAGTTTTTAGTTTTGTTAATCTGGTGTGTGAGAGCAATTCCAATCTTATTGCGTCGCAAAGCCTATAGTAGCGCCTGCGTGCCACTGTCATATTAGCAAAACTAGCTAGTAAAATCCTGTTGAAAAATACACGTTATAAAAACGTGTTCTCCACTCAAATCGTTTAGCCGGTGTGAAAATAAATTTGAATAGCAGTTGTTAATTTATGAGTTTTAACGCGCCATTTCTGCAAGAACCCCTAACAGTGTCGTAAGATCAATAACAAAAAGGAAAAAATTTTTTGTGCTTGCAACTACAGTAGAAACTTTACCTACGAAATTAATTCGTTACGGAAGCACCTTCGTAGGTACAAAATTTCATAAGTAGGGGACGCACACTACCTGTAAACAATCTATTTCGTTTTGAGATCCGAAGAAACTCTGACATATTATTGTATAGCAGTTTAGCAATCACGCAATGGTTCGTTTTTTTGCACTCTTCTCTTGCATTCCCTTTCTTAATCGCTTATATTTTTTTCGAAATCAATTCATAACAGTATGTTAGCGAGTAACTCTAACCAACATGAGCTTCACAACTTAATAAATCAAGCAGAAATAGAGAAAAACGGTGGTACAGACGAACTATATTATGTAAGAATGTAGCAAAATCAATGCAGCGCTCTTCTCCAAAGCTGACTCATCTGTTCTGTCATAATATATTTCTGTGTAGCCACTCGTCATGAAAGGACAAAAAAGAGTTTAAATTAATAATGGAGTGTTACCAACCATAATGAATAAACGAACACCGAGTTTTATCAGATAACTCAGAGTCTTGAAACTTTTTATCTGAAGGAGAATGATCTCGTTTTCAAGGCCTCGCTCGCGTGCCGAATAAATGGGCTTGCGTGCCAAGTATGGCACGCTTACCAAGGGTTGCCATTGAGGTGTAAGCAAGAGCAGGCGGCAGAACGTAATGTACGAAAATGAGCAAACACACATGAAATTCAAAAACACTTTTTTCATTGTATCATCGTCTATTCACTGAATTTAGCTAGGGTTACCATATTTTTGTGACTTCAAAGCGGAACGCCTCCGAAGACAACGACCCCTTAGCTGTGATTTTGTGACTTTACATTTTCCTATTTTACTACATAGGCCTACATTTGAAGCCATCCCGGCTGTCTTCATTGACCATATTGCTATCGAGAGTTCATGCGCATATTCTCTATCCAAATATCGGGTTTAGTTCGAAAAATAGAAAGGAATTGACGTTAATAATACAAATAATTCGAATTTAGATTTTTTTTATTTACAGCAAAAGGAAGAAAGATAGCCTGCCGTTTTCAAGCATTGAGAATTTTCTTATTCGCCCAAGCATGCTTTTTTGTAGATAAGGCCTTCGTCAAAAAGACGTTGTTCAATGTTACATTCACGTAAACGTCAGAACAGGACCAATTAGTATTGATTTTACATGTGATACGTTACGGAAAACAACGAAACAAACAAAATAACGCATTTACCTCCAGCAAGTGGGCTAGCGCTGGGCTGCACAGCATAAGCCTGAATTTAGCTAGCAAGACATTGCACGTACCCGCCGGAAACAAACTGGCCAATGGACGCGGCTGCCTTCGATTACGATAAAAAAAAATGAAATAAACATGAATTGTTTTTAACGGAGGCGCTAGGATATTTGCATCACGAAAAACGATATTCGAAGGTCACGATATTCTAAATTGGACACCCCTTCTCCAAGAACTGCATCAAATTAACCTAAACTGAACGAATATCACTACACACATTTTTTAAGTTTTCGGTTTTTAGTTAGGCCTTTCGTGTGTAGAAAATCTTGCGCTGGCCTACGCAATATTTTTACGAGAAGAATACTCGTAAGTTGGATTTTCCGTATCCATAGCCTTTCGTAGATATAGTTTCTGAGTGCGGCCCGCGGCTTCACCCAGTTGTCTGACCCCCCTGTAATAAAGGTTGCACACCCCTCAGATATAACATTGGCATTAATGTGAGAGGCCGTGGTACGCTATATTATCAAGTCATCGTATCAGCTTGCTTCACTCCTGGGATAAATATGCAAATCCCATCCTGAGTAAATAAAATTGTTAAATATCATTACAGCGCTCCCAAATTCGCAATCAGCGCTCCCACAGTTAACGCAAACATCCATCGGAGGGCGTGTTCTCGCACTACGCTGGTTAGGAACGGAGACCGATTTTCTGAGATTTTTAATCTGCAATATACCGGTACGGTTTCTCAAAAGCGAAGTTAATTTCAATTGAGATAAATGTGTGTTATCTTGACTATAATGATCGTTTGACATTTATTGGTACGTAACTCGCACAGTTTGTCAAATAATGGGATACATATTTATTTAAGTCCGTGCTTCTGTGCTTCCGAATAACAAATAAATACATACCGTACGTCCGTACCGGTAACTAATCCCGGCCTGGTACCGTAACTGGACGAGAGGCCGTGGTTTGCCATATAGTTAAGCCGTCTTATCGGCGTTCTTCTCCCCCGGGATAAATATGTAAATCCTATATTATCCCGGGAAGAGGAAAGGGTCTCGTGTAGTTTGGTATGGTAGCAAACAGTGAACTACTACCGCACTGTACCGTACTGGGTTCCATATTCAATCATCAGATAATGTTAACAGGTTAAAGTAGACTTCTCTTATGAAATAATGTCTATATTTTAATAACAAGTGTGGTAACGTACCACACAGATGCTGATACAGTGATAGCAGAAACAACCTTTGGTATCGTGCAATTCTTATTGGGATTCTTTTGCTGACTTGAACTTCTCCAAGATTTGCATCAACCAATTTTCTACAATATTTCATTCCCTTGGATATTGCTTGGACCCCGGCATACGTGCTTTCGAATGAATTCTCTCTTCATTTAAAAATGGCGACAATTTTTTACGAATGCATGAGTGGAATATTCAGTTCATCATGTTATTTTGTGATCTATGGATTCTTGGTTTACGTCACAATTCCGCTGATTTTCAAGATTTATCCAAAAATCGTCTTTGAAGGATTATTTCTCAACAGAGTCTGCCCACCTGTATGGTTACTGAAGCTGAACAAACCAGACAAAGTAAGACTTTCTACAAGACGTTTGTATGAGTGAGTGCTTCTGAATGAGTGCCCATAACTTTGCTCAGAGATGAGTCTCCTTATTTGGGTGTGTGCAAGTAATTTTGCTCAGAGATGAGTCTTCTTTACTTCTGAGTGAGGACCCGTAACTTTGCTCTGAAATGAGTCTTCTTTACTTCTGAGTGGGTGCCTGAAACTTTGCTCAGAGATGAGTCTCCTTTACTTCTGAGTGAGTACCCGTAACTTTGCTCAGAGAAAAGTCTCCTTCACTTTTGAGTGAGTACCCGTAATTTTGCTCAGAGATAAGTCTTCTTTATTTCTGAGTGACTATATCTGTAACTTAGCTCAGAGATGAGTCTCTTTTACTTTTGAGTACCTGTAACATTGCTCAGAGATGGAGTCTTCTGTACTTATGACTATGAGTACCTGTAACATTGCTCAGAGACGAGTCTCTTTTACTTCTGAGTGAATGCGTTTTCTCAGAGATAAGTCTCCTTTGCTTCTAAGTGAGGGCCCGTAACTAGGGATGGGCAATGTAGGATAATTTACTATTCTAGAATATTCTAGAATAGTTAAATCGAATCCAGAATACCGAATCCTATTCTATTTTCATACTTATTCAAATAGTGGGAATTTCATCATTGCTGGATTTAGATGTTAAAAAATTGCAAATGTATTACTTACTATAAATGTATTATCTATTTGGAAATGTCCTGAACATTGGATTTCACTTGATACTAAACAGGCAGTTCCCAGGACAATAAAATTTAGGAATATTACAATATTTTTGTCTTCAATTGTTCCAAATGTATGTAATCCCTAAATACTGATATGCTAAATTAAGACACGCTTTACACACTTTAATAGTAAGCGGACAAATATAAAATAGCCATGAAACGGCGTTAAATCATTATTAATGTAAGTCTGCCGAGTATACCAAAACATACCCGCTGAGAATTAATTAGATGCTGAACCAGCGTGTGGCCACTGCAACCTATGCGCCGCGATTTCGTACTTAGTTATTAAGTAATAACATCTAAAGACAAACTCATTTTCTATGATTATCGTTACATATCATTATCTACCCAGACTTGGCCCTACTCAAATTCAATACGTTCGATTATCGTTACATATCATTATCTACCCAGACTTGGCCCTACTCAAATTCAATACGTCACTATCTTCGCCAGATGCGGCAACTTTTTTCAAAATTCATCGGCGACTAAAATACTACAGACTTTCGATCAAACGTGCGTCTATCTTGAACGATTGAAATGTTATCATTTATCATTATCTACCCAGACTTAGCCCTACTCAAATTCATCACGTCACTATCTTCGCCAGATGCGGCAACTTTCTTCAAAATTTTTTGGCGACTAAAATACTACAGACACTCGATCAAACGTGCGTCTATCTTAAACGATAGAAAAGGACCGAAAAATATGTATTCTTTTGAGAGTGAAATTTAAATGTTTCGGAAAATGGTATAATAAAATTATTCGTAAATAATATTTGATCTAAATTAATCGCGAGTAATGTTATAACATTTAACGCCTGGCTTTTGGTTTACGTGCATCATTTTTTGGAAAAACTCGTAGGTCGCGAAAAATCATTTAATTTAAAATGAGGCAAGGCATGTCTGTAATGAATTAAAGATTGTTGCATTCAGATTATCGGAATATCACCAGTAAGTCGGCACAAATAACGCTAGCTAGATAGCAAAGAAGGAAAACGCAAAAATGATGCAATAACGAGTCCTCGCCGTGAGGTTATATTGCCGACTTCTTGTCCTGGATATGCCGATTGAAATTACGGTGTTTGAAGTTTACCGATTTACGGGTTCTTTGCGAGCAGACGCAAGTTTAATTAAACGAGAGAGATTTCCACGCGAGAAAAACGCTCGTCTATAATTGACAAATTAGAAACCCGAAATACAAAAATTGACGCATGGCGCCGGAAACCGAATCCTGTTATCGGATCCCGTTGGATTCGAATACTTTGGGATTCGAATCCTCCGGATTCGGTATTCTATATTGCCCATCCCTACCCGTAACTTTGTTCAGATATTAGTCTCTTTTACTTCTGAGTAAGTGACCTTAATAACTCAGTAATAACGATCAGTAATATGTCCCTTCACTTATGAGTAAATGCACTAAAGTTTAGTGCAGGGATGTCCAACCTTTTAATTCAATGGGCCGCATTGCAAACTTAAATATTTAACTGGGCCGCAAAACCACCTCTTAATACAATTTAATGGAAAAATTACAATATAAAACAAAACCACGTGAATACAGTTTATTTACATTATTACAACGTTGTAAATATTGTAATGTTTATATGTAGCTATACATAAAAAACACATTAAATTTAATTAATCAATATTAAATCAATGAGACTTTTGACTTTGTCTTCCAGCCATAATGTTTTCAATATTTGCATCGAAGGATGCATTCTTAATTCTAAGAATGTTTGCTAAATGTCTATCAGTCAACCTGTTTCTTTCTGCAGTTTTAATGTTTTTCATGCTTGAAAAAAACTGCTCGCAAGAGTATGTACTTCCCCACATACATAATAATTTTCTGGATAAATTTAGAATTTGATTGAATTCATTTTTGAGAGAATGCAATTTCTTATAAAATGAAGGAAGTGTGTTCTCCCTGTGAAAAGTTTTTAAACCTTCCCGACTTTGCAGCTCAATCAGTTCAAGTTGGTACTCCACTGGTGCTTTATCATATTCAAATGAAAATGGATCACTAAACAATTTTAACTCAATTTCAATCTTTCTAAAGTCAGAAAATCTAATCGTAAACTCTCCAAGCAAATCCTCACATAATTTAGTATATTTTTCATAGTTTACAGAAAACTTTTTTTCTCTTTCAGATAGACTACGGAAGTGTACAATTTTACCAGCTTTTAGCTGTGCTATAAAAAGTTCCAATTTCTTTGTGAAACTAGTTATTCGCTCAAACATTGAGGAACATAATTGGTCCTTTCCTTGTAAATGCAAATTAAGTTCAGCTAATACTTCGGTGATGTCTACAAAGAAAGATAAATCATTCAACCATTCTTCATTTTCTAAAAAATCCACATTTTGCTTCTTTTTTTCCAAGAACACTTTTATTTCAGGCAACAATAACTGAAATCTTTTTAAGGTTGCTGCTTTACTGAGCCATCTAACTTTTGAGAAATATACTACGTCTTCATATTCACTGCCAACTTCGTCCAAGAATGCTTTAAATTTGCGATGATTTAAACCCCGTGATCTGATGAAATTAACAGCCTTGACAAGATCAGTCATCAAATGTTTCATATTTAGCTTTTGAGCACATAATTGTTGTTGATGTATCAAGCAATGGTAACTGAGAATCTCATGATCAACAGATTCTTTAAATAAACTAATAAAACCATTGTGTTGACCAGTCAGGGCAGGAGCACCATCAGTTGTAATTGAATAAATGTTTTTCCTATCAATATTGAATTTATCTAATGACAAATTAACAATCTCATATATGTCCTTGCCTCTTGTTGTGCCCTTTATGTGACACAAGTCCAACATTTCTTCAATAATATTGAAATTTTCATCAATTCCTCTAATGAAAATAACTAATTGTGCAGTATCACTTTGGTCAATACTTTCATCCAACGCTAAACTGTAAAGAACGCATGCAGATAATTTGTCCTTCAGTATGCCTTCAATATTATCACCCAAGTCATCAATTCTTCTGCCAATTGTCTGATGTGATAGACATGCTTCCTTTACTAAATTCACCTTGTCTGGACAGTACTCATTAAAAGCAATAACAATGCATTCTTTTATTAATTCTCCATCAATAAGAGGTTTTCCTTTCTTAGCTAATTTCTCAGCTATAAGGTAACTAACTTTTGTACATGTTCCACTTTTAACAATATGTTTTTGAAGATTAGCTTGTTGTGAGCTAATTGCCTTTGTCAATTCTTCAATTTTCGTTTTTCTTCTTTCTTCATTAAATGTCTGATATTCTGACTCATGTTTCGAAACATAATGACGTCTGACATTGTATTCCTTGCATACGCTAATCTTATCATTACATATAAGACATGTTATATTGCCAAATAACTCGGTCACAAAATATTTTTCCGTCCATTGGATATTAAATTTCCTCTTTTCTTCTGCTATTTTCCTTTTTTTAGTAATAGATTCCATGGCCATATAAATATAAAATTTTCATTACTTAAGATTATAGTTCTCTGAAAAAGAAATTAACCATTAATAGGTGTACTGAGCCGTAGTTTACTGAAAATGCATTTATTTCAACAATAAAGAAAATTTAAATGATTAAGCACTTACTTTTGAGAGATATAGTCTGCACACCGCCACAGCCAAAACAACACTGTCGAGAACAAAGACTTGCGAACGGCATGGCGAGTAGCTGGTGGCGGCGCACCAGAGCGCGAGAAAAAATACATACGGGAGTTTCAATTTGGTCGCTACAATTATTTTATTTATTAAATATAAAGTATTTTTTGACTAAATTACAATAAATATATTTTGACTAAATTACATGAAGACTCTCGTGCTCATTACTTCATAAATTTGCTAAAAAAAAATTTTTTAATGATTCGTTAGTGGGCCGCATCCAAACATTAAGTGGGCCGCAATGCGGCCCACGGGCCGCAGGTTGGACATCCCTGCACTAAACCTTGCTTTAACCAGATCCCCTTATTATAGTGATCAATTCCTAACTCTAAATTCTCTTCTTTTACTTCAGGCCTACAATCTTAAAGAGAGCAAGAACTGCTATGTGAGGTCTTCGAGTGGAAGTACTTTAGGCGTTTGGCATATTCCGCCAGTCACTCAGTACGATACTCCAGAGGTCAAATCAGGGTCATTACAAGACGCTGAGAAAATCATCATTTATTGCCATGGCAACTCGTTTCATCGTGGTTTCAAGCATCGAAGAGATTTATATTCAGAGATGCAGAAATCAGGTATGAATAATATGGTCGAATCCTTTTTGTCAAACTCAAAGGTACTCGGAGCCGCAACATATACTCTAATGTCAGTGGCTATTAAAACTACCGAAAACCACTTATGATGCAATAATTCAGTTTCTGACAAAATAAAAATAACTTGAAATTAAAAAGAAAAAGTTTGTTTAGACATAATTGAATCACTTTGATGCGACCTATTGTTCCGCTCACGACTTATATCTGTTGTCATGTGTAATTAGTGAGTAGTAATAGACTTTATGTCTCCGACTTTCATTGAATCCCCACGGCTTCTAACAAAAAACGGCTGTTGCCACTTTGATTCATGGGAGCCAGAGCTCCGAAAACAGAGAGTCGCATGCTGCTGATCGCTGGTCTACCCTGACTAATTGTGAGACAGCGTTGGTAAATTAGTTGAGCTAGAATATTGCATCATAAGTGGTTTTTCAATAGTTCTAATAGTATCTGACATTAGAGTACATGTTGCGGCTCGAGTAGGTTTGAGTTTGGCATAAATGTTACATTTTATGAACAATATATACAGTGTTACAGAAGTGAAAAACAATAAGCCTCGTGCCAAAACTACATTTAATCCCAATCTCAACAAATTCCTATTTTTCACTAGAACATCAAAATTTGGTTTTATTTCAGTTGTGGCAGCATCAGGCAGGCCAGATTGAATAACCCAACGGGCCAGATTTGGCTTGCGTAGTTTGCCCATGTCAGGTGTAGACGATGCCATATGGCTCTTTTGATGCCAAATGTTGCCGAATCGTGGCCTAGGCCAGGGCTACTCAGCTATTTGTTTAAAATTATTTGGGTCCGGTCTTTACAGAAATTGTGTTTCGGCATCCTTAAACGCACACTTCCTCGGCCGGCTAATGATTATTAGCAAATCAAGATTGTTTATTATGATGTAAGGTATTTTCATATATATTCGAAACTATAAAATTCATTTTATAAAAGAAAACTTCAAAAGTGGGGCTAATGATCCAAAATAAAGAATTAGGTGCGGTCCGAATCAAATACTCGAAAAGTCCGGATTCGGACCGCGGTCCGCCAGTTGAGTAGCCCTGGCCTAGACATGTCAGTGGACATAACGATCGCTTCAATATTATGTTGTTGTTTTTCGTCATCATTATCATTAAAAAATCGTTTTTTTCTTCGAATACTGGACCAGTTGCTTTGAAATTTTCAGTGGTTAATAAAGATTGATATTTTTACCAGAAGGCTATTACGGTACTTTTATTTATTCCTAAATTTTCTATGGATCTTATGAGATCTAATATTTCATCCAAAATTGTGCTGTATTACTTTTTAATTATGGGAACACGGTTTTTAATCCGCCAAGCGTGACGGCTGACTGTGAAAATTCTTGCGACTGAAAACTCGGAAGTATTTTGAGGTTACGGTATCAATAACGTCAAAGGTAAGGACTGCCTCGCTCTGGTCCACGTGTCCATATATTTGAGCGTTGCTCTCCTGTTGTATCAATCTGCTCATTCACACAAATAAAATCTTTTTCATTTTCACCAAGGATTCCACATCATAGCTTTTGACTACAGTGGATTTGCGGACTCTACCGGTCAGCCGAGTCCAACAAGAGTCGTGGAAGATGCAATTAGCGTGTATAAGTGGACGGTCAAGCAGGTTGGATTATGTTTTATCATATTTGTCACTGCTTAATCATATGGCGAATATCAGCAAAGCAGAGGTACACCATATATAAATTGTATATAAGCACAGTTTAAACTAAAAAAAAAAAGT
The DNA here is from genome assembly GCF_964204865.1 of Styela clava. Classification (NCBI taxonomy): domain Eukaryota; kingdom Metazoa; phylum Chordata; class Ascidiacea; order Stolidobranchia; family Styelidae; genus Styela; species Styela clava. The sequence goes on from NC_135258.1 coordinate 1,184,879, forward strand.
TCCCAAACTAAAGGGTCGGCTTATATGCGCCTCACTCTAATCACACTAAATTTCGGCTTTATAAGCTCATAACCCTGATCGTGCGGGGGTCAACTTATACCTGCATAACACAGTTGCCTGTCAATAGGGAATTCCCCTTTATGTTATTCCCCTGATTACCAAGTTATAAAAATCGAATCAGTAATTGTCAAATTTCTGACACTTAATGTATTTAATCACTCAGCTCCAGAAAGAAGATGTGACAATCGTGCTTTGGGGTCATTCACTCGGCACTTACATCAGCACGAGGGCGCTATCGCTCATGTACGACCAGAAAGATGGCACTCGACTCCCTGACTGTCTGATACTTGAAGCTCCGTTCACGAATACATATGATGCCGCAGACTGCTTCCCACTATCTAAGGTGAAATTTATATTTTGTTTCATTTCAGTACTCCCGTAGCATGTGAACCAAGATGGCGGACATCTGAACGAAGTATGTGTACCAGGTTAGGTTTAGGCAATGATTTCAGGTACAAATACTACAAAGTCACTTGGCTAGTCCCCGAACTCGTAATAGAACTAAAATAAGGAAAATTGGAATAAAATTATGGACTTACCCTAACCTGGTACACATACTACGTACTGGTGTCCGCCATCTTGGTACACATACTACGGGAGTATGTTCATTTCAATGATGTGATATGGTATTATATGATGCTCATTAACGCTTTTTTTCACGTGCAAGGCCGGGCACCAGTAGCAACAGATACTCGTATCTAACGATATGCAAGGATATACTATCTTTTGGAAGGGCTGAAATCTTTCCAGTTTGGTCCTTGTTAACAGAATTCTGTTAATTTTTGCGAACACTTATTAACTAGTTGCTGATCACTCTTTGGGGACCTCTGTACTATGCCATTGTGGTAGTGCGCCAAGACTTTTGAATTGAATAACATCTAAAAATTGTATTTATTACATCTCTCTTCCAGTATTTCTATCTGCTCTATCCCTTCATGAGGTCTCAAGTTCACAAGAATATCAAACAATATGACATTGAGCTCAGGACGGAGAAGTATCTGCCGACAATAAAGGCTCCTGTTATGATCCTACACGCTAAAGATGATCAGAGGTATGTAGGCAGAAATAATTGAAAGGTATGGCTTGCCAGTTGGTGTATCGTTCTAACCGAATTAACACGCTTGCGTGCCGCCCTTCAAGAGGTTCAAAACATGTTATTTATGAGAATATGGCTTGCGGAACTGTTTACTGTCGTAAGGTGGTTCATGTAACCTCCATCATCAAGTTATGTCTCGTAAATTCATCATCTAACATTTACAGTATTTACCGGTACGGTCTTACAGTACGGTATTTAATATAAGTTTATTTTGACTCCTCAGCATAACAAGCGCTGTAATGCCCTAATTGTCAGATTGATTAAAACAAAATAATTAACCGATTAGCTCCGTGCATCAAGTCCAAGGAGGGGGGAGGAGCGGTCGCCCCAATTTTCTTGTCCCCAAAAGTATAATAAAATGACAGTCCACGCATTGGAAAACAAATAACTGGCTAAACAATCCCATAACCGACAAGGACTGGTAATCGGACGAGAGGCCGCGGTTCGCTATATGATTAAGCTGTCCTAGCGGCTTTTCTCTCCCCCGGGATAAATATGTAAATCCTATCCTTCGCTTTTTATTGATATCTCATCAGAATTTTCCATGCTTAAAGCAAGACTGGGTTTGTAAAAGGGTACTCCCGTAGTATGTGTACCAGGTTAGGGCATAATTTCATTCTGATTTTCTTACTTTAGTTCTATTACGTGTTCGAGGACTGTTTGTGCCAGCCAAGTAAATATATCCTCTGCCCATAGGTTTCAGTCCCTTTACACAACTTGATGTCAAGTAGATAAACAAAATTAGTTACCTCCATTTTGGTACACATACTTCTGGAGCGCTTCCCAAAGACACACTTATTCATGTCTTAGCTAGTATGGTCAACTTCGTTACACGTCTCTCAAATCAAGTCAAACGATTTCCAATGACTCTGGCTTTGATTACAAGAAAACTGGTCGCCCTTTGACACATTTCTGGAGCGACCTGTAAAACATTACATGCAAAGTTTAGTTGGTAGACCCTATTAGCTTCGCTTCCTAATCGATTCGGAATCGCTTTCTTTTGAAATAAAAATCCAATTCTCAAACCAAAGTATTCCATTCCTTACAGAATCGACATTCATCTCGGTGAGACTCTGTACAAAAAGACGACCTCTGACCCCATGACAAAATCTCCTTACATTCGTTTCATTCGAATGCACGAGGATTACGGAGTGAAGCACTACACTGCTAAGCACCCTGAGATACGGCAGTTAGTGCATGATTTCATGGCTGAGGTAGCAAAGGTGAAAGGTGATCAGGAACAAGGAAGTAAAAATAGATTTGAATTGATAGATATTTAATTTTTCATTTTATTTGTATAAGTAGGCAATAAATATAAATGCTTTGGTCGAGTAGCAAAGATCAAAGGTTACCAGGAAATATGAAGTAAAACTGATTCAAGATTTATTTTTTTTATTAACCTTTATTTTGTTAATGAGACAATTAGAGGCAAATTGAACTTGCATTTCTGGAATTACGAAAAGTGATACATGGGCTTGTTTATGTTAGGTAAACCCCCGACCAAGTAACCAAGTAATATCTGTAACATATGATTTTATATGGGTTCATCTTAATTATTCATAAACTTTTTTTGGTACTCCCAAAGTCTGAACCAAGATGGTCACCCCCGGAACGTAGTATGTGTATCAGGTTAGGGTTGGGCTATTTTTCAAGTACAAATACTACTTGTCACTAGGCTAGTCCCTGGACTCGTAATAGAACTAAAAAAAGGAAAATTGGAATAAAATTATGGCCTAACCTTAACCTAGTGCACGTACTACGTTCCGGTGTCCGCCATCTTGGTTCACATACTTCGGGAGTACCCTATTTTCTGTGAAGTTACAAAGGACAACTACTGTTAACGCCCAGCATTATAACCATTCATGTTCATTCAACTCTTCCCAATTTTCATGCTAAGATTTTATAGTCTATATTTCTATAATTAAAAGTATTCCAACATAACTTATTAATGGATTGTAGTTTATATTCTCATTCTTAACTGTTTATTTATTACTCAAGATGCCAATGATCAGAATTAGCAAGTTACAAATATGCTCGAAATAGAGTCGAATCACTCAACCAAAGTAGAAAGAGTTCTGATAGAAGAGTTGCAAGTTTGCCCCTTAGCCCCCCACTATGTATGGAAAAAAAACAATTATTCATTTCTTAGTGTGCATGGGCCACCTCATAACATGTCTCTCGAATCAAGTCAAATGATTTCCAATGACTCTGGCTTTGATTACGAGCAATCAGGTTGCCCTTAACTTAGATGCTAAGAGTTGAGTTTTCTTTACTTCTGAGTTCGCGTGATCTGGCTTTGAAAAAATTCTCTACTTTACTACTGGGTGAGTGCCTGTAAACTTTGCTCATTGATGAGTTCCTTTACTTCTGAGTGATTATCAGTGAGTGGCTGTAAACTTTGCTCAGAGATGAGTCTCCATTGTAGTTGACGTATATAACCTTCGTTGAGCAAATTCACTTGATAAATGATAGGCTAAGCTTTCACGTACTATTGAGCAAATTTGTTTTGATTTTTATTGTAAGATGTATAATCCCCTATGCACTGTATATGTTTAAATATGTAATTATTTTATCATAATTGTTGATTTGATTCCAATTATTTTGTAACAATCCTATCTCAATGCATTTAATCCACTGAGAAAAATAAACTTTGCATTATCTAGAGAAGTTGTCTGATCTTATGTTTATGTCAAAAAAATTGACGGGCTAGAACTAGGGTTAACATATTTTTGTGACCTCAAAAGTGGGACGCCTCTAAAGGCCCATAGCTATGATTTTTCATTACTTTAACGTTAAGCACCCTGTTGGCGCATGGGGCTTACACGTAACAAATTGTAGCAATTATCCGTGAACAATGTTAGCGGGAAACAACGAAATGAACAAAACCACGCATCCACCTTCATTAAGTAGGCTACCGGTACGCTACACAGCAACAACAGTGTCGAGAACATGCTAATCGGTATTGTTCGTGGTATTAGACTGGCTCAACGCCAAAGCGAGACAAATAGCTGACCAGTCTGGAACCCGGGACAAGACCTTGAAAAGTGGGACTGCCCCGCCTATAACGGGAGGTATGGTAATCCTAGCTAGAACGGGTTTTGATGATAAAAACTGGCTCAGGAGCTAGGTTTGAAGGATGTCCAAAACAAATTGAATAATATTTGAAATTGATTATATTTGAATTAATAAATTTTAGATTTAAGAATAACTTATAATATATTCATTTAAAAATGTCGTTTTCAGCATTTATTATTTTATAATAGACATAAATTCAGCTAACTTCTGACTAAATAAAATAGAGAATACTAACTAAAAAACAATGTTCATCTCAATTATTCTGCGTAACCAAATTTAATTTCAACAAATTTACAATTGTTTTGAAGAATTTCTCTTGTGGAAAACCCATTTCAGAAAATATGCAATATTTCGTATTCACAAATATTATTTTAGAATTTATTTGAAATTATTCGGTTCTGATCATACCTGGGCTTAGCATTTCTAATGGAAATCAGGTCTGAGCATGATTTTAGAGTTTTTTTGAGTCTGAGACTTTTTAATCGTAGCAAAAATTCCTGAAAAGAACTCTATGACAATTCCTGATCAAGAAAGGCTTGCGAACATTTAAGTGATTTTGTCTGCCTGCTGCAAGTTGAGTATTTGACAAAAAAGCAGGTTATCAGAGTCTTAATTTTGAATTCTTCCCGAGTCCCCACTCCTTTCCATATTCCTACATGGAATAAAAAAAAAGGGACAGATCGAATTGGACAAACCTTGTTGCGATTCTGAAGTTTAGCACAAGTTCACCCTCACATTGTGGGTGGGACAAATAGGGTCATGTTGAGCTGGGGTCCGTGTTGCGGGACCCCAAGTCATCCATCAAGTTTATTATTCCCAACCAGTAAAAAAAATCAACCGAACCTAAATTAGGAGAAAATGATAATTACGAAGCCCCTTTGGGGTAGCTCATTTGAAAAATTAACATTGTTTTTGACCTCGTGTACCGTGCGAATAATTCACTCAACAAATTATTAAAGCTAGTTGACCAACTGCTGTACTTTTTGAAAGTCCGATTAACAAATATAAAATTGAGTGATTTGCGTTAGTTTGCGGACCAAGGTCTTTTTATCTGAGTACCATGGGGATACACATGTGATAACAATTCCGCAGTGGGTGTCGCATCGTGCTAAGCGAAATCCTTTCCAACACTATGCCACAACATTACCCATTGTGGGTTGTTGGCTGCCCACAATACGAACGTAGAACAACACGAATTTTCATTCTTGAAATACAAACTAACCCAGCATTCAGGAACATTGACACAATTTTTATAAAAAAGTGCGGTTAAAAATGGCTGAAATATACAGGGTATCCCTTCACATTTTTGCTATGAAATCAGTTCTCAATATATCTCAGCCAGGTTTGTTGTTTTTTGATCCGTAATAATTCAAGTATTTTTACTTCATTTAATACATCTGTGAGAGTGTGACGGCCAAAACAATATAGGGTATCGATGAATTTCCTTTTCCTGCAATTCTAAAAAAATCTAAGAGTTTTTGGTCCAAGCATATGTTGAATTTTTTCAAAAGTGTAATGAAAGTAATTTTTTTTGTGTTTTTTATATCAAAATACAGTGGAAATTTATTGAACTGCTTTCGTTTCCCCGGAAAAGGTAAAAGTTTTCGATGGTTTATACAAAATGGCGTAAAATGTAGAAATTTTGGTATAATTGGCATATTTTGTGATGATTCGTGACACAAAGTGTTCGATTGTGTGGTACAGTTATTTCATATAAAATAGACGCACTGGACTGAAGTTAATGAAGTTTGCAGTGCTGTAGAACATGTCTTCACCTATTTAACGATTCATTACCAGAATTTTGAGAGATGCTAGATGCCGCTGTTCCGAAGTGGAAAAATGTCTGGTAAATCACGTCATGTAGCGTCACATACAAAAGGCACATTATTGGCATGGATTTACAGTGTTACCAACTTGAGCAACACATAGAGGGGTCCTGCACCTGAACATATTATGGGTTCCTGCTGTAACAGCACAACACAATGTTAACGTTAATGCATATTGGATTTGCCGTCCAGTGGTATCACACTCTATTTTAGTATACATTTTATATCCACTAAGTGAGTCTTGTGTGTAACTTTTGTCCAAACTCCTTAAAGCAACCGATTGGACAATGAAACAAAACAGGTAGCTGGCAATATTTGACAACATGCAAATTTCTGGAATTGTCCTGTTGTGTCACTTGGAATAGCCCATATATGGTTTGCGGTTCACACCTGGACCCAAACAAAAAATTCGAAAAAACTCCTTCGGGATGTTTCAACTCCAGCTCTCAACTCAAAAAATCATTACAACAGGATTCATATTGAAACTCATATTTGAATACTCAATTCCTTTTTTTAACCTTAACCCCACTGCACAGAGTCAGAGGAGAACAATTTCCACCTTCAAAATATAATAAACAAACAGAGCACACAGAAATCTACATAAATAATAAAAAAGCAATATGTGTTGCATAAATATAAAAATAAATACATAGTGCAATTTAAAGTGGATGTAGTAATATCAGTTTTGCTGATGGGGGGGGGGGGGGGTATTAGATTTAATGAATATTTAACGAGTGAAAGACTAGGTTGCGAGGAAGGTTGGGACAATCAGATGAAGTCCGACCGGCAGATAGACGTGCCCAAACCATTCCCGTTTGGTGAGTCAAGTCACTAAGTCCGGGCTGAGTGAGGTTCCTGTATTGAGTCATGTTCATTCTTAAAACACTCGGTAAAAATTCCAAACAGTATTCAAGAATGAAAGTTATTTATTTTTAAAACGCGGAATAAATTGAGTGTTCCCAAACAGTAAAAAGATAAATGAGTGTTCCCATACAGTACACAAAAATAAAAATTAAACCTACCCTTATCAGTGTAAATATGAAAAGATGCATATGAAAACAACTCAACTTATTCAAACTGTTATCTGCTGATACCGAACTTTTTCAGAGATCACTTTTCCTGATAAAACATCAGTAAAATCAGTCATGATATCTTTCAAATGTTTGAAACTATAAACTAAATTATGACCTAAACCGTACTTGGAAGCAATTTTATAAAAATGCACCGATTTCGCAGCAGTTTTTGAGCCGCTCATCAAGTTATCATACAGCTCCTGTGACAGCCGAACGTTGACTTTCGGGTCATCCTCAGCATGGAGAATTAAAATATTTGACGATAATTTAGGAAGGTTTTTTAAAGTGTTGAATTCTATTTTGTGTTTTTCCATCGAAGAATTGAAAATCCGTCTCCAAATGAGAGGGTACATGATATCAAAAAGTTTGAATGCTTTGCTACTTTTTGAAGCTTCGGTTAATGACGTAAACGGTGACTCTAATACGACACCGTGTGGTGGTTGGATGTGCTGATTAGCTGAGAATTCTGCAAGGGCATAGGTCATGATCCCTGAACCCAAGGAATGACCCCATACGATGATGATAGCGTCTGTTTTCTGTAGTTGTTCTATGGTCCAAGCATAAACGCTTATTGTGTCCAGCTTGACATTACGACCATTAGGAAAACCTGAAATTGCACAAAAAAGAATATTATTAGACCAAGAAAATAATACAGGGTGTCCATAAAGTCCCTTTACGATTTCAATTTAGTTATAATGTCAGTTCTCAATATATCTTAACCAGGTTTGTTGTCATTTATTCAGTAATTGGTTAGGTATTCTTACTTCATGCATCGTCTATTTGCTGTCCTGTAGTGTCACGCTATATTTTAATATACATTTTATATCCACTAAGTAAGTCTTGTGTGTAACTTGATTGTAGTTTTGTTCAAACCCCATAAAGCAACTGATTGGACAATGACGCAAAACATGTAGCTGGCAATGTAAAAATTTATTGCATCTAACAACCTTTAAAATTTCTGGAATTGTCCTGTAGAGTCACTTGGAATAGCCCATACATGGAAATAATAACAATACCTTTATGGGGCGAGCAGAGAGACTTGCAACTACAGAATCAAAATGTCTCGCCGGACCAGAGCCTAGTTTGAGTTGAATAAGCGTAGATAACGCCATATTGCAATTACCGTCTTTTGCCGTACTTTTTATAAAATAATTTTAATTTACTCAGAAACATTAACCAGTAAACAACAATGTTTTTTATAAATTAATGTAGGGCTCAGTAAATATTACTCAACCCCTTCGCAGGCTCCATAACACCGAAAATTTAAGAATCCCGGCCCTAGCTAAGGGCTACTCAACTGGCGGACCGCAGTCCGAGTCCGGATCTCTCAAGATTTAAATTCGGACCGCCATGGAGATAATTCAAGTCGCTGGAAGACTTTCAAAAATATAATAGGTACGGGTAATATGGGGGCGAATATATCACATATTTGTAGCAAAGTCGGCGCTCAGCTACACAACTGAATGCCTTGTCATACCGCCACCGAAACATGATATTGACTCTTGCTCTTTTGTTTTGACAAACGATGCATTTTAAATGATGTTTGAATAGCAGAAATATATTTTTTGGAATTACCGGATCCCAGTAATTTTCAAATCTTGTGTACGGACCTTTGGTGAAAATAGTTGAGTAGCACTGCTCTAGCTTACCTGTTGAGTCTCCAAATCCACTGTAATCAAAAGTAACGACATGAAATCCGAGATTTGTTAGAACTTCATAAAACAATGTCCGATGTCCCGACGCCCTGTTGCCAGATTGTCCATGACAGTAGATGATTACTTTCTCTGAAATTAATGAAAAAAATGTAAAGAATTTCGAGAGATTTCCGTACCTTCACTCAAAGAAGGGGTGTGCAACCTGCGACCAACGGGGCCCACAAGAAAAACTGCAACTCGCAGACAAATGTCAATTTTTGAACGATGTGCATTTCGCGGAATGAATTTATAATTTAGTTTAATCTGGATTCGCAGGCTCGACCCGGGCCTGTGGGTATTAAACCAGACCAGAGCCCAGCTAATTACATGGATTTGCAGGCCGGACCGGACTAATTAACTTGATTTGCAGACACTTTTCTCAATCAAGACAGATTTTCGGGCGTGGTCGTAAACATTACCTCGTTTTTGAACTCTATTGTTGAGTTTTCAGTTGTGTTTAGGAAATATAAATATAAATCAGATAATTCAAATATCACTTTGTCTTCCTAGGAGTTTCAATTCAATCGCAGTAATAAAAAATTAGTGCAGAAATAGCTGTGATAGACTAGGCTAAAATTCTTTACCGGTACTTTTTAAAAACAGATTGTTGTATGCGATGAATTGTGATGATGGTTTAAAACAAATACCCCATTTTACTCGAAACCACTCTTAAAATAAAAGGAACCCAAAAAATTTTACAATGGTAAAGTATAGGAAGAATATTTTCGAGGCACACACATGGTTTTAGTATATATTTTTTATAAACATATGTAGAAAAGATCTTAGCTCTATGAGTGAGTGCCTGTAACTTTGCTCAGAGATGAGTCTCCTTTACTTCTGAGTGAGTGCGCGTAACTTTGCTCAGAAATGAGTCTCCTTTACTTCTGAGTGAGTGCGCGTAACTTTGCTCAGAGATGAGTCTCTTTACTTCTGAGTGAATGCCCATAACTTTGCTCAGAGATGGCAGATGAGTCAGTAGCTCTTGGTATTTCAAACGTCGTCCGTAACTTTGTTCAGTTTTGAATCTCTTTTATTTCTGAGTGAGTATAGTTTTCCATTACTCACCAGCCTTGCTAAGGGAAGGGTTCTCAGTATTCGGAGGAGGTACATGCCAGATTCCTATAATGTTGCCACTCTGTGATGTGATGTATTGGTTCGATGCTCCTAGAAAATTCCAATCTCTCTCAGGGTTCGTGAGACGCATGTAAACAGCAGGGCCTGAATGATATTTAAAATATAGGAGGCTTTGATCACTGGAACTTGTGATAGCCCCATAGAAAATAATTTACCATAGTCTTAACTGTTTTTATCACAAATACTTGTTTTACAGCAAAATGCTCTTGCGATTGGCAATTTGTCACGCACGAATTTTCCTATGTTATGAGATTTCTTGCAGCAGTTTTTCCGGACACAGAATCAATCATATTATGATAATTTACTCTAGTCTCAGACTTCAGCCTGAAATAGATTTGTTTACTTCGATGCCGAGGTAAGAATAATTCAGTCTTCAACACCAGGTTAATGGAAATTTCAACCCCGCTCAAACTAGTCCCAAACTACTGGGAAACCACATTCTAATAGCAAAATTTTCGATGTATGCACCTTTTTAGATAGCTTGCATACTACAATGCAGAGTTAAAAGAGAGGGAGAGAGTTTTCTTATAAAGTGAGAGGCACAACCTGTTTTGCACCTAGCATTGGGGCCAATCTCCAACTGCTCTGTCACCCACTTGGGGTGGTCAAATCGAATCCCCGATGCCATAAAGAATAATAGTGTGGAACCGTAAACGAGTGAGAGTTTACAGTCAACCTTGTCTGACAGCTGGAAACATTTTTTGGGTGCAAAGTTCAAAAAGTTCGAAAGCGACATCCGTGTGGAACAGCGCTACCTGCAGCCTAACCAATAGATAACCCACCTTTATACTTATAGGAAAACACAGTGTGAAGGAAAATACTCGGAAACAATTTCAGGATGATCGGAAAGAGAATGTAGAATAAAAGGAACAGACGACCAATAGTTGAATAAGTCAGATTCCTCCAAAGAGAAAATAACTTTGTCCTGAGAAAAGAAATTAGAATTTATCCCTGAAGTCATATTTATACACCTTTGACTCTACACTAGGCACTTCACAAGCAATTTAATGTGAAATTCTTATTTTTTTTTATAACAGTGGTACTCAAACCACGGCCCGTGTGATGATTCAACATGGCCCAACAAACTTAAGTCGAATAGTTTAACACTTTATGTTTTTACCTTTTTGCGTTCTAGATTCCACCAATTGTTTATCATCACAGTTTTAGTAAGTGTATATTCGTAACAATTCCTCATACCACTATCCTAAATATATGTGCCAGTAATAGGATTACATACCGCCCATGTAATTAAGATTGGAATCAAGAATGCAAAAAAGTGTTAAATAAACTTAGAATGCAAAAAGGGTAAAAACAGACTATTTTGCCCAAATTCGCGGGCCACAGTAAAAAGTAACGCGGGCTGAGATTGACCCAACGAGTCACAGTTTGAGGAACATATTGTTGAGCCTCTCGTCAAGTCTAGATTAAGATTAGTTCGGGAACAGTCAACCAGTTAATCGCTCAGGATATATGAACTCCATGTACAAGATGGTAAAAAGCACAATAGCAAAACACTGACCTGAACCCCATAGTTCCTGGTTTATCCATCAAGCACCAAACTTTTACATTTTGAGGTAGAATAACTGGCTTTTATTTAAGTCTAAGAAAGATTAAAAAGCGAAAAATTATCAACAAAACTATATTTTCGAGGCAAAAATTATAAAAATTGTCAAATACGGGCAGAGGATTGAAATATATCAGTGATTCAGTAGCTGTTTGCAGAGATATTGTCGGGGGGTTTTGTGGGTCGGAAGAGGCCCCGCCCATCGAAATGTAAATAAGGCAATTTTTCTGTATCATAAACAGCAATTTTTCATAGCTTGAAACACTTTTAGACCTATAAAACTCTTGAAAACTCGCATTTCGGACACAACCACGACCCGTTACCTGACAAGTCTGACTTGGCAATTAGAGATTCCAACCCCCCCTTCAAGAATTCCAGGCTACGACCCAGGATGCATGTTTATATTGATTTCTAAAAAAGATTCCGAATTCTCAACTAGAAGCGAAAAGAGTACGGAAAGAAGAGTTGCAAACAACCATTGACACCCGAACAGCTACGAGCCTTGCAACTGATTGTCGATACAAAGCAATTTTTGATAGCTTGATTTTTTTCAACACAAAATTGTCTGAGAAATAGCTAAGTAGAAATAAATTGCATGTAAATAACAGCTCAAAAGCGTTTCAATCCAAAGCCCGATTTGACAAAACGAATAAAAATTAGACAAAAAATATATCGATTATATATACATATATATACGCTTTATAAATGGTTTTGGCCTAAAACCCAATGATGCATGACCAGACATCACAATTTCATACTTGGTCGTATGGTAATAATGCTGCCAGTCATGCTTGATTAAAAAATCACACAAATAATGAAAATTATAGAAAATATTACAGAAAATGCACATTTTAAGGAAAGATTAAGAAAATTTGTTACAGGATATTTGAACTTGTACATATAGTGAAATATTGTAAAAACGAAACCAGGAAAAAACTTAAACATGGTGGATTCACACAAATTGACCTTTACAGAGTTCAGCATGCTGCGAAATATCTTTAAAAATGTCCAAAATTTTGTTCCGAATTATGCTAAACAGGAAGCATATATCAAATTATAAAAATATTCAATTCAGTTCTGCTACACATTTACTAACTAACCATCTTATATTATGTGTGTATATTGCAGGCACCATCATCCTTTTCCAAAAACCTGAACATTATGGACATTCTATGGAGAGAAGAGAGTATTACACAATTTCATTCATAATTCTAATGTTTCTTCATCACCATTGTGTTATTGTATTTATTGGCGTTTATTGAACATTTCATCCTTTATAATAAATACCGTATTTTAGTAAAGTGAATTATCATTTATGATTGTATCTTAAGACAACCAAACACTCCGAATCATTCATTAACAAGACAGGCTATCATAGGAAATTGAATCCCATTGAACCAGTGGTTCCCAAAGTTGATTGACTGGAGGCCAAAATAAGAGGCTGAAGGATATTCGCAGGTTGGGAGAGTGAAGCGCCTGCAAGGGGATGATAGCGGTCAGATATTCAGGATACCAGTGCACGTGTTACGATTAGAAACAAGCTCGAACTGCGAAAATGGCGTAAAAATGATGGCATTTAGAACGCAAAAAAGTAAAAACGAGAATATCGGTCGGAGAATGAAGACTTATCGATTGCAACTGCGGTTTCGATTCATGACTCTATAAAGACACCGCGTGTCCCACCACTAATTATTTAATAACTCGCTAATTATACGACATAATTCATCCAAAATCAATAGGCTTCTGGTCCGACATATGATGAATGCACATGCAAAATTTGGAGCAGATTCAACCACGCCTTCGTGAGATATCGCGTGCATCTAACAGACAGACAGACAAATACCTATCAACATACTTACCGATCTGAAGATCGATAAGTAACAAAGTGTTTCAACTTTCTCACTTAGGCTCAGTGGGCTATATTAATATTACACGGCTGTAATTGGCTGGTGGTTTGGGAACCACTGCATTAGACTGTATACTTCGGATAATGCTAAAAACTCAAGACAATAATTATACAAACAATTAGCAAAATACAAAAATAAGCGCAAATATGGAAATAGCTAAAAACCAAAAAAGCATAAAAATACGAATTGCTAATGGTGTTGTACATAGCACATGAAATAATATTGAAAATTAAAAAATAAGCAAACATTCTCGAGAAACAAAAAAAATCTTTGCTACCATCAAGTGGTTGAATATTATTTAAAACATTTTCAAACCTGATAAAATATAATAGTTAATAAAATATGAAGGTAAGAGATACATAATAATTAAAATGAAATGGTAATTCCCCCTCCCCAATTTTGAAATTGATACATAATATATAGTATTTCAAACAGAAAAATATAAATCAAACAAGCTTTAAAACTAAAGTGGCAGAGAATAAAAAGCACAATTCTGTATCTATTAATAGCAGTAATCTTAGCAAATATTAGGGTTTTTGCGAGTCCAGGCAAGTAGAGGGTGTCCATAAAGTCTTGAAAACTGCAAAGGGAATTTATCGATACCATATATTGTTTTGGCCCTCACAGACCTGGTTAAGATGTATTGAGAACTGACTTCATAACAAAATTGAAAATTGTAAATAGACTTTATGAACTCCCTGTATTTCCTTATTTGACCTGCCTAAACCTAATCAAAGATAGCTGTTGCTGAACTGTCACTTGTATGTTGGAGTTATTATTCTGCTCGATTAAACCTTCCACTCAAAAGATTGTCGATTCCACATTCTTATTTTAAAAATGTCAGTGAGATTAATTTGGATGTGCCATAATTTCATTTGACATATGGGATCCCAAGACTTCAAAGAAATTTTACGTTTAAAAGGTAACTGGCTACAACAAACTGCCAAATGAATGTGTGGTTGATAAAAGTATGGGGCGGTAAAATTATTGTAGCTATTATGAGAGAACAATACAATTCACCGAAGCATAACAAAAGAATTGTTACTACACAAAAGAACACTGTTTAGAGTGGGCATAATAACTACGGGAACTGCTCTTAGTAGAAAAACATTGGTAAACGTCGGCTGGTTTGTAAAAGAGAGGAAAAATTTCATCATACATGACCCGAATAGGAGTAATTCTGCCATGCATGGCTTGGCTGGGAGGGGTAATCGGTCATGCATGGAATGATTAAGAGAGAAGAGGGAGGGGTAATTTGGTCATGCATGACCTGGTTTGAGAGAAGTGGCGGGCAATTCAGCCATGCATGACCAGATTAACAGAATGAAGAGGGTGATTTATTGCCATGCATGATTTGGCAAGTTTGGTAAAAGAGGAGGGATGATCAGCTTTGCATAATCTTTTTGGGTGGGGCTATATTATCCTAAGTCAGGCGTTGGCAAATTTTGTGCGCTCATGCTCTTTTAAAAGTTGTAAAATTTCTCACAACTGCATATCCGTCTAAACCTAACTGAACAGAACAAAAAAATGAGTAGAGGGGGTTGGGGAGGCAATAACCTAACTTACCCTAAATGAGAAGAATTAAAGACAACAGGCAATAACAATCTAGTACAGAGCCTCAAACTGGGAAAATTACGAAACAGCTCAAAAATGTAATAAAAAAAATTGAAAATATAAAATACAATACAATATAATAAACAAAATGTCATGCCTTGAGAAGAAAGCAGCTATATGTAAATTCATTAAAAACACAATGAGAAAATTTTGCCACAGAATTGGCAGTCTTTTAAGGTTGGAGACTGGAATTACCATATATCCCTGCATATTAGCCGTCCCCCTGAAAACGGGCTTAAAACGATGAATTTAGAACAATTTACATATAATCCAAGCGTACAAATCGTAACACACTGTACGCAGGAATATCCAATTTTATAATTGAAATACAACAACAATACTTCTAATGACATAATCAATTTAACAACCTCAATTCAAGGATAACATCATAAACAGGCCATTAAGTGATAAGCTGAACAAATCATACCTAGGTATGCATGTGTAGGATGTCCAGTAGGATGTCCAAAACCAATGAAATAGACTCAAAATCGTGTTTATATACAAATAGAATCACACAGAAAGCCTTCATTAACTGGTTAAATTTTACTGCAGTTTCTACAAGAGTTTTTCAACAGAAATTCCCATCTCAAAAACAAAATTGATTTTACAAGCCCAGTCTGTAAATCCCATTATAAACGGGGCATTAATACAGGAAAATTACAAGGTGCGATGCGAGGATGCGCGAAACGAATCAAATAGACTCGAAACTGCCTTTACTAAAAATGGAGCGATTTTTTTGACTTAGCCTTCAACTGGTCAAATTTGACAGAGACTCTGTTTTAACGAAAATCTTTAGTCTTAATAAATGATTCATTTTACAACTGCAATACCATTGGGCCGAGCAAAATACAACTCGAATGACGGAAACGAATCAAAACTGCCTTTATATTGATGTGAAGCCTATCGAACTGATGTTATGTATGATGATGCTATCCTTGAATTGAGGTTGTTAAATTGATTATGGCATTAGAAGTATTGTTTGTTGTATTTCAATTATAAATTGGATATTCCTACATACGGCGTGTTACGATTCAAATTTGTTTACTAGACGTTCAAAGTGTTTTATTTGAAGCTTTCATCTAAATGAACCTTTTTTTAAAACATAAAATTATAAATCCTGTGATAAACTACCATTAAGCCAAACAAATTACACATAGGATTGCAAATTGCCCTAATTCATAGTCTTGTAGGAAATAAAAGACTAATGGGAGTTTTACTACACGGATTTATTGCTTGCTGTGTCTTCTATAGTAGTTAATAATGCTTCAGACCAGTGGTTCTCAAACGGTGAGCGTAGACAATTTAGTGAGGGGGCATTAAGTTAATTAAAAATAATGATATTTGTTAGATCTGATCTTGCATGCCTTTTTTTGGATATTTACATTTCTTTATTTTGGACGTTTACGTCCATCCGCATATTTTCAACGAACTTTGGAAAAAAACATACTTTCAACCAATGTTCCCTCTAATTTTTTGTGGTATGTGTGCGCAGAAATTTTGGTGTGTGCGCACTTTTTTGGAAATGACTAACATTTGTGCAAAAACCAATGAAGAAATTTTGGCGTTCTAACCGGGTAATAAGTGGGCCAACAACAAACTTTTTTCAACCTGCCAACCGAGCACATTGTTACATTACATCGAAATACGCCTGTGCGCAGTAAATCTATGCGTGTGCGCAGCCTCTGAAAGCTGTGTGCGCGCGCACCTTAGAGGGAGCACTGCTTTCAACTTACTATCTGTTATTTGTATTCTAGTCCGAAAAGGGGGCAGGACTTGAAAAATTTAAGAATCACTGTTCTGAATTATTCTTAAATTCAAAAATTTAATATCGAATAAAATGAAATTCAAATGTATTCGAATATTTGATTCGGTTTAAACATCCCTGGGCTCTGCTACATTGGTTCCTAACCTTTTATGTCTTCTGACCCCTTCCGGAGACTTTTAGCACTCATGGCCCCTGTTTATCATTACAGTAGTATTTATAGTGTTATTTTGATTGGTAGATTCCAAATCCCATTATGTTCAAACAATTCATTCTCAACAAAGTGAAAATAACCTGTGAAATAACCTTATCAAGCAATGAAACTAAGAAGAACAGGGAGTTTGATAGTAAACGTAAAATAGGTTTTGTGCCTGGCATGGTGGCCCCCATTCAATTGCCCTGTGGCTCCTTTGTTGGGTTACGGGCCCCATTGGGGAACCACTGCTATAGTGTTTAATTCTTACCAGCCTAGTTGCAACGACTTTTTATTCAAAAGTAAGTTGTCCTTTTATAAGTATCAGTGTAAGGTTCATACTGACTTGATGGCCTAGTCCTATGATACCTCTCCGATAACCGTCTTGTATTTACAGGAGCCCTTTCCGCTTTCGATATCGACCTCGGCACTGATTGTTGCCTCGGTACGCCCCGAACAAAAGGATCATAGGGGTCAAAAACAGGTTCATAACTCGGAGAAGACACTTGGGGTGATATTTGAGGGTAATTCCAAACTGGAACCCCATTGTATGCTTGTTTTCGGTTATATCCAACGGGCATATCCCTTTCCTGATATTGTAAATGAGGATTTGAAAAATCTCCGTTCGTATATCCATTCATGTCCAAATGCCGTTGATCTAACTGGGGTGAAAAATACTGCCGATTTTTAATACTGTTTCTTTCTTTCTCATTTCGTCTACTTCCCATCAAAAGCTCCTTCTCTTTGCGATACAAGTCGTACCCTCCGGAGTATCTTCTGCCACTAGGGTGCAGCTTTGGAGCGTCTCGATACGAGGATTTTGGAGCCTGTTGGGAATATTCAACTCTGCGGTTAGAATTATTATTTTCGTTTGATATTTTTAACCCCCCATTTGGCGATTTTGGGCTGCTGTGGATCGCCCCGTTTGATAGATTCGGACTCATTCGATTCTCTCCACTAGGTGACTTCGGACTATAGGATGTTTTTTCAACCCCCTCTTTATCTTTATGTACAGATGAGCTTGCATGTCCATTAGGCATTTTTGAACCCTGAACTTCTTTTATTACCTTTTGGCTGTGATGCTTTTTGATACCATTAGATACTGGCAACACAGTTTGGCTTTTCATCGGGCTATTGACTGCATATTCGTTAAGACGACTCTGCGAACTGGCTTTTTGTCTTGTAGGTTGTTGTAAGCTCAAAGCCCAGTGGTCTGATGTAGCAAGAGAACTGACAGATCCACCAGCGCAAGGAGCAGACGGGTTGATTGAGCGCCGCTGATAGAATAGAATATAAACCGACTGTTGTGATAAGTTCTCTTCTGAGACAACTTCAGTTTTGCGGTCGTCGAAATTATACCATTGCCCATCTAACGGATTCAAGCAACTTGCTGTATAATGCCCAGAATTCAAGTTGCCGAAATGGTTGCAAACCGCGTATAAATCGTACAGGCATTCTTCGTTTTTGACATGATGGTTACGAAGTCCATTTAAGCGATGCCCAGCACCGCCATTTTGATGAGTTTTAGGCCTTGAGGATTCTAATAAGTACGGAGACATATCGAGTCCCATTATAGGAAAATCAACTCTCGTATTCAACTTATTCCTTTTGTCGTTAACGGCTTGAAAACGTTTTAAATGCACGATAAGAACATCTGGTAAAGTATATAGACTTAGTTTTTTGACTGTCCCTTGTTTAGCTTTATGGCAGTGTGGGCAATCCCAGGAATCCTCTATTCCTAACTCTTCTGGTTTTGTAAGTAAATCAAAACATTCTTGCAAAGTACAAGTTACAGGTTGTTGATGGATCAGCCTTTGTAATCGCACACTTTCTTGCTCCTCAATCGTATCTTGCGCAATATCTTCAAATATTGTGCAATAATCATCTTTTTCCCATTCTGCAATGAGTTTTATATGTAATGGACCACCAGCTGGGCAGTTTTGAAGTGCAGTTTCTGCTGTGGGGGTCAACAATGGCTGCTGAGACTTCTGTGAGATTAAAGACTTATTCGGGAGACCGTCAACTACATGTAGTTTCATTACCGATAATATCTTTTCTGTATTCACCCCTTTTTTAGTGAATTCTGACAGTTTTGTGATGATTAAAGAGCGTAAATCTTCGTTTAAAACATCTTTTGAAACATGGAAAATCAGTGGACGTCCAAATACTTTCGAATTCTTTCCATCAATTTTTTTATTCACTAAAACGATGACCACATTTTTCGGCAATGCAGTAGCGCCATCTGGGGATGTAAGCACATCTTTCGTTATGCTGACTCCGTCTCCAAAACTAGCACGTTTTTTATGTCGACTAGCGAAATTTCTCGGCAAAGTCCCAGCTGTCATTTTCATTGGCGCCGGCATTTCCAATGCGTACAATTTAGACACTGTGTGGGAAACTTGAGGTATTTTACTGACTAGCATATCATCACCATACGACTGTCCAAACCCATCTTCCCCGTATTCGACAAATGTCAGCAATCTTGAATGAATTCCACATTCTGCAGCGACGAGTTGTCGTAACTGAAGCACTTTTCCATCCAAAGCAACTGCAACAGCGATTTGTTGCACAATCCTCGGTGAAGCATGATGCTTTTTCCTCCCTTCGCCTTTCCTTTTCGATCTATTTAAGTACGCTACGTTAACGTAAATGGCTCGAGTTGTTCTCTGAGTTATCGGCAACGAAACACACAAAAAAGGATCGTTTGTGTGACTCTGACGTTTACAATTCGGACATGTCAATGTCGACCGAAAATGAGCTTGAAAAACTTTCTGAACAAAACTAGTCGGCACAATATCTAATTGAGCTTGAATGTCTTTTGCTTCTGCGCTCATCTTTGCAGGATCAGCAACTTTCTTTTTCCGTCGAAACGATGCACGGGATAAAGAAAACGCCTTTTTCACAGGCTGTATGTTCAAATCCTCGTGGACTTTATCAAAAAGCCATAAAAGAAACTCTTGAGAATCATGTTGGTAGCAGCCTTTGTATTGCGAAGCATACTTGCACATTATATCTTTCAGCCCTTTCGTCATGGAAACATCATAATTATTCATCCATAAACTTTTTATAAGAAGAGCTAATTGGTCCGCAAGTTCGCCATTCGTACCGTACTTTTTACTTCGCTCTTTCCGAGCGTTTTTTAAATCCGCTCTGTATTGTCCCATAACAAAGTATTCAGCTATCAAGTCAGTGTTGCTTAAACACTGCACAATAGCATTGATATAACATGTAGACCCGTGATTAGCGAGTCCGCATACACCAGGTGGCGCAAAAGTACCATTCAATGAAGTAGAGTAAGCTCCTTTACCACTCAAAGACACAGTTTCGCTTGGAATCCCATTATTTTTTAAATTATTCTGTCCATTTGTATTTCCATTTTGAGGAAGATTTCCATCTGACCTATGATGACTGTTATGATCAATAAATCCGGCTTCAAGTGCGTCATTATCGACAGCGGACTTTTTGTATTTTTTCCGAGTAAATTTCCGCATCATGTGGGACGTTAGGAATGCTCCAAATGTCTTGAACGATGTCTTACGACGCTGTTTCTCTCTTTTAGAAGGCATTTTGATTAGACTCAATTAAAACATAAAATATAGAAACTATAGGAATGTTAAAAACTGTAAATGAAAACAAATGAGGATTGAGCAGGCATATCTACGAGGATCCATTATTTTTTAACTGTTTTTTAACAAAGATTCCAATGGCTGAATGGTAACATTGCTGCATTGTGAAGTTTTTTTCAGTTTATTGCGGTGACAGTTTGATGTTTTATACAGATATTACAGTATGTACTTAATCGCCTTCCTTATATTCTCAATCAATCAATCATTCATTTATTTCGGTAGTCTACTCTGACATAAAAACAAAACTGCACAAAAAGTAGACGAACAAACAAATGCCAGAATGCAGTGATACCTGGAAGGCGAGCATAACTTAAAATAAAGTTCGCGCCCACCCACCAAAAAAATAATAATAATAGGTCTACAAGCATACAAGAAAATACGATTCTGAATCGGGCAATGCTTCAAGAAAACACATTATTTTTATTGTAAAATTTAGGTCGGGGAATTAAATGTAATACACTTCTAACGACTTCTTCCGTCTAATTGTGGTAATTGAATGATCACCAGAATTTAAAACTAATATAATGAAAAGAAGCATAAACCATTTTTGGTGAACTAACACGTAGCTGCCCTACCTCTTTTGACAACACCTTCCATTTTAAAATCCAAAAATCTGCACCGGTAACGGTACCGTACGTTTTGAACCTTATTTAATTCCAGTAAGTTTCTGTACCGTACCTATGACCTCCCGATTGACCGATTCTGAACCGGTACCGGAAATCAGTTTTATATTATCAACTACCCGTGTCGTCTGTTATGCTTATCATGGAAGCTAAATAAACTCATTATATTATAATTAGGCTACATACAGTACCTAAATACTGAAATACATATCTCTGTAAACACCGGTACCGGTAAGCTTTACCACGCAAACTAGAAAAGTCAGCGCCACGGCCGGTGCCTCTACGGAGCCGTCTGAGCCGCCCGGTATTTGTGTTGCCAGATTTTTAAAATACCGTATTCAGGAATTCCAACTACCTTTGAAAATGTTAAATGATAGTTTATTCAAAGTTATTTCTAATAATTATCAACGCGTTTTTATAAAATGAAACATCATATTTTCTGGGAAGGAAATCGAAACAAGAAATATTTATTTTCAGATATTGAGAAAAATTGGTTCATCAATCACATGTTCAATCATTTACTATTTCACAGTTCTAACTGAGATTCGATCATATACCGTGTTTCCCCGAAAATAAGACTTTAATTGGTCCTTATTTCCATTTTCTTCTGGAATGTAACACTAGCGTCTATTTTCGGGAGATGTCTTATATTTTCATTTATCGAAAATAAAATTACAAATTAGAAAATTACGAGATTTTCAAATATACAAAATATGAAAACGGATATCATTTACTTATAAATAACACGTTTTCATTTAGAACGGGGGTCTCAAACTCAATTTACCTGGGGGCCGCCGAGACGGAGTCTGAGTGAGTCCGGGCCGCATCAGGTTTTCCACAATTAAAGCATAGCTTAGAAAGTTAAATCTGAAATGGTCTCGCCCACCTCTTCATGCACCCAATTCTGGCAACTTTGGTTGGGCAACTTGGCATTTGACTCCAACTATAATCAGCTTGGCAATATGTTTTCAATAGAATTAGGCCGCGAGCCGAGGCCATGAAAAACGCCTGGAAAGTGAGTTTCGTAGCGTATATCAGGTAACTACCTAAAAATGATTTTAAAATGTTCCTTAAAAATTCAGTAACAAATATTGCCTTGTTCCCACTTCCAAAAGTTGCACGTTTTACGGACAAGACGCTTTTACTACAAGAAATATGTTCTTCGATCTGTCCTATATTCTCTACATTTCCGGCAATGAACAATGACTTCCGCATGACGTAACAATTGAATCGAATCAGCTGTTAGCGAGCGGATGAATCTTAGTTATTACTGGTCGATCTTGCGTTGATTGTGCAGCCTTTCCATAGCCCTGTTTGGTTATTATTAGTTAAGTTATGCTAAGACGTTGTTGAAAAGTATAAGTAAGTTATTAAACACTTGTAGATTCTTACCACAGATGTGGGCCGTGAGACGAAGCCATGAAAGCGCCCAGAAAATGAGTTTCGTAGCGCACATCTGGTAACTAAATAAATTCCTCAGTTTTGTGTAAAAATGAACATACTGAATGCATTACAGCTTGTTCCACAATCCTGATGCGAAATTGAATATAAGAGGTTCCCGGAAATTCAATAACCATAAGTTTACAACACATACATAAGAACTATGCAATTCGAGAGCACACTAACACAAATGTATTCCTGTAATGTTTTGCCTGACCAAAATCGGACTTCCTCAGTCAATCACAATTTATTAGGTAGATTACGAAAAATATGGCATACATGTAACCAACAACAAAAAATACTTTAATTGTGTGACAGGAGTCGCGAGTGACCTCGAAAGCAGCGACACCAACAACTCTGATTCACATTAGCGAATAAATTTTATGTAATAACCACAAGCAGTTTACAACAAGAACAGCATAAAAAGCTTCATCCATTTTATAGAAGCTATCAAACGTATTTATTCTTAAGCAATGAAGTCACAAATTAACATCGTGAGCACGAAAACACAAATAAATCAGTTATTTCTCACTTAGAAATTTACCGGAAAAGTCAAGAAAATTAAATGAATGTACAATATGTACATAACATAGCGAACAGAAATATTACAATTAGTCTTTTTTTAGTTTATGTGGTTATGTATTTGAACGAAGGCAATATTATTTCTAGAAACAGGACTACGACACTAACAAATGTCCGAAAAAAAAATAAATGATACTTATTAAATCAACTGCAATATCTAATTCACTTTCTTCTGAATTATTTTCGGAATCCACTATCTCGAAAATCGACTTTTCCTCTATAAGTGTACTGTGATTTTTGCAGTCAATACAAAAACAAAATCTGTGCAATTTAGGTTAATTTTGGCACACTTGCGTAAATTATTTTTACTATTTTTCTTACACTTGCAGTTTGCCAACTCAAGAACTGATTTGAGGGCCACATGCTTCTCCAGTGAATCATTGTTGGGTGGCAGAGTATAATCCTTATGTTTGCCAGTGTTAAATAGACGTGCCCTGGTATCATTTACATTCTTCATATCCTCTTCATACAGTGAACAAACAAATTCCTCAGCTTTATTTATTAATGCCTCGTTAATCTCAAAAGATCTTCATAGTTGAGAAAAAAATGAATTGAAAACCTCAATGAAGTCTCCAACACGAGTTTGATGGGCAGTTCCAATTGCAGAAAAGTGCTAAAGTATTCCATTATGAATAGCCCATCTAAGCTGTTTGCAACTATTATGATTCTCATATACCTTTACGCTTCAAGACTTCTTGTTTAATCCATTTTATAGCACTGATAGCAGCAGGGATTAGAGCCTGCGTTAGGTCGGATTGGTGCCGTTTTCTTTTGTAGTACAGTATCTAAAATGAGGAAAAAAATCATATTTGGAACAGCATGAGTGTAAAAATACCACTAAATACTAACTAATACCTTGACTACATAATGCATTTTATCTGATGTACTCAATGAGCGTATATATGCTCATTGCATGTACTACAGTCCAGCAGTGTTTGCATACCATTACTAGACTATATCTACACCAAATTTTGATATATCACAGTCTGAAATGCCCTATGACAGTATGAGTATGGACTATAGACTATATTTTAAAACATCAACTGTCTGTCTACAACTTGATTTCTCACCTCTCAATCGTTTCCAATGCTACTTTCTTTCCACCCCGGCATAACTTATCATTGCTTCCCAGGTTCTTGTCGACTCTATGAATTTAGATTTAGACCAATCGACATTAGTAAAATTGATTATTTTCTTCTCTTTCACACAACCGTGCATTACAGAAACAGCCATTAATTTTTATTTCCAAATATGCTGTGGCCTATATAGTAGTATAAGTCTGCTGAATAGTCAAGAAGAGTCATTAAATCAATCATAAACATTTCATGCAAGCCAGAAAATATCGTTGTTTGTGACATATTATTCAAGGTCTAGCCTTCCTTAGAGTTACCGCATCGTACCTATTTAACAACATCTTATGAGCTAGTGCTCAACTAAAATTGCTATTTATGGTAAGGATATACAAGTGTTTAATATCTTACTTATACTTTTCAACACCTCCTTAGAATAACTGAACCAATAATAACTGAAAAAAAAAACTATGGAAAGGCTATTCAACGCAAAAGCGAGCAGTAATAGTCCATCTGATATTCATCCGACCACTGGGGATCCACCTACAGCTGACTAATTTGATTGTCACGTCATGCAGAAGTAAGCGTTCATTGGCCTATGATACCGGGAAAGCAGAGAAAATAGGACAGATAGGTAACACATATTTATTGTAGTAAAAGCGTCTTTTCTGTAAAACGTGCAACTTTTGGAAGTGGGAACAAGGCAGTATTTGTTACTAAATTTCTAAGGAACATTTTAAAATTATTTTCAGGTAGTTACCTTATGTGCGCTACGAAACTGAAAGATAAATGGCCTCGGCTCGCGGCCTAAATCTTCCTTTTATTGGACACGTTTAGTGGTCATAACGATCGTTTCAATATTATGTTGTTGTTGTTGTTGTTCTTTGACACGTTTTTAAAAAGTCGCTTTTCTCTTCGAATACTGGACCAATTGATTTGAAATTTTCAGTGGTTAAAGATTAATTTTTTCGCTAGAAGGCTATTACTTTTATTTATTTCAAAATTTTGCGTGAATTCTATGAAATTTGATATTTCGTCTAAAATTTTGCTGTATTATTTTTTATCCATGGGAACACGGATTTTAGTCAGTGTCATGACTGGCTGTACGTTTGACTCTGCAAAATTCTTGCTACTGGAAATTCAGAACTTTTTTGAGGGTACCGGTAGCGTCAAAGGTACCGGTAAGGACTGATTCGCTCTGGTCTAACGTGTCCATATATTTGTGCGTAGCTCTCTTGTATTTTAATTAACGATTAGAAGATCGATCAATTTGGCAATGGCAACCATTCCAGTACTCTCCGAATACTGGACCAATTGATTTGAAATTTTCAGTGGTTAAAGATTAATTTTTTCGCTAGAAGGCTATTACTTTTATTTATTTCAAAATTTTGCGTGAATTCTATGAAATTTGATATTTCGTCTAAAATTTTGCTGTATTATTTTTTATCCATGGGAACACGGATTTTAGTCAGTGTCATGACTGGCTGTACGTTTGACTCTGCAAAATTCTTGCTACTGGAAATTCAGAACTTTTTTGAGGGTACCGGTAGCGTCAAAGGTACCGGTAAGAACTGATTCGCTCTCGTCTAACGTGTCCATATATTTGTGCGTAGCTCTCTTGTATTTTAATTACCGATTAGAAGATCGATCAATTTGGCAATGGCAACCATTCCAAAAATATCAATATGGTGTGGCAAATATTTTTTTTTCTTTTCTAGTATTTATTTATTTATTTTTTTGTTTACTGTATAGTATACCCTAAATTTATCGCGTTTTATTCTTAAATAACTTCTCAGTGGTTGTGTGTGTGTGTGGCTGGTGGGTGCATGTGAGCGTGTGTGAAATAACTTATTAATTTTAGGTGAGTAAACACGTACCACTTCCTCTTGGCAAAACCTTTCATCTTATATTTTGTACGTTATAAACCTTATCTAAGGTTTTGTTTGCTCCCCTGATTTCATAATCAGTTTTTATTTATTTGTTTTTATCTGTCAAATGTATTGTTATGCTGATTATGGAGTCGAAATAAACTTATACTTATACTTATCTTCCTTCTCTATTTTTCTATACGCAAAACATAAATGTTAGTAGTTCCGCGATGGACCTTTCCCCGGGTATCTACTTCTTTGTTTATTCCGTAACATTGGCTAATCAGCAAAAGGTGACGTAACAATAGACTTTTTCGCAAACGCTCAGACACTTGTCACTCAGAAAGATTTCCAGGCATGTTTGTAAGCATTACCTCGTTTTTGCATGCTATTTGTTAGTTTTGGGTTGTGTTTCAGAAATTCAAGTACGAATAAAAGAACTCAATGATCATTCTAATTACTTGAGCGTCGTAGCTTAAAATTGCAGTAATCAAAAATTAGTCTAGAAATAGCAGTGATAGACTAGGCTAAACTTCTCTACCAGTACTATTGAAAAACAGGTTGTTGAATGTTTTGAATCAAAATGATGATGTGAAACATATACCCCTGTTTATAAGCTTCAACTCGCGAAGCCACCTCCAAAATAAGCACCAAGAAATTTGCAATGGGGAAGTAAAAGAAAAATTTCTGGGGGTCAAAGGTCGGGAAAATGTCCATCGAATATCATGCCTACAGGTACGGTACTAGTAGGTTACCGTACCGCATATGCCTTTCGCGGGATAGATTATGGAATAATTTGTTTTGCTCTACGTGTCCTGATCATATATTTAATGCAATAATCATTCTAACTAAGCTGAGTGACTTACGGGTCGCACTAACATTAAACTTTCATACCAAGACGGGGGCCACAAACTATCGTCCTGCGGGCCGCAATTGGCCCGCGAGTTTGAGACCCCTGATTTAGAATAACTCCAAAACATAGATTATCAATCATATAAAACATGTAGCAGAAATTTCTTGCTATCGACTAGGTCTTAATTTAAAGGGAGGGCCTATATTAAAGCTCTTTCAAAATTTAGGCTAGGTCTTGTTTTCGGGGGAATACGGTAAGTATAAGTACAAGTTTATATCTCCAATAACATTCTGTTACAATCATTATTTGATTCTCAGATACTGTTTGTTACGGGCTATCTTAGATTCTATACCTCACTTTTGGTCTCTTAAATTGCTATATTATAACTCTGACTTACTGTGAATCTGATTGTTATATCAGTTATTTTATGTATTTATTGCGTTATTTTTGTTTTGCTTATGTTTATTTGTTGTGTTGTTTTTATATGGACCACAGCGGTCTGGAGTAATAAACGAATTGAATTGAATTTCGACACCATAATCAGCATAATAACGATAAAGAAATTAATAAAGAATACAAATAAAACTAATTATGGAACCGGGAGAGCAAACAAAACCCCAAGTAAGGTTTGAAACGTACAGTTTTCAGATGGAAAGATATTGATAAAATAAGTAGTACGTGTTAAGGCCGCACGCACACACAATCATCGAGATATGATAGGATCGGATATGATAAGATATGATATACTATTCTAATAATGAGTTTCTCATTATGTGAGTTTATTTGTCTCGAAATGGTAAGAAATTTAAATGTGATGACAATTTTATCTTTAAAATAGCAGGAATGCAAAAAAACATACTGACCATGAACAGCATGATAAAAAATGTCACTTCATTTATATTTCATTTCATGTAAATTTTCTCTATATTTACAAATTATTGACTTTTTTGAACTCTTAGTAATTTTCCTGAATGTGCATGGATCGAACCTGATAACTAATTTCAATCATTAATTCCTTGTATTTGTGCCATTTAAAGTAATATAAATATAAGTGATACTCTAATAATTAGCCGTTTCACACATCAGTGGCGTAGCATCCACCCCCGCGGTCGCGGGAGGGCCCACAGCGCAAAGAGGCCCAAGCGGTTAGCATTTAGAAATTTAAGCAGCAAAACCAAAAGCTGCATTGCAAAACCAATAATGCACATCTTATAACGTTGATGTTAGTTCTGCTCAAATCGTTTTGTTACGTAACAATGCCAGGAAGTCGTCGATCTTCGGCGTCTTGTGGTTTGATCGCACTGGCAAAATTACGAAGGCTGTCAGAATGATTTTGAAAGCAAAAACCTCTCAGTGGCGCACAGAAACACGGAAAAAAGGCAGAAGAGGGAAAACGTATGAAAAAATTGAAGTAACCAAGATAAACGGCAAATTTTAGGTTACCATTGCCTTTTTATAGCGACATGTTATGCGACGAAATAAAAAAGCTATGTTTTAGGTTATGGCCGAGAGTTCTAGAGTCATTTCCACGGAATATTTTTGCAGGGGGCCCACGAAAGTCGTGCTACGCCACTGGCACACATAGTCATCCAATAACTGTGAATCCCATGCATAACAGTGGAATAAGGGGAAGCTGACTTGGATGACGGTATGTCCGTATCGCTCCCTCCAGTCTTTACCAAAGAAAGTGTATATTTATTTGTATGTATGTTTCCATATTTATACTTGTTTTGGTTAATTAACCAATCAATAAATTTTTCTCTCTTTCCCATCCGAATACCATAGGATGATGGACTAATTCAGAATAAGCTAATGACGACGCAACAACTTGGAATGAAATTCAGTTGTCACAGACCTATTATGGTGACGTCACAAGAAAGGTGGAACACACAGTTCACACTACACTTCCCAACCGCCAGAGTGTGCCATTGGGCTGTTCAGAGACCAAAAGTATAAATAACGCTCATTATTTCGTTGCCACTAAATGCCCAGCACTTAGAATTTGCAATATAGTCAGAATAATATTGATTATACGCGAAAAGAAAATATCAATTCATTGCTCTTCGCGATTGTAACTGTAAATTGCCTCCAGATTTCTGGCAGAATTTTTTCCAGATATCAAGGATTCCATCCCGCGTTTTTATCTTTCGTTATACATGTTTACACGTGTGATATGGGTAAACTGGCACATGTATTTTTACGTGTTTTAAGCCTTATCAAAGGTTTTGCTTGTCTTCCTGATCTTTCCTCAAACTTATAGGTATAATAATTGTTAGTGAGACGAACTAAGAAAGGCGTGGCGACAAATATAGAAATAATCAGTTCAATACGGATTATACGTGAAACAAGAATTACCAGACGTTTACCATCAGGGATTTTATTCCTGATGAACGGGATACATAACGTCCATGCAAGACTTTGTGAAATGTTGTGTATGCACGCGCAACTATATTCCTATACTTTATTCCAGTGGCGTAGCATCCACCCCCGCGGTCGCGGGAGGGCCCAGAGCGCAAAGGGTCCAAGCGGTTGGAATTTCGAAATTTAAGCCGCAAAACCAAAAGCTACATTGCAAAACCAGTATGCACATCTTATAACGTTGATGTTAGTTCTGCTCAAATCGTTTTGTTACGTAACAATGCGCGGCAGTCGTCGGTTTTCGGCGTCTTGTGGTTTGATCGCACCGGCAAAATTACGAAGGCTGTCAGAATGATGTCGAAAGCAAAACCTCTCAGTGGCGCACAGAAACGCAGAAAACCGGCAGAAGAGGAAGCACGTATTAAAAAAATTAAAGTAACCAAGATAAACGGCAAATTTTAGGTTACTCTTGCCTTTCAATAGCGACATGTTATGCCTTTTGAGGAAATAAAAAAGCGTTGTTTTAACTTATGTCCGAGAGTTTTTTGGGTCTTTTCCACGAAATATTTTTGCGGGGGGGCACGAGAGCCTTGCTACGACACTGCTTTATTCACATTCCAAACGAAACAGATTCCAGATAAGGGAACTGACAGGTAGACTTACCATACGTCCCGATTTTGACAATATGTCGCGGCGTCCCGTCCTGTGTAGACTTAAATGACCCATCATGTAGTTTGACAGTCATAAAAATATTTTTTTTGTTCATTTTTTATTATTATTATTAATGGAGACAGTCTATTTATCACCAAATTTTGACTCACGTCACTAGTTCTGTGATAGAGCACTACTGAATTGTTATGTCATAATCAATATTATATGTTTAATGAGTCAATTTAACACCTTTAAAATGGCACATTTTTCAATGGTTTGAATATTACTTATAATCATATGAGATGAATAGTACTAACTCTCAGAATCGAACTAAGGTTTGTCTTAATATTACAAACATTTCACTCTCACTTGACCGTTAATTTATTTATTCTCGTGCACAACAACAACTATAATTTATTTATTCCCCAAATCCTTCTCGAAGTTTGGTATGCGAGGCTCAATCGAAACTCGCTTCAGGTAACAGAACGCCCCACTTTGAATAAAGCCTAGTTTGGGATAGATGTGTCAAAACGCTTCATGAAATAAAACATTACCATTTCTGGATTTGATACAAAACACACTATCGACTGGTCAGTCAATGACCCTTATGATAAACAAGTACTTGTTTCACACTTTGAGTGTTGCCAGCTGTGCAATTAAAAACCGCTATTTACGGTAATTATTTTGTTTATAATCAATTAGGACTCTTGATTATACTTGGCAACCTTAAATCAATTGCGTGTGACAAATTTATAGGGTAAAAGTAGCAACCAATGCTGTAGAAAGAGGTGGAATATTTAACAAAAGTCTGCTAGTAATTTTGAGGTTACTGTGTTCGTTATTCTAACCCGGAAGCATTCCGCTGAACCAGGGGTGTGCGACAGGCGGCCCGCGGGACACAAACCGATCTATCAAGCCATTTGGTGTGATCCTTGTCAACACTCATTCCCCATCAAGCATAAAATCCTAATTCTACAGTTTTTGTTAAAAAAGTCGCTCACATAAATAAAAATACATATTTTTTGCTCTTGTCGTTGCGTTAAATCTTTAGCTGTTTGCCCAGTATCTTTATTACTGCAACGGCATGAAAACTTAGCATATCTGGAGGGTGAAAATTTTTCAAAGCTACATTATGACGCAAAAATCCTACTTCATAATACAAGTGTTACGTCATAGTAACGCGAAACAGACATCGCATTTATTTAAAATTATGCTCTGAAGTTGGAATTTTAAAAAACGTGATGTCATAATACAAAATGTGACGTCATAAATGACATCTGGAGACACCAGCAGTTATGGTCCAATTCAATCACCAAGACATATTAACTCGTGTACACACAGCTCGTTTTAACCATACAATGGAACTACTTGAAACTACCCAAGGTGCGCCGAGTGTTAAAGTCGTCATCAAAGCAATTTAATTTGCTCTCGATTACAAGCGCTATTGTCAGATGTAAGCGATCGCTCGTTGTCGGAGCGGCTGTTGAGTAATTGAGAATATTGAGTAAGATGTACGAGTAATAGCAAGTGCTAGCTACCATGCTTGATCATGATAATTATAACATTAATGTCGGTTGATTAATTAACCACTATCTCAGTTTAGAATGAACTAGGTAATTGCCCTGATTGTAAGCAAAAAAACAGAGAAAAATGTGGCAATAATCGAACTTATTCTGTTACCAAAGACATAGAAAACATTGTACTCCCGTAGCATGTGTACCAGGTTAGGGTTAGGCCATAATATTCCGATTTTTCTTATTTTAGCTCTATTACGAGTTCGGGGACTGTCTGTGTTAGCCAAGTGAATCCCCTGCCCATAGGTTTCAGTCCCTTCACACAACTTGATGTAAAGTAGGCATACTAAATTAGTTATCTCCAGATTGTTACACACACTTCTGGAGCGCCGAAAACATATCAGAAACTTGATGAGGAAGGACAAATGCACGGCTTCATGCAGGACAACGCTAAATAATTATAATAGATTTATATGAAATCGTGTCGTATTTATGAAATCATTCAAAGAGTAAAACCAGAACATGCGCTGTTACCATCTCGTAGAACAGGGGTGGGCAACATAGGGCCCGCGGGCCGCGTCCGGCCCGCGACGAGATTTTGACCGGCCCTCCGACTGTATCCAACCACACTCCAGATTAATGTGGTCCGACGCATCTTTCCTGAAAGTTGACGATCGCTCTACTATCACCGCACTGTCAATGCGAGCTTGTGAAATAAACAATTGCCTTAGTGAACAAACAATTGCGTTAGCACACTTGTTAAACAAACAAAAAAAAGGTCAGAGCAGAGAGCGTTGTAAACATTCCTCACTACTGTTATCAGTTATATTTAGATCCTGAATATTTTAGAAATTAGATTTTATATTAAGTTTTAGTAACCACGGAATAACCCAATAAACGTAAAGTTGACAGAGAGTGTCGAGCATTTACCAAAGATTGGACACCGAAGTATTTTTTTTTGTAATAATCCGGCCCGCCGAGGACTTCATTTTTCGGGGCTCCCGAAGTTTGCGAACCAAGATGGCGGACATCGGAATGTAATATGTGTACTAGGTTAGGGTTAGGCCATAATTTTAGGTATAAATACTACGGGAGGCTCTTGGCTAGTCTTCGAACTGATAATAGGACTAAAATAAGGAAAATTGGAAAAAAATTATCGCCTAACCCTAACCTGTTACCCATGTTACGTTCCGATGTCCGCCATCTTGGTTCGGATACTTCGGGAGCCCCCATTTTTCCACATCTGGCCCGCTGACTAGAGAAGTTACCCACCCATGTTGTAGAATAAGCCATTGTATAAAAATTCTAAACATGGGCGGAGATGTAGCGTTTGGTAGTCACCGGTCTGGCTCATTATCGCTAGATTTAGCTGTGGCAGATGTATATTGCGGCCTTATTGTTTCTCTACTTTGCATTGGTAAAGTGTGGAGTCTTGTACAGGTGCAGAGTGTACAAACGTTGCTAATCACAAATTGAACTTGCTGCACAAATTGCCTCGCCTTATATCAGTAGGAAATAGTGCTAAATGGCTTCTTTGGCTTTGAGATATATGATCAATAAGACACGGGCAAAGTACGGCCCGCGGATCATATCCGGCCCGTTGGGTAAATCAATCTGACCCGCCTGATGCTGCCACAACCAAACTGAAATCAAATTTTGATGTTTCAGCTAAAAATAGCTCAAGGAATTTGTTGAGATTGCGGTTAAATTTAGTTTTCGCACGAGGCTTATTGTTTTCCGCCTTTGATTTGTAACACTAAATATTGTTCATAAAATGTAACTTTTTACGTCACACTTACATGACCCGCCAGATTAGGTGGGCAAAATTTTTGGCCCCTGGTTTAAAACCCTGCCCACCCCTGTGATAGGTATATTTGGTTATACTTATACCCATTCGAAATCTTGACAAAAATATACACTTTGGTATGCATAATGCTGTTTCGGGGCCACCAAAGTGTGAAAACGTTATAACCAGCACATGTGCTACTCACAAACCATCGCGCTATATATTAGTAACAACGTTTGCCTTTCTCGAACAAAGCCATGGCCCGCATTATTTGCTCAATGTACATGCTGCAACAATCCATCTAGTAGAACTATAATATATTTGTAAGTTTGTCTTGTCGTGCAAAGTCACGGCCCGTATTATTTGCTTGATATAATTAATAATATGCAAACACATGCGATCATGTTTGAGGCTTGTTTATCATTTAAATTAGAAAAATCGAAAATTTAATTAATTTTCGAAGTATTATGAATATTGCATAATTAATTCCAGACCAACTGTCGTTATTGCCCCGCTGGTGTGTTTCACACAAAAGGAATTCCGCCGAACATCTATATCCGGCAACTTTCTTGACTCAGAACACATCATCCAATTCTGGCTACTCATTCGTGTGAATGGTGTTCTCGCAAAATGGATTTTTCGATCAATGTATAACTGAGAAATAGTTTGGGGATTCTGTATTGACACCAGAAGAAAGGCCGTGATTCGTCGTGTTATTGAGCCTTCTTATCGACTTCCTCTTCACAAATGGAATTTTCCCAACTATCTATATTCGAGGGAATATTTAAGTGATTTCCCTAAAACTCATTTTATTTCTTGATCATATTAGACCACTACATAATACCAATCCTAATATATCAAATTGCATTAGTAACTCATAATTATTAGTAACATTTCTGATTATTTTTGATAGTACGCTTTCAACAGGAGTAATTGATACCAGCCCTTCGTTTCGTGTCAGCGTCTCTTTAAATGTAGGACGACAAGAGGTCATACAGAGTATGTAGCGAGGAGACTGACGTGTGTCTTGTACTAGGGGGTACTCAGGATAATAGTTAGTGCAGGGTGGGCAAGAATTTTGTACCAGGACCAAAAATTTTGCCCATCTAGACTGGCTGGCTGGCCACGTAATTGTGACGTAAAAAGTAACATTTTATGAACAATATTTACAGTGTTACAAAAGCAAAAGTGGAAAACAATGAGCCTCGTGCTAAAACTAAATTTAATCGCAATTTTAGCAAAATTCTTAGGCTATTTTTCAGCTAAAACGCCAAACTTTGATTTTATTTGGTTGTAACAGCATCAGGCGGGGCAAATTAAATTATCCAACGTCCCGCGGGTCGTATCTTGCCCGTGTCAGAGTTAGAGGCACGTCCCCAAATCGGAAAAAATACCTCTCCAGGAGAAATGTCGTCGTTCTAAGAAAAAAATTTGTTTATTACTGTAATTCTTATTTAGTCATGATTTACTCCATTTGTACAAAAGCGGGAGTGCGACCCGCGCCTAACACCAGCTAAGAATTCATTAAATACTGAATAAATAATTTTAATGTACATGGTGAGGGAAATGGAGAGTTCTAAAATAGACGAAGGGTAAAATTTTATAGAAAAAAGTTCGGGAACCACTGGATTCGAGTAAGCATATGAAGTGAGAATAATATGTTTTCATATGTTAATTCATAATATGTTTTGGTTAGGATAGATATAGGGGTGCCCATGAAGTCCCTTTACAGTTTCAATTTTGTTATAAAGTCAGATCTCAATGTATCTTTAACCAGATTGGTTTCAATCAGTAATTGTTTAAGTATTTTTACTTCATTTAATACATCTGTGAGGGTCAAAACAACATATGGTATCGATATATTCCTTTGCAATTTTAAAAATTTCAAGACTTTATGGACATCTCATGTACTTCTATGCCTGCGTTTCCCTATTGCGATTTTTTCCTATTCTGTGCAGTTTTTCTAATACCCGAACCGAGGCCAATTAGGACATATTCTAGAAAAAACATAACTTTTGTTTAAAGTGTTCCATATTATTGCGAGCTAAAATGCTGAGTCAGCGCAAGCATAGAGTCTGATCGAAGGATGCAATAGGACTGTATTATCGCCACTTTTTGGTCAAAAAAGTGATAACGACTTAAATTTTTTAGATAAATTTAGATAGATTCATTCATTTGTCAACCAAAACAAATGTAAATATGAAAGCATACATAAAAACACTGGAGACTGTTCAACGATATGACTACTGTATTTTTATGAAAGGAGTAATTGAGCTTTAGGTGATTCGATTTAAGGGTTTCCGATATTATAAAGTTTGGGAACCGATATTGGACAGGGCAAATACCTTGAATAATATAATAATTCCGTACTTGTCTGGATTTGTGACCGAACAAGAGATCTGGAGAGCTATATGATCAAGGCGTCTTGTGGGTTCTCCTATCTCCCGGTTAGGGTAGGATTTACATATTTTTCCTGGGGAAATGAAAGCCCTTAGGACATATTAATCATTCGTCAGGTAATCAGTCCATGTTGGGCATGGGATTACCGTATTCACGGTAGTTAGCCAGTTATTGAACTCGTCAGTGTACATAACGTTCGTTTCATGTTGTTGTTATTATTATTATTCTATGATGAAATCGCTTTTCTCTTCGAATACTGGACCAATTGCTTTGAAATTTTCAGTGATTAAAGACAGAAGGCTTTTACTTTTATTTATTTCAAAATTTTCTGTGGACTTCAAGAGATTCGTTTTTTATGTGTCAAAATAAAAAATAGCGACACCTTGTTACGTGTCCATATATTTGAGCATAGCTCTCTTGTTCGTTTTCAGATGCATGAACTCGATGGCGGAGGGAGCCGTAACCAACCAGGGGGTACGTGAACCAATCAACGACGACGAAGAGTCCGGCAATCCTCTCGCACATAACTATCCCTGCGTGGGATTCGAACATGCGGACCCATGCAGGGTATTCAGGGGTGGCAAGAGTATTCCTAACGCTTTAGCACGATGCGCCACAACGCGGAGTTGAATATGAAAACTCGTTTGTCGACGACAAGAAACACGTTATTAATGTATTTAATTGGATGTGTGAATTATAAAATAGTCAATTTATTCATTTTCATTTAGTTTAGCTATGTCTTAATTAATTCTGTTGTGTGTAATCTCAATAATGCTGAGTCAGCAGTTTTTGCGGGTGGAATAAATAATCTTGATGGAATAAGCTAACAAGATGGCCGTACAAGACATTGTAGGAACCTGGGTAAGACATTTGTCCTCGTTTTTCTGAATTTCCATTCTGAACAAGGCTCTAGTCAAGTCATTACATTTCCATGGCAACCTGATTACGTCATATCTACCCTTGATTTTTATATACTTCGGGAACCGCTGAGATGTGTAATTAATGAGGAGTATTTGGCTTTATGCCTCTCTTTTCGAGAATAAAGAGCCTCATGCGACTCCGCATGTTGACGATCGCTGTGCTATATTAACATTAGATTAAACACTCAGACGCTGGTCTATCGTGCCTGGTTGCAGAGCCATGTTCTGAGCTAAAGTATATTGAAATGTCGCATACAAATAGTTTAAACAATTTCACCTGGGTCAGGGTATGTTATAACTTGATAATGGTTTGTATGACGTAATAAAAGATTAAATAACGTCACGATTATGACTTATGATATGACGTAATTAAAATGTCATATGGTTTGTATGACATATCAAAAATGAAATGACGTCACGATTATGACTTATGATATGACGTAAATAAAATGTCCTAATATGGTTTGTATGACATATCTAAAATAAAATAACGTCATGGGTATGACTGTATAAGCTGTATTAAAATGTCGCATGAAAACAGTTTGAACAATTCTTTGTTTTTAGTTTCCATCGGGATACTTCGGGCATTTCAGAAGCAAAACAAGAAATGACATTCTACAAGAGTACAGACATGCTGCTGCCCCCAGCCCACCTGAGAAATTCGTACAGAGAGTCAGGGTATGTTGTTACGTTGTAATGGTTTCTGTGACGTTATAAAAGTGAAATAATGTCATAGTAATGACGTATGATATGGTATAATCAAATTAATCAAATATATAAATTAATTGAATTATGTTCAAAGAGTCAGCTTATGTATATTATACGTTATAATGGTTTTGTGGGAGGTAATAATATTCGAGTGATGTCACGATTATTACGTATGATATGACGTAGTTGAAACTATTGTTGTGATGTCGCGTGTCGGAACTGATATGTTTTAATTTGCAATGTCTGTGCTCTTCTACCTACCTATTCCCCGCAACTTAATTTCAACTTTCGCTCAGATAGGCAGGGTATGCTATTACGAGATAATTGTTTTTACTGCGTAATAAAAATTCTATGATGTCATAATTATAACGTATGACGTTAATAAAATTGTACCAATCGCTACGTACTGTCATATCTGCCACAAGAATAGAAAAGTATATATATAACAGTAATTCCCAAACCGCGACGTGCGGGCCAGTTAAGCCCGCGTAACGGTTTAAATATAGTCCGCTGAACTTAGTGAAACAGTCCAACACTCTGTAACACGTTTAAAAATAACAATTAGTAAATATCCACTTCGAGTTTGAAATGATTTAAAAATTTGAATTTTCAGGGCAATCTGCATTCCTGACCCTACTGACAATCACTAATTTTCCTATTTTGAGAGTTGGTAAGGGTGGTTTTTGGGCGGGAGTTTGTACAAAAGATCTGAAAATTTTCCAATAATGATTTGTTTACTTATAGTTGAGGCATCGAAGGCCTTAATTTGAGCAAAGTGGTATAAAAACTTATTTATAGCTCTTGGCGTCAGTGGTTTCTTGTAGTTTTCTCCCCACAGATGTTTATGACAGCACTAGGTCGGCCAAATTCGAATATTCGAACCGAATATTGGAACGTTGCTATAACATTCCCAAATTGCTCTATTTTCAAAATAGTTTAAATTTAATTTGCGTTTATTAAATAATAAACTGAATACCACACCGGCACTTAGAAAGACAATTTAAATGGAATTTTAATTGGAGAGGCTCTCGAGTTTCATGCTTTGTCGTGTAACAATCATTCCATTGTGACGCAACGAGCATCGATCTGACGCTACTTGTAACTTAATCTACTCGTATTCGAAACGAAGTCAGACGACATTTATGGGAACACTGGGATATTTTCTGAACGGGAACACAAAGTAGAACATCGAAGAGCTAAGATTTATTAGGAATACTTATTTTTGAAAAGAAATGTAGCTGTGTTAGGCCGATTGTGTGACGCCACCTCATCCCTGTTGTCTCCCCAAGATGGTTCATCTATAGCAGGGCTACTCAACTATTTTTACCGAAGGTCCGCATACAAAACTTCAAGAATATTTGGGTCCGGACTTCCCAGAAATTATATTTCGGCATCTTCAAACACGCAATTCCTCGGCCGACTAATGATAATTAGCTAATCAAGATTGTTTGTTATGGCGTTATAGTTCTTTTCATATATATTTTTAAATCTATAAAAGTAATTTTATAAAGAAAATTTTAAAAGGGATGATTCAAAATGAAGATTTATGCGCGGTCCGGATTCGGACCGCGGTCCGCCAGTTGAGTAGCCCTGATCTATAGTACCCTATCATGGTTCCTCATAGCTGTTCTGATCACAGTTTTCAATTTTCCTGATACTATAATCCAGGGTCCGGTAGCCAGAGATTTTCAAAGGAGGGATTTCGGAAATTTTTATTTGCCAAGTTAGATCGAAACAGCTAAACGTGCGTTTTCAATATTCTTGAGGGTCTAAAAAGCGTTTCAAGCTACGAAAAATTCTATGTATGATAAAGAAAGATGTTTTTATTTTTTGACATTTTAAAGGGGGGGGGGGGGTCCGACCCCCAAAATCACCCCTTGGCTACGCCCCTGCAGTATGTCCTCTACGCTAGGTTTTGGTTTATTTAGACCAGGGGACTCAAACTCAACTTACCCAAGGGCCGCTGGCGAAGAATCTAGGTGAGTCCGGGCCGCATCAGGTTTTCCACAATAAAAGCTCAGCAACTCGTTTGGCTCTCCTATCTCCCTGATATATCGTTTACTCCCCAAGTCTCGTTATTTTAATGACGTTTTAAATTGTATTCCTTGTTCACTGCAACTTTCTCTATGCAGATAAGACATGCCGGGGTGCCAGTATGCTCAACAAAGAAATATTTCATTTACCACTTTTATTGCAGTTGTCTGCGCTGGTGTTTCAACCAAGCATTTAGCCGATGGACAGTGATGTTTCATCACATGGGAAACATTGTTACAATGTATCAATATAAATCTAAGCGTTAGTGATTGTGACATCAAAAATCATAACTTATTTCAGGCGGTTCCACGTTCGAATATCAGGCCTACAGGTACGGTACTGGTAGGTTACCGTACCGCATATTCATTTCGGAGATAGATGATAAAATATTTTGTTTGGCCCTCCATATCTTATAATAAATGTAATAATCATGATTAATGAATGCTAAGTGAGCTGAGTGGCTTGCGGGTCGCACTAACATTGAACTTTTATACCAAGGCGGGGGCCACAAACTAACGTCCTGCGGGCCGCAATTGGCCCGCGGAACGCTAGTTTGAGACCCCTGATTTAGACCATTAGTGTGGAAATTAAGTGACCCGCACCTCCCCTTGGCAGACTAACTGGGGCTTAAATCTCTATTTTGCTCGGTCATTGCATTTTGTCGGACCCCACAAAACTTAATTTCGCCGGTTTTTAAAAGCACTTGAGAGCTTTTGGTTTCTGTTGGATTTAATCCCAAGTGCCCTTGAAGACGCCAAACCAGCCAGTGTAACAGGCGTCGCCACAGTACTTGATACATTGAACTGCTTTAGGGCTCGCGTCAATCATTTATTGGCCCTAAATACACCAGATGTATGGTTAATTAATCTATGGCTATGCTAAGTTTATGTGGTTTCAGTAATCTTGACATTTCCGTGTGTGAAATAAAACTACATGATTAAACTATGTGTTAAATATATATGGTTTCATCAGGTCTTGAAATTTCCGTGTATGAAATGAAACTACATATAACTATCTATGTGCTAAATCTAAGCTATGTGTTGAATCTGTGTGTTTTCATTAGGTCTTGACATTTCCGTATGTGAAATGAAACCACGTGATTAGACTATGTGGTAAATCTGTGTGGTTTCATTAGGGGTTGACATTTCCGTATGTGAAATGAAACCACACGATTAAGCTATGTGTTAAATCTGTGTGGTTTCATTAGGACGATCAGGTTGGGATTTTCGTGAGTTCCTATAACAGGGCTACTCAACTGGCGGACCGCGGTCCGAATCCGGACCTTTCGAGTATTTGATTCGGACCGCATCTAATTATTTATTTTGGATCATTAACCCCACTTTTAAAGTTTCATTTCATAAAATGACCTCTGAATAGTTTTGAATATATATGAAAAGAACTATAACACCATAATAAACAATCTTGATTAGCTAATAATAATCGTTAGTCGGCCGAGGAAGTGCGCGTTTAAGAATGCCGAAATATAATTTCTGGAAAGACTTAACCCAAATTATTTTTAAGTTTTGTAAGCGAATCTTCGGTAAAAATAGCTGAATAGCCCTGGCTTATAACAACCTTCCTCAAAAATTAGTTTTTTTTAACTAGGAATAAGTTCGCGTACTGCACCCTGATAATTGTATATAGTGTGAATAGCTTTTCGAATCTCAGCAGATCATCGTAACGTTACACGAAGATCTTCAAGTCCAAGTGTTTATACGTAATTCACTGCTCAAATTCTATGTAGTTTCAGTAACTTTTGGCATTTTGGTGGACTCTAGTAACTTTGCTTTTTACCTACTTACCCCAAATTCTCTATCAAATAGTGACAACACCATAAATTCTTAAAATTTACTCATTTCAACAAAATCATAGTAATCTTACTCTATCACCCTAATGAACATTCAATTGTGCCAAGATTTTTTTTAGAAACGTACAACGTTTTATATCGACAATGTAGTTTTTGAATTCAATATTTCTATCCTATACCCCTCTTCTCCAGATCTCGACTATCTTAGATCTTGATTATCTTATACTTTTAGCTGCGCTCAGATATTATTTTTCGCAGATTGTGAGGCATAAAATTGGCCATGTAACCATCAGATGCCACCCACAGAGGATGGAATCATGTTTCGACAACTAGTTCCACTCATAACACTATCATAATACCTTCAGATGTTATTTCTGGGTTTAGTTTTGGTTTTGAGGTTCTATGTTGGCTGAGTAACCAAGCATAATATTCGATGTGTTTCTGATTTAATGCCCACAATCCCCAGATAATCTAACAAAATAACGTTTAAAAACTGATTTTTCTATTCAGCTCTGCCCAGATCGTCACACATTCTCCAAACACGACAACAGACATTCGTTCCCGACAGATGCAAGCTACTTTGATACGGTGAGTGACGGCATTCCCGTACATTTTAACCCACGACGATTGCACCTGCATACTATTGCACCTATGGACATTTTTTTTTGTTTTACGGATTTAGAACCCATACTAACCCTAACCCATGGGTTTTAGCACCCGCACATGGATTGAACCCGCGGATATACACATGGGTTCAAATGTACGGTCACCTGAGTCACGTATTGATTGATGATGCAAACTAATTTGGGGAAAAAGAAAGTTGAGCTTCATTGTCTTTCTGCTCGTTGCAAATCCTCTAAATTCTTTAAAATTTCTTCCCTCAACTTTGAGTTGTGTCACTACACTTTGAATTCCTAACCCAAATTGTATTTGAATATCGCGGCGTATATGCCAGTACAGGTGGGCAGTCGAATACATAACACACTATTATAAGTTACAAATAGTTGTATCATTTATAGAGAAATATGGGTGCTCCTGGAGTATGCGCACTAAGATGTCGCACAACCTGAACCCTAACCTGGTACACAACCTGATTTCAGGTAGTGCGCCATTTTGGTGCGCGTACTCCAGGAGGTCCAAAATATGTCCACCCTCACAACATAAAAATCTGAGTAGTATACTGGTTCATC
This sequence comes from Styela clava, assembly GCF_964204865.1. Lineage (NCBI taxonomy): Eukaryota > Metazoa > Chordata > Ascidiacea > Stolidobranchia > Styelidae > Styela > Styela clava. Next base: position 1,227,307 of record NC_135258.1, read on the forward strand.
TATAGGCGTAGTAAGAGGGGGGGTTGGGGGGGGGGACTTTTCAACATTTTGTAGTATTTGCGCTTATATATCTTCGATAACTTCGACAGCGGAGTACGTCTAAAGAGCGATTCTTTGTGATATTGTGAGATATCAGAGGCTGCTTTCAGCTGGCTTTGTTTGGAGCAAAAGGCATATTACGTCATAATACAAAATATTACGTCATTATACATATTATGTCATTATACAAAAAAAAAATGGCCCGTTCCAAATTTTAGGCTGGCTGCGCTCCTGTTAGCTGGTCCCATCCAGTGGGACATTTCCCGCGGGAATGACAAACCCAAGCTGAAAGACTGATGCTTTTAACTAGCGCCCTGTTCAGAATAAAGAGTTCAAAAGTGTCATCTTCTCGTTCTGAGTGCAACACCTGACAAAACTGAACCCTGGGACCTTACCTATGGCGGGTTGATTAAAAATAGTATTTCATACCAATTTTTATACAAGATGAGCCAAAAAAATGTTGCCATTTTTGCATTCTAACAATTTTGAAAATTACAAAGATTGTTTCATTTTCAAGAAAACTGTTGCCAAAATCAGCGGACTCTTGTAGGGCCTTGTTTGGAGTAAAAAGTCTTGAATACGCATCGTATAATGAAAATGAATCTTTCCTCTTTCAGGGTCTTGGACGGCGGAAAAGCGGGAGAGCTTCCACCGTATTCAAACCCGATTTCATCGCTTGGATTCCTCACCAAGATGAACTGAAGAAAGAAGGAGCCGCAATGTCTGTTTATAGGTAAGACACTGCAAAAAAATGTAAATATTCTGTGATTTTCACTGTTAAACTGTTGACGGAATTACTGATGAAAACGTAAAAACATTTCAGCAAGAAAACTAGTTAATGGCAATTTTACTTCGAAAACTCAGTAAACTTTATAGCATAGGTGGAAAAAATCGTAGCTAACGTCGGTAATTGTTAGTGTTGAACTTCGGTAAATCAACGGAATTTCAGGTAAGACACTGGGACTACATTCGCGGTGAAAATGTTTTACTGTAAAATTCAGTAAATTGACGTAATTACTGATAAAACGTTTTTACGAAATTTTCGCAAAAATACTAATGAAAAACAATTTTGTTATACCGTATGTTTGGTTCACGTAACCTTTAGTCATTTGCATCTCCCTCAACCATCAAGTTCATGAATTTGAAAACAAATAACTGGCTGACAACCAGTGTTCGTTCCCTCTAAGAAAATTTCACACTGCGCAAATGTTGGTTTTACTGAGCAAGACTATTTTAACGCTGAGCAGAATCCTAAATTATTCCAACTTTGTGAAATGTTACAATAGTAGCCTATTATTTATTATCGGAATGCGAAAAAAGCACACATTAAATTTAAATAGCTTCTTCTTGTTTTCGTGCATTTCCAACGTTTATACACTTTGTCCATGTTTGTTGTGTTTTATTGCTAAATCAAGCGACAATCATACAAAGTACAATACCTAATGTGCAATCTTAACATTTATGTTGTTGAAATATCATTGCTTTCATCAACAATCAGGGTATGAAATTTTGTTTGTCTTGCGCTTAGTAAAATTTCTTTCCTGGCGACAAATTCTATGCTCTTCAAAAATTCAGAGCCGTAATTTTTGTTTCAACATGAATGTGGCAATTTAGTCTATTTTGACGCACGACTATTTATCACCTCGCGACAATATTGATGAATTCAGCTCAACACTTGGTAGAACACTATCTATGTGAGGCTTTATTTCAAAACTTCACTCTCTTCAGCGGTTGGTATCGCGGTGAGAAAGTTCGAACAACCTCCTCTTGCTTCCACGTTTCGCTTCTGAGTTAATGCATCTAGTGCAGTGGTTCCCAACCTTTCTACCCTGGCGGACCGGTTAAATTAAATAAAATGTATTCGCGGACCGGCAAAAGGGGAAATAGGCATAGGTGGAACATAAAATAATAACATATACTTGCATAACAACGTGAAGTGCTGGGCACCGATTTCGCGTAAAAAATACACCAAGAAAAACCTCACATAAAAAACATGTACATGCCAAATCACAATTACCTCGAGCGAGAATTTGCTGCTGTTTCGTTGCCAATACAAGATTGCAAACGAGGCATAAAAAATTATTTTGCAACACCTAGCTCACAGTCTATTTCTTTGCTTCGTTTTAGTTGAAGCTAACAATGATAAAGTTTTTTTCGTACAAGTAACTGGTTGAATATCCGGACAACAGTTTGATTGTTCGATTACCTAGCGATAAGCATTCGTTATCGAGAGATCTCAAATATTGTGACAGTGATTCTTTTATAAATCTGGACTGTAAACTAGTGGTTTCATCATATCATCCCTCTGCATTTGATCGATGCCCCAGACAAATGAATTTATATTACAATGATAAAGTAGTTTCTAGGGGGTCAAAATCCTGCTGTGCATCGCCTGGAAAAGATCTTAATGTTTTTGTTGCGCGTCTCATGACCATCTGCTGGGCCGCAACAAGCTCATATCTTGCTGGGTTCCCAAGGCATACTCTGTAATATTATACAATTCTTGACTGTTTTCTAGTTTAAACAAAGAAATATTCATACCTTTTATTTGAATGGTAATATTAATGAAGAAAAGCACGCAGAACGGAAAAAGCACGCATGCTGATTTCCAGGTTTATGAATCTTGCGAGAATTGACGGAGCGATTTTGCGATGAATCGGAAACAAAAAGTGTGATCACCCAGGCGATTAATACCACCCTTACCAAACAGTAATATGACGGCGGAAGAGAAATGCGTAATTAACCAACGTAAATCCGTCTTTTCGGATTCGATAAAGCGATCGAAACGGCAGAAAATCAACAAAACGAAATTTCTCACTGAACGGCAAAATAGCTTCGCGGACCGGCACCGGCGGTCGGAAACCACTGATCTTGTGCGTCAATATGCTTTTTCTGATTTGAATGGCGTCTTAGATAGTCACCTTCCCATCCAAGATTTGCCAAGGTGCCACTTCCCGACAAATTTTGCAGATTATCAGATTCCTTAACGCGGAACAGCGATAAATTTTCGTCACCGGCATACAGAAATTAATGTACTTGAGCGTGACATACACGTGTGTGACTTCACAATGACCAGTGGTCACCAAAATACGCGTGAAACATAGAACGAGCATTCTAGTTGAGCGTTAATAAGTATGACATATAAAATATGAGCCACGCTTTGATAACGAAATGTTGCAACTGCGCGAGAATGAGATTTTACTGCGCAAATGTTCTGGTGGCACTGCGCAATTGCGCGGTTGCGCAGCTTAGAGGGAACCTCGCTAACAACTAATTCTATACGCGACATGGACAGTAACCGGATAAGAGGCCGTGGTATTACAAAATTAGGTGCTCCCGAAGTATGTGAACCAAGATGGCGGACACCGAAACGTAGTGTGTGTACCAGGCTAGGGTTAGGCCATAATTTTATTCCAATACTTTTTTTTTATTCAAGTTCCATTATGAGTTCGGGGACTAGCCAAGTGACTTCCATAGTATTTGTTCCTGAAATTATGGCCTAACCTTTACCTGGTACACATACGACGTTTCGGTGTTCGCCATCTTGCTTCACATACTTCGGGACCAACCAATATTAAACCGTCTTAACGGCTTCCAACTTCCTTAGGACAACCTTAATATCCATCTATATTACCACGACTTCATATTGATGAAACCAGCTTTAACTTGATTTCTATTCTTTTTATTCAGATTAAACTTCAGACACGGAGATACGTCACCCGAACCCGCACCTCAGCGTCTATCACCAACCGTTCGCCGCAAGATGGCGTACCAGGAAGACAATTTCGGAAAACAAAAATGGAAGAGCGATTACAAAATGTATTTTCAACACGGGCAACCAAACCATAAAGTCGACACAGACTTCAATACAGGACGACAATATGAAGGTTCTGAATTCAATACCCGATCGTACCATGATGTCAACGCGACAGGAAAACTTAGGAAAATTGTTCCTCATTATCTCGCACATACTGAATCCGTAGCCCGGAGAATAAAATCGGCTCCTTTAATGAGACTTAGCGTAGGAGACTGCCTCATGTGGCCGAAAAAGCAACTAAACGAGTCGATCGTAATTCCGAATCGTTATGACAAAAAGTCCGAACATTATAAATTTAGGAACCCCCTCCAAGCCAAACTGCCTCGCAAATTCAAAGACTGCCACGGTCCCACTAAAGATGAGCTTCTCAAGCCTCCTCCCTACCATCAACGAGAAAAAGTACACTTGCGCCCTCCAGGGGTTACCAAACGCCCGCAAAGCGAACGTAGAGCGGAAAGCTACGTTCGTGTCCCCTCTACTACAGCCACTACTATGACGTATGAAACCCCACATTATGACGTCACCCCCACTCCCTCAGTCACCCCTAGGCCACCCCCAGCTTACGAAGCCGCTCCAACTCCCCCTGTTACGCCAAGACCGCCTGTGACGCCACGTGACGTCACAATGATTCAAAGACCCCCGCCAACCGCACGTGACGTTGCGATGACGTCACAGTATCATTCTAACGGTTGTATGACTCCAGCTGCGACCCCAGTGACGTACTTTGCACCCACTGATTCAGCGCTAACCCCAACATGGGTGAAGCAGGGTAACCCGATCCCAACTGTCGTAGTAAATTAGATAATATATTAGTCAATTGAAGCAAACTAGCAGTGCACTGATAATTGGGCTTATGAATTGTTTTGCAAAATTATTGTAATTAAATGTAATGTAATCGCTTTTTTCCGGAACTAATAGACCAACCAATTTCAATTTTTCATTATCTATAAATGGAGGGAGTCGTTACGAAGCTATTATTTTTAATTTTTTTAATTATTTTCGAGTCTTATAGGAAGATGTTTTACACAAATATTTGCCTTTAATTTAAATCTATTGAGAAACTCTTTTATTTAGTACGGGAATACATTTTTCCGTCACGGTTTTTCTCATCAACTAATCTGCCAATCAATTCCAAATTTTCACACCGCAATGATTGAGAAAGTTGTTAAAAGGCTATTAATTTTAATTTTTTATCCAAGCTATCGATGTTTCACGAGTTGTAAGAAGGCTAATACTCTTATTATTTCTTACGAGTTCGTGGGTTTCGAAATTTAGCGAACGTTTTGCCAATTTGACAATGCTGTGATAATGGGGCTCATTAATTGTTTTGCAAAATTATTATTGTTGGTGCAAAAATATCGTTTTTCTCCGGAAATAATCGTTCAATCAATTTCAATTTCTCAAAGATAGAAGAAGTCTTTAGGAGGCTATTACTTTTAATCTCTCTTCCAGGCTATCGATGTTTCACAGAAAATATGTTTGTATTTTGATCTATGGGAACACTATTTATGATATATGGGAACACCCCATTCCACTACACTTGTCCACCGATCTTTTTAGCAAACTAGGTGCTTTTCTGTGTCCTGTGAAACCCGATATTGCACCCGAATTAGGCAGTTATATTTGAATTAAAGGGATCACTTTTTAATAAAATATGGGAACACTTTATTCCATCATGCTTCTCCACCAATTTTTTCAGCAAACTAAGTGCTCTGCTGACTTACCATTCTCATATTATTGAGGATTGCTCCCTCGTTTCAAAACAAAAATTGTATTACCAATATATATTACTAATCGGCCAATCAATTCCATCACTTCAAGACGGTAGAAGTCGTTAGAAGGCTATTACTTTTATTATTCCTTATGAGCCACAAGGGACACAACATGACGTCGAAGTTAATTTGTTTATTTTTGATTTATGAAGTGAAGAAACAGTGCTGTGGTAGGAACATAAATGAGGATCGTTTCGTAAAATTATTGTTATTTCAAATCAATGTTTTCTCGAATCAATTTCAAATGTGCATAACTTTAAGATGTTACAATAGGTGAATAGGCTATTACTTTTAATATTTCTTATGAGCCACAAGGGACACAACATGGCGCCCAAATTATGCTGTTTCATTTTGATTCATAAAATAAAAGTAAACAGTGCTGTTGAATAAGAATCGCAAATTTATTGTTATTGTTTAAAAAGAAATCGATTTTCTCATCAAGTAATTGGGCTATCAATTCCAAATTTCCATACCTTCAAGATGAATGACATACCCCCTCATGACATGTGTACCACTTCGCTTCGGGCATCATGCCCCTATATTTGGGCATCTTTCTCTTATTTGTTTATTAATAAAATAATTGTAGTGAATTATTTGAATTCTTAGTTTTTTTAACGAGGCCAGCGCAAAACTGCAAATTTTCTCTAAAAATATATATATTTATTACGAATTCACTGATCTGCGGCTAGTACTTACTTTTGGTACTCTAGGCATGGGTTTTTAATATTACCTGCATCCAATTAATTTAATATTCTTTCTTGTTTATATTTGATAAACAAGTTTTTTGAGTCTTGGTTATTATTTTAAAAAAAGGAGAAATTATGCTTTGCTACATGTTTAGGTCAGTACCCCGCTGCGAATAAAGAAATTTTTATGCCAAAAGATTTTTTCGTTTTCAAGTTATTTTATTGAATGTTTTGAATGGGACTGTTTAAAGTCTCACACGAGATTCCACAATTCCGGCGATATAATGCACCTCCATAATCCTCAGTGTTTCCCCAGCCTATTGGACACGACCCCTTATCTGTGATCCTGTAACTTTACAGTTTTCAATTTTACTACATGGGCCTACATTTAAAGCTATCCCGGCTGTCTTCATTGACCATATTAGTATAAGTTTATGTAAGTTTATTTCGACTCCATAATCAGCATAACAATACATTTGACAGATAAAAACAAATAAATAAAAACTGATTATGAAATCAGGGGAGCAAACAAAACCTTAGATAAGGTTCATGACGTACAAAATATAAGATGAAAGGTTTTGTCATCGAGAGTTCATGCGCATATTCTAAATATCGGGTTCAGTTCGAAAAATAGGAAGGAATATACCAGGGGTGGGCAAACCGCGGCTCGCCAGACTTTTTGTGCGGCTCTTCTCACTAACATAAATTATTCTCCAAATTTCAACTAAGAGAAAAACTTCAATGTAAACTCTTTTAATTTATTAAAAGTCGTAAAGAAGTTTTCGTCAATGATTAGGACAAATTATTTTTTAGTATGAAAATTGCTGTAGCGTTGAATTTTAAATTTAAGTCAGTCAAGTCAGCAAATCTTTCGTCACAATGGTCAATGTTTATTGATGCGTCGGCGGTATTGCAGCTTGATTGCGGTTAGTTAGTCTAAGTTACTGTGCGATATGTCCTCAATTAAAAAACAAAAGTACGAAGATGAAAACAGAGTTGTCAAGTCAGAATGGGAAGAAGAATACGCATTTACCAGACAGAAGAATAAACCTTTGTGCTTAATCTGTCATAAGCTACTAAGTCAGAATAAAGTCAGCAATGTTAAACGGCACCATGAAACGAATCATGAAAACTTCTTACGAGACTACCCTCCTAAATCAGCTATAAAGAAACACGAATTAAATGAAATTGTGCATATATTTAAGCATAGCTGCCATGTTTATCTATTTATTGACTATTGTTATTAGACTCTTGTGTCAATTTCTTTTCTGTTCATGGTATTTTGATAATATTAATAAATTCACAAATTCTGCGGCTCTTTTGAAGTTCTGACTTGCAGCATGCGGCTTTTATACTAAAAAATTGTGCCCACCCCTGGAATAGACGCTAACGATACAAATAATCCTAATTTAGATATTTTTATTTACAGCAAAAGGAATAAAGAATATTGAAATAGTCTGCTGTTTTCAAGCATTGAGAATTAACTTTTTCGCCCAAGCATGCTTTTCTGTAGATAACACCTTTAAAAAGACGTTTTTCAATGTTGTATTCGCATGAACGTCAGAACAGGACCAATTAGAATTGATTTTACATGTGATACGTTCGCTAACAATGTTAGCGGGAAACAACGAAACAAACAAAATAACGTATTCACCTCCAGTAAGTAGGCTAGCGTTGCGCTACACAGCAACAGCAGTAACGAGAACATGTTCGTGTATTTTGCTGGATGACTGAATGCCAAAGCGGAACTTTTGGCTGACTTGTCGGGACAAAACGCTAAAAAGCGGGACTTTTGGCTGACTTGTCGGGACGGCGGGACAAAACGCTAAAAAGCGGAACTGTCCCGCCTAAAGCGGGACGTATGGTAAGCCTAGCTTTAACAAAAGTAAGAATGTCTTACTTGATGGGGAAAAATTTGAGTGGGACAAGGGCCAAACTACATGGATTGGCGGGCCGGGTTGTGCCCCGCGGGCTTCATATTTCCCACCGCGCGTTCAGAGCCTTATTGCGAGCCACACCCGCCTTTAATATAAATCCAATTACACCTGATATTATTATCACATTATATGGCGGAGGCGTAATAAAACAATCGAACGAAATTGATCTGTCAATTCAAATTATCGATCTTTATAACTTTTTAATTCCATCTTGAAATTAAAGTTATAGCGTGGTTTAATAACACGAAAGACATTCAGTTGATAGTTGTCTGCGGTAGCGGCTGGAACTGGTTTTAACCGGAATTTTGTTTGAGAAACTGTTGCAGAAAAGCTTGCGAGGCGATGTTAAAATAAGGCGACGCTTCTCAATTTTCAAGTCGGGCAGGGGTCTTATTAGCCCAGCAATATAACAAAGCAGAAACTAAGTGAAAGACCACATGAATCACGGTGTGACATGACAGACAGGGACGCACACAGGAATTTTCAAAGATGGGGTTATGCCATTTCTAATAGCCAAGTTAGACCGTAAAAGCCATCTGGTTCGACTGGAAAACGTTGTTTTCATGGGTCTAAGATAGTTATAAGCTATGAAAAATTGATATGTATGATAAAGAGATTTTTTACGTCTGACCCTAAACGCCCCAACACTAAGCTTTGCACCGGGTAACTGAGAATAATAGAAAATCTGAATTATCGATCCTTATACCTTTTTGATTCCACCTCGAAATTAAAGTGATAGCGTGGTTTAACAAGAAAGACATTCAGTTGATAGTTGTTTGTGGTAGCGGCAGGAACTGGTTTTAACCGGAACTTTGTTTGAGAAACTGTTGCAGAAAAGCTTGCGAGGCGATTTTAAAATAAGGCATTCTCTGGTTACCAGTTCAAGTTGAATATGGGCCTTATTAATTGACCCAAGCGCTCTTTGCAAAAAATAGAGTAAAGGAGGAAGAATTGCGTGAATCGTGACGGACAGGGGAGTGAGTAGCCAGGAATCTTCAATGGGGGGAGCGGTTCTGAAATTTTTAATTGTCAAGTTAGACCTCAACAGCTAGCAGGTCCGGCCAGAAAACATTGGTTTTCAAGAGTCTTTGAGATTTAAAAAGCGTTTCAAGCACCGAAAAATTGCTATGTACGAAAAAGCGAATATGTTTTTTCACATTTCAAGGGGGGGGGACTCCGACCCTGCCTAAGCCCCTGGGAACGTAGAATAATCAAGCGAACCTTTCGCACTCGTTCAGACTCTTGGAATTGCATCTAGCATTCTCTTGCTATCGCCTATCACCAATGCGATAATGAGTTTGTTCAGAGTCGCAATGCTGGAAAAATTATTGACCAAGTTTTGACAACTATCTTGAAATTGAAGTTATATGATAGTTTTAACACAAGACATACATTCAGATGAAAGTTGTCTGCGGAATCGGACGGAACTGGTTTGAACCGGAATTTTGTTTGAGAAACTGTTGCAGAAAAGCTTGTGTGGCGATTTTGAAATAAGTCGATTTCGATTGTTGCGAGTACAAGTTGGATATGGGCATATTAAACAATCAATTGTCCCTGGCGCACTTGGCAGAAAATAGAGTAAAAGATCAGGATTGTGTGAATTCAGTGTGATCGACCAGAGGCGTAGCCAGGAAGTGGGTTGAGGGGCGTACACCCGCACCCCCCAATTTTTCAGATGTAAAAAAAAATCTTGTATCATTCATAAATGTCCATGTGCTTGGACGCTATCTGTTCTATCTTGGCAATTTGCACACATCTTCAATGACGTCACCAAGTATTGACATCAACTAATCCCCCCCCTCAAGAAACTAGGAAATTTTAGAAACACTATTATTTATAATAAGATAATACTATTACCGACTTCTGCGTAATATCACTGAAGGTTTATGACGTCATAAATCATATTAGAAATAAGAAAAAACGTCGAAATTGAGAATCAGTTGAAAGAAGGTTCGCAAAATATAACAAGGTAAGATTTCTTGGTTTATTTGAGTTTTTTTTCCACGGTAAGGCTTGAAAAAGAAGCCTTAGAAATATCTTAGACGGCACTATTATGTTATCGCCCCATATATAATGTATTTTACGGAACATAGGGCGCGCTTTAAATCCTTTTTTTTTTCTTCTAAAAAATTAACAGTGCGAATTACAATATAAGCCGATGCGCCTAACATATGGCTCAGGTAGTGAGGGCATTTTGCTTTATTGTCTACAATAAAAACCAGTATCGGTACCAGTTGCGTCTTATATATGAATAAAAACAAATTTATTGATAATGTGCATTGTAACCCGGTGCAAGATTTTCTCAAAAATCGACGTGTGTCTTATAAGCTGGTGTGCCTAATCTAATGTATGGAGCAGATAATGTTTTATGCGCTACTGCCTATAATTAAAAGCAGTACCAGGCGCGCCTTATCGTCCATTGCGTCTTATTCCTGAATAAAAACCCAATTTAAAGCAATTTATTGACAGTGCGACTTATGATCCGGTGGTCTGCAAAATACGGCAATTTTCTCAGAGAGTCATATTAGTAACAGTTAAGTTAGCGAGCCTATGTATGATAACCACATTTTGATGGCAGTTTAAAACCTCAGCATTACGCATCAAAGGAAGGGATGGGATTATTTTCAGTTACCCCGCTTCCCTTTCCCATAATATATGAAAAATCACACTCACTGATTAAAGTACTTTGTTCGTGGAGGCCATTCATTGTTGCGGTTGAGGTTATAAATACTCGCACTCACTAATAACTGCATTTTTTTGCTAATATAAGAGTTTTCGTGATACTATTTCGTAATTAACTGAACTTACTATGCTGTCGAAGTTATCCAAGGCATATAGGCATATCAGCCCCTGGCCTATGTATCTCTTTCTCCATCGCCATTTTGTATAATACGGTGTTTTACCGTATTTTTCTGTGCGAACATTTTTGACAATAACTTATGTTAAAACAAAATATCGATAAATTTTGGAAGATTTGGAATCAATACTCACCATCCCCGAAATAGAGTCGGGAAAATTTGGCCGTGCGAAGTACCGTAGGTCGTGGTGAAAAAAGTTTGAAGGACACTTTCATTGGTCTGTATCTCTCTCTATTTTTCTACCAAGTGCAAAATGAACATTTTCACACAGGGAGATGCCGAACGTCAAAGTTGGTTCTAATCAGGATCGGCAAAGAAATCAAGAAAGTAATGACGTCATCAGTAATGACGTCACAAACATCAATGAAGCGGGAGGCCCGAGCTTTACCGTGCCAACATTCAGCATCAAGGTAAGGATATTTAGACAAAATCGAATATTCGTTCGAATTTGATTCGAATAGTTTCGAACTCAATTTGCTTCCGAAAGTCTAATTTAATGTAGTTTCATTTTAATGATTTGAAATTGGCAGTGCAGCGGTCGTTAACCAATTTAGCAACAAAATCGGTTTATGACTAACGTTTTTTTCGCCCAAGCCTTTCAGAAATCCACGAATCTTCAGCGATAAAACTCATATTTATTCAAAAATGTGGATTTCGAGATTGTTTTGTCGTAACAGACGCTTCTACTATGCATTGTTTTATCACAAAAAATTAAAAAATCCGTTGCACTTTCGTCTGTGGGATTGCTTCCCTTGGTTTTGGATTACAGATTGCTTTTGTGTAAAATATACCTGCTTCCCAATGCATGCATTGCATTGAAAATCTTAGTGATATAAATCTCCAGCTTTGAAACTCATATTTTATTCAAAAATTGGAACCTCGAGATTATTTTGCGCAACAGACGCTTCTACCATGCATTATTTCACAAAAAAATAAATAATTGGGCAACCAAGCCCCTGCAATTTGTCGACAGAAATTATGCTCAACCCTACAAAAACAATTCACCTTTCCGTTATCGGCCACTGCTTTTGTGTGCAACACATTCCGATTCATTGACAATCATAGTGAAATGATTTGTCGCAACAGACGATTCTACCATGAATTATTTCATCACAAAAAGTTAAAATCGGTCAACCAAGTCTCTTTCCGATGTAATTTCAGACAGAAATTATGCTTAACTTCACAAAAACAAAATTCATCTGTTCACTGCTTTTTTTTTTTGTGCAAACGACCCGTCTCCCTGTACATGCCAATCCATTGACAATCATAGTGATATCCATTTTGTTTATCCAGAGAATCCCTGGAGTTTTTCAGGCCGAATCACCCGTCCTTGACACGGCTGAAGAAATTCACAAACAAGCCTTAAATAAAGACTTCAGGTGAGAATAGTGTCGGATAGGAGTCTCACCGGATCGCGAGTGGGATCGATTCACGAGTTATTCGAGTCTTGACTCAATAAATGGTTTAAATATCACTGGCTTGTCTACAAGTTGATGAATTCAGTTGACACTGACACTGCGTCATTTTTGAGTCGTCGATTTTTCAAACTTCGGATCTGAGGTGTAAGGAATCACTGAGTTAGGGCAATGACTTGATGGTTGAAGTAAATAGAGCAGGTTCAGCTTTAATTAGTCCTAACTTACAGTGCCTACAGCCCTACACATAATTTGAACCCCAGAATATAACCCGCGTGACAGCTATATCTGTAAGTTATCTATTCCTATTTGATCTAGACTGAATGCACTCCACAAATACCTGACAGGAACTTGCCATTGCATAAATAGACTTCGTAAAAAGGTCCGGCTCACAATACGACTCTAAGTTGGAGAAATTTAAATATTCGACATTAGATTGAGTAAAAATTGACTCCAACTTCAACACGAACAAAGACACCAGCCTTTGGCGCTTCTACTTGAATATGCACGCAACGTAGTCAAATCTTGCTAATCATTCAATGCCATAAAAAACAATAGAGCGTGGCTGGACAGAATATGATGTTTTCTTAACTTGCAAGATAATGCTGCCAGGTTATGCATCATTGAATGAAATTATCGTTTTTTTTTTTCAACAGCCATTTCATCGATCGTGACATCAGATTGCGTGAATTACATTCCCGTTTGCGACTTCTAGCGATAATATCGTTCGCTATGGCGGTTTCCGCGAGCTGTCTCGCAGTCGTTGATATTGAAACATCAAAATCAACAAGAGGAGTGCTAGCACGTACTCTTAACTGCGAAGAAACTTATGTATCAGGATATTTCAGGTATGGAACTCAAGTTAAACATCTGTGTTATTGTGCAAATAGACTCTTGAATCACATAGGATAGTCATGTTCAATTTTGCTACAGCATCCTTGCATTGTACGCATACGCATCCCAAAGCGCGAAAGCATCGTGTATTTATACTCCACACCTAAGTACTTGCGCCCAAAGGATCTTTCGCGTCGTTTTTAGACACGAAATGGACGTTTGAATCATTTTTTGTTGACAATAATGTTAGTATTTTTTTTTTTTTTGGTATTCTAATAGTATGTGAACCAAGATGGCGGACACCGGAACGTAGTATGTGTACCAGGTTAGGGTTAGGCCATAATTTCAGGTACAAATACTACGGCAGTCACTTGACTAGTCCCCGAACGAAAATAAGGAAAATTAGAATAAAATTATGGCCTAACCCTATCCTGATACACAAACTACGTCCTGGTGTCCGCCATCGTAATTCACATACTACGGGAGCACTCTTTTCTTCTCATTAACTACTGGACCAATTGCTTTGGAATTTTCAGTAGTGAAAGATTGTATTTCTCGATGGAAAAATAACACTTTTATTTATTTATTTCAAAAACTTCTATAGCGTCTATGGGATTCGTTTTTGGACACGTAGTGGACATAACGATCGTTTCAAAATTTTGTTGTTATTGTTATTATTTGTCTCCATCAACACGTTTTGAATAAATGGCTTTTCTCTTCGAATACTGGACCAATTGCTTTGAAATTTTCAGAGGTGTAAGATAAAAATGTTCTCCAGAAGGCTATTACTTTTTTTTGCTATGACGTCATCAAAATTATGTGACTCTACTTGTCCGTATATTTGAGCATCGCTCTCTTGTTTTGTGTTGCGATGACGTCTTTAAAATTAGCTGCAATACGTTACCGGTACAGATTGCATACTTGTACCACTTCGTGTCCGTATATTTGAGCATCGCTCTTTCGTTTTTTAAATTTATGTGTTGTTTTGAGTAAGTGGGCACGTGTATCAGAACATCCTAAATCTTTTCAGGTTTTCTGTATATTTGTTCGTTTAGCCCTGGATTTCGTATTTGTTTTGTTGTAACGAAAAATCAAAATAAGCTTACTTACTTACATAGAAGAAAGGAAGGTACTCCCGTAGAATGTGCACCAAGTTAGGGTTCGGCCATCATTTTATTCTGATTCTCCTTGATTTAGTTCTATCACGAGTTCGGGGACTGTCTGTGTTAGCCGAGTGAATATACTCCCTGCCCATAGGTTTCAGTCCCTTTACACAACTTGATGTAAAATAGGCGAACAAAATTAGTTACCTCCATATTGGTACACACACTTCTGAAACGCCGAAAGGAGATATCTTCATCCCACAGCGGCCACAGAACCCGATCAATAGCTAGTCACACTTTCGTCACGCTCTCGATTGGATCGCATAGAACATTTATTTTCATTCTTGCTACAGCAGCCTTGCAATATCGCTATATCGATTCCCTACATTATTTCATTTCACGAATCAGCCAATGCAAACGCATAGGGAAGTGGTTTTTAAACTTATAGTCCGTGCGGCGCCAAATTATCGAGGGAAAAAACTCACGACACGCTTACACGAAAAAAGAATGCTTCTTTTAAATAAAACTTAATTTTGTGATCGTTAATGCATACTTTACGCTTTTAAAGTTTGTAAACATGTAGACTCACGGAATAAAAGTAAAATGTCAAATCTTCTTACTCATCTCCGCGTAATTTTCCTTTAAAATGCTAAAAAAAATTACTTACGTTAGCTGAACTAGATCCAGAAGATAAATAAACTGCAATGAGAATCGCTGCCATAGGAAAAGGATAGCGGTGGCACAAAAACCCAATCAATATAATCTATGAATGTTACCCGATAATACATTTCCTTTTTTTTTATTTCCGTAACGATGACCAACCAGCAAAGTGGCCCACAATGACGTATACCAACCAGCGAAGTGGACAATAATGACATAACAATTTCGTAACAAGTCGCTCAGACACTTTTTACGGTTTTGCGTGTGATTTTTCAATTTTCTTTTGTATTTTCAAAAATTAGTTATAAAACCTATATTTTTTAACAAACACAGAAAACTGAAATTGAAACCAAATATCCCAGTAGATAAAAAAAAAATAAGATAAGAAAGGCGATTTTATGTAATAACAAGAGAACGATGCTCAAATATATGGACACGAAGTCCAACAAAGCCTACCCGCATCGATTAATCTCCGAGTTTCGCGTAGCGTTGCGTTAAATCGAAAACGTTCGTCATGCTTGGCGGATTAAAAATCGCGTTCGCGTGAGAAATAAAAATATAGAGATATTTCTGATGAAATATCAGATCTCATAGAATTCATATAAAATTTAGTAATAAATGGAAGAAAAATCTTTAACCACCGAAACTTTCAAAACAATTGACCCATTAATGAGAATGAGAAAAGCGATTTTAACATAACAAGAAGAAGAAGAATACCGACAAGAACAACAACTAGAATTCGGTTGGAAACCGAATACTTATCGATCGAAGGTTAGGGGATTCCCCAAGACAGTGGTCTTACTCCATAGTGACACCGTGTGTCCCATCGCTAATTTATCAATAACTCGCTAATTATACGACATAATCCATCCAAAATTAATAGGCTTCTGTTCCGAACTATGATGAATGCACATGCAAAATTTGGAGATTCAACCTTGCTTTCGTGAGATATCGCGTGTATCTAACAGACAAACAAACAAACAAACACCTATCAATATACTTACCGATATTAAGATCGATAAGTAACAACATAATAACGAAACGATTCATATCGACAAATTAAGAACGTGACACAATTCGATTTACCTCCATCCCGCCTATAGCCTGATTCCCCCTTTCGCCTTTCTGACAAAAAATTTAACCATTTACTCGTTTCATATTCAGAACATGTCCCGCGTTGGTTGACCCAGATAACGTTATGCGTGATGACCTCATAAATCGAACGATTTATGACGAACTGATACGTCACAATACGTATTTTGAACGATGGATTTTTGCACATAAGTCCTACGCAATGGATTACTGGGTAGTAGGAATAGTGGCAAAGGTAATATTTATAAATATATATTTTTGGGGGGGGGGGGTGTTGTGATTGTTTTGTTTATGAAATATTCAATGTGTCACTGGATAGGAGGAGTATGGCCAAAGATAATATTCTTCTTGTGTCGGAGAGGGGTTGTAATTAATTTTTTTTTGTTGGAACCTGGGTGGTAGGAGAAGGTCCGGACTCGGAATAAACTAACCTGCAGTGATTCAGATCTGAACATTGTCACATTGTTATCGATTGTTTTTTTCCCCACTGTGCGCGAACGTTTTTTGTGTATAAAGGTGTACGTTTGAGACATGGGCAACTTTTTGTCGCGTCCTTTATACGACATCGCAGAAGCTTACTTTGCAGTGAGCCATGCTTACAAATAACTGGTTAACTAATTTCATTTATAAAATTGACTGGTAACAGGACGGGAGGCAAATTCCGCATATGCTTAGATTGCCTTTTCGGCCTAGCTCGCCGTATAGGAAGTATGAAAATGCTATTCTAACCCAAAGTATTTTTCTCAGGCAATTATCACTGTACTCAGCATCGCTGGCACATATTGCAGTGTGTCTTACTACGTTGCAGAGGTCGATGTTCTAAAACTCAAGCGATATCTTCCTGAAGACGGTCAGTTCGCCAAGTCACCAAAAATCAAGTATGTATATGAGAGTTAGAGACCTTGAGTTCGATTCTAGACAGGTATGAGGTATACAGGCTACGACCGGATTTTTGATATGACTAAATAAAGGCAAAAGGTCTACTACTTTTCATCACTTCTGCCTGATTTTCCTTTGAAATGCTGAAAAAATCACTCATGTTCGCTAAACTCGGTTCAGCAGAAAACTGCAGCTTGCGTATCTGTCTCTAGTGTTACGTAACTATGTAACAAAAAGTAAACAACATAGGAAGTTAAAACAAATTTATTGATTTCTATACAAAGCATTTAAAATAAGAAACAATAAAACATCCATAATGAATATTCAATTCTATTTTAGTTATATTTAAAACAACTCTGTTCACGGCGCACTTAGCAACTCGACGCGGCGCACTGGGAACCTTCTTGCCGCCCCACCCATTTTGCTTGGATATTTTTAAAGTTATTATTTTTTTTTGTTAACCATTAAGCCTTAAAGCTTCACTGATGGCTTTTTAAAAGCGTGTGTTAGAGTTCTATTCAGCAATATATCTTTAAAACACACTCCCAATAATATTTATTTTATGCGACAAAATTTCTTAAGGTATTCTCATCCCCTATACCGATGGCAATAAAGTCGATAAAAGATATGGGGGAAACCCTTATGTCACCAACACTAATCTATGTTAAGACTTTTGGACACGACATATAAATCATTTGGTTATTATGTTGTTGTTGTTGGTCTTTTTATTTTTGTTGTTACCGTATGAAATTCGCTATTCTTATTAACTACTAGAGCAGTTGATTTGAAATTTTCAGTGGTTAAAAATTTTTATTTTTGCTGGAAGGCTATTACTTTCACTTGTACCTAAATTTCGTATGATATTTCATCTAAAATTTATGACATTGTTACGGCGTGTACCAGTTCATACCATTACTAGTCCAAACTATTTTTGTTTTTATTATTTATTGAAAACATCACTTTTTATAAACACATATAAATACGATTGCACTTTAAAAAATGAGTTCATGATAATTTTCCACTTTTTTACAAGATTCGACAGTTTACATTTTTTAGTTGCAATAATTCTTTCAGTTGTAAACACTTTTTATCATATATAAAAATTGATCAAATTGAGGCCTCTCATTACGTAATTTACATTTATAAATATAATATCTTGCACTTAGTAAAACACAGTTTATACCTTGGTTTTGCCCTACCCCCATTAAAATTTCTTTATATGTCAGATTAAGATTTAACCCATATTCAACAGTTAGTCATGCATTCACTATTTCCCGAAATTGTTGCACAAGTTCACAGAAATCCAAACTAGTCCAAACTATTTGAGCATCGATCTCTTGTGTTTCAAACATCTTTCAGGTCCTTTGCTTTGAAGACTCTATTATTATTCCTCCACGTTCCACCTCTCATGGACGCCTGGATTGACCCGCAGTTTCAACTTCTGGTTGGGATCAGAACGGTGGTGACTGGAGTCAAGGTTTTAAAAGAGTGCAACGAGTTGAGATATCACGGGTATGTACTATTTGTGGACACGAACTCCACATAACGATCGTTTTGACATTTTGTTGTTGTTGATCATCATGTTGTTAGTTGATTATTACTTTCTTCTTCTTGTAAAACAAACGCCTTTTTATTTAACAACTGGACCAATTGCTCTGAAATTGTCGGTGGTTTGAGATTGTATTTTCGCAAGAAGGATATTACTTCGATTTATTTCGAAAATTTTACTGGGGCCCCGTGGGGTACATTTTTTGATGTGATGACGTCATCAAAAATTGCGCACCTTGTGGCGGTTACGTTTAGGTTAGTCGTATAATCTGCAGAACGTTTAGGCTTCGTGCCCATATATTTGAGCATCGCTTTTTTTTTGTTCATACTATACAATAAGAAAGAGATTGTGTGTCCTAATCAGATTTTTTTTAACTGGGCCCTCGTCCCCGATATAGGACCACGGTGCACAGGGGTGTACCGCTTTTTTAAATGAAAAGCAAATATAAAGCATTTTTCTGCATCACACATATAGCAAATTTTGGAATCTTGGAACGCTACTGGATCGGAATCGCGGGCTGTTACTGTCTGACTTGGCAACTAGATATTTCAGAACCCCATTTTGAAAACTTCTGGTTACACCCATGACGAAGCAGTTCTTTCTGGACCATGGGAAAATGTCATAGTTTAAATTAAATGTGACTCGTTCAATTCTATTACTGTAATCCATTTATTCTTTTGTTCGTTGGTTTTATTAAAACGTGAAACATCTTTTTACAGACTCGGCAACGTTCTATCCAACCTAGCAAGAATCAAGATTCATGGCACTTTCCTTCTGAAGACATATTTCCTCCGCTACCCACAGACATCGTTATTGTTCGTCTACCTTGCGGTCATTGCAGTGTTGCCATATCTTCTCATGCTTGCTGAATACAGGGACGGACATGCCCTTTCGTTTCAGGTAAGTTGAGAAATTGTTATTATTAACCTTTACTATTTGTGATCTAGTTCAGGTGTTCTCAAACTTTTGGTGTTATGGAGCCCATGAAGAGGTTGACTATTATTTATGGAGCTATAGGAAGTACCTTGAGAACCTAATAACATAGTATGATGTAATGGAACCGATGGCCTACTGTTCATACGTCGCATATCGCTTATAACAGGGCCCTATACAAGAAGCCACTGATATCTAACGATATGTAAGGAGTTTCCAGTTTTTGTTCGGAATAAATGAAAGAAAACAGGCATCGAAAAATAGTTTATTCCATTCAAGCGCCGCAATCTCATCTCAATAATTATATTCATCTACAGGATGCGTGTTGGCTCATGGTTGTCACGGTAACCAACCTCGGTTCCGGAGAAGTGCGACCTCATACAGTTCCAGCTCGTGCGGTTGTTGGATTCGCTTCACTGGTCGGCATTGTGACGACAGCTTTGTGGGTCAATGTCATATCTAAATATATGGAGTTGCCGCAAGAAGAACGAAGAATTCTGGCGATGGTAGAACATCAGAGTGAGTAGTAGTCGGGTGTAGTGTACAGTACTTCTAGTGGGCTTGTCATGACCATTTTTGCATATGTTATTCGCACCCCCCTGACTACATCATCCAAAGATTACGTCACAATCTCGCCAAATAGTTTACCAAAGTATAGCTATGATCGCCTGAAACGTCAATTGCGCCGACGAAAACGAACTCAATAACACCAGCGATCTCTCTCGTATCGGGATTGCAACGACGAGAAAACGAGAGAAATAGCTTGCTTGACTTCGGGTAATCAACTGCAATTTGTCTAGTATTTAATAAGGAAGGCGATATTTCACAACAAAAAGAATTGCGAACTAACATGCCGATCAAGAATAACAATAATAATAACTAAACAATCCATAGGTCTATTTCGTGTCCAATAACATTCCTTATCTGCAAATTTCAGGGATCAGAAACCTTGAGAGACGGAAAGCCGCAATGTGCATTCAGGCAGCATGGAGATTGTTTCATTACCAACAGTGTGGGGAGAGGAGAAATGCACGAACAGTTTTCCTTCAGAAAGCTTGCAAGAAGGCGGTTTGGGACTGGAAATGTATAAGGCAGCATTGTGATAGAGGTTGGTGTGAGGTTCGCTATAATTATACCAGCGCCCTATGTGAAACAGATTGACAGATGTATGTATAATATCTGAAAATACTTGCTATGACTTTCATAATTTATATTTACGACGGTTCAAATTCCGTGAGGGATAAAATGCTGTAGAATGGTTCACGTAACCGTTTCGTGGACCACCCTACGACGGCGAGGAATCCAGCAGCAATCTTCTCGCACATAACCATTCCCTCGTGGAATTCGAACCTGCGAACCCACGTGGGGTAATTAGAGGTGCGGTGGCAAGCGTATTCTTGACAACGCTTAGCGCGATGCGCCACACCGTTGTGCCTTGTAATTTCAGTTCAAGATATTTTGCTTTAAAATACATTGGTTCAAAATCAGCCATATGACCATAATTGGCGTTTGAAATGCATTGATATTTGTAAGGCACATTCCGTTACCGGTACTGGCAGTAGATCGAGAAAAGCCAGGCGTTAAGCATACGTAGTAAACTGCAATGCGAAGACTAACCTGTTCCTTCCTGCGGCATAGCACATTATGTGTACCCCCAACTCGACTTATCAGCTTTCCTCACTTTGTAAGTACTTATAAAAGCTTGTATGAAATATTTCTTTCTATCACCAGTCCGCAGGTCGATGGAATCAACCTTTTCCACTGAAGACACTTTGATTGTTGCCAGAAATATGGCGCGAAGAATGTCTACTAAAGAAAGTCCAGAGAGACCGAAAAAGTCCGTAGCAGATTTGGTTTGGTGAGTATTATTTTTTTACTTAAATCATCATTTGAAGGGATAGGGTTTACATATTTATCCCGGGGGAGAGGAAGCCCGATAAGACGGCTTAAGTATATGGCGAACCACGGCTTCTCGTCCGGTTACCATTCCATGTCGGGTATGGGATAAGTTAGCCAGGTATTTATCTTCGACGGCATGGACTTGATGGTGGAGGAAGTCGAAACGCGATTACGTGAACCACCCTACGGCGGCGAAAAGTCCAGCAATCGTCTCGCACGTGCGATTTGAACCTGCGAACCCACGCAGGGTAATCAGAGGTGCGGCGGCGAGCGTATTCTTAACGCTTAGCGCTACGTCGGGATTCAAGTATTCATTATCTAATGACCCAGGGCAATAATTGACCTAGGGCAATAAGTGTGTGAGGTGCGTTACTGATTTTCAAAAAAGGCTGTGAAGTTAATACCAAGTGTCACGAGTCATAATGTCTGTGTTTATGTTGTGTATATATATATTTTGGTGCTCTCGAAGTATTCGTATCAAGATGGCGCACAACCTGAACATATTATGTGTACCAGGTTGAGGGTTGTTCAGGTTGTGCGTCATCTTGGTACGAATTCTTTCGGAGCGCCATTATTTATATGTATATGCGTACGCCTCATTCAATGCTGTTTTGTCGGGTTCAAATATTGTCCAAATTCGCATTTCAACACCCCGATCACTCATTCACTATACGTGCGAGAGAAATTATATCTCTTGCTCTCTTCTTCGGCCGCTGGACTTGAAGTCTCGTCGCTTTTCAGTTGTGTCTGATGCTCTGTTATTCAAAGTGCTAGAGTTGCTGTTTTTAATAAATGATCAATCCGAGTCTTCTGACGTATTAAACACAATGAACAACAAGTACCGGTGTTAGTTAATAATGCGGTTCTTCCAAATGATGATCTTTAGTCGAATGTGGCGGATTTTTCTTTTCTCCTGCTTTTCAACTTATTGTCAAACTTAATATATGAGAATTTATAACATTTTTTATTTTAATCTGGTCAGATCAGAATGTTTTTATTTTGCAGGGAACAGCGAAGCTCACATCTCCTGCCAACCCCGAATCTTAGGGTAAGTAAGGGCTGTTACGTCCTCTGTACGCTATGCAGGATCGGTTAGTTTTGATCTTTGTTTCATGATCTCACCCCGATTCTAATGCAGTGGTTCCCAAAGCCATTTGAGGATAAACTATTTCTCTTGAGTTCGGCGGGCCATATTGAATAGTTACGCGGGACATATATGGCCTGCGAGCCGCGGTTTGGGAACCACTGCTCTAATGTATCTATTCAAAATATATGACGTTTTAGAATGCTCTGGAAACACAATGATCGAATTTAATAAAGTTCCGTTACAACTTGGCTATCCCAGAAGTTTTCCAAATTCGCAGTTTAGTGTTTACAACTCTCTACATCACTGGAAATGTAAAATTCATCCTCTTTTCTTTGCAGCCTAGTTTCATCCGACATGAAGATGAGACAATCGCTCCTTTGGCAGCGTAAGTATTCATCATATTTCTGAGGAGGAGATAGCATTGAACCAGGACATTCCTCGTTATATGCAGTATTATGACGTCACTATCCGCATACTATGACTCATAATAGGTATTTGACGACACTCATCGCGTAACGCAAGTATTTATGATATTTCTTAAGAGGAGAGAGAATTGAACCATGACGTCTCTTGTATGAGACAGTATTAAGGCGTCACTATTCCATTATTATGACTCATAATCGGTATATAATTATTGCACGTCTCTCGCGTTTTCAAATAGTATTATGAGGTCACGTGTTTTTATTATGACGTCACCGTGTATAAGCAATATTCATTTTACAGGATGCATCTCATGGACAGATCAGCAGACAATTGGGGAGGACCCAACAATGCTCAGTTGCGACTTGTAGCGGAGGCAATTTCTTCACTCAATAACCAAATGGCGGAAATGAACGAACAATTTAGGAAAAGTCAACGAAGAATGACATCACAATTAAAAGAATTACACAATATTTTAGAAAAACTCAAAACGTGACGTCACTGAATTATTAATTTAAATTTTTTTTATTTGAAAAGAAAACGCAAAATATAACCTAATAAACCTTCTTTTGGAAATATTATCTCAAGTATTTAACTACTATTTGGTTACATCTCTACGACAAGATAGCGCTTTTGCCAGAGGACTCGGGGCCTACTTATGTAAAATAGCGAAACATCAGGTCTAACGTCTACAACAGCGGCTCCCAAACGTTTTGTTCGTGCTGCGCCAAATTATCAAGGGAAACCCTCACAGCGTACTTACAAGAAAAAAAATCTGCTTTTAAATAAACTCGATTTGGTGATCGTTAAGTAGCCAACTTTATGCCTTTGTTAGTAAACATGTAGACACACTCTTCCTCCTCGTCTATGTCTGATTATCCTTTGAAATGCAAATAAAATCACTTGTTCTCGCTAAACTCGATTCCGCAGAAAAATGAAGCTCGCGAAATTGCAGCAAGAAGTACCTACCTCTATTGTTACGTTTAATTTTTTGATTCATATACACAGCATTTAAAATAATAAACATTAAAACATTTATGATGAATACAATATGTAAAATATTCAATCATATTTACACAATTATTTTAATTTTCGCGACGCACTAGCGTCATAGCAAAATTCTCGAATTACTCCACTACGTAACTGATACTTGGATTAATCTAGCAAGAAATGCTACGCCAAAAAATTTTACTTCGCTATTTGGCGGTATTGAGTTGATTACGCCGTTTCGCGTCGAATCATATCTATTCCTACGCATTCCGCGCTGAGTATTAATTACACACAAGGGACGTGCAACTTTTCTGTTGCCCGGGGCGAGGTTCTGATGATGATGCCCTTAATACATATCTTCAAAAATAATTCGGCAGCATCTATTTTGCCTAAATTAAGTTACGCTACGTTTCCGAACTCTTATGGCCAACAAGCACAGCTTTCTCACTTTAAAGTAATTTCTGGCAATATGAATGCTATGTGAAAACGATTGTTTGTTATTAATAAATTAATTTTGCGGACATAGAATTACTACATGACGTTCAGTAGTTGAGCAAATTCTTGGGTTGCGAGATTTTACTTTTTTTTTTAAATTTGAATTGCTTGAAAAGAAAAAGGTTGGGAAACACTGACTTGAGGTGATTTCACGGGCATAGCAGCTCTCTATAGTCTATGTGACTATTTGTTACTTATCGATCTTTAGATCGGTAAATATGTTGATAGGTGTTTGTCTGTTTGTCTGTTAGATGCACGCGATATCTCACGAGGGCGAGGTTGAATCCGTTGAATTTTGCATGTGCATTCATAATATCTCGGACCAGACGCCTATTGATTTTGGATGAATTATGTCGTATAATTAGCGAGTTATTAACTAATTAGTGATGGGACACGCGGTGTCACTATAGACTCATGAATCGAAACCGCAGTTTCGATCGATAAGTCTTCGGTCTCCGACCGATATTCTCGTTTAGTCTTTATTAAAGTGGAGGTCATCACTGCATTATCGAATACTTTTTTATGATGCACGGACCCTAATCTAAGTTATTGGTATATTGTCCATAGCAAGCTTACTGGTGATAAAAAATTTCTCTGTCATGTAGTTTAGTTAGTTTTTCATTCAGAAATTTGTAGTGTAATTCACCACAATGATTCTTCCCATATAGTTTCGTTCAAAATTGTAGAACCCTATGAGAAAAAAGAATTTGGTTTGTATCATATGTTTCATACATAGCAATTTATCGTAGCTTAAAACGTATTTTAGATTAGGCCCTCAAGATTGTTGACAACTCACAGATGGGGCTGGGCATTTTCGAATACCTGATGATTTCAGAATCGAATCGAATAATTTTTTCGAATCGAATCGAATCTCGAATACTTGGAAGGTATGATAATGTATGTAACTTTCTTATCATTTTAGGTCCTCCAGACACATAAATTACTGAAAACATAGAAACATTTTCATAAATACCTCAATGCAGAAAAGAGTCATATGTCAGAATTGTGTTGGAAAAATATGTTTTCAATGAAAAAAAAATTGAGAAATTTACCTCGACCATTGGCGAAAAGGGTAAAACAAGATGGCGGCGATTCGAAAATTTGCTCTTAACCGATTCGAATAATTTACTATTCGATTCGAATATTCGATTCGAAATGCCCAGCCCTACTCACAGATCGCTAGCTCAGGGTTTCCCAAACTGGGGCCCGCGGACCCCTGTGGGTCCGTAATGACTGAACAGGGGGTCCGCAACGATATGAAGATATTCTGAAACATATACATTTCACCGTTACTGTTGCTGCAAGAAAAGGGCATGAAATGAAATTCAGTTAATTGTGTGACACTGTAGTTATAAACACAATTAAATTAGGTCCATGTGTTCAATCATCAACAACAGTCCGGATATCAGGTAGCAAATAGATCCGAGTATTCTAACTTCAATATGTATTAAATCAGACTTTCATGAGTTTTATTTCGTCAAAGGAAACATTATCCTTTCTCGTTGGTTAGGCACAGAAATTGATACGACACAGCATGGGGGCCGTCAGAAATAAAATTCACAAACAGGAGCCCGGGACCCAAAAAGTTTGGGAAACTCTGCCGGAGAGCTGATACGGTATAACTTGGCGATTAAATATATCGGTGCTCCTGAAGTATGCGAACCAAGATGGCGGACATCGAAACGTAGCATGGGTAACAAGTTAGGGTTAGGCGATAATTTTCTTCCAATTTTCCTTATTTTAGTCCTATTATCAGTTCGAAGACTAGCCAAGCGCCTCCCGTAGTATTTATACCTAAAATTATGGCCTAACCCTAACCTAGTACACATATTACATTTCGATGTCCGCCATCTTGGTTCGCATACTTCAGGAGCCCCAATATATCAGAACCCCCGAATTGTCTAAAAATTCTTGGCCACGCTACTGATTTCAGTATCTCTTAGATGCCAATCTGACAATAGGTCGTGATTTGACAACTATTTCTTTAATGAGATCTTTTTAAGCAGTAAAAATGTTTAATTAACCATGTTGCAACACAGGGTTATACTCGTTGTTGAAATTGATAAAGGTGTTCAAGTTATAGGTCTCGGGTTCATATCCCATGCTCACCGTATCACCCGGGGTGTAAAAAATTGAGAAAATACACCGAAATGAAAAGATTCCGTTCCACCTGCTTATACGCATCATTATTCGGATTGAAAATCGTATAAAATGTCACATGATCAAGCAAAAATTTAAACATAAATTCAATCACGCATCATAGATGGCCATGCCTAACAATACATGACCGCAAAGATTAAATGAGCGAAATTTGTCCGGATTTAATAATGCTCGAACAATCGGAAAACCGAGACATAAAAACCTGGAGGCAATTATAATGGATTACCTTTGCCGAGACGACACATAAGAACAGCGGGTGGCATTTGGTAATAATCACGGTTAACTCTCAATTGACCTAGGTATATCTACATACTTGTCTAAGTTTTAGTTCTGTGTAAACGCATGAAGCTTCAGTATGACGTAACAAACATATGACGTCATGATGATACTACGTCCAAGTTGTTGCATATGACGTCATGATGAAATACGTCCAAGTTGTTGCATATGACGTCACGTTTTCGTAGAACTCGTCAAGTTGTTGCATATGGCGTCATGTTTTCGTAAAACACGTCAATTTGTTGGATATTACGTCATGTTTTTGTAAAACACGTCAAGTTGTCGCATATGACGTAACGCATAAAAAGGCACCATGTTTGTGATATGACGTCGCGCTTTGGTAACATACGTCAGGTTGTTGCATATGACGTCATGTTTTTGTAAAACACGTCAAGTTGTTACATATGTCGTCACGAATTTTCAAGTCAAGTTGTTAGTAAGAATTTAAGTTTATTTTGACTCCATAATCAGCATAAAAGACGACGAAATAATTGATAATTACGGGGGTGAGCAGCCCGCGGCCCGAATGCGGAAAATTGTGCGGCCGCGAAACGAGTTTCAATTTAGTAATTTCAATTCCTATACCAGTTTATCATATATGCATAAGACGTTACAATGCTATCACAGCTAGCTTGTGCTAACAACGCATGTCATGAGATCAGCAACCAACATTTTTGTATGTGCAACTACTAGAAAGCCTATGTTAAATGGTTTAACTCAGTTATTTGTATCTGGCCCTTCCGTATTGAAGGTTGCACACGCCGAGATAAAAACAAAATAAAACTGATAATCAGGAAAGCGAACAAAACCCCAAATAAGGTTTAAAACGTACAGACTTTAGAATGAAAGGTATTGATAAAAGAAGAAGTGCGTATTTAGTTCATTAAAACACACACGCACGCAAATACATACAATCACGCAGACAAAATAAAATTAGAAAAGAGTTGCATATGACGGCACAAATTGCGAATTTTCCACCATACTGTTTTCTCACTATTAGGCTATATATAGGTATGGACGTTTCCCCGACCCTTGAACCCAGATAATGTACCCTATACTTTACTATTGTACTAGTTTACATGTTAAAAAAACATATTTTTATTAAAAATATTCAACCAAATGCCGCTTTTAGGTATTGATTTATAATTTTAGGCTAGTCTATCGCAGCGTTTAAGGGACTAATTTTTGATTATTGCAACTAAACTAAAAAAAAACTCCGCGGAAGACATAATGGCAACTAAAATACGTTATTTACAACTAATTTTTGAGAACATAACTTGTAATTTACAAACAACGGACGAAACCACAAGTCAATTTTTAAAATAAGCCAATCTTGATGTTCAAAACCACGCTTGAATATCTGTCTGAGCAAAACAAATTGCAATTGTTACGTCATTGTTTACTTAATGCTGATTGATCATTGTTACGGAAATAAACACGGAATTGATGCTTGTGGGATCATCCATATGCGTATGTCCTAGTGGTTAAAATGTTAGACTTAACTATGTTGTCTTCGAATAGTCAACATATTACGTCATATGATTGCGTCATATAAAAACGTCATATGAAAATAAGTTGATGCCGAACCGAACCGTCATTATATTACGTCACATAAAAATAAGATAGAGCTGAATTGTCATTATATTACGTCCTATGAATACGTCATATTAAAATAAGACAATACCGAATCGTCTTTATATTACGTCATATAAAAAAATGTCAATAGCCGCTTGTTTAGGTCCGTGTTCATATCAAACTCTTTGAACTCTTCATTAAACAGGTACTTTCTACGCATCCCTCCCACGCATGTTTTTCAAATGATTAAACTCGATAAAATTCCACGTCGGGAGTTGACTTTTAATTATCAGCAGTTAATCTACTAATATTGCAAAGTTATCGCTTGGCTGTTCAGCTTGGGTCTTACTAGAGTAGTTTTCTTAACATTTCTTCTTTTGTGGACCATTTTCATTGCCCAAAAATCCTGTGACCCATTACCTTTCTCATGCAGGGGGAAAAACTACAAGAAAAACAAATATTCTTCCCGCTAAGATGGACACTTTCACTTAGATAACCGAATTGATCGTGGCCACCCGCCTTTTGGGAACATTTCAATGCTGCCGTTGTCAAATTTAATTAATGCCTTTGTTTTTTTGGGTACTCCCGAAGTATGCGAACCAAGATGGCGGATACCGAAACGTAGTATGTGTACCAGGTATGTGACCGTAAAAATCTATGATTTTTATCCGCGCTCCCTTTTTTAGAATTTGTCTTGTGCCCCATCTTGAAAAATAACTAGCTAACAATAAGCTTCAAAAACAGATTGTAAGGCGAAAGTATGTTTTATTCAAAAACACTTCAATTAGCTTCACGCATCCACAATTGTCTACAACCCTTGTGGGACGCGCCCCACCATTTGTGGACCCCGGATCTAAATAGAACGTTATTTATTAACCGCTATCACATCTCAACACATCGATTGACGCGAATTCGTACTTAACCCGTGTCGACTTGTATCGTGAGTTCACGGTCTCGCAATCAACACTGTTATCTTTCTATTTCCAGACCTTAAATAGCCATTGCCACAGTTATACTAGTTATTCTTATTCATCGAGTTACATATAAAGAACAGTAATAACTGAATATTTTTAATAGTATATTTTGCATATGCACGTGGCATCAGAGGTCATTATGAAATCATGAGATAAAATAATATGTTATTTATGGTGATGTCATAAACATTTGTTTCGTATCCGCATTATGACACGACATTTAATATTATTGTATCACAAAACAGGTTAGAATCGCGCGCTAGCGAACGTAGCTAAGTCGCCTTGGGCACAAACGTTATATTAACCCTCTGCATGTCTCTCGTTATAGAATTTTGATATGATTTTATCTCATTTGATGTGAAACAGTTAACTACCGCACCACCGCCCTTCTGAAATGTTCGACATCGCCTCAATTGAAGCCAGACCTCGTTTAGCAAGCGGTTAGCGGGATTTTCAGTGAAATTTGAACAGGTTTTTATGGTTTTGGGGGGAGAGGAAAGCCGTTAAGATTTCATTCGGTGGCGGTGAGTGAGGATTTTCATAAGAACTTAGAATAGGATTGTTTTGAAGTTTTTTTGAGGAAAGAAGAAAACCTATAATACTCTGTTTGGCGGCAGGTAACCCGTTTGCCATAAGAATTTGAAATGTTTTTTGTGCTTTCTTTGGAAAGCCGATAAGACCTTGTTTGAAGGGCGGATAGCCTGGTTTTCATAATAAATTAAAACGGGATATTTTTATTCAATCTTACGAGGAAGAGAAAAGGCGATAAGCGCGTTATTCAGAAGGAACGTAGGATAGGATTATTTTATGTTTTTCTAGAGGACAGGAAAGCCGATAAAACGGATTAAACGTATAGTAAACTAAGGTCAAAGGTTGCCAGTCCATTTCGGATAATACACGTGGGCATATGGGATATAGGTGTTAGTATAGAAGGCTGTTGTCAGAAAAACTGAGCGTTGAAACGCATTTGTTATGCTCATCCCGAAGAGAGGAAAGCCGATGAAGACGTTTTAGCAACATAGCAAATTACGCTGTTTTGCCTGGTCAAAGTCCCTGCTCTTTTAATTTTGATGACGTCATCGCATACAAACAAACATAAAACTTCCCCTCAAAACCCATAGAAAGTTTTGAAATAAATAAAATTAATAGATTTCTTGTGAAAAATACAACCTTTAACGTTGATTTTGAGAGTGTTTTGGAGAGTTAGTGCTTACAAACTGACTCACATGTTCAAAAATATTATTTTTATTCGAAACAATAAACCATAATACAATGTAAACAATAAATTATTTCAACTAAACTAATTTCCTCGGAAGACACAATGGGAATTAAGGTATTCGATTTACAACTATTTTCTGGAAACACGACCAAAAACTGTAAAATAACACGCAAAACTACCAAAAAGAGGCAATGTATACAACCAAGCTTGAATATTTGTCTAAATGAAACAAGTCTTAGCGACGCCATAAATTGCAATTGTTACGTCATTGTTGACTTATTGCTGATTTGTAATTGTTGCGGAAATAAACAAGGAATTTGATGCTCGGCGAAACATCCACTCGTAGTTTGGTATTGCTTGCGCAGTGCCTCGCGCAGAGTGAATCCGTGAAAACGTCTTCAAAATAAATTAGAATTCGTCATCCAGACAGCAGGTTTGCTATTAAATAACAACACTGTATGAAATATTCATGGAACGCTGAGCCAGTTGTTTTGAAGCCGTAGTAGTAACAGTGCCTAAGCCTTGGCGTCTAGGCGTATGGAGTTACTTTATGCAGGTATAGAAAAACATAACAGAATAAAGATCTTTTGTGGAAAGCCCCCGTCAAAAACACTCCTGCCAACGATCAAAATAGATAAAAATTAGTAAATATCCAGTTATGGGTTAGGAATGCAGATTGCACCAAATTCAAATGTTTAAATTATTTCCGACCCTCACTTGATGACTACTAATTTCCTATTTAAAAACGCGGCAGTTATTCTGGGGCTGGTAGGTGGAAACGCTGTAGACATGGAGTGTGGATTTGCATGCGAGGACAATAGTTTTAATATTTTTTGGTGGAGCGACGCCGAGCCAGTTGTTTTGTAGCCGTAGTAATAGCAGTTATGCTGGGGTGTGTAGGTATCTGACGATATTTATATCCAAGTATAGAAAAACACAATAGAATGAGGATTGTGAACGAAGTCCACGACAATGCTAAAAATAAAATAGTAATTATCTTGATAGGATTTGGGTTAGGAATGCAGATTGCGATGAAAATTGAAATGTTCAAATGATTTCCCTAAACCTAACAATCACTAAATGATTACAAACTTAGTATTCTGAAACTTGGCAGTTATAATGTGGTGTGTAGGTGGAAACGCTGTATATGTGGATTATGGCTTGACTTGCAAGAACAATGGTTTTGATATTTTTTGGTGGAGCGAAGTTGCGAGTTGCTTTAATGCTCATAGTTGTATCTATGCATAAGCTGTGGTGTGTGGGCGTCTGACGTTATTCGTAACCAGGTATAGAAAAGCAAAATGGAATAAGAATCTTTTGTACAAAGTCCACGACAACGCTAAGAATAAAATAAAATTACTAATTATCCAGTTAGGGTTAAGAATCCAGATTGAGCTGGAAATGTAAATGTTGAAATCATTCCTAACGCTAACCCTAACCTTTACTGGATGATTACTAACTTTCTATTTTAAAACGTGGCATTATGACGTGTTGTGTAGGTGGAAACGTTGTATACTTGTCGAGGTTTTGATATTTTTTAAGAGAGGAGTTGCGAGTTGCTTAAGCCTTTAGTAGTAGCAGTTATGCTGTGGTGTGTATTCGTCTAACGGTATTTGTATGTAGGTATAGAAATCCATAATAGAATACGGATCTTCTGTCAGCGCTTAAAATAAGAAAATTACTAATTACCCTGTTGGAGTTAGGAATGCAGATTGCGCTAAAAATTTAAATGTTTAAACCATTCCTGACCCTCGTTGGATAATATTAATTTTGTATTTTAAAACGTTGCAGTTATAATGTGGTGTGCAGGTGGAAACGTTGTATACATGTCGAGATTTTGATATTTTTTAGGAGCGGAGTTGCTTTAAGCCCTTAGTAGCAGCAGTGCTTATGTTAAAAAGCCCGTAGTAATAGCAGTTTTGCTGTAATGTGTAGGCGTCTCAACGTTATTAGTATTCAGGTACAGAAAAACATAGTAGAATAGAAAGTCCCCATAAAAAACTGCCAACGCTTAAAATTCTAAAAGTATCAAATATCCAGCTGGGGTTTGGGATTGAAAGCTAGGAATGCAGATTGAGCCAAACTCAAATTTTCAAATCGTTTCTAACTCCAACTAGATAATTACTGATTTGTTATTTCAAAAGCGGTTTTTCTCAAATCTCACATTTTTGCATTAGTATCAGGGGCTTTATACAAAAGATCCAAGAATAGTTTGATATATATAATCATATTTTGCGTTCAGGCTTGGGCGCTCCAGAAGTGTGAGTACCAATATGGAGGTAACTAATTTTGGATCTCCTGAAGTATGCGCACCAAGATGGCGCACAACCTGAACTCAGGTTACGTACCAGGTTAGGGTTCAGGTTGTGCGACATCTTGGTGCGCATACTTCAGGAGTAACCTAATTTTAATCGCCTACTTTACATAAAGGGAAGGAAACCTATTGACAGGGGGTATATTCAATTGGTTAACACAAACAGTCCCCGAACTCGTGATAGAACGAAAAAAAAATCGAAATAAAATTATGGCCTGACCTGGTACACATACTACGGGAGTACCCATGCTTGCTTCCTATCTTGTGAAATATAAAAAATGGTGCAAGCGTGGTTAAGTTAAGTTAAGGCTTTGATTGCTAAAGTCATAGGTAATCAGATGTAGATGTACATCGAAGAATTGGTATTCTAGTATTCTGTAATTGAGAATGCCAATAACGTATTCAGATGCGTCAATAAGACTGACGTCATCACACCAGCGGAAAACTGTACAAAAAAAAATTAGAAAGCGATAAACGTCAATTTTCAACAAGTGCCCATACAATAAAGCAAAAACAACAACACCTCGCCGCACGACTTCGCAATGCAACCTATCAAGTTGGGATACATCATATAATTTTTGCGTTTCAATTAAATTTCTCTATTCGTTTGAATAATGTATGGCAGCGTAGGATCAATATATTCTGTAGTAAATGCGAATGTTTATTTATTATGAAAATTTTTCCGTGATCCCGTGTCGTATTGTAACGTTGGTTTAGTTAACTTCATGACTGGGGTTTTAGTGAATGCACGTAACTTTGCTCGGAGATGATTCTCTTTGAGATGAGCAAAGGTTCAAGAGTTAAATAAATTTCCGTCGTTTTCGTGAAAGCAATCACGAATTATCTCTCAGTGGTTCACAATAAGCTATTAGCTAGCTGCATAACCGGGATTTTATTGGGTATCCGTCATTTTTTTCAGAGATGTTAGATGAGCAAAGTTCAGAAGCGCTTACGAATCCCTTTTAAGGTTCACAATATAACGATCCATCTTACTTGTGATATGCCCAGCTAAGAAGTGTTGCGGAATCCGGTGTCCGAGTCCGGACCTTTCCAGTTTTTGATTCGTTCCGCGACTAATTCGTTAGTTTAGGTCAGGGGTGGGTAACTTCTCTAGTCGGCGGGCCGGATTATTACAAAAAATACTTCGGTATCCAATCTTTATTAAATGCTCGACACTCTCAACTTTACGTTTCTTGGGATATTTCATGGTTAATAAAACTCAATATAAAATCTAAATTTTAAAATCTTTTTATATTTAGGTTTCAAGTATAACTGATTTCAGTAGTGGGGAATGTTTACAACGCTCTCTGCTCTGACCTTTTTTTTGTTTGTTTAACAAGTGTGCTAACGCAATTTTTTGTTCACTAAGGCAATTGTTTATTTCACCATCTCGCACTGACAGTGCCGTGATAGTAGAGCGATCGGCAACTTTCATGAATGATGCGTCGGACCACATTACAGAGTGTGGTTGGATCAGTATGTTCCCCAGCTTTTCTCTTTAGGGGGGGTGTTTCAAAATTTAGGGGGTGGTAAATAATTTGCTATTAGAGATAAAACTAGGCTATTTGTATTCTTAAAAAAATGGTATGTATTTAAGAGACGATGTACATGGGGGCCCCCCTCAAGTTGATTGACGGCGAGCCAAAATCCACAGCAGAATGAAATTGTAGAGCCAGAAAAGGGGAGCGAAGAAAAGTGCGGGACGGCACGGCTGGGGTTCAGGGCGCGCTCAAGCGCCCTGAGAAAAATTTGAAAAATAGGCACCAAAATAGGCTCTAAGCTTGATTTTAGATACACCTAGCATCGCAGTTTGTTATGTAATAAAATCAATAATTATAATATTTAGCTGATAGAATTCCCGGGGAATAGATAACAAGCACGGTTTTCAACCGTAAATATATACTACTACGTTTCAACAAGTAATTTGCAAATGATAGTGACTAATGAAGTTACTTGCTCATCTGTCATTGTATGAATGGCTACTTATGGCTAGTTTTGTTACACATTTCTAATTTTTTTGAACATGTTTGTTTGACTTTTGTATGAATTAAATTTTGAAATACGCTCGTCAACTGATCATAATGTTGTATTCTTTCAGAACTGAAATATTTTGTTGGTAAGAAGACAAATCGCTGAAGTTTGATTCTTTTCAATAAAGAAATAAAAACGCTGTCATTCATCTAAAAAACGTCTGTTTTCAGTGCCTAGTTTTCGTTTTGTGACATCTTTAAGCTTTCTTAATATACGGCCGATATCTAAAATACTGCAGTGTGTAATCCTAATACCCATACGTATACATAAGATACCGGAATAATTCAATTGTTGCGAAATAAACGTGCTTAAACTGTGATAATGATGTAACAATAGACGGTATCTAAAACTCAAAAGGTACCACATGAAGGGTTAAACTATTTCACTCAAGTTCGGCGGGCCATTTCAAATGGTCACGCGGGCCGTAATTGGCCCGCAGACTGCGGTTTAGAACCCCTCAGTGTGGAATCGCACCTCAAAATTAGGGGGGGTGTTTGAAATTTTAGGGGGGGTGTTCACCCCCTATAGGGGGGGTGTAGGGAAATCACTGGGTTGGATATAGTCAGCGGGACGGCCAAAATCTCGTCGCGGGCCGAACCCGGCCCGCGGGCTGTATGTTGCCCACCCCTGGTTTAGATCATTTGTCCCACTTTGAATATGTGAGGGTTATTATCATGATTAGAAGTAATATTATTCAATTGCATTGTGACATCACTTGGTGGTTTAGGAAGTAAAGTTTTTGAGTCATGACGCCACTTTGCTGTAACAATATTCTGTCATGACGTCATTTTCTGTGATGTCATGCTGGTGAAGATACTGATCCGCAACTTATACCAAGTAATCTACATAGGATCGCATTCTATTAGCTGCTTGCCTCCTCTATATACAGAGTAATATCAAATTCATCTACTTTTCCAGGATTTGAAATAAAATTCATTTAATCATAAGGAATAACATTGAAAAGCAAGAATTACACGGAATAATGAAAAGAACTGAATTCACTTATTTGATTTGTTTGTTCATCTCCCTCGTCAAGGACACTGTCGGATCAGGTAAATTGTTGTTGGTATGAAAGGTTGCTCGAAACATCAAAGTTATTTCAAAGTTACGGGTACCCACTGAAATGTCGTGCACAAACATGACGCACGAATGCCACAAGTCATGTCGATGATAAATAAAGCACACCGGGTGTTAGAAATTGCCGACGTTTCGAATTTCTATTCAGAAAAACTTCGTCCCGGAAACTTTCGAGTGAGTACCCGTAACTTTACTCACAGATGAGTCTCCTTTACTTCTGAGTGAATGCCCGTATCTTTACTCACATATGAGTCTCCTTTACTTCTGAGTGAATGCCCGTATCTTTACTCACATATGAGTGTCCTTTACTTCTGAGTGAGTGCCCGTAACTTTCATGCCCTGATGAAGTTTTTCTGAATAGAAATTCGAAACGTCGGCAAATGACATCACCGGTTGTGCTTTATTTATCATTGGCTTAAAGATTTCGCCAAAAATCCATGTTATTATGACATAGTGCACTCGAAGTCAAAGCAAGCTACTTGAACACAATTATTATAAAACGATTTTTTCGGTCATTGATTGAATAATTTGACAGAAAAACCGTTATCGACTGAATTTTTTTTTATCCATGCCAGGGTGTAATCGCGGCATCCGAAACTTTACACGAAAATTTACGAGTTGCTGAGTATTTTTTAAATCCTACATTTTGAAATAATGTGTCGGGATATGTGAGGGAAGAAACGCTAATTGTTTTTGAAAGTTAGATTGAAGAAAAACTCGTAACCGTCAAATTTTCTGTTCAGCTACTCGATTCGATTATGACATCAGCTCAATTGGTTTGTGATGTAACACAGCCTACGGGCGTACGTTCTTATTAAAACACTTAACTTAAGAATGTTGTTGCTATTGACAACGAGTTCAAACGAGTAAACAAAACCGCAAATGCGACACATTAAAAGACTTATTAATAGCGCTGGGCATTTTCGAATACCTGGCAATTTCAGGTTTTTTATCGAATTGAATGGAATCTCGAATACTTGGAAATATATTATTATAGGCGACTTTTTTATTGTAATTAGTCCTGTCAACAAATGAATTACTGAAGACATAGAATACGTCACTCAGACAGATTGGTGAGCGTTCATACACAATTGGAAACACGTTTTATCAATAACTCACTACAGAAAATAGTCAAATGTCACAATTTCGTTGAAAAAATATGGCTTCAATATAAAATAAATTGGGAATTCACCTCGACCATTGGCGGAAAGAAACAAAACAAGATTGCGGAGATTCGAAATTTTGCTTTGAACCGATTCGAATAATATACTATTCGATTCGAATATTCAATTCGAAATGCTCAGCCCCACTGATTGGATAGTTAGATAATGAACGAACGGGAGCATCGACAATTGTTAAGTAGATGTCACTTAATCTCGAGTCAAGTCGAGTCACGGCTTATCTCGGAATGGGCCCGGTTTTTGGATCAAGGGCCAAACATTTTGCCTACTCAGACTGGCGGGCCATGTGGCGTAAAATGTGACATTTTATGAACAATATTCACAATGTTACGAGAGCAAAAGTGGAAAACATTCCGTTAATTGCAATCTCAACAAATTCCTTGAACTATTTTTAGCTGAAACATAAAGTTTGGTTTTAGTTTGGTTGTGTCAGCATCAGGCGGGCCAGATTGAACTATCTAACGGGCGGATTTAGCCCGCGGGTCGTTGTTTTCTCATTTATGGGATAATCGATGAGTTAAGCCTCTCTGATGGTTTGTTGATGGCAAGTCCGGTTTTTGCATTTTGTCCAAAGTAAAATTTATTTATTCCTCTTTGAAAACAACAAGACTCCTTTTCTGAGAACAATAATTAGACTTGAGGGCGAAGGGAAGCCGAACCTACGAATCAGCGCGGGGATAATCCGAGGTTCAATGGCAAACATATTGATAACGTTTAGCACGATGGGCCATGCCGCTGAGTCTGGACTATTGATGTCCTAAAGCAGGGATGTGCAACCTGCGGCAGACAATAAAAAAATTCGCGACTCGTGGAGATTTGACAATTTGAAATGACCCACGGCCACGGAATGAGTTTTTAATTGAGTTCCATCTGGTACGTACGCTTGTGTTGCAACTGTTTTACTCGAGTCCAAGTTATTATCTATGCTAATGACTTTACAATACCCTAACAATTAACTTGTGCAGGGCAAACAACGCATGTCATAAGATAAATACCCAAAATTTCTGGGTCTGTAACTAATAAAAGCCTATATCAAATGAAAGTGTGGCCTCGGTTTCACCCAGTTATTTGTATCTGGCCCTCTTGTATTGAAGGTTGCACACCTCTGCTATAAAGCGTCTTCGTTGTCAATGGACCTTTCCCCGACCTTTAACCTCCAGAAAATTCTTCCTATACTTTACCATTACAAAATTTTCGGGGCTATTTTAAGAGTGCTTTTGCATGTTAGCGTCTGTAAAATGGGGTATATGTTTCAAACCATCATTGTGATTTATTGCATACAACAATCTGTTTTTTAAAGGTACCGGTAAAGAATTTCAGGCCAGTCTATCACAGCTATTTCTACACTAATTTTTCTTACTGCAATTAAATTAAAACTCCTAGGAAGACAAAGTGATCATTGAATTATCTGATTTATATATAAGTTTCCAAAACACAACTGAAAACTAACGAATAGAGTTCAAAAACGCGAAAACGAAGTAATGTTTACAACCACGCTTGAAAATCTGTCTGAGTGAAAAAAGTGTCTGAGCGGATGCGAAGGGGGGGCATTGTTACGCCACTTTTTGCATTTTGCTGATTGGCCAATGTCACGAAGTAAACAAGGAAGTCTATGCTCGTGGAAAGGTCCATGAGTCTTTTTATCGCGCATGCGAAAACGAATTCCTAAATGTTGTTGCTATTAGCAACAAGTTCAAATGAGTATGCTAAACATAATCGCCGATTGATAAGGCGAGAATTGAAAAATCAGTCAATTTGATTCATTTATAGTGTTTGAGAAAAGTGTTTATTGTATAATTTTACACGACAGATCTTAAACTTTCTCTTATTTTCAGTTCCAGAATGTCAAAACGGCGGGTATTTAGACACGGACTATTATAACTGTATTTGCCTGGCTGGTTTCACTGGATATCAATGTGAAATACAGTTGCTGAACGAAGATGAAAAAGTGAGAGTTTTTGTTTGTTATTTCTCTTGAGGTTGTACCCCATAACTCTCTCTTTTCCTCAATATGTCAACAATAAAAGGGTGATTTTTTAATTTGTTTAATATGAATAACATCCCTCTTCACGAAATAGTAAGTTTATCCATTAGCTTTCGTTAGATCATAGTCTAACCTCTTCGAATAAAACAAGTTATAGCTTAATAAACAGCGAATAATATCACTATAATATCATTATTTGCTGTTTACAAAGCCATATCTTGTATTGTTTGAAGAAGTTAGACCATGATCTAACGAAAGCTCACAAATATACTTGCTATTTCACGGAAAGAGAACATGTTAATTTTAATTTTCTTCATAATACTATCTCGTTCAAGCATTCTTGTGGCAACTGACACATACGTATACGCAATAGAAAGTTAACAAGAAGAAAGGACTTGCAGTTGAGTACACAATAACCTAGTACACCCCATATAGGTTTTTTGTTTCTTTCTTTCTCTCTCTCTCTCTCAATATACCAACATTGGAAGGATGGGAGTTCTTGCTTCTTTTATTCTCCTAAACAGCTTCTCCTATTCTCTCTCTCCCTTCTTTTTCCCATATTCAACCCTCTAACTTGAATCAT
The DNA here is from genome assembly GCF_964204865.1 of Styela clava. Lineage (NCBI taxonomy): Eukaryota > Metazoa > Chordata > Ascidiacea > Stolidobranchia > Styelidae > Styela > Styela clava. The sequence goes on from NC_135258.1 coordinate 1,267,146, forward strand.
GGCTTGACCCTGTCTTATTTTCGCGGAAACACGCAATCTCTCTCTCGCTCTCAGGATTTGCAAAATATATTTCAAATCGCTCAATGTTTTACAGAAACTGCAAGAAGACATTCAGAGGTGCTATGATCCTCAAGTAGAAAGTATTGAACTCGGTTCAGGCTCCGGATCCGGATCTGGTGAAGGTTCCGGATTTGAGCCGACTCCAATCACACCAATTACATGCAATAACCCAGAGAAGAGGCCTGTCAAAGGAAAATGCGAATTTTACAACACGTTCGAAGGATTCGTCTTCTTGAATAAAAATCTTACAGTGCCGGAGACAGAATGCGTGGTAAGTAGTGCTGGGCATTTTTGAATACCCGATGACTTAAGAATCGGATCGAATATTTTTCTCGAATCGAATCTCGAATACTTGGAAGATATATAATTGTTTGCGGCTTTTATATTGTTATTGGTCTTGTCAACAAATGAATTACTGAAAACATGGAATACATCACTAAATCACGCGAAATAAGAAACACGTTTTATCAATAACTCACTTCAAAATATAGTCATGTCAGAATCGCGTTTTAAAAATTTAGCAACAATAAAAAAAATTTGAGAAATTCACCTCGACCATTGGAGAAAATGAAAAAACAAGATGGCGGCGATTCGAAACTTTGCTGTGAACCGATTCGAATAATTCAATATTTGGGGGGGGGGGGGGCTTTGTACAAAAAATCTGATTCAATATAAAGCAATAAACGAGAGAAAACATTGGCTCGTAGCAGTTGATGAGGGGTCGCGAAAGACTGACTCATGTGAGTCATCTCTAGACCAGTGATTCTCAAACTTTTGGTACTATGGAGCCCTTAAAATAGATGACTATTATTTAAGGAGCCCACCATAAATTTATAAAAAGGATTGTTGTCCATTGGAGCTTATGTCATATTTGAATTACCTTATTGTTGCATTATTTTGACGATAGCGTTGTCAAATTTTGTTAATGACGTTATTGCGCTTTTGGACAGTTGCAAAATTAACCAAGTCAGTAATTTAATAAGTTAACGGATAGCTCGCGCCGCCCCTAGGTTTTACTCACGGAGTCCTGGGGTTCCGTATGAAGCACATTGAGAAACCTATGATCTAGATTCTAGACTGCATATTATGAACCCGACCAGGGATTCTTAGAGTGGGCGATATCCACCTTCATGAGACGAAAGACACAAATAGGCCCTAGGACGTGATAGGTGGGTGATAGCGCAAGTTTGAAATGACAAACTTATTCCAAAACTCAGATTCACTCATTTGACAATACTTCCTCATTTATCACGAAATATAAGTATTGATCATTTCATTTCCGAAATTGATGAGCTTTAGTTCAGTTGTAATAGTAAAAAAATTGTCCCGGAAAAGTTGCAATAAACTATTCGAAAGTTAGCTACCAGTAATTGTTAGCGTCACGTGGTTGTATATTTTGATGAAAAATGATGGTTTGATCATGTAAATCAGTTTGTAAATTTCCGGGGTCAAGGCTCGAGGAAAGATCCATTGCCATTACATAATTGTTACTTCTTTAGAAATACGCTTGCCATCGCACCTCTGATTACTCTGCGTGGGTTCGCAAGTTCAAATCCCGTGCGGGGATGGTCATGTGAAAGCGAATTGATGGACTCCTCGCCGCCGTAGGGTGGTTAATGTAACCGCTGGTCGGTTACGGCTTCCTTCACCATCAAGTCCATGCCTACGAAAAATATTAAAAGTAACTAACTAATTCCATACCCGACATGGAATGGTCACCGGGCAAGAGGCTGTAGTTAGCAAAATATGGTTGAGCCGTCTTATCCTTTCCTCTCCCCCGGGATAAATATGTGAATCCTATCATTTTATTTTTAGTTGGAAGTAATTTTTACTCCAGTCGAAGGGTTCATAGCAGTGAAGGCGAAAAGAGGAAAACTAGATACCTCGTCAAATGATGCAGTTGGTTATAAGGACGAAGACATCAGCGATGCAGCCCCAAGTGGTATTATAACTTATCTTACCATTCGGTATATGTGTATGTGCGTTAGTGTGTGTCTTTTGATGTGTGTATGCTTGTATATGTGCATTTAAACATGTGTACAGATTTTAAAAGTTAACATTTGGAACCAAAAGCATCGAGAACAGAAAAATTGCTTGTTGTATTACGTTCTTGTATATTTGCATTTTAAACATGAGAGAGAGTTGCGTTTTTCAATGTGTGTATGCCTGTATGTGTGCGTTTTTCGAATGTACATGTGGCTTTTAGAAGTTAACGTTTAAAAGCAAAAGCATCGAGAACAGGAAAAAAACGTTCTGGTATATGTGCGTCCTTGTATGTGTGCATGCAAGACTTCGATCCTGGAGACATCAGCGATGTAGCCCCAAGTGGTATTATACCTTGTAGTACCATTCGGTATATATGTGCGTTTTATACATGAGAGATCGTGTGTGTTTTTCAGTGTGTGCATGCTTGTATTGGTGCGTTTAATACATGTGTGTGTTGATTGAGACATTCAAAAGTAGAGGCTTCGATCCAGGAGACATGAGCGATACATCCCTCCAAAGTATAAAGTCTTATAGTACCATTCGGTATATATGTGCGTTTTATACATGAGAGATCGTGTGTGTTTTTCAATGTGTACATGCTTGTATGCGTGCATTTTATACATGTGTGTGTGAATTGAAACATTTATAAGTGGAGACTTCGATCCTGGAGATATGAGCGATGCATCCCTACAAAGTATAATGTCTTCGGTGTGTATGTGCACTTCGAACGTGAGAGAGTATGTGTGTATTTTAATGTGTACATGCTTGTATCTGTGCGTTTATATTTGTGTATGTGGATTATAGGCTTCAACATTTAAAAACGAAAGCAGCGAACACGGGAAAAGGAGCGTCCTTGTATATGTGCGTTACCTACATGTGTATGGACGTTTTATGCATGAAAGAGTGTCATTCAATGTGTGCATGCTTGAATATATACGTTTCATTAGTGTGTATGTTAATAAAAGTGGAAGCATAGAACAAATGCAGAAGTAGTTGATGTTTTGTATGTGAGTCTATATTGATAAGTCCTAACATGTTTGAGAGATATTTGAATGTGTATGTGCTTCATATGTGCGTTTTATTTATTCGTGTTTACGCGGATTGAATTGGTGCGTACTATAAATGGAAAATAGTGTGAGTATTTTTCACGTGAAAAAGTGTGTGTGTCCATGAATGTGCGTGCATGTATGTGTGCTTTTTATGCATAAGAGAATATGTGTGTCGTTTAATGATCATATGTGCTTAATATTTTTTTTACATGAGAAGATGTAAGTGTCTTTCAGAGTGTATGTGTATTTTTGATTGTGTGTTATTTGTTTTATATGTATATGGTATGTGACATCAACCTTTAAAATTAAAAGCATCAAGTACAGAGGATGTTGACTTTTCCTAAATGCGAACCAATAAAAACAATATATTTTTCAGTGTGTGAAAGTGTGTGTGTGTCTGTATACGTGAGTTTTATATGTGCGTATTCGATTTTTCTGCAACAAACCATTTTAGAGCCGTCCTCAGTGTCCAAGCCAGTCTATTATTATACTTACACCATTTTGAACATGTGAAAATGTGCGTGTGTGTGCTTGTAAACGTGATATTAGAGCAGAGTTTCCCAAACTCCGGGGGCCCGTGTTGACTGTACAGGGGGTCCGCAATAATATGAAAAGAATCTGATCGATCTTTAATAATTGATTTCAAGTAATATCCATTGCTATTATTAAAAGCAATTAAACTCTGTTTCAAAGTGTGTAGTGTATGTGCTTGTATATTTCTGTTTCATACATGACAAACTATTTCAGATCCGTCCTCATATCCCGTGCCAGTTCATTATTACACATACATCGTACATGCATCAAGCGATGCCAGCTATACTGAACTTCGAGGCGATGTACATGCTGCGGTTAAAGTCTCCGACGTGTTGCAACAATCCGGGTTTAAAGGTAAGTTAGACTTCGACTTTCTAGACTGAACATTTTTCGCAATTAAGCAAATTTTTTTACTATAGTGTGGGGCAGGTCCATTGGCATATGTCTTATAAATGCTGACAAAATTTTAGAAGAAACCATTCGTGCCTCGTGCAGTCAAGTTCCAATCAGATCAAGGCGTGTAGTGAAGGCAAAGGGAAAATATATCGAAAAATAACAACGAATTCCATTATTTATCTTTATAATGCTATTTTCTGCAAAATGAATTTTTTTCTTTCTTACATTTTATATTGTAGATATTTTCATGAACATTTGTCTACTATTGGTCTGTACATAACCACGCACACAGTCCAATCTAACATTCTTTCAATGACCTCAATAAATGAATAAAAAGCACATAAGGTTAATTTTGATCCCCATTCTTACACATAAAAATGTGCACATGTAACCCCACAATTGCACACATATTTCTAATTTTGACTTATGTTGAGGTGTGAGGAAAACCCCTACAGGTACACAACACACATAACCACACACACATTCCTAATCTAATCTTGTTCCAGAGATCTCGATGAGTGCATCATACATGAAGTTAATTGTGATCCAAATTCAAACACATAAAAACGCGCACATAACCCCTACAGGCACGCAACACGCATAATCACATACATATCCATAATCTATCCTTGTTTTAAAGATCTCGTTGAATTCTTCACATAAAAGATAATCTTACACTTTTCGCACACACTCCATGGACGCGCACACACAACCACACGGGCATTCACACATTTCTATGTGATTTCACACTTAACCACATACACATTATAATCTAACCTTGTTTTACAGATCTCAACGAATGCATCACACAAAGAGACACATGTGATTCCAATTCCACATGCACCAATAACATCGGCTCCTACACATGTGAATGCAATCTCAATTACACAGACGTGACAACTGAGGGTGAAAGGTCAGTCAAACGTGTTTGTGATTAGTAACCCAAAATGCAATTTATTATTGGTAATCCCGTAGTATGTGTACCAGATTAGGGTTAGACCATAATTTTATTACGATTTTCCATGTTTTAGTTCTATTACAAGTTTGGGGACTGTCTGTGTTAGCCAAGTGAATATACCCCCTGTCCATAGGTTTCAGTCCCTTTATACAACTTGATGTAATGTGGGCGAACAAAATTAGTTGCATCCATAATGGTACACATACTTATGAAGCGCCGCCAGTGGTTCTAAATAGTGGTTCAACAAAGCGCCGCCTTCCTTTCAGCAAAGCTAGCTACTAGATTTACCTAATTTACTCTTTTATTAAAAACCGGAATGATCAAATTACTTGATTATATTCATTCAATGTGAAGGCTACTTTTGTATATAAGCAACTAACAGTTTACTGTATAATTACTGTTACTCGATTTCTATTTTATGAGGGAAAAAATGACGTTATAGTATGACGTCACATTCAAAATAATTGAATTATTCCACAATGCAATTTATTATTTTGTGCAAAGAAATCCATTATTTAGAATTATGATTGTCCCTCATCTTTCTGCGGCTCTCGATAAAACACCATAAACAATTATCTTACACATGTTTTCATCTGAGTCTCGTTGCGCTATTTTGTATTTTATGTGAAAAATATACATTAAATTTGTATTGTGTGCAAATGTCAGGAGTGTGCAACCTTTAATACAGGAGGGCTAGAATCTAGATACAAATAACTTGGTAACACCGCGGAACGCACCTTTATTTAACATATGCTTTCTAGTAGTTGCAAGCACAAAACTTTTAGTTATTGATCATATGACAAGCACAAGCCAGCTGTTAGGGCATTGTAACGTCATTAGCATAGATAATAAATCGGACTTAATTATAGACTTGTAGTTACTCGTACGTACCAGATTACCAGAGGGCTAGATACAAATAACTTGGTAACACCGCGGAACGCATCTTTATTGGACACGTTTAGTGGCCATAACGATCGTTTCAATATTATGTTGTTGTTGTTGTTGTTCTTGTTCTCTGACACGTTTTTAAAAAATCGCTTTTCTCTTCGAATACTGGACCAATTGTTTTGAAATTTTCAGTGGTTAAAGATTAATTTCTTCGCTAGAAGGCTATTGCTTTTATTTATTTCAAAATTTTGCGTGAATTCTATGAAATTTGATATTTCGTCTAAAATTTTGCTGTATTATTTTTTATCCATGGGAACACGGATTTTAGTCAGTGTCATGACTGGCTGTACGTTTTGATTCTGCAAAATTCATGCTACTGGAAATTCAGAACTTTCTTGAGGGTACCGGTAGCGTCAAAGGTACCGGTAAAGACTGATTCGCTCTGGTCTAACGTGTCCATATATTTGTGCGTAGCTCTCTTATTTAACATATGCTTTCTAGTAGTTGCAGGCACAAGATTTTTTGGTAATAATTGATCATGTGACATGCGTTGTTCGCATCACACTAGCTAGCTATTTGAACATTGTAACGTCATAAGCAAAGATAATAAATTGAACTCAGGTATAGGTTTAGAATCACTCGGACGTACCAGATTGAACCAAATTAAAAACTCGTTTCACGGGCCGTACATTTTTTTTTGTGGGGCGCATCTGGCCCGCGGGCCGCAGGTTGCACCCCCCCTCGTTTTAAATCATCAAATGTACTTTGTTCAAGGTCATCCTATGAAGACACCCAATAAAAATTCTGTTACATGTTCTTATTACAGGCTTGGATCTAAATGCCGATATGTTTGTGCTGCTGAATACGGTTCCAATGATCCGTACTGTATAAACGAGGGAGTTTGCCATATAACGCTGGAGGGGAATGCGATGTGCGAGTGAGTTGACTGCTTTTTTTGTTTACCTAGAAGGAACTATATGGATTGTTGTTGTTAATCTTTCTATTGTTGTTGGGCTCTTTTCTCTGTGAATGTGGCAATTATTTTATTGCTATCAAATTACATAGCCACTTATTTTGACCGAAGATAAACAGTATTATGAGACCCTAACAAGGCTGGTTGCGCTTAAGAGGAGCAACATTTTCGATTTTTATTTCTATTATCCTGGAACAAGGGAGTAGCCAGTTTTCCATACCATACATAGCTTTGTCGTTGATGTAATTTTTTTCATAAGGAGGCGTTTTCGTGATGAGAGGGTTTCAAAAGTAGTGAATATTTTGGTTAAACTATTCGGGGAGGAGGAGGGGGTCGTAAAAACAAATTTTCTGGGTACAATTTTTATGGGGAAAGGGATTTTATAGAAAGGAATAGCGTGGGGGAATCTTAAAAGGGAAAAAAATTAATCAAATTTTAAGGGCGAATCTTCCTATGTACTTCAATAACAATCTCAAATGATTTTACAGTTGTCCAATAAACTACGCAGGAGATCAATGCGAGAACGATTGGCATATTTTCCTGAACGCTACCATCGGTCTTACAGTAGCTCTGGGACTTATTTTAGTCATCTTTGCGTTCGTCACTCTCATGCTCTACTTCCGAAACAGGATTAAACGGAACAGTTCGAAATCGAACTTTGTTGAACTGGAATCTCACTCTGCTAACGGAGAGTTCAGTCAGCCGAACGAAACAACCGAAATAAAGGTAAGTGTTATTAATTTGGGTCTGGTGTAGTTTAGTACCACAAGTACTTCTGGTGGACGTGTCTCAACATTTTCATGTACTCCCGAAGTATGTGAGCCAAGATTGCGGACCAGGACATAGTATGTGTACCAGGTTAGTCCATAATTTCAGGTACTAATACTACGGGATTGGCAAGTCCCAGAACTCGTCATAGAACTGAAATAAGGAAAATTGGAATAAAATTATGGAATACCCCTAACCCAGTACACATTCTATGTTTCGGTGTTCGCCATCTTGGTTCACATTATTCGGGAGTACCTAATTTTGTAAAATGTCAATCCTGACCCCCGCCTGATGACATCATCCAAAATTTGAGTGTTGATTCAAAGACTAATAACTTATAGACACCATGGCTTTGTTTTAAGGCGTTGTAATATTCTTCTTCTGGCGCTCCAGAAGTGTGTGTACCAATATAGAGTTAACGAATTTTGTTCGCCTACTTTACATCAAGTTGAGTAAAGAGACTGAAACATATGGGCAGGGGGTATAATCACTTGGCTAAAACAGACAGTCCCCGAACTCGTAATAGACTGAAATGAGGAAAATCGGAATAAAATTACGGCCCCAATCTGGTACACGCACTATGGGAGTACCCTTCTCCTTCTAGGGCGATTATGGTCTTCCATTGCAATCGGTTGTCAGTTCTCCCGATGAGTTCATTGTTGGAGGAATTTCTCCTCGTTGCGGAGTTACCCTGGCTATCGGTGTATTTGTAACATATTCCATATAAATAAGACTACAGACAGAAGCAACTGCACGTGAAAAGCTATTCTGATTTTAGGCGTAAATATAATATTTTTACTTCGCACCTTTCTCCCCAATTTATTACACTTTGATTGAGGTGTCGCGGACTTGAATCTGAGATCATAGCCGGACCGAACAAAAATGTTGATATAAACTAAATTTGTATAATGTCTGAACTGTTAAAAAAGCTTCATATTTGAGATGGCTGTGGCTTTGATTTTAAAAGCTGTGTAAAGTATTTAGAAGATATTTACTCTTGAGTATCACGAAACAACACAGATAGACAGTTGGTAGCATTGAACTGCTTACCAAATTGTCAATACCAGAAACTTGCGTGGAAATTGTTTCTCATTTTTAAATGAATTGATATAATCCTATTTGCAATTAAAACTCTAACTCTGTCTGTTTGCCATGACGACGGAAATTATAATGGGGCCACCTATATATTAATTCGGTAACTCTGCATTACTCAGCTGTCATATTCGTACAAATTCAGTGAAGAGCAAAGCTCATTTCTCCTTGCATTTACTTCAACGACAACTTTCGATTGTAATTGTCATCGCTTCCATGATGTCACAATTCAAGAACTGTCGAAGATAACTTAATTACTGTAACGTCATAAAAATCGATAACGTTAATTGTTTTGAACTCGCCATTCAGAACTCGCAAGTAAACAAAGCCAGCTGTTTACTCTTGAGTATCTTGAGAAATACACCTATTGAGAAAGGTCGAAGTATGGTGGATTAGCCAATTTCTAAACAATTTACTGAACTCCGAGGGAGAAACGCAATCTGAATAACAAGACACTTTTATGCCAAACTTATTCAAATTTTGACCTCATTGACACCTGACGCCTTTAGGGACAATTTACTACTGATATAGAAAAAGAATTTGTCAAGTCTCGCGCGCCATCTCGATATTAACTAGCTAACAACAAGCTACAAATAACAGATAGTAAGATGAAAGTGAGTTATTCATAAAATAACGTTGAAAATGAGTGGACGGGACGTAAATATAATTAGCTTCACGCCTCCTCAAAAAATTGTCTAATTCCTTCCTTGCTGAGCGTGCCCCATTATTTGAGAACCACTGCTCTAAGAAATAGACGTGTTATTTTGTTGGCTTCATGTTTGTCGATGTACTTTACCTCAAATAGAAATTAACCTTTATTTGTGTATTCATACTCAGGGCATCTCTAACCCCTATGTCAGCTCAGATGAAGGAATAACCGTTGCCACAAATTCAAAGGTAAGAAGTCTAATCCATATTTAAAACAGGATCTGAAAATATGATTTTCATGTTTATTCTGTCGGAAATGGAAAGCCGTCAATACGGCTTAATTTACCGACAAACTATTCACTCTCGTCCGGTTACCAGTCCATGTCGGGTATTGGATTAGTTAACCAGTTATTTGTTTCCGATGCATGGATTTAATGGTGAAAGAAGCCGAAACCAACAAGCGAAGGGAAGGCTTCAAGTTAGATCATATCAGCTAGCGGTTCAGACCGAAAGACGTGAGTTTGCAAGTGTCTTGAGCGTCTAAAAGGCATTTCATCTATAAAAAATTGCTATCTTTGATACATTTAGAAAAAAGGGGGCCGGCCCGCACCCCATCCCCTCTGCCTAGGCCCCTGCGAGTCCAACTCTAGTGGAGTCAATGACTCCAAAACGGTGCTAGTTACCTCAAACACTTTTTTCTATTTGCAAGATAGGTCGATGATGAACCGGATGTTCCTGAAGTGGAAGAAGACAGATTATAGCCTGTCACCAACACGATGACGTCACCAACACAATGACGTCATAAAATTTCTTTGCCAACAACATTCTCTGAAACTAACATTGTGAATGATGTTTCTAATGAAATTGATGCTAATTATTATTTTGCTGCACTTTTAATAAAAATCAGTTAATTTTATCTGGATTTTATGTGAAATCAAAATCTGTCAGGGCTGCAAAGTCGGAGAAAAATTTGCCGGATTTGCCAAAATTTTGACTCCAATCTCAACTCAGGGTCTAGGAAAGTTTGGCTAAGAATTAAAGAAAATCGAATCTTGACTAGAAAAATTTAAATGAGTCCGCGGACTTCTCTGTTGGAATATCTGTGTTAAATACGGGGTTCCCAAACATGGCGTCGCAGAATAATTTCCGAGCGGCCGGCAAAATATTTGTACATTTCCAAAAAAAAATTTTGTTTTGCAAATGAGAACTTGTCATAAAATTCGTTATTTTTACAAGGTGATTCCTAGTACAGATTATTGAGGCGTCACGATTCAGCATTCATTAAAGTCTTTCTATCGTTGACGCGGTGGTAAGTGGTCCAGTGCCGATCTATCTGTGTCGTTTTCTTAATTATGTACTTCCTTTAGTTCACTCAAAGTATACAGACTCCGGTAATTTTCCTACCCTCCTCCAAATTTAGAGGTTTGACACCGCACCAAGATCCAACGTTCATAAGTCTGAATTATCTGCTCCCAAAATTTCGACTGAAACGCTATTCAAAAATACTGGGTTTAGCGATGGCGCAAATATTGTATTGTCTGGGTGGCACCGCATTTCAACGTAGAGTGATAAATTCACAATAAATCACCCTTTCTCCCCTTTTCTGCGACATTTAAAAAACTCAAATAACGTCAAAAACGTTACTAACTCCGGTTCTGCAGCCCTGATGCCAGTAAACAGGGACGTGCTCAAGGTGTGACTTTGAATGCAATTTCGATTAATAAATCGTGTTTTAGATTTACCTATACCAATTACTCTAATATCATCAGGAATATGTAAAAGATGTTACATTATTACTTTCCGTGATTTGTCGATTTCAATTTTTAGAATATCTTACATACTTTAAGCAACTCGTGGTCTCAAACGATATTTTAACGTTGAACTTTTATATTTAGACAAAGTCCTTTTCGTTCAAAATTGATTAAACGAAATACATATTAAATGAGAAAGATTGTGCTACTTCTGATTGGGGCGTTAAGAACAAACTCTGATGAAGTTGTGGGAGTTTCGAGGGTGTGTCAGTGATAATTATGTGTGTTTTTCAGTAGCAGATACCATTACTCGTTGTCATATTCACAAAAGTGCGTAGAAGGATTCGGAAAATATCTTTTGTACCAAGTCCACTCCAAAATATCATCTCCGCCAGAGCACAAAATAATAAAATTATTGAATATCCAGTTAGGGTTAGGAATGCAGAATGCGATGGAAATTCGATGTTTTAAATCGTTTCTCGTCCTAACCCTATGAACTTTGTCCCTTTTGCCTAGCTAACCCAACTTAAGATAACAGTGGGGCAATGACGGGACGGGATTTGGGTGTTTTACGTAACCGCTGGTCGGGTACGGTTTTAAAACAAATCACGAATCTGAAAACGAGATAGCGATCAGAGACCGCAGACTTATCGATCTAGCGCCATGTATCTTTTGCTCTGACTCAAGAGCGACACCGCGTGTCCTGTCACTAATTAATTAATAACTAATAATACGACATATTTCATCTAAAATCAATAGGCTCCTGGTCCGAGATATGATAAATGCACATGCAAAATTTGGAGCAGATTCAACCGCGCTTTCGTGAGATATCGCGTAACATGCGAAAGTGTCTAACAGGCAGACAAACAAACAAAACAAATACCTATCAACATACTTACCGATCGAAATCGATAAATAACAAACAACTGGTGAACTTATCCCATCCCCTACATGAGCTGGTAACTGGACCAGAGGCTGATCAAGCAGTCTTATCGGCCTTTCTCTTATCCGAAATAAATATGTAAAATCCTATCTTATCTTCTTATCACTCCTGAGTGATAAACCATAAATCTTATACTCAGTGCTTTGCTGGATTTGTTGACTTGCGAGTTCTGAATGGCGAGTTCAAAAAAATTAACGTTATCGATGTTTATGACGTTACAGTAATTAAGTTATATTCGACAGTCCTTGAATTGTGGCATCATGAAAGCGATGACAATTACAATCGAAAATTGTCGTTGAAGTAAATGCAAGAAGAAATGAGCTTTGTTCTTCACTGAATTTGTACGAATATGACAGCTGAGTAATGCAGAGTTACCGAATTAATATATGGGTGGCCTCATTATAATTTCCGTCATCATGGCGAACAGACAGAGTTTGAGTTTTAAACGAAAATAGGATTATATCAATTCATTTAAAAATGATAAACAATTTCTGGTATTGACAATTTGGTAAGCAGTTCAATGCTACTAACTGTCTATCTGTTTCATTTTAAACGTTAGTTTGCTCAAAGTGTTTACACCCCAGCAATTCCCCCCCCCCCCCCCTAATTTGGAGGCTTGACACTTTATATGTGGCCTTCTCTATAAGTATCGTGGACATGCTAGAGTATGGTTCCATATCAGAGCTACCAACCGTCCCGGAATGGCCGAGACAGTCCCGGAATTGACATCTGGCGTCCCGTGTCCAGGACTGGGCCACGGTTGTCCCGGATTTTACTGACAACCACAGCGTGAAAAGATAGAATGCCATATAAACGTGCTGGCTTCGTTTAAAACTGGAAATGGATGTAATTCGCGCGAATATCTGTATGAGTCATTCAAACAGAAGTGAGTTGAAACTTGTGGATAAGACATGCTTTCTCCAACCGTGAGTTTCTGGTGACATAACAATCAAACGAGAATATCGGTCGGAGACCGAAGACTTATCGATCGAAACTGCGGTTTCGGTTCATGACTCTATAGTGACACCGCGTGTCCCATCACTAATTAATTAATATGTCGCTAATTATACGACATAATTCATCCAAAATTAATAGGCTTATAGGCTTATGGACCGAGATATGATGAATGCACATGCAAAATTTGGAGCACGCCTTCGTGAGATATCGCGTGCATCTAGCAGACAGACAGACAAACAGACAGGCAAACAGACAAATACCTATCAACATACTTACCGATCTAAAGATCGATAAGTAATGATCTAAAGATCGATAAGTAATAAGTTAAACAATTGCAAAATGGATGATAACATTACATACTGCCGTCACCTTAATTTGAGAGAATCATTCAACTTGGCATATCAATTGAAAAAACGCAGGCAGATTTAAAACGGTTCTGTAGCTGTAAGTCGGTAAAAGGCAAGTAAAGAGAGTGGGTTGAAAGTAAAGGTGAACATAGATGTAGATAGATCAGTGGTTTACAAACGGTGAGGGGGCGTAAAGATAATTAAAAATAAAAATTATCGTTAGATTTGACCTTGCCAGCCTTATTTGAGATATTTACATTTCTCATTTTGTCAGCCAAAAACGACTATTTACGTTTCGTCCACGCCTTTTCAACGTGTTTTTGAATAAAACATAAATACTTTCACCTTACCATCTGTCATTTGTAGCCTCTTGTTAGCTAGTTGTTTTTGAGGTGGACTTGATAAAGTCTAAAAAGGGGGTGCGGCTTAAAAACCACTGTTACTTTGGAGATGTCTTTCGTGATTCACAAGCTTTTGTTGCATCAATTTTAGACAGTAAGGTGTCTCGGAATGGTTTAACACCAAGTTGGCAACTCTATCCCAGATATGTTTATAGCTTATTCATAATAACATGTACTAGTGAGCATTTTACCCGGGCAGAACGCTATAGAGGTGAGTGTGATGATTTGAATGAAGATACAAATATTTCACTCTTACTTGACCTTCAATTTATTTATTCTCATGCATAACAACATCTAAAATTGGTTTTATCTCTGAATTATTTTTAAAGTTAAGTATAAGGGGCATCATTATCAGAAAAATGGCTCCGGACACCAGAAACTCGTCCCGGGCAGCAGAAAAAGCTTGGTACGCCCTTGTTTCCAAGGAACCTCTAGCTGTGCATTTGTATCAATTATCCATTTATTACTTATTTATTTAAACTGCATATTGAATGCTCATCTTGGATTTGTACGAGAATGACAACAAAACCAGACTTACTGACCAGAGGGCCCAAGTTTGAAAAGTCCTGCACCACGACACCCGTTTTTTGTTTTGATAAATGTCAAGTCAAACCCCGATTCGAAACCGGGCGGAAACAGTTATTTTAGGTAATGTTTTATAACAAGCTTTATCTGAATCTTCTCAATAAATCTCCCAGGGGTATTTTTCATTTCAATATGACCGAACGACGTTTTCGTTTCCGTAGTGTAGTGGTTATCACGTTCGCCTAACACGCGAAAGGTCCCCGGTTCGAGACCGGGCGGAAACAGTTACTTTAGTTCGTGTTTTACTACAAGCTTTATCTCAATCTTTCCATTAAATCTCCCAGAAGTATTTTCTGTTTCAATATGACCAACCGACGTATCTCGTACCTAAATTTCGTATTTCAATATGACCAACCGACATATCTGTTTCTGTAGTGTAATGGTTATCACGTTCGCCTAACACGCGAAAGGTCCCCGGTTCGAAACCGGGCTGAAACATTTTTTTTGCTCAATGTTTTACTAAAAGTTTTATCTCAATCTTTTCATCAAATCTCCCAGGAGTATTTTCTATTTCAATATGACCAACCGACGTATCCATTTCCGTAGTGTAGTGGTTATCACGTTCGCCTAACACGCGAAAGGTCCCCGGTTCGAAACCGGGCGGAAACAGTTAATTTGGTTCATGTTTATTACAATCTTTTTCCGAATCTTTTCACTAAATCTCCCAGGGGTATTTTTTATTTCAATATGACCGAACGTTGTATCCGTTTCGGTATTGTAGTGGTTATCACGTTCGCCTAACACGCGAAAGGTCTCTGGTTCGAAACCGGGCTGAAGCGGTTAATTTGGTTCATGTTTTGCTACAAGCTTTATCTCAATCTTTTCATTAAATCTCCCAGAAGTATTTTTTGTTTCAATATGTCCAACCGACGTATCTGTTTCCGTATCTCCGTATAAATCTCCCAGAAATATTTTCTGTTTCACTATGAGCAACCGACGTATCTGTTTCCGTAGTGTAGTGGTTATCACGTTCGCCTAACACGCGAAAGGTCCCCGGTTCGAAACCGGGCTGAAACATTTTTCTTGCTCAATGTTTTACTACAAGTTTTATCTCAATCTTTTCATCAAATCTCCCAGGAGTACTTTCTGTTTCAATATGACCAACCGACGTATCTGTTTCCGTAGTGTAGTGGTTATCACGTTCGCCTAACACGCGAAAGGTCCCTGGTTCGAAACCGGGCGGAAACAGTTAATTTGAAGCTTTATCTTACAAGCTTTATCTCAATCTTTTCATTAAATCTTCCAGAAGTATATTTTGTTTCAATATGACCAACCGACGTATCTGTTTCCGTAGTGTAGTGCTTATCACGTTCGCCTAACAAGCGAAAGGTCCCCGGTTCGAAACCGGGCGGAAACAGGTAATTTGGTTCAGGTTTTAATACAAGCTTTATCTAAATCTTTTCATTAAATCTCCCAGGAGTATTTTTTGTTTCAATATGACTAACCGACGTATCTGTTTCCGTAGTGTAGTGGTTATCACGTTCGCCTAACACGCGAAAGCTCCCCGCTTTGAAACCGGGCTGAAATATTTTTTTTTGGTAATGTTTTACTACAAGCTTTATCTCAATCTTTTCATTAAATCTCCCAGGAGTATTTTTTGTTTCAATATGACCAACTGACGTATCCGTTTGCGTAGTTTAGTGGTTATCACGTTCGTCTAACACGCGAAAGGTTCCTGGTTCGAAACCGGGTGGAAACACTTAATTTGAAGCTTTATCTTACAATCTTTATCTCAATCTTTTCATTAAATCTCCCAGAAGTATATTTAGTTTTAATATGACCAACCGACGTATCCGTTTGCGTAGTGTAGTGCTTATCACGTTCGCCTAACACGCGAAAGGTCCCCGGCTCGATACCGGGCGGAAACAGTCAATTTGGTTCATGTTTTACTACAAGCTTTATCTCAATCTTATCATTAAATCTCCCAGAAGTATTTTTTGTTTCAATATGACCAACCGACTTATCTGTTACCGTAGTGTAGTGGTTATCACGCTCGCCTAACACGCGAAAAGTCCCCGGTTCGAAACCGGGCGGAAACAGTTACTTTAGTTCGTGTTTTACTACAAGCTTTATCTCAATCTTTCCATTAAATCTCCCAGAAGTATTTTTTGTTTCAATGTGACCAACCGACGTATCTCGTACCTAAATTTCGTATTTTAATATGACCAAACGACGTATCTGTTTCTGTAGTGTAGTGGTTATCACGTTCGCCTAACAAGCGGAAGATCCTCGGTTCGAAACCGGCCGGAAACAGTTACTTTAGTTCATGTTTTACTGCAAGCTTTATCTCAATCTTTTCATTAAATCTCCCAGAAGTATTTTTTGTTTTAATATGACCAACCGACTTATCTGTTTCCGTAGTGTAGTGGTTATCACGTTCGCCTGGTCCACGTCCCTGGTTCGAAACCGGGCGGAAACAGTTAATTTGGATCATGTTTACTACAAGCTTTGTCTGAATCTTCTCATTAAATCCCCCAGAAGTATTTTTTGTTTCAATATGACCAACCGACGTATCTGTTTTCGTAGTGTAGTGGTTATCACGTTCACCTAACACGCGAAAGGTCCCCGCTTTGAAACCGGGCTGAAACATTTTTTTTTGGGTAAAGTTTTACTACAAGCTTTATCTCAATCTTTTCATTAAATCTCCCAGGAGTATTTTTTGTTTCAATATGACCAACTGACGTGTCCGTTTGCGTAGTGTAGTGGTTATCACGTTTGCCTAACACGCGAAAGGTTACTGGTTCGAAACCGGGTGGAAACAGTTAATTTCAAGCTTTATCTCAATCTTTTCATTAAATCTCCCAGAAGTATATTTTGTTTCAATATGACCAACCGACGTATCTGTTTCCGTAGTGTAGTGCTTATCACGTTCGCCTAACACGCGAAAGGTTCCCGGCTCGATACCGGGCGGAAACAGTCAATTTGGTTCATGTTTTACTACAAGCTTTATCTCAATCTTTTCACTAAATCTTCCAGAATTATAAATTGTTTCAATATGAGCAACCAACTTATCTGTTTCCGTAGTGTAGTGTTTATCACGTTCGCCTAACACGCGAAAGGTCCCCATTTCGAAACCGGGCGGAAACAGTCAATTTGGTTCATGTTTTACTACAAGCTTTATCTCAATCTTTCCATTAAATCTCCCAGAAGTATTTTTTGTTTCAATATGACCAACCGACGTATCTCGTACTTAAATTTCGTAATTCAATACGACCAACCGACATATCTGTTTCTGTAGTGTAGTGGTTATCACGTTCGCCTAACAAGCGGAAGGTCCACGGTTCGAAACCGGGCTGAAACAGTTACTTTAGTTCATGTTTTACCACAAGCTTTATCTCAATCTTTTCATTAAATCTCCCAGAAGTATTTTTTGTTTCAATATGACCAACCGACGTATCTCGTACCTAAATTTCGTATTTCAATACGACCAACCGACATATCTGTTTCTGTAGTGTAGTGGTTATCACGTTCGCCTAACAAGCGGAAGGTCCCCGTTTCGAAACCGGGCGGAAACAGTTACTTTGGTTCATGTTTTACTACAAGCTTTATCTCAATCTTTTCATTAAATCTCCCAGAAGTATTTTTTGTTTCAATATGACCAACCGACGTATCTCGTACCTAAATTTCGTAATTCAATACGACCAACCGACATATCTGTTTCTGTAGTGTAGTGGTTATCACGTTCGCCTAACAAGCGGAAGGTCCACGGTTCGAAACCGGGCGGAAACAGTTACTTTAGTTCATGTTTTACCACAAGCTTTATCTCAATCTTTTCATTAAATCTCCCAGAAGTATTTTTTGTTTCAATATGACCAACCGACGTATCTCGTACCTAAATTTCGTATTTCAATACGACCAACCGACATATCTGTTTCTGTAGTGTAGTGGTTATCACGT
This sequence comes from Styela clava, assembly GCF_964204865.1. Classification (NCBI taxonomy): domain Eukaryota; kingdom Metazoa; phylum Chordata; class Ascidiacea; order Stolidobranchia; family Styelidae; genus Styela; species Styela clava. The sequence goes on from NC_135258.1 coordinate 1,285,379, forward strand.
TTGCCTAACAAGCGGAAGGTCCCCGGTTCGAAACCTGGCTGAAACAGTTACTTTAGTCCAGGTTTTACTGCAAGCTTTATCTCAATCTTTTCATTAAATCCCCCAGAAGTACTTTTTGTTTCAATATGACCAACCGACGTATCTGTTTCAGTAGTGTAGTGGTTATCACGTTCGCCTAACACGCGAAAGGTCCCCGGTTCGAAACCGGGCGGAAACAGTTAGTTTGGTTCATGAATACTAACAAGCTTTGTCTGAATCTTCTCATTAAATCTCCCAGGAGTGTTTTTAGTAAACCGACCGGAAACGGTTCATTTAATTCATGTTTACTACAAGCTTTTTCTGAATCTTCTCATTAAATCTCCCAGGAGTGTTTTTAGTAAACCGGCCGGAAACGGTTCATTTAGTTCATGTTTACTACAAGCTTTATCTCAATCTTTTCATCAAATCTCCCAGGAGTATTTTTTGTTTCAAAATGACCAACCGACGTATCCATTTCCGTAGTGTAGTGGTTATCACGTTCGCCTAACACGCGAAAGGTCCCCGCTTTGAAACCGGGCTGGAACATTTTTTTTGGGTAATGTTTTTCTACAAGCTTTATCTCAATCTTTTCATTAAATCTCCCAAGAGTATTTTTTATCTCAATATGACTAACTGACGCATCCGTTTCCGTAGTGTAGTGGTTATCGCGTTTGCCTAACACGCGAAAGGTCCCTGGTTCGAAACCGGGCCGAAACAGTTATTTTGAAGCTTTATCTTACAAGCTTTATCTCAATCTTTTCATTAAATCTCCCAGAAGTATATTTTGTTTCAATATGACCAACCGACGTATCTGTTTCCGTAGTGTAGTGCTTATCACGTTCGCCTAACACGCGAAAGGTCCCCGGCTCGATACCGGGCGGAAACAGTCAATTTGGTTCATGTTTTACTACAAGCTTTATCTCAATCTTTTCATTAAATCTCCCAGAAGTATTTTTTGTTTCAATATGACCAACCGAGGAATCTGTTTCCGTAGTGTAGTGGTTATCACGCTCGCCTAACACGCGAAAGGTCCCCGGTTCGAAACCGGGCGGAAACAGTTACTTTAGTTCGTGTTTTACTACAAGCTTTATCCCAATCTTTCCATTAAATCTCCCAGAAGTATATTTTGTTTCAATATGACCAACCGACGTATCTGTTTCCGTAGTGTAGTGCTTATCACGTTCGCCTAACACGCGAAAGGTCCCCGGCTCGATACCGGGCGGAAACAGTCAATTTGGTTCATGTTTTACTACAAGCTTTATCTCAATCTTTCCATTAAATCTCCCAGAAGTATTTTTTGTTTCATTATGACCAACCGACGTATCTCGTACCTAAATTTCGTATTTCAATATGACCAACCGACATATTTGTTTCTGTAGTGAAGTGGTTATCACGTTCGCCTAACAAGCGGAAGGTTCCCGGTTCGAAACCGGGCGGAAACAGTTACTTTAGTCCATGTAAGCTTTATCTCAATCTTTTCATTAAATCTCCCAGAAGTATTTTTTGTTTCAATATGACCAACAGACGTATCTCGTACCTAAATTTCGTATTTCAATATGACCAACCGACATATCTGTTTCTGTAGTGTAGTGGTTATCACGTTTGCCTAACAAGCGGAAGGTCCCCGGTTCGAAACCGGGCGGAAACAGTTACTTTAGTTCAGGTTTTACTACAAGCTTTATCTCAATCTTTTCATTAAATCTCCCAGAAGTATTTTTTGTTTCAATATGACCAAACGACGTATCTGTTTCCGTAGTGTAGTGGTTATCGCGTTCGCCTAACACGCGAAAGGTCCCCGGTTCGAAACCGGGCGGAAACAGTTAATTTGGATCATGTTTACTACAAGCTTTGTCTGAATCTTCTCATTAAATCCCCCAGAAGTATTTTTTGTTTCAATATGACCAACCGACGTATCTGTTTCCGTAGTGTAGTGGTTATCACGTTCGCCTAACACGCGAAAGGTCCCCGGTTCGAAACCGGGCGGAAACAGTTAATTTGGTTCATGAATACTATTGCTTTGTCTGAATCTTCTCATCAAATCTCCCAGGAGTGTTTTTAGTAAACCGACCGGAAACGGTTCATTTAATTCATGTTTACTACAAGCTTTTTCTGAATCTTCTCAATAAATCTCCCAGGAGTGTTTTTAGTAAACCGGCCGGAAACGGTTCTTTAGGTTCATGTTTACTACAAGCTTTATCTCATTCTTTTCATCAAATCTCCCAGGAGTATTTTTTGTTTCAAAATGACCAACCGACGTATACATTTCCGTAGTGTAGTGGTTATCACGTTCGCCTAACACGCGAAAGGTCCCCGCTTTGAAACCGGGCTGAAACATTTTTTTGGGTAATGTTTTTCTACAAGCTTTATCTCAATTTTTTCATTAAATCTCCCAAGAGTATTTTTTATCTCAATATGACTAACTGACGCATCCGTTTCCGTAGTGTAGTGGTTATCGCGTTTGCCTAACACGCGAAAGGTCCCTGGTTCGAAACCGGGCCGAAACAGTCAATTTGGTTCATGTTTTACTACAAGCTTTATCTCAATCTTTTCATTAAATCTCCCAGAAGTATATTTTGTTTCAATATGACCAACCGACGTATCTGTTTCCGTAGTGTAGTGCTTATCACGTTCGCCTAACACGCGAAAGGTCCCCGGCTCGATACCGGGCGGAAACAGTCAATTTGGTTCATGTTTTACTACAAGCTTTATCTCAATCTTTTCATTAAATCTCCCAGAAGTATTTTTTGTTTCAATATGACCAACCGACGTATCTGTTTCCGTAGTGTAGTGGTTATCACGTTCGTCTAATACGCGAAAGGTCCCCGGTTCGAAACCGGGCGGAAACAGTTACTTTAGTTCGTGTTTTACTACAAGCTTCATCTCAATCTTTCCATTAAATCTCCCAGAAGTATTTTCTGTTTCAATATGACTAACCGACGTATCTTGTACCTAAATTTCGTATTTCAATATGACCAACCGACATATCTGTTTCTGTAGTGTAATGGTTATCACGTTCGCCTAACACGCGAAAGGTCCCCGGTTCGAAACCGGGCTGAAACATTTTTTTTGCTCGATGTTTTACTACAAGTTTTATCTCAATCTTTTCATCAAATCTCCCAGGAGTATTTTCTATTTCAATATGACCAACCGACGTATCCATTTCCGTAGTGTAGTGGTTATCACGTTCGCCTAACACGCGAAAGGTCCCCGGTTCGAAACCGGGCGGAAACAGTTAATTTGGTTCATGTTTATTACAATCTTTTTCCGAATCTTTTCATTAAATCTCCCAGGGGTATTTTTTATTTAAATATGACCGAACGTCGTATCCGTTTCGGTATTGTAGTGGTTATCACGTTCGCCTAACACGCGAAAGGTCTCTGGTTCGAAACCGGGCGGAAGCGGTTAATTTGGTTCATGTTTTGCTACAAGCTTTATCTCAATATTTTCATTAAATCTCCCAGAAGTATTTTTTGTTTCAATATGTCCAACCGACGTATCTGTTTCCGTATCTCCGTATAAATCTCCCAGAAATATTTTCTGTTTCACTATGAGCAACCGACGTATCTGTTTCCGTAGTGTAGTGGTTATCACGTTCGCCTAACACGCGAAAGGTCCCCGGTTCGAAACCGGGCTGAAACATTTTTTTTGCTTAATGTTTTACTACAAGTTTTATCTCAATCTTTTCATCAAATCTCCCAGGAGTACTTTCTGTTTCAATATGACCAACCGACGTATCTGTTTCCGTAGTGTAGTGGTTATCACGTTCGCCTAACACGCGAAAGGTCCCTGGTTCGAAACCGGGCGGAAACAGTTAATTTGAAGCTTTATCTTACAAGCTTTATCTCAATCTTTTCATTAAATCTTCCAGAAGTATATTTTGTTTCAATATGACCAACCGACGTATCTGTTTCCGTAGTGTAGTGCTTATCACGTTCGCCTAACAAGCGAAAGGTCCCCGGTTCGAAACCGGGCGGAGACAGGTAATTTGGTTCAGGTTTTAATACAAGCTTTATCTAAATCTTTTCATTAAATCTCCCAGGAGTATTTTTTGTTTCAATATGACTAATCAACGTATCTGTTTCCGTAGTGTAGTGGTTATCACGTTCGCCTAACACGCGAAAGGTCCCCGCTTTGAAACCGGGCTGAAACATTTTTTTTGGGTAATGTCTTACTAGAAGCTTTATCTCAATCTTTCCATTAAATCTCCCAGGAGTATTTTTTGTTTCAATATGACCAACTGACGTATCCGTTTGCGTAGTTTAGTGGTTATCACGTTCGTCTAACACGCGAAATGGTCCTGGTTCGAAACCGGGCGGAAACACTTAATTTGAAGCTTTATCTTACAAGCTTTATCTCAATCTTTTCATTAAATCTCCCAGAAGTATATTTAGTTTCAATATGACCAACCGACGTATCTGTTTCCGTAGTGTAGTGCTTATCACGTTCGCCTAACACGCGAAAGGTCCCCGGCTCGATACCGGGCGGAAACAGTCAATTTGGTTCATGTTTTACTACAAGCTTTATCTCAATCTTTTAGTAAATCTCCCAGAAGTATTTTTTGTTTCAATATGACCAACTGACAAATCTGTTTCCGTAGTGTAGTGGTTATCATGCTCGCCTAACACGCGAAAGGTCCCCGGTTCGAAACCGGGCGGAAACAGTTACTTTAGTTCGTGTTTTACTACAAGCTTTATCCCAATCTTTCCATTAAATCTCCTAGAAGTGTTTTTTGTTTCAATATGACCAACCGACGTATCTCGTACCTAAATTTCGTATTTCAATATGACCAACCGACGTTTCTGTTTCCGTAGTGTAGTGCTTATCACGTTCGCCTAACACGCGAAAGGTCCCCGGCTCGATACCGGGCGGAAACTGTCAATTTGGTGCATGTTTTACTACAAGCTTTATCTCAATCTTTTCATTAAATCTCCCAGAAGTATTTTTTGTTTCAATATGACCAACCGACTTATCTGTTACCGTAGTGTAGTGGTTATCACGCTCGCCTAACACGCGAAAAGTCCCCGGTTCGAAACCGGGCGGAAACAGTTACTTTAGTTCGTGTTTTACTACAAGCTTTATCTCAATCTTTCCATTAAATCTCCCAGAAGTATTTTTTGTTTCAATATGACCAACCGACGTATCTCGTACCTAAATTTCGTATTTTAATATGACCAACCGACGTATCTGTTTCGGTAGTGTAGTGGTTATCACGTTCGCCTAACACGCGAAAGGTCCCCGGTTCGAAACCGGGCGGAAACAGTTAATTTGGATCATGTTTACTACAAGCTTTGTCTGAATCTTCTCATTAAATCCCCCAGAAGTACTTTTTGTTTCAATATGACCAACCGACGTATCTGTTTCCGTAGTGTAGTGGTTATCACGTTCGCCTAACACGCGAAATGTCCCCGGTTCGAAACCGGGCGGAAACAGTTAATTTGGTTCATGAATACTAACAAGCTTTGTCTGAATCTTCTCATTAAATCTCCCAGGAGTGTTTTTAGTAAACCGACCGGAAACGGTTCATTTAGTTCATGTTTACTACAAGCTTTATCTCAATCTTTTCATCAAATCTCCCAGGAGTATTTTTTGTTTCAAAATGACCAACCGAGGTATCCATTTCCGTAGTGTAGTGGTTATCGCGTTTGCCCAACACGATGTTTTTTGTTTCAATATGACCAACCGACGTATCTCGTACCTAAATTTCGTATTTCAATATGACCAATCGACATATCTGTTTCTGTAGTGTAATGGTTATCACGTTCGCCTAACACGCGAAAGGTCCCCGGTTGGAAACCGGGCGGAAACAGTTACTTTAGTTCAGGTTTTACTACAAGCTTTATCTCAATCTTTTCATTAAATCTCCCAGAAGTATTTTTTGTTTCAATATGACCAACCGACTTATCTGTTACCGTAGTGTAGTGGTTATCACGCTCGCCTAACACGCGAAAAGTCCCCGGTTCGAAACCGGGCGGAAACAGTTACTTTAGTTCGTGTTTTAACAAGCTTTATCTCAATCTTTCCATTAAATCTCCCAGAAGTATTTTTTGTTTCAATATGACCAACCGACGTATCTCGTACCTAAATTTCGTATTTTAATATGACCAACCGACGTATCTGTTTCGGTAGTGTAGTGGTTATCACGTTCGCCTAACACGCGAAAGGTCCACGGTTCGAAACCGGGCGGAAACAGTTAATTTGGATCATGTTTACTACAAGCTTTGTCTGAATCTTCTCATTAAATCCCCCAGAAGTACTTTTTGTTTCAATATGACCAACCGACGTATCTGTTTCCGTAGTGTAGTGGTTATCACGTTTGCCTAACACGCGAAAGGTCCCCGGTTCGAAACCGGGCGGAAACAGTTAATTTGGTACATGAATACTAACAAGCTTTGTCTGAATCTTCTCATTAAATCTCCCAGGAGTGTTTTTAGTAAACCGACCGGAAACGGTTCATTTAGTTCATGTTTACTACAAGCTTTATCTCAATCTTTTCATCAAATCTCCCAGGAGTATTTTTTGTTTCAAAATGACCAACCGAGGTATCCATTTCCGTAGTGTAGTGGTTATCACGTTCGCCTAACACGCGAAAGGTCCCCGCTTTGAAACCGGGCTGAAACATTTTTTTGGGTAATGTTTTTCTACAAGCTTTATCTCAATCTTTTCATTAAATCTCCCAAGAGTATTTTTTATCTCAATATGACTAACTGACGCATCCGTTTCCGTAGTGTAGTGGTTATCGCGTTTGCCCAACACGATGTTTTTTGTTTCAATATGACCAACCGACGTATCTCGTACCTAAATTTCGTATTTCAATATGACCAACCGACATATCTGTTTCTGTAGTGTAGTGGTTATCACGTTCGCCTAACAAGCGAAGGTCCCCGGTTCGAAACCGGGCGGAAACAGCTACTTTAGTTCATGTTTTACTACAAGCTTTAATTCAATCTTTTCATTAAATCTCCCAGAAGTATTTTTTGTTTCAATATGACCAACCGACGTATCTGTTTCCGTAGTGTAGTGGTTATCACGTTCACCTAACACGCGAAAGGTCCCCGCTTTGAAACCGGGCTGAAACATTTTTTTGGGGTAATGTTTTACTACAAGCTTTAACCGACTTATCTGTTACCGTAGTGTAGTGGTTATCACGCTCGCCTAACACGCAAAAAGTCCCCGGTTCGAAACCGGGCGGAAACAGTTACTTTAGTTCGTCTTTTACTACAAGCTTTATCTCAATCTTTCCATTAAATCTCCCAGAAGTATTTTTTGTTTCAATATGACCAACCGACGTATCTCGTACCTAAATTTCGTATTTTAATATGACCAACCGACGTATCTGTTTCGGTAGTGTAGTGGTTATCACGTTCGCCTAACACGCGAAAGGTCCCCGGTTCGAAACCGGGCGGAAACAGTTAATTTGGATCATGTTTACTACAAGCTTTGTCTGAATCTTCTCATTAAATCCCCCAGAAGTACTTTTTGTTTCAATATGACCAACCGACGTATCTGTTTCCGTAGTGTAGTGGTTATCACGTTCGCCTAACACGCGAAAGGTCCCCGGTTCGAAACCGGGCGGAAACAGTTAATTTGGTTCATGAATACTAACAAGCTTTGTCTGAATCTTCTCATTAAATCTCCCAGGAGTGTTTTTAGTAAACCGACCGGAAACGGTTCATTTAGTTCATGTTTACTACAAGCTTTATCTCAATCTTTTCATCAAATCTCCCAGAAGTATTTTTTGTTTCAATATGACCAACCGAGGTATCCATTTCCGTAGTGTAGTGGTTATCACGTTCGCCTAACACGCGAAAGGTCCCCGCTTTGAAACCGGGCTGAAACATTTTTTTTGGGTAATGTTTTTCTACAAGCTTTATCTCAATCTTTTCATTAAATCTCCCAAGAGTATTTTTTATCTCAATATGACTAACTGACGCATCCGTTTCCGTAGTGTAGTGGTTATCGCGTTTGCCCAACACGATGTTTTTTGTTTCAATATGACCAACCGACGTATCTCGTACCTAAATTTCGTATTTCAATATGACCAACCGACATATCTGTTTCTGTAGTGTAGTGGTTATCACGTTCGTCTAACAAGCGGAAGGTCCCCGGTTCGAAACCGGGCGGAAACAGCTACTTTAGTTCATGTTTTACTACAAGCTTTAATTCAATCTTTTCATTAAATCTCCCAGAAGTATTTTTTGTTTCAATATGACCAACCGACGTATCTGTCTCCGTAGTGTAGTGGTTATCACGTTCACCTAACACGCGAAAGGTCCCCGCTTTGAAACCGGGCTGAAACATTTTTTTTGGGTAATGTTTTACTACAAGCTTTATCTCAATCTTTTCAATAAATCTCCCAGGAGTATTTTTTGTTTCAATATGACCGAACGACGTTTTCGTTTCCGTAGTGTAGTGGTTATCACGTTCGCCTAACACGCGAAAGGTCCCCGGTTCGAAACCGGGCGGAAACAGTTACTTTAGTTCGTGTTTTACTACAAGCTTTATCTCAATCTTTCCATTAAATCTCCCAGAAGTATTGTCTGTTTCAATATGACCAACCGACATATCTGTTTCTGCAGTGTAATGGTATCACGTTCGCCTAACAAGCGAAGGGTCCCCGGATCGAAACCGGGCTGAAACATTTTTTTTGCTCAATGTTTTACTAAAAGTTTTATCTCAATCTTTTCATCAAATCTCCCAGGAGTATTTTCTATTTCAATATGACCAACCGACGTATCCATTTCCGTAGTGTAGTGGTTATCACGTTCGCCTAACACGCGAAAGGTCCCCGGTTCGAAACCGGGCGGAAACAGTTAATTTGGTTCATGTTTATTACAATCTTTTTCCGAATCTTTTCACTAAATCTCCCAGGGGTATTTTTTATTTCAATATGACCGAACGTCGTATCCGTTTCGGTATTGTAGTGGTTATCACGTTCGCCTAACACGCGAAAGGTCTCTGGTTCGAAACCGGGCTGAAGCGGTTAATTTGGTTCATGTTTTGCTACAAGCTTTATCTCAATCTTTTCATCAAATCTCCCAGGAGTACTTTCTGTTTCAATATGACCAACCGACGTATCTGTTTCCGTAGTGTAGTGGTTATCACGTTCGCCTAACACGCGAAAGGTCCCTGGTTCGAAACCGGGCGGAAACAGTTAATTTGAAGCTTTATCTTACAAGCACGTTCGTCTAACACGCGAAAGGTTCCTGGTTCGAAACCGGGCGGAAACATTTAATTTGAAGCTTTATCTTACAAGCTTTATCTCAATCTTTTCATTCAATCTCCCAGAAGTATATTTAGTTTCAATATGACCAACCGACGTATCCGTTTGCGTAGTGTAGTGGTTATCACGTTCGCCTAACACGCGGAAGGTTCCTGGTTCGAAACCTGGCGGAAACAGTTAATTTGAAGCTTTATCTTACAAGCTTTATCTCAATCTTTTCATTAAAGTATTTTTTGTTTCAATATGTCCAACCGACGTATCTGTTTCCGTATCTCCGTATAAATCTCCCAGAAATATTTTCTGTTTCACTATGAGCAACCGACGTATCTGTTTCCGTAGTGTAGTGGATATCACGTTCGCCTAACACGCGAAAGGTCCCCGGCTCAATACCGGGCGGAAACAGTCAATTTGGTTCATGTTTTACTACAAGCTTTATCTCAATCTTTTCATTAAATCTCCCAGAAGTATTTTTTGTTTCAATATGACCAACCGACTTATCTGTTACCGTAGTGTAGTGGTTATCACGCTCGCCCAACACGCGAAAAGTCCCCGGTTCGGAACCGGGCGGAAAAAGTAACTTTAGTTCGTGTTTTACTACAAGCTTTATCTCAATCTTTCCATTAAATCTCCCAGAAGTATTTTTTGATTCAATGTGACCAACCAACGTATCTCGTACCTAAATTTCAGATTTTAATATGACCAACCGACGTATCTGTTTCTGTAGTGTAGTGGTTATCACGTTCGCCTAACAAGCGGAAGGTCCTCGGTTCGAAACCGGGCGGAAACAGTTACTTTAGTTCATGTTTTACTGCAAGCTTTATCTCAATCTTTTCATTAAATCTCCCAGAAGTATTTTTTGTTTCAATATGACCAACCGACTTATCTGTTTCCGTAGTGTAGTGGTTATCACGTTCGCCTGGTCCACGTCCCTGGTTCGAAACCGGGCGGAAACAGTTAATTTGGATCATGTTTACTACAAGCTTTGTCTGAATCTTCTCATTAAATCCCCCAGAAGTATTTTTTGTTTCAATATGACCAACTGACGTGTCTGTTTCCGTAGTGTAGTGCTTATCACGTTCACCTAACACGCGAAAGGTCCCCGCTTTGAAACCGGGCTGAAACATTTTTTTTTGGGTAATGTTTTACTACAAGCTTTATCTCAATCTTTTCATTAAATCTCCCAGAAGTATATTTTGTTTCAATATGACCAACCGACGTATCTGTTTCCGTAGTGTAGTGCTTATCACGTTCGCCTAACACGCGAAAGGTTCCCGGCTCGATACCGGGCGGAAACAGTCAATTTGGTTCATCTTTTACTACAAGCTTTATCTCAATCTTTTCACTAAATCTTCCAGAAGTATATTTTGTTTCAATATGAGCAACCGACTTATCTGTTTCCGTAGTGTAGTGTTTATCACGTTCGCCTAACACGCGAAAGGTCCCCGTTTCGAAACCGGGCGGAAACAGTCAATTTGGTTCATGTTTTACTACAAGCTTTATCTCAATCTTTCCATTAAATCTCCCAGAAGTATTTTTTGTTTCAATATGACCAACCGACGTATCTCGTACTTAAATTTCGTAATTCAATACGACCAACCGACATATCTGTTTCTGTAGTGTAGTGGTTATCACGTTCGCCTAACAAGCGGAAGGTCCACGGTTCCAAACCGGGCGGAAACAGTTACTTTAGTTCATGTTTTACCACAAGCTTTATCTCAATCTTTCCATTAAATCTCCCAGAAGTACTTTTTGTTTCAATATGACCAACCGACGTATCTGTTTCAGTAGTGTAGTGGTTATCACGTTCGCCTAACACGCGAAAGGTCCCCGGTTCGAAACCGGGCGGAAACAGTTAGCGGTTAATTTGGTTCATGTTTTGCTACAAGCTTTATCTCAATCTTTTCATCAAATCTCCCAGGAGTACTTTCTGTTTCAATATGACCAACCTACGTATCTGTTTCCGTAGTGTAGTGGTTATCACGTTCGCCTAACACGCGAAAGGTCCCTGGTTCGAAACCGGGCGGAAACAGTTAATTTGAAGCTTTATCTTACAAGCACGTTCGTCTAACACGCGAAAGGTTCCTGGTTCGAAACCGGGCGGAAACATTTAATTTGAAGCTTTATCTTACAAGCTTTATCTCAATCTTTTCATTAAATCTCCCAGAAGTATATTTAGTTTCAATATGACCAACCGACGTATCCGTTTGCGTAGTGTAGTGGTTATCACGTTCGCCTAACACGCGGAAGGTTCCTGGTTCGAAACCTGGCGGAAACAGTTAATTTGAAGCTTTATCTTACAAGCTTTATCTCAATCTTTTCATTAAAGTATTTTTTGTTTCAATATGTCCAACCGACGTATCTGTTTCCGTATCTCCGTATAAATCTCCCAGAAATATTTTCTGTTTCACTATGAGCAACCGACGTATCTGTTTCCGTAGTGTAGTGGATATCACGTTCGCCTAACACGCGAAAGGTCCCCGGCTCAATACCGGGCGGAAACAGTCAATTTGGTTCATGTTTTACTACAAGCTTTATCTCAATCTTTTCATTAAATCTCCCAGAAGTATTTTTTGTTTCAATATGACCAACCGACTTATCTGTTACCGTAGTGTAGTGGTTATCACGCTCGCCCAACACGCGAAAAGTCCCCGGTTCAGAACCGGGCGGAAAAAGTTACTTTAGTTCGTGTTTTACTACAAGCTTTATCTCAATCTTTCCATTAAATCTCCCAGAAATATTTTCTGTTTCACTATGAGCAACCGACGTATCTGTTTCCGTAGTGTAGTGGATATCACGTTCGCCTAACACGCGAAAGGTCCCCGGCTCAATACCGGGCGGAAACAGTCAATTTGGTTCATGTTTTACTACAAGCTTTATCTCAATCTTTTCATTAAATCTCCCAGAAGTATTTTTTGTTTCAATATGACCAACCGACTTATCTGTTACCGTAGTGTAGTGGTTATCACGCTCGCCCAACACGCGAAAAGTCCCCGGTTCGGAACCGGGCGGAAAAAGTAACTTTAGTTCGTGTTTTACTACAAGCTTTATCTCAATCTTTCCATTAAATCTCCCAGAAGTATTTTTTGATTCAATGTGACCAACCAACGTATCTCGTACCTAAATTTCAGATTTTAATATGACCAACCGACGTATCTGTTTCTGTAGTGTAGTGGTTATCACGTTCGCCTAACAAGCGGAAGGTCCTCGGTTCGAAACCGGGCGGAAACAGTTACTTTAGTTCATGTTTTACTGCAAGCTTTATCTCAATCTTTTCATTAAATCTCCCAGAAGTATTTTTTGTTTCAATATGACCAACCGACTTATCTGTTTCCGTAGTGTAGTGGTTATCACGTTCGCCTGGTCCACGTCCCTGGTTCGAAACCGGGCGGAAACAGTTAATTTGGATCATGTTTACTACAAGCTTTGTCTGAATCTTCTCATTAAATCCCCCAGAAGTATTTTTTGTTTCAATATGACCAACTGACGTGTCTGTTTCCGTAGTGTAGTGCTTATCACGTTCACCTAACACGCGAAAGGTCCCCGCTTTGAAACCGGGCTGAAACATTTTTTTTTGGGTAATGTTTTACTACAAGCTTTATCTCAATCTTTTCATTAAATCTCCCAGAAGTATATTTTGTTTCAATATGACCAACCGACGTATCTGTTTCCGTAGTGTAGTGCTTATCACGTTCGCCTAACACGCGAAAGGTTCCCGGCTCGATACCGGGCGGAAACAGTCAATTTGGTTCATCTTTTACTACAAGCTTTATCTCAATCTTTTCACTAAATCTTCCAGAAGTATATTTTGTTTCAATATGAGCAACCGACTTATCTGTTTCCGTAGTGTAGTGTTTATCACGTTCGCCTAACACGCGAAAGGTCCCCGTTTCGAAACCGGGCGGAAACAGTCAATTTGGTTCATGTTTTACTACAAGCTTTATCTCAATCTTTCCATTAAATCTCCCAGAAGTATTTTTTGTTTCAATATGACCAACCGACGTATCTCGTACTTAAATTTCGTAATTCAATACGACCAACCGACATATCTGTTTCTGTAGTGTAGTGGTTATCACGTTCGCCTAACAAGCGGAAGGTCCACGGTTCCAAACCGGGCGGAAACAGTTACTTTAGTTCATGTTTTACCACAAGCTTTATCTCAATCTTTCCATTAAATCCCCCAGAAGTACTTTTTGTTTCAATATGACCAACCGACGTATCTGTTTCAGTAGTGTAGTGGTTATCACGTTCGCCTAACACGCGAAAGGTCCCCGGTTCGAAACCGGGCGGAAACAGTTAGCGGTTAATTTGGTTCATGTTTTGCTACAAGCTTTATCTCAATCTTTTCATCAAATCTCCCAGGAGTACTTTCTGTTTCAATATGACCAACCTACGTATCTGTTTCCGTAGTGTAGTGGTTATCACGTTCGCCTAACACGCGAAAGGTCCCTGGTTCGAAACCGGGCGGAAACAGTTAATTTGAAGCTTTATCTTACAAGCACGTTCGTCTAACACGCGAAAGGTTCCTGGTTCGAAACCGGGCGGAAACATTTAATTTGAAGCTTTATCTTACAAGCTTTATCTCAATCTTTTCATTAAATCTCCCAGAAGTATTTTTTGTTTCAATATGACCAACCGACTTATCTGTTACCGTAGTGTAGTGGTTATCACGCTCGCCCAACACGCGAAAAGTCCCCGGTTCGGAACCGGGCGGAAAAAGTTACTTTAGTTCGTGTTTTACTACAAGCTTTATCTCAATCTTTCCATTAAATCTCCCAGAAGTATTTTTTGATTCAATGTGACCAACCGACGTATCTCGTACCTAAATTTCAGATTTTAATATGACCAACCGACGTATCTGTTTCTGTAGTGTAGTGGTTATCACGTTCGCCTAACAAGCGGAAGGTCCTCGGTTCGAAACCGGGCGGAAACAGTTACTTTAGTTCATGTTTTACTGCAAGCTTTATCTCAATCTTTTCATTAAATCTCCCAGAAGTATTTTTTGTTTCAATATGACCAACCGACTTATCTGTTTCCGTAGTGTAGTGGTTATCACGTTCGCCTGGTCCACGTCCCTGGTTCGAAACCGGGCGGAAACAGTTAATTTGGATCATGTTTACTACAAGCTTTGTCTGAATCTTCTCATTAAATCCCCCAGAAGTATTTTTTGTTTCAATATGACCAACTGACGTGTCTGTTTCCGTAGTGTAGTGCTTATCACGTTCACCTAACACGCGAAAGGTCCCCGCTTTGAAACCGGGCTGAAACATTTTTTTTTGGGTAATGTTTTACTACAAGTTTTATCTCAATCTTTTCATTAAATCTCCCAGAAGTATATTTTGTTTCAATATGACCAACCGACGTATCTGTTTCCGTAGTGTAGTGCTTATCACGTTCGCCTAACACGCGAAAGGTTCCCGGCTCGATACCGGGCGGAAACAGTCAATTTGGTTCATCTTTTACTACAAGCTTTATCTCAATCTTTTCACTAAATCTTCCAGAAGTATATTTTGTTTCAATATGAGCAACCGACTTATCTGTTTCCGTAGTGTAGTGTTTATCACGTTCGCCTAACACGCGAAAGGTCCCCGTTTCGAAACCGGGCGGAAACAGTCAATTTGGTTCATGTTTTACTACAAGCTTTATCTCAATCTTTCCATTAAATCTCCCAGAAGTATTTTTTGTTTCAATATGACAAACCGACGTATCTCGTACTTAAATTTCGTAATTCAATACGACCAACCGACATATCTGTTTCTGTAGTGTAGTGGTTATCACGTTCGCCTAACAAGCGGAAGGTCCACGGTTCCAAACCGGGCGGAAACAGTTACTTTAGTTCATGTTTTACCACAAGCTTTATCTCAATCTTTCCATTAAATCTCCCAGAAGTACTTTTTGTTTCAATATGACCAACCGACGTATCTGTTTCAGTAGTGTAGTGGTTATCACGTTCGCCTAACACGCGAAAGGTCCCCGGTTCGAAACCGGGCGGAAACAGTTAGTTTGGTTCATGAATACTAACAAGCTTTGTCTGAATCTTCTCATTAAATCTACCAGGAGTGTTTTTAGTAAACCGACCGGAAACGGTTCATTTAATTCATGTTTACTACAAGCTTTTTCTGAATCTTCTCATTAAATCTCCCAGGTGTGTTTTTAGTAAACCGGCCGGAAACGGTTCATTTAGTTCATGTTTACTACAAGCTTCATTTCAATCTTTTCATCAAATCTCCCAGGAGTATTTTTTGTTTCAAAATGACCAACCGACGTATCCATTTCCGTAGTGTAGTGGTTATCACGTTCGCCTAACACGCGAAAGGTCCCCGCTTTGAAACCGGGCTGAAACATTTTTTTTGGGTAATGTTTTTCTACAAGCTTTATCTCAATCTTTTCATTAAATCTCCCAAGAGTATTTTTTATCTCAATATGACTAACTGACGCATCCGTTTCCGTAGTGTAGTGGTTATCGCGTTTGCCTAACACGCGAAAGGTCCCTGGTTCGAAACCGGGCGGAAACAGTTAATTTGAAGCTTTATCTTACAAGCTTTATCTCAATCTTTTCATTAAATCTCCCAGAAGTATATTTTGTTTCAATATGACCAACCGACGTATCTGTTTCCGTAGTGTAGTGCTTATCACGTTCGCCTAACACGCGAAAGGTCCCCGGCTCGATACCGGGCGGAAACAGTCAATTTGGTTCATGTTTTACTACAAGCTTTATCTCAATCTTTTCATTAAATCTCCCAGAAGTATATTTTGTTTCAATATGACCAACCGACGTATCTGTTTCCGTAGTGTAGTGCTTATCACGTTCGCCTAACACGCGAAAGGTCCCCGGCTCGATACCGGGCGGAAACAGTCAATTTGGTTCATGTTTTACTACAAGCTTTATCTCAATCTTTTCATTAAATCTCCCAGAAGTATCTGTTTCCGTAGTGTAGTGGTTATCAAGTTCGCCTAACACGCGAAAGGTCCCCGGTTCGAAACCGGGCGGAAAGAGTCAATTTGGTTCATGTTTTACTACTACAAGCTTTATCTCAATCTTTCCATTAAATCTCCCAGAAGTATTTTTTGTTTCAATATGACCAACCGACGTATCTCGTACCTAAATTTCGTATTTCAATATGACCAACCGACATATCTGTTTCCGTAGTGTAGTGGTTATCACGTTCGCCTAACACGCGAAAGGTCCCCGGTTCGAAACCGGGCGGAAACAGTTAATTTGGATCATGTTTACTACAAGCTTTGTCTGAATCTTCTCATTAAATCCCCCAGAAGTATTTTTTGTTTCAATATGAACAACCGACGTATCTGTTTCCGTAGTGTAGTGGTTATCACGTTCGCCTAACACGCGAAAGGTCCCCGGTTCGAAACCGGGCGGAAACAGTTAATTTGGTTCATGAATACTAACAAGCTTTGTCTGAATCTTCTCATTAAATCTCCCAGGAGTGTTTTTAGTAAACCGACCGGAAACGGTTCATTTAATTCATGTTTACTACAAGCTTTTTCTGAATCTTCTCATTAAATCTCCCAGGAGTGTTTTTAGTAAACCGGCCGAAAACGGTTCTTTAAGTTCATGTTTACTACAAGCTTTATCTCAATCTTTTCATCAAATCTCCCAGGAGTATTTTTTGTTTCAAAATGACCAACCGACGTATCCATTTCCGTAGTGTAGTGGTTATCACGTTCGCCTAACACGCGAAAGGTCCCCGCTTTGAAACCGGGCTAAAACATTTTTTTTGGGTAATGTTTTTCTACAAGCTTAATCTCAATCTTTTCATTAAATCTCCCAAGAGTATTTTTTATCTCAATATGACTAACTGACGCATCCGTTTCCGTAGTGTAGTGGTTATCGCGTTTGCCCAACACGATGTTTTTTGTTTCAATATGACCAACCGACGTATCTGTTTCTGTAGTGTAGTGGTTATCACGTTCGCCTAACAAGCGGAAGGTCCCCGGTTCGAAACCGGGCGGAAACAGCTACTTTAGTTCATGTTTTACTACAAGCTTTAATTCAATCTTTTCATTAAATCTCCCAGAAGTATATTTTGTTTCAATATGACCAACCGACGTATCTGTTTCCGTAGTGTAGTGCTTATCACGTTCGCCTAACACGCGAAAGGTCCCCGGCTCGATACCGGGCGGAAACAGTCAATTTGGTTCATGTTTTACTACAAGCTTTATCTCAATCTTTTCATTAAATCTCCCAGAAGTATCTGTTTCCGTAGTGTAGTGGTTATCGAGTTCGCCTAACACGCGAAAGGTCCCCGGTTCGAAACCGGGCGGAAAGAGTCAATTTGGTTCATGTTTTACTACTACAAGCTTTATCTCAATCTTTCCATTAAATCTCCCAGAAGTATTTTTTGTTTCAATATGACCAACCGACGTATCTCGTACCTAAATTTCGTATTTCAATACGACCAACCGACGTATCTGTTTCTGTAGTGTAGTGGTTATCACGTTCGCCTAACAAGCGGAAGGTCCCCGTTTCGAAACCGGGCGGAAACAGTTACTTTGGTTCATGTTTTACTACAAGCTTTATCTCAATCTTTCCATTAAATCTCCCAGAAGTACTTTTTGTTTCAATATGACCAACCGACGTATCTGTTTCAGTAGTTTAGTGGTTATCACGTTCGCCTAACACGCGAAAGGTCCCCGGTTCGAAACCGGGCGGAAACAGTTAGTTTGGTTCATGAATACTAACAAGCTTTGTCTGAATCTTCTCATTAAATCTACCAGGAGTGTTTTTAGTAAACCGACCGGAAACGGTTCATTTAATTCATGTTTACTACAAGCTTTTTCTGAATCTTCTCATTAAATCTCCCAGGTGTGTTTTTAGTAAACCGGCCGGAAACGGTTCATTTAGTTCATGTTTACTACAAGCTTTATCTCAATCTTTTCATCAAATCTCCCAGGAGTATTTTTTGTTTCAAAATGACCAACCGACGTATCCATTTCCGTAGTGTAGTGGTTATCACGTTCGCCTAACACGCGAAAGGTCCCCGCTTTGAAACCGGGCTGAAACATTTTTTTTGGGTAATGTTTTTCTACAAGCTTTATCTCAATCTTTTCATTAAATCTCCCAAGAGTATTTTTTATCTCAATATGACTAACTGACGCATCCGTTTCCGTAGTGTAGTGGTTATCGCGTTTGCCTAACACGCGAAAGGTCCCTGGTTCGAAACCGGGCGGAAACAGTTAATTTGAAGCTTTATCTTACAAGCTTTATCTCAATCTTTTCATTAAATCTCCCAGAAGTATATTTTGTTTCAATATGACCAACCGACGTATCTGTTTCCGTAGTGTAGTGCTTATCACGTTCGCCTAACACGCGAAAGGTCCCCGGCTCGATACCGGGCGGAAACAGTCAATTTGGTTCATGTTTTACTACAAGCTTTATCTCAATCTTTTCATTAAATCTCCCAGAAGTATATTTTGTTTCAATATGACCAACCGACGTATCTGTTTCCGTAGTGTAGTGCTTATCACGTTCGCCTAACACGCGAAAGGTCCCCGGCTCGATACCGGGCGGAAACAGTCAATTTGGTTCATGTTTTACTACAAGCTTTATCTCAATCTTTTCATTAAATCTCCCAGAAGTATCTGTTTCCGTAGTGTAGTGGTTATCAAGTTCGCCTAACACGCGAAAGGTCCCCGGTTCGAAACCATGCGGAAAGAGTCAATTTGGTTCATGTTTTAGTACTACAAGCTTTATCTCAATCTTTCCATTAAATCTCCCAGAAGTATTTTTTGTTTCAATATGACCAACCGACGTATCTCGTACCTAAATTTCGTATTTCAATATGACCAACCGACATATCTGTTTCCGTAGTGTAGTGGTTATCACGTTCGCCTAACACGCGAAAGGTCCCCGGTTCGAAACCGGGCGGAAACAGTTAATTTGGATCATGTTTACTACAAGCTTTGTCTGAATCTTCTCATTAAATCCCCCAGAAGTATTTTTTGTTTCAATATGAACAAGCGACGTATCTGTTTCCGTAGTGTAGTGGTTATCACGTTCGCCTAACACGCGAAAGGTCCCCGGTTCGAAACCGGGCGGAAACAGTTAATTTGGTTCATGAATACTAACTAACAAGCTTTGTCTGAATCTTCTCATTAAATCTCCCAGGAGTGTTTTTAGTAAACCGACCGGAAACGGTTCATTTAATTCATGTTTACTACAAGCTTTTTCTGAATCTTCTCATTAAATCTCCCAGGAGTGTTTTTAGTAAACCGGCCGGAAACGGTTCTTTAAGTTCATGTTTACTACAAGCTTTATCTCAATCTTTTCATCAAATCTCCCAGGAGTATTTTTTGTTTCAAAATGACCAACCGACGTATCCATTTCCGTAGTGTAGTGGTTATCACGTTCGCCTAACACGCGAAAGGTCCCCGCTTTGAAACCGGGCTGAAACTTTTTTTTTGGGTAATGTTTTTCTACAAGCTTTATCTCAATCTTTTCATTAAATCTCCCAAGAGTATTTTTTATCTCAATATGACTAACTGACGCATCCGTTTCCGTAGTGTAGTGGTTATCGCGTTTGCCCAACACGATGTTTTTTGTTTCAATATGACCAACCGACGTATCTGTTTCTGTAGTGTAGTGGTTATCACGTTCGCCTAACAAGCGGATGGTCCCCGGTTCGAAACCGGGCGGAAACAGCTACTTTAGTTCATGTTTTACTACAAGCTTTAATTCAATCTTTTCATTAAATCTCCCAGAAGTATTTTTTGTTTCAATATGACCAACCGACGTATCTGTTTCCGTAGTGTAGTGGTTATCACGTTCACCTAACACGCGAAAGGTCCCCGCTTTGAAACCGGGCTGAAACATTTTTTTTGGGTAATGTTTTACTACAAGCTTTATCTCAATCTTTTCATTAAATCTCCCAGAAGTATTTTTTGTTTCAATATGACCGAACGACGTTTTCGTTTCCGTAGTGTAGTGGTTATCACGTTCGCCTAACACGCGAAAGGTCCCCGGTTCGAAACCGGGCGGAAACAGTTACTTTAGTTCGTGTTTTACTACAAGCTTTATCTCAATCTTTCCATTAAATCTCCCAGAAGTATTTTCTGTTTCAATATGACCAACCGACGTATCTCGTACCTAAATTTCGTATTTCAATATGACCAACCGACATATCTGTTTCTGTAGTGTAATGGTATCACGTTCGTCTAACAAGCGAAAGGTCCCCGGTTCGAAACCGGGCTGAAACATTTTTTTTGCTCAATGTTTTACTAAAAGTTTTATCTCAATCTTTTCATCAAATCTCCCAGGAGTATTTTCTATTTCAATATGACCAACCGACGTATCCATTTCCGTAGTGTAGTGGTTATCACGTTCGCCTAACACGCGAAAGGTCCCCGGTTCGAAACCGGGCGGAAACAGTTAATTTGGTTCATGTTTATTACAATCTTTTTCCGAATCTTTTCACTAAATCTCCCAGGGGTATTTTTTATTTCAATATGACCGAACGTCGTATCCGTTTCGGTATTGTAGTGGTTATCACGTTCGCCTAACAAGCGAAAGGTCCCCGGTTCGAAACCGGGCTGAAACATTTTTTTTGCTCAATGTTTTACTAAAAGTTTTATCTCAATCTTTTCATCAAATCTCCCAGGAGTATTTTCTATTTCAATATGACCAACCGACGTATCCATTTCCGTAGTGTAGTGGTTATCACGTTCGCCTAACACGCGAAAGGTCCCCGCTTTGAAACCGGGCTGAAACATTTTTTTTGGGTAATGTTTTTCTACAAGCTTTATCTCAATCTTTTCATTAAATCTCCCAAGAGTATTTTTTATCTCAATATGACTAACTGACGCATCCGTTTCCGTAGTGTAGTGGTTATCGCGTTTGCCCAACACGATGTTTTTTGTTTCAATATGACCAACCGACGTATCTGTTTCTGTAGTGTAGTGGTTATCACGTTCGCCTAACAAGCGGATGGTCCCCGGTTCGAAACCGGGCGGAAACAGCTACTTTAGTTCATGTTTTACTACAAGCTTTAATTCAATCTTTTCATTAAATCTCCCAGAAGTATTTTTTGTTTCAATATGACCAACCGACGTATCTGTTTCCGTAGTGTAGTGGTTATCACGTTCACCTAACACGCGAAAGGTCCCCGCTTTGAAACCGGGCTGAAACATTTTTTTTGGGTAATGTTTTACTACAAGCTTTATCTCAATCTTTTCATTAAATCTCCCAGAAGTATTTTTTGTTTCAATATGACCCAACGACGTTTTCGTTTCCGTAGTGTAGTGGTTATCACGTTCGCCTAACACGCGAAAGGTCCCCGGTTCGAAACCGGGCGGAAACAGTTACTTTAGTTCGTGTTTTACTACAAGCTTTATCTCAATCTTTCCATTAAATCTCCCAGAAGTATTTTCTGTTTCAATATGACCAACCGACGTATCTCGTACCTAAATTTCGTATTTCAATATGACCAACCGACATATCTGTTTCTGTAGTGTAATGGTATCACGTTCGCCTAACAAGCGAAAGGTCCCCGGTTCGAAACCGGGCTGAAACAGTTACTTTAGTTCGTCTTTTACTACAAGCTTTATCTCAATCTTTCCATTAAATCTCCCAGAAGTATTTTTTGTTTCAATATGACCAACCGACGTATCTCGTACCTAAATTTCGTATTTTAATATGACCAACCGACGTATCTGTTTCGGTAGTGTAGTGGTTATCACGTTCGCCTAACACGCGAAAGGTCCCCGGTTCGAAACCGGGCGGAAACAGTTAATTTGGATCATGTTTACTACAAGCTTTGTCTGAATCTTCTCATTAAATCCCCCAGAAGTACTTTTTGTTTCAATATGACCAACCGACGTATCTGTTTCCGTAGTGTAGTGGTTATCACGTTCGCCTAACACGCGAAAGGTCCCCGGTTCGAAACCGGGCGGAAACAGTTAATTTGGTTCATGAATACTAACAAGCTTTGTCTGAATCTTCTCATTAAATCTCCCAGGAGTGTTTTTAGTAAACCGACCGGAAACGGTTCATTTAGTTCATGTTTACTACAAGCTTTATCTCAATCTTTTCATCAAATCTCCCAGAAGTATTTTTTGTTTCAATATGACCAACCGAGGTATCCATTTCCGTAGTGTAGTGGTTATCACGTTCGCCTAACACGCGAAAGGTCCCCGCTTTGAAACCGGGCTGAAACATTTTTTTTGGGTAATGTTTTTCTACAAGCTTTATCTCAATCTTTTCATTAAATCTCCCAAGAGTATTTTTTATCTCAATATGACTAACTGACGCATCCGTTTCCGTAGTGTAGTGGTTATCGCGTTTGCCCAACACGATGTTTTTTGTTTCAATATGACCAACCGACGTATCTCGTACCTAAATTTCGTATTTCAATATGACCAACCGACATATCTGTTTCTGTAGTGTAGTGGTTATCACGTTCGTCTAACAAGCGGAAGGTCCCCGGTTCGAAACCGGGCGGAAACAGCTACTTTAGTTCATGTTTTACTACAAGCTTTAATTCAATCTTTTCATTAAATCTCCCAGAAGTATTTTTTGTTTCAATATGACCAACCGACGTATCTGTTTCCGTAGTGTAGTGGTTATCACGTTCACCTAACACGCGAAAGGTCCCCGCTTTGAAACCGGGCTGAAACATTTTTTTTGGGTAATGTTTTACTACAAGCTTTATCTCAATCTTTTCAATAAATCTCCCAGGAGTATTTTTTGTTTCAATATGACCGAACGACGTTTTCGTTTCCGTAGTGTAGTGGTTATCACGTTCGCCTAACACGCGAAAGGTCCCCGGTTCGAAACCGGGCGGAAACAGTTACTTTAGTTCGTGTTTTACTACAAGCTTTATCTCAATCTTTCCATTAAATCTCCCAGAAGTATTGTCTGTTTCAATATGACCAACCGACATATCTGTTTCTGCAGTGTAATGGTATCACGTTCGCCTAACAAGCGAAAGGTCCCCGGTTCGAAACCGGGCTGAAACATTTTTTTTGCTCAATGTTTTACTAAAAGTTTTATCTCAATCTTTTCATCAAATCTCCCAGGAGTATTTTCTATTTCAATATGACCAACCGACGTATCCATTTCCGTAGTGTAGTGGTTATCACGTTCGCCTAACACGCGAAAGGTCCCCGGTTCGAAACCGGGCGGAAACAGTTAATTTGGTTCATGTTTATTACAATCTTTTTCCGAATCTTTTCACTAAATCTCCCAGGGGTATTTTTTATTTCAATATGACCGAACGTCGTATCCGTTGCGGTATTGTAGTGGTTATCACGTTCGCCTAACACGCGAAAGGTCTCTGGTTCGAAACCGGGCTGAAGCGGTTAATTTGGTTCATGTTTTGCTACAAGCTTTATCTCAATCTTTTCATCAAATCTCCCAGGAGTACTTTCTGTTTCAATATGACCAACCGACGTATCTGTTTCCGTAGTGTAGTGGTTATCACGTTCGCCTAACACGCGAAAGGTCCCTGGTTCGAAACCGGGCGGAAACAGTTAATTTGAAGCTTTATCTTACAAGCTTTATCTCAATCTTTTCATTAAATCTTCCAGAAGTATATTTTGTTTCAATATGACCAACCGACGTATCTGTTTCCGTAGTGTAGTGCTTATCACGTTCGCCTAACAAGCGAAAGGTCCCCGGTTCGAAACCGAGCGGAAACAGGTAATTTGGTTCAGGTTTTAATACAAGCTTTATCTAAATCTTTTCATTAAATCTCCCAGGAGTATTTTTTGTTTCAATATGACCAACTGACGTATCCGTTTGCGTAGTTTAGTGGTTATCACGTTCGTCTAACACGCGAAAGGTTCCTGGTTCGAAACCGGGCGGAAACATTTAATTTGAAGCTTTATCTTACAAGCTTTATCTCAATCTTTTCATTAAATCTCCCAGAAGTATATTTAGTTTCAATATGACCAACCGACGTATCCGTTTGCGTAGTGTAGTGGTTATCACGTTCGCCTAACACGCGGAAGGTTCCTGGTTCGAAACCTGGCGGAAACAGTTAATTTGAAGCTTTATCTTACAAGCTTTATCTCAATCTTTTCATTAAAGTATTTTTTGTTTCAATATGTCCAACCGACGTATCTGTTTCCGTATCTCCGTATAAATCTCCCAGAAATATTTTCTGTTTCACTATGAGCAACCGACGTATCTGTTTCCGTAGTGTAGTGGATATCACGTTCGCCTAACACGCGAAAGGTCCCCGGCTCAATACCGGGCGGAAACAGTCAATTTGGTTCATGTTTTACTACAAGCTTTATCTCAATCTTTTCATTAAATCTCCCAGGAGTATTTTTTGTTTCAATATGACCAACCGACTTATCTGTTACCGTAGTGTAGTGGTTATCACGCTCGCCCAACACGCGAAAAGTCCCCGGTTCGGAACCGGGCGGAAAAAGTTACTTTAGTTCGTGTTTTACTACAAGCTTTATCTCAATCTTTCCATTAAATCTCCCAGAAGTATTTTTTGATTCAATGTGACCAACCGACGTATATCGTACCTAAATTTCAGATTTTAATATGACCAACCGACGTATCTGTTTCTGTAGTGTAGTGGTTATCACGTTCGTCTAACAAGCGGAAGGTCCTCGGTTCGAAACCGGGCGGAAACAGTTACTTTAGTTCATGTTTTACTGCAAGCTTTATCTCAATCTTTTCATTAAATCTCCCAGAAGTATTTTTTGTTTCAATATGACCAACCGACTTATCTGTTTCCGTAGTGTAGTGGTTATCACGTTCGCCTGGTCCACGTCCCTGGTTCGAAACCGGGCGGAAACAGTTAATTTGGATCATGTATACTACAAGCTTTGTCTGAATCTTCTCATTAAATCCCCCAGAAGTATTTTTTGTTTCAATATGACCAACTGACGTGTCTGTTTCCGTAGTGTAGTGCTTATCACGTTCACCTAACACGCGAAAGGTCCCCGCTTTGAAACCGGGCTGAAACATTTTTTTTTGGGTAATGTTTTACTACAAGCTTTATCTCAATCTTTTCATTAAATCTCCCAGAAGTATATTTTGTTTCAATATGACCAACCGACGTATCTGTTTCCGTAGTGTAGTGCTTATCACGTTCGCCTAACACGCGAAAGGTTCCCGGCTCGATACCGGGCGGAAACAGTCAATTTGGTTCATCTTTTACTACAAGCTTTATCTCAATCTTTTCACTAAATCTTCCAGAAGTATATTTTGTTTCAATATGAGCAACCGACTTATCTGTTTCCGTAGTGTAGTGTTTATCACGTTCGCCTAACACGCGAAAGGTCCCCGTTTCGAAACCGGGCGGAAACAGTTAATTTGGTTCATGTTTATTACAATCTTTTTCCGAATCTTTTCACTAAATCTCCCAGGGGTATTTTTTATTTCAATATGACCGAACGTCGTATCCGTTTCGGTATTGTAGTGGTTATCACGTTCGCCTAACAAGCGAAAGGTCCCCGGTTCGAAACCGGGCTGAAACATTTTTTTTGCTCAATGTTTTACTAAAAGTTTTATCTCAATCTTTTCATCAAATCTCCCAGGAGTATTTTCTATTTCAATATGACCAACCGACGTATCCATTTCCGTAGTGTAGTGGTTATCACGTTCGCCTAACACGCGAAAGGTCCCCGCTTTGAAACCGGGCTGAAACATTTTTTTTGGGTAATGTTTTTCTACAAGCTTTATCTCAATCTTTTCATTAAATCTCCCAAGAGTATTTTTTATCTCAATATGACTAACTGACGCATCCGTTTCCGTAGTGTAGTGGTTATCGCGTTTGCCCAACACGATGTTTTTTGTTTCAATATGACCAACCGACGTATCTGTTTCTGTAGTGTAGTGGTTATCACGTTCGCCTAACAAGCGGATGGTCCCCGGTTCGAAACCGGGCGGAAACAGCTACTTTAGTTCATGTTTTACTACAAGCTTTAATTCAATCTTTTCATTAAATCTCCCAGAAGTATTTTTTGTTTCAATATGACCAACCGACGTATCTGTTTCCGTAGTGTAGTGGTTATCACGTTCACCTAACACGCGAAAGGTCCCCGCTTTGAAACCGGGCTGAAACATTTTTTTTGGGTAATGTTTTACTACAAGCTTTATCTCAATCTTTTCATTAAATCTCCCAGAAGTATTTTTTGTTTCAATATGACCCAACGACGTTTTCGTTTACGTAGTGTAGTGGTTATCACGTTCGCCTAACACGCGAAAGGTCCCCGGTTCGAAACCGGGCGGAAACAGTTACTTTAGTTCGTGTTTTACTACAAGCTTTATCTCAATCTTTCCATTAAATCTCCCAGAAGTATTTTCTGTTTCAATATGACCAACCGACGTATCTCGTACCTAAATTTCGTATTTCAATATGACCAACCGACATATCTGTTTCTGTAGTGTAATGGTATCACGTTCGCCTAACAAGCGAAAGGTCCCCGGTTCGAAACCGGGCTGAAACAGTTACTTTAGTTCGTCTTTTACTACAAGCTTTATCTCAATCTTTCCATTAAATCTCCCAGAAGTATTTTTTGTTTCAATATGACCAACCGACGTATCTCGTACCTAAATTTCGTATTTTAATATGACCAACCGACGTATCTGTTTCGGTAGTGTAGTGGTTATCACGTTCGCCTAACACGCGAAAGGTCCCCGGTTCGAAACCGGGCGGAAACAGTTAATTTGGATCATGTTTACTACAAGCTTTGTCTGAATCTTCTCATTAAATCCCCCAGAAGTACTTTTTGTTTCAATATGACCAACCGACGTATCTGTTTCCGTAGTGTAGTGGTTATCACGTTCGCCTAACACGCGAAAGGTCCCCGGTTCGAAACCG
Source organism: Styela clava (assembly GCF_964204865.1). Lineage (NCBI taxonomy): Eukaryota > Metazoa > Chordata > Ascidiacea > Stolidobranchia > Styelidae > Styela > Styela clava. Next base: position 1,312,412 of record NC_135258.1, read on the forward strand.
GGCGGAAACAGTTAATTTGGTTCATGAATACTAACAAGCTTTGTCTGAATCTTCTCATTAAATCTCCCAGGAGTGTTTTTAGTAAACCGACCGGAAACGGTTCATTTAGTTCATGTTTACTACAAGCTTTATCTCAATCTTTTCATCAAATCTCCCAGAAGTATTTTTTGTTTCAATATGACCAACCGAGGTATCCATTTCCGTAGTGTAGTGGTTATCACGTTCGCCTAACACGCGAAAGGTCCCCGCTTTGAAACCGGGCTGAAACATTTTTTTTGGGTAATGTTTTTCTACAAGCTTTATCTCAATCTTTTCATTAAATCTCCCAAGAGTATTTTTTATCTCAATATGACTAACTGACGCATCCGTTTCCGTAGTGTAGTGGTTATCGCGTTTGCACAACACGATGTTTTTTGTTTCAATATGACCAACCGACGTATCTCGTACCTAAATTTCGTATTTCAATATGACCAACCGACATATCTGTTTCTGTAGTGTAGTGGTTATCACGTTCGTCTAACAAGCGGAAGGTCCCCGGTTCGAAACCGGGCGGAAACAGCTACTTTAGTTCATGTTTTACTACAAGCTTTAATTCAATCTTTTCATTAAATCTCCCAGAAGTATTTTTTGTTTCAATATGACCAACCGACGTATCTGTTTCCGTAGTGTAGTGGTTATCACGTTCACCTAACACGCGAAAGGTCCCCGCTTTGAAACCGGGCTGAAACATTTTTTTTGGGTAATGTTTTACTACAAGCTTTATCTCAATCTTTTCAATAAATCTCCCAGGAGTATTTTTTGTTTCAATATGACCGAACGACGTTTTCGTTTCCGTAGTGTAGTGGTTATCACGTTCGCCTAACACGCGAAAGGTCCCCGGTTCGAAACCGGGCGGAAACAGTTACTTTAGTTCGTGTTTTACTACAAGCTTTATCTCAATCTTTCCATTAAATCTCCCAGAAGTATTGTCTGTTTCAATATGACCAACCGACATATCTGTTTCTGCAGTGTAATGGTATCACGTTCGCCTAACAAGCGAAAGGTCCCCGGTTCGAAACCGGGCTGAAACATTTTTTTTGCTCAATGTTTTACTAAAAGTTTTATCTCAATCTTTTCATCAAATCTCCCAGGAGTATTTTCTATTTCAATATGACCAACCGACGTATCCATTTCCGTAGTGTAGTGGTTATCACGTTCGCCTAACACGCGAAAGGTCCCCGGTTCGAAACCGGGCGGAAACAGTTAATTTGGTTCATGTTTATTACAATCTTTTTCCGAATCTTTTCACTAAATCTCCCAGGGGTATTTTTTATTTCAATATGACCGAACGTCGTATCCGTTTCGGTATTGTAGTGGTTATCACGTTCGCCTAACACGCGAAAGGTCTCTGGTTCGAAACCGGGCTGAAGCGGTTAATTTGGTTCATGTTTTGCTACAAGCTTTATCTCAATCTTTTCATCAAATCTCCCAGGAGTACTTTCTGTTTCAATATGACCAACCGACGTATCTGTTTCCGTAGTGTAGTGGTTATCACGTTCGCCTAACACGCGAAAGGTCCCTGGTTCGAAACCGGGCGGAAACAGTTAATTTGAAGCTTTATCTTACAAGCTTTATCTCAATCTTTTCATTAAATCTTCCAGAAGTATATTTTGTTTCAATATGACCAACCGACGTATCTGTTTCCGTAGTGTAGTGCTTATCACGTTCGCCTAACAAGCGAAAGGTCCCCGGTTCGAAACCGAGCGGAAACAGGTAATTTGGTTCAGGTTTTAATACAAGCTTTATCTAAATCTTTTCATTAAATCTCCCAGGAGTATTTTTTGTTTCAATATGACCAACTGACGTATCCGTTTGCGTAGTTTAGTGGTTATCACGTTCGTCTAACACGCGAAAGGTTCCTGGTTCGAAACCGGGCGGAAACATTTAATTTGAAGCTTTATCTTACAAGCTTTATCTCAATCTTTTCATTAAATCTCCCAGAAGTATATTTAGTTTCAATATGACCAACCGACGTATCCGTTTGCGTAGTGTAGTGGTTATCACGTTCGCCTAACACGCGGAAGGTTCCTGGTTCGAAACCTGGCGGAAACAGTTAATTTGAAGCTTTATCTTACAAGCTTTATCTCAATCTTTTCATTAAAGTATTTTTTGTTTCAATATGTCCAACCGACGTATCTGTTTCCGTATCTCCGTATAAATCTCCCAGAAATATTTTCTGTTTCACTATGAGCAACCGACGTATCTGTTTCCGTAGTGTAGTGGATATCACGTTCGCCTAACACGCGAAAGGTCCCCGGCTGAATACCGGGCGGAAACAGTCAATTTGGTTCATGTTTTACTACAAGCTTTATCTCAATCTTTTCATTAAATCTCCCAGAAGTATTTTTTGTTTCAATATGACCAACCGACTTATCTGTTACCGTAGTGTAGTGGTTATCACGCTCGCCCAACACGCGAAAAGTCCCCGGTTCGGAACCGGGCGGAAAAAGTTACTTTAGTTCGTGTTTTACTACAAGCTTTATCTCAATCTTTCCATTAAATCTCCCAGAAGTATTTTTTGATTCAATGTGACCAACCGACGTATCTCGTACCTAAATTTCAGATTTTAATATGACCAACCGACGTATCTGTTTCTGTAGTGTAGTGGTATCACGTTCGCCTAACAAGCGGAAGGTCCTCGGTTCGAAACCGGGCGGAAACAGTTACTTTAGTTCATGTTTTACTGCAAGCTTTATCTCAATCTTTTCATTAAATCTCCCAGAAGTATTTTTTGTTTCAATATGACCAACCGACTTATCTGTTTCCGTAGTGTAGTGGTTATCACGTTCGCCTGGTCCACGTCCCTGGTTCGAAACCGGGCGGAAACAGTTAATTTGGATCATGTATACTACAAGCTTTGTCTGAATCTTCTCATTAAATCCCCCAGAAGTATTTTTTGTTTCAATATGATCAACTGACGTGTCTGTTTCCGTAGTGTAGTGCTTATCACGTTCACCTAACACGCGAAAGGTCCCCGCTTTGAAACCGGGCTGAAACATTTTTTTTTGGGTAATGTTTTACTACAAGCTTTATCTCAATCTTTTCATTAAATCTCCCAGAAGTATATTTTGTTTCAATATGACCAACCGACGTATCTGTTTCCGTAGTGTAGTGCTTATCACGTTCGCCTAACACGCGAAAGGTTCCCGGCTCGATACCGGGCGGAAACAGTCAATTTGGTTCATCTTTTACTACAAGCTTTATCTCAATCTTTTCACTAAATCTTCCAGAAGTATATTTTGTTTCAATATGAGCAACCGACTTATCTGTTTCCGTAGTGTAGTGTTTATCACGTTCGCCTAACACGCGAAAGGTCCCCGTTTCGAAACCGGGCGGAAACAGTCAATTTGGTTCATGTTTTACTACAAGCTTTATCTCAATCTTTCCATTAAATCTCCCAGAAGTATTTTTTGTTTCAATATGACCAACCGACGTATCTCGTACTTAAATTTCGTAATTCAATACGACCAACCGACATATCTGTTTCTGTAGTGTAGTGCTTATCACGTTCGCCTAACAAGCGGAAGGTCCACGGTTCCAAACCGGGCGGAAACAGTTACTTTAGTTCATGTTTTACCACAAGCTTTATCTCAATCTTTCCATTAAATCTCCCAGAAGTACTTTTTGTTTCAATATGACCAACCGACGTATCTGTTTCAGTAGTGTAGTGGTTATCACGTTCGCCTAACACGCGAAAGGTCCCCGGTTCGAAACCGGGCGGAAACATTTAGTTTGGTTCATGAATACTAACAAGCTTTGTCTGAATCTTCTCATTAAATCTACCAGGAGTGTTTTTAGTAAACCGACCGGAAACGGTTCATTTAATTCATGTTTACTACAAGCTTTTTCTGAATCTTCTCATTAAATCTCCCAGGTGTGTTTTTAGTAAACCGGCCGGAAACGGTTCATTTAGTTCATGTTTACTACAAGCTTCATTTCAATCTTTTCATCAAATCTCCCAGGAGTATTTTTTGTTTCAAAATGACCAACCGACGTATCCATTTCCGTAGTGTAGTGGTTATCACGTTCGCCTAACACGCGAAAGGTCCCCGCTTTGAAACCGGGCTGAAACATTTTTTTTGGGTAATGTTTTTCTACAAGCTTTATCTCAATCTTTTCATTAAATCTCCCAAGAGTATTTTTTATCTCAATATGACTAACTGACGCATCCGTTTCCGTAGTGTAGTGGTTATCGCGTTTGCCTAACACGCGAAAGGTCCCTGGTTCGAAACCGGGCGGAAACAGTTAATTTGAAGCTTTATCTTACAAGCTTTATCTCAATCTTTTCATTAAATCTCCCAGAAGTATATTTTGTTTCAATATGACCAACCGACGTATCTGTTTCCGTAGTGTAGTGCTTATCACGTTCGCCTAACACGCGAAAGGTCCCCGGCTCGATACCGGGCGGAAACAGTCAATTTGGTTCATGTTTTACTACAAGCTTTATCTCAATCTTTTCATTAAATCTCCCAGAAGTATATTTTGTTTCAATATGACCAACCGACGTATCTGTTTCCGTAGTGTAGTGCTTATCACGTTCGCCTAACACGCGAATGGTCCCCGGCTCGATACCGGGCGGAAACAGTCAATTTGGTTCATGTTTTACTACAAGCTTTATCTCAATCTTTTCATTAAATCTCCCAGAAGTATCTGTTTCCGTAGTGTAGTGGTTATCAAGTTCGCCTAACACGCGAAAGGTCCCCGGTTCGAAACCGGGCGGAAAGAGTCAATTTGGTTCATGTTTTACTACTACAAGCTTTATCTCAATCTTTCCATTAAATCTCCCAGAAGTATTTTTTGTTTCAATATGACCAACCGACGTATCTCGTACCTAAATTTCGTATTTCAATATGACCAACCGACATATCTGTTTCCGTAGTGTAGTGGTTATCACGTTCGCCTAACACGCGAAAGGTCCCCGGTTCGAAACCGGGCGGAAACAGTTAATTTGGATCATGTTTACTACAAGCTTTGTCTGAATCTTCTCATTAAATCCCCCAGAAGTATTTTTTGTTTCAATATGAACAACCGACGTATCTGTTTCCGTAGTGTAGTGGTTATCACGTTCGCCTAACACGCGAAAGGTCCCCGGTTCGAAACCGGGCGGAAACAGTTAATTTGGTTCATGAATACTAACAAGCTTTGTCTGAATCTTCTCATTAAATCTCCCAGGAGTGTTTTTAGTAAACCGACCGGAAACGGTTCATTTAATTCATGTTTACTACAAGCTTTTTCTGAATCTTCTCATTAAATCTCCCAGGAGTGTTTTTAGTAAACCGGCCGAAAACGGTTCTTTAAGTTCATGTTTACTACAAGCTTTATCTCAATCTTTTCATCAAATCTCCCAGGAGTATTTTTTGTTTCAAAATGACCAACCGACGTATCCATTTCCGTAGTGTAGTGGTTATCACGTTCGCCTAACACGCGAAAGGTCCCCGCTTTGAAACCGGGCTGAAACATTTTTTTTGGGTAATGTTTTTCTACAAGCTTAATCTCAATCTTTTCATTAAATCTCCCAGAAGTATTTTTTATCTCAATATGACTAACTGACGCATCCGTTTCCGTAGTGTAGTGGTTATCGCGTTTGCCCAACACGATGTTTTTTGTTTCAATATGACCAACCGACGTATCTGTTTCTGTAGTGTAGTGGTTATCACGTTCGCCTAACAAGCGGAAGGTCCCCGGTTCGAAACCGGGCGGAAACAGCTACTTTAGTTCATGTTTTACTACAAGCTTTAATTCAATCTTTTCATTAAATCTCCCAGAAGTATATTTTGTTTCAATATGACCAACCGACGTATCAGTTTCCGTAGTGTAGTGCTTATCACGTTCGCCTAACACGCGAAAGGTCCCCGGCTCGATACCGGGCGGAAACAGTCAATTTGGTTCATGTTTTACTACAAGCTTTATCTCAATCTTTTCATTAAATCTCCCAGAAGTATCTGTTTCCGTAGTGTAGTGGTTATCGAGTTCGCCTAACACGCGAAAGGTCCCCGGTTCGAAACCGGGCGGAAAGAGTCAATTTGGTTCATGTTTTACTACTACAAGCTTTATCTCAATCTTTCCATTAAATCTCCCAGAAGTATTTTTTGTTTCAATATGACCAACCGACGTATCTCGTACCTGAATTTCGTATTTCAATACGACCAACCGACGTATCTGTTTCTGTAGTGTAGTGGTTATCACGTTCGCCTAACAAGCGGAAGGTCCCCGTTTCGAAACCGGGCGGAAACAGTTACTTTGGTTCATGTTTTACTACAAGCTTTATCTCAATCTTTCCATTAAATCTCCCAGAAGTACTTTTTGTTTCAATATGACCAACCGACGTATCTGTTTCAGTAGTTTAGTGGTTATCACGTTCGCCTAACACGCGAAAGGTCCCCGGTTCGAAACCGGGCGGAAACAGTTAGTTTGGTTCATGAATACTAACAAGCTTTGTCTGAATCTTCTCATTAAATCTACCAGGAGTGTTTTTAGTAAACCGACCGGAAACGGTTCATTTAATTCATGTTTACTACAAGCTTTTTCTGAATCTTCTCATTAAATCTCCCAGGTGTGTTTTTAGTAAACCGGCCGGAAACGGTTCATTTAGTTCATGTTTACTACAAGCTTTATCTCAATCTTTTCATCAAATCTCCCAGGAGTATTTTTTGTTTCAAAATGACCAACCGACGTATCCATTTCCGTAGTGTAGTGGTTATCACGTTCGCCTAACACGCGAAAGGTCCCCGCTTTGAAACCGGGCTGAAACATTTTTTTTGGGTAATGTTTTTCTACAAGCTTTATCTCAATCTTTTCATTAAATCTCCCAAGAGTATTTTTTATCTCAATATGACTAACTGACGCATCCGTTTCCGTAGTGTAGTGGTTATCGCGTTTGCCTAACACGCGAAAGGTCCCTGGTTCGAAACCGGGCGGAAACAGTTAATTTGAAGCTTTATCTTACAAGCTTTATCTCAATCTTTTCATTAAATCTCCCAGAAGTATATTTTGTTTCAATATGACCAACCGACGTATCTGTTTCCGTAGTGTAGTGCTTATCACGTTCGCCTAACACGCGAAAGGTCCCCGGCTCGATACCGGGCGGAAACAGTCAATTTGGTTCATGTTTTACTACAAGCTTTATCTCAATCTTTTCATTAAATCTCCCAGAAGTATATTTTGTTTCAATATGACCAACCGACGTATCTGTTTCCGTAGTGTAGTGCTTATCACGTTCGCCTAACACGCGAAAGGTCCCCGGCTCGATACCGGGCGGAAACAGTCAATTTGGTTCATGTTTTACTACAAGCTTTATCTCAATCTTTTCATTAAATCTCCCAGAAGTAGCTGTTTCCGTAGTGTAGTGGTTATCAAGTTCGCCTAACACGCGAAAGGTCCCCGGTTCGAAACCATGCGGAAAGAGTCAATTTGGTTCATGTTTTAGTACTACAAGCTTTATCTCAATCTTTCCATTAAATCTCCCAGAAGTATTTTTTGTTTCAATATGACCAACCGACGTATCTCGTACCTAAATTTCGTATTTCAATATGACCAACCGACATATCTGTTTCCGTAGTGTAGTGGTTATCACGTTCGCCTAACACGCGAAAGGTCCCCGGTTCGAAACCGGGCGGAAACAGTTAATTTGGATCATGTTTACTACAAGCTTTGTCTGAATCTTCTCATTAAATCCCCCAGAAGTATTTTTTGTTTCAATATGAACAAGCGACGTATCTGTTTCCGTAGTGTAGTGGTTATCACGTTCGCCTAACACGCGAAAGGTCCCCGGTTCGAAACCGGGCGGAAACAGTTAATTTGGTTCATGAATACTAACAACTTTGTCTGAATCTTCTCATTAAATCTCCCAGGAGTGTTTTTAGTAAACCGACCGGAAACGGTTCATTTAATTCATGTTTACTACAAGCTTTTTCTGAATCTTCTCATTAAATCTCCCAGGAGTGTTTTTAGTAAACCGGCCGGAAACGGTTCTTTAAGTTCATGTTTACTACAAGCTTTATCTCAATCTTTTCATCAAATCTCCCAGGAGTATTTTTTGTTTCAAAATGACCAACCGACGTATCCATTTCCGTAGTGTAGTGGTTATCACGTTCGCCTAACACGCGAAAGGTCCCCGCTTTGAAACCGGGCTGAAACATTTTTTTTGGGTAATGTTTTTCTACAAGCTTTATCTCAATCTTTTCATTAAATCTCCCAAGAGTATTTTTTATCTCAATATGACTAACTGACGCATCCGTTTCCGTAGTGTAGTGGTTATCGCGTTTGCCCAACACGATGTTTTTTGTTTCAATATGACCAACCGACGTATCTGTTTCTGTAGTGTAGTGGTTATCACGTTCGCCTAACAAGCGGATGGTCCCCGGTTCGAAACCGGGCGGAAACAGCTACTTTAGTTCATGTTTTACTACAAGCTTTAATTCAATCTTTTCATTAAATCTCCCAGAAGTATTTTTTGTTTCAATATGACCAACCGACGTATCTGTTTCCGTTACTACAAGCTTTAATTCAATCTTTTCATTAAATCTCCCAGAAGTACAAGCTACAAGCTTTAATTCAATCTTTTCATTAAATCTCCCAGAAGTATTTTTTGTTTCAATATGACCAACCGACGTATCTGTTTTACGTTACTACAAGCTTTAATTCAATCTTTTCATTAAATCTCCCAGAAGTATTTTTTGTTTCAATATGACCAACCGACGTATCTGTTTCCGTAGTGTAGTGGTTATCACGTTCACCTAACACGCGAAAGGTCCCCGCTTTGAAACCGGGCTGAAACATTTTTTTTGGGTAATGTTTTACTACAAGCTTTATCTCAATCTTTTCATTAAATCTCCCAGAAGTATTTTTTGTTTCAATATGACCGAACGACGTTTTCGTTTCCGTAGTGTAGTGGTTATCACGTTCGCCTAACACGCGAAAGGTCCCCGGTTCGAAACCGGGCGGAAACAGTTACTTTAGTTCGTGTTTTACTACAAGCTTTATCTCAATCTTTCCATTAAATCTCCCAGAAGTATTTTCTGTTTCAATATGACCAACCGACGTATCTCGTACCTAAATTTCGTATTTCAATATGACCAACCGACATATCTGTTTCTGTAGTGTAATGGTATCACGTTCGCCTAACAAGCGAAAGGTCCCCGGTTCGAAACCGGGCTGAAACATTTTTTTTGCTCAATGTTTTACTAAAAGTTTTATCTCAATCTTTTCATCAAATCTCCCAGGAGTATTTTCTATTTCAATATGACCAACCGACGTATCCATTTCCGTAGTGTAGTGGTTATCACGTTCGCCTAACACGCGAAAGGTCCCCGGTTCGAAACCGGGCGGAAACAGTTAATTTGGTTCATGTTTATTACACTCTTTTTCCGAATCTTTTCACTAAATCTCCCAGGGGTATTTTTTATTTCAATATGACTAATCAACGTATCTGTTTCCGTAGTGTAGTGCTTATCACGTTCGCCTAACACGCGAAAAGTCCCCGGCTCGATACCGGGCGGAAACAGTCAATTTGGTTCATGTTTTACTACAAGCTTTATCTCAATCTTTTCATTAAATCTCCCAGAAGTATTTTTTGTTTCAATATGACCAACCGACTTATCTGTTACCGTAGTGTAGTGGTTATCACGCTCGCCTAACACGCGAAAAGTCCCCGGTTCGGAACCGGGCGGAAAAAGTTACTTTAGTGCGTGTTTTACTACAAGCTTAATCTCAATCTTTCCATTAAATCTCCCAGAAGTATTTTTTGATTCAATGTGACCAACCGACGTATCTCGTACCTAAATTTCGTATTTTAATATGACCAACCGACGTATCTGTTTCTGTAGTGTAGTGGTTATCACGTTCGCCTAACAAGCGGAAGGTCCACGGTTCGAAACCGGGCGGAAACAGTTACTTTAGTTCATGTTTTACTGCAAGCTTTATCTCAATCTTTTCATTAAATCTCCCAGAAGTATTTTTTGTTTCAATATGACCAACCGACTTATCTGTTTCCGTAGTGTAGTGGTTATCACGTTCGCCTGGTCCACGTCCCTGGTTCGAAACCGGGCGGAAACAGTTAATTTGGATCATGTTTACTACAAGCTTTGTCTGAATCTTCTCATTAAATCCCCCAGAAGTATTTTTTGTTTCAATATGACCAACTGACGTGTCTGTTTCCGTAGTGTAGTGCTTATCACGTTCACCTAACACGCGAAAGGTCCCCGCTTTGAAACCGGGCTGAAACATTTTTTTTTGGGTAATGTTTTACTACAAGCTTTATCTCAATCTTTTCATTAAATCTCCCAGGAGTATTTTTCGTTTCAATATGACCAACTGACGTGTCCGTTTGCGTAGTGTAGTGGTTATCACGTTCGCCTAACACGCGAAAGGTTACTGGTTCGAAACCGGGTGGAAACAGTTAATTTGAAGCTTTATCTTACAAGCTTTATCTCAATCTTTTCATTAAATCTCCCAGAAGTATATTTTGTTTCAATATGACCAACCGACGTATCTGTTTCCGTAGTGTAGTGCTTATCACGTTCGCCTAACACGCGAAAGGTTCCCGGCTCGATACCGGGCGGAAACAGTCAATTTGGTTCATCTTTTACTACAAGCTTTATCTCAATCTTTTCACTAAATCTTCCAGAAGTATATTTTGTTTCAATATGAGCAACCGACTTATCTGTTTCCGTAGTGTAGTGTTTATCACGTTCGCCTACCACGCGAAAGGTCCCCGTTTCGAAACCGGGCGGAAACAGTCAATTTGGTTCATGTTTTACTACAAGCTTTATCTCAATCTTTCCATTAAATCTCCCAGAAGTATTTTTTGTTTCAATATGACCAACCGACGTATCTCGTACTTAAATTTCGTAATTCAATACGACCAACCGACATATCTGTTTCTGTAGTGTAGTGGTTATCACGTTCGCCTAACAAGCGGAAGGTCCACGGTTCCAAACCGGGCGGAAACAGTTACTTTAGTTCATGTTTTACCACAAGCTTTATCTCAATCTTTTCATTAAATCTCCCAGAAGTATTTTTTGTTTCAATATGACCAACCGACGTATCTCGTACCTAAATTTCGTATTTCAATACGACCAACCGACGTATCTGTTTCTGTAGTGTAGTGGTTATCACGTTCGCCTAACAAGCGGAAGGTCCCCGTTTCGAAACCGGGCGGAAACAGTTACTTTGGTTCATGTTTTACTACAAGCTTTATCTCAATCTTCCCATTAAATCTCCCAGAAGTACTTTTTGTTTCAATATGACCAACCGACGTATCTGTTTCAGTAGTGTAGTGGTTATCACGTTCGCCTAACACGCGAAAGGTCCCCGGTTCGAAACCGGGCGGAAACAGTTAGTTTGGTTCATGAATACTAACAAGCTTTGTCTGAATCTTCTCATTAAATCTCCCAGGAGTGTTTTTAGTAAACCGACCGGAAACGGTTCATTTAATTCATGTTTACTACAAGCTTTTTCTGAATCTTCTCATTAAATCTCCCAGGTGTGTTTTTAGTAAACCGGCCGGAAACGGTTCATTTAGTTCATGTTTACTACAAGCTTTATCTCAATCTTTTCATCAAATCTCCCAGGAGTATTTTTTGTTTCAAAATGACCAACCGACGTATCCATTTCCGTAGTGTAGTGGTTATCACGTTCGCCTAACACGCGAAAGGTCCCCGCTTTGAAACCGGGCTGAAACATTTTTTTTGGGTAATGTTTTTCTACAAGCTTTATCTCAATCTTTTCATTAAATCTCCCAAGAGTATTTTTTATCTCAATATGACTAACTGACGCATCCGTTTCCGTAGTGTAGTGGTTATCGCGTTTGCCTAACACGCGAAAGGTCCCTGGTTCGAAACCGGGCGGAAACAGTTAATTTGAAGCTTTATCTTACAAGCTTTATCTCAATCTTTTCATTAAATCTCCCAGAAGTATATTTTGTTTCAATATGACCAACCGACGTATCTGTTTCCGTAGTGTAGTGCTTATCACGTTCGCCTAACACGCGAAAGGTCCCCGGCTCGATACCGGGCGGAAACAGTCAATTTGGTTCATGTTTTACTACAAGCTTTATCTCAATCTTTTCATTAAATCTCCCAGAAGTATATTTTGTTTCAATATGACCAACCGACGTATCTGTTTCCGTAGTGTAGTGCTTATCACGTTCGCCTAACACGCGAAAGGTCCCCGGCTCGATACCGGGCGGAAACAGTCAATTTGGTTCATGTTTTACTACAAGCTTTATCTCAATCTTTTCATTAAATCTCCCAGAAGTATCTGTTTCCGTAGTGTAGTGGTTATCAAGTTCGCCTAACACGCGAAAGGTCCCCGGTTCGAAACCGGGCGGAAAGAGTCAATTTGGTTCATGTTTTACTACTACAAGCTTTATCTCAATCTTTCCATTAAATCTCCCAGAAGTATTTTTTGTTTCAATATGACCAACCGACGTATCTCGTACCTAAATTTCGTATTTCAATATGACCAACCGACATATCTGTTTCCGTAGTGTAGTGGTTATCACGTTCGCCTAACACGCGAGAGGTCCCCGGCTCGATACCGGGCGGAAACAGTCAATTTGGTTCATGTTTTACTACAAGCTTTATCTCAATCTTTTCATTAAATCTCCCAGAAGTATTTTTTGTTTCAATATGACCAACCGACGTATCTGTTTCCGTAGTGTAGTGGTTATCACGTTCGTCTAATACGCGAAAGGTCCCCGGTTCGAAACCGGGCGGAAACAGTTACTTTAGTTCGTGTTTTACTACAAGCTTTATCTCAATCTTTCCATTAAATCTCCCAGAAGTATTTTCTGTTTCAATATGACCAACCGACGTATCTCGTACCTAAATTTCGTATTTCAATATGACCAACCGACATATCTGTTTCTGTAGTGTAGTGGTTATCACGTTCGCCTAACGTTCGAAACCGGGCGGAAACAGCTACTTTAGTTCATGTTTTACTACAAGCTTTAATTCAATCTTTTCATTAAATCTCCCAGAAGTATTTTTTGTTTCAATATGACCAACCGACGTATCTGTTTCCGTAGTGTAGTGGTTATCACGTTCACCTAACACGCGAAAGGTCCCCGCTTTGAAACCGGGCTGAAACATTTTTTTTGGGTAATGTTTTACTACAAGCTTTATCTCAATCTTTTCATTAAATCTCCCAGGAGTATTTTTTGTTTCAATATGACCAACTGACGTATCCGTTTGCGTAGTGTAGTGGTTATCACGTTCGCCTAACACGCGAAAGGTCCCCGGCTCGAAACCGGGCGGAAACAGTTAATTTGAAGCTTTATCTTACAAGCTTTATCTCAATCTTTTCATTAAATCTCCCAGAAGTATATTTTGTTTCAATATGACCAACCGACGTATCTGTTTCCGTAGTGTAGTGCTTATCACGTTCGCCTAACACGCGAAAGGTCCCCGGCTCGATACCGGGCGGAAACAGTCAATTTGGTTCATGTTTTACTACAAGCTTTATCTCAATCTTTTCATTAAATCTCCCAGAAGTATATTTTGTTTCAATATGACCAACCGACGTATCTGTTTCCGTAGTGTAGTGGTTATCACGTTCGCCTAACACGCGAAAGGTCCCCGGTTCGATACCGGGCTGAAACATTTTTTTTGCTTAATGTTTTACTACAAGTTTTATCTCAATCTTTTCATCAAATCTCCCAGGAGTACTTTCTGTTTCAATATGACCAACCGACGTATCTGTTTTCGTAGTGTAGTGGTTATCACGTTCGCCTAACACGCGAAAGGTCCCTGGTTCGAAACCGGGCGGAAACAGTTAATTTGAAGCTTTATCTTACAAGCTTTATCTCAATCTTTTCATTAAATCTTCCAGAAGTATATTTTGTTTCAATATGACCAACCGACGTATCTGTTTCCGTAGTGTAGTGCTTATCACGTTCGCCTAACAAGCGAAAGGTCCCCGGTTCGAAACCGGCGGAGACAGGTAATTTGGTTCAGGTTTTAATACAAGCTTTATCTAAATCTTTTCATTAAATCTCCCAGGAGTATTTTTTGTTTCAATATGACTAATCAACGTATCTGTTTCCGTAGTGTAGTGCTTATCACGTTCGCCTAACACGCGAAAAGTCCCCGGCTCGATACCGGGCGGAAACAGTCAATTTGGTTCATGTTTTACTACAAGCTTTATCTCAATCTTTTCATTAAATCTCCCAGAAGTATTTTTTGTTTCAATATGACCAACCGACCAATCTGTTTCCGTAGTGTAGTGGTTATCACGCTCGCCTAACACGCGAAAGGTCCCCGGTTCGAAACCGGGCGGAAACAGTTACTTTAGTTCGTGTTTTACTACAAGCTTTATCCCAATCTTTCCATTAAATCTCCCAGAAGTGTTTTTTGTTTCAATATGACCAACCGACGTATCTCGTACCTAAATTTCGTATTTCAATATGACCAACCGACATATCTGTTTCTGTAGTGTAGTGGTTATCACGTTCGCCTAACGTTCGAAACCGGGCGGAAACAGCTACTTTAGTTCATGTTTTACTACAAGCTTTAATTCAATCTTTTCATTAAATCTCCCAGAAGTATTTTTTGTTTCAATATGACCAACCGACGTATCTGTTTCCGTAGTGTAGTGGTTATCACGTTCACCTAACACGCGAAAGGTCCCCGCTTTGAAACCGGGCTGAAACATTTTTTTTGGGTAATGTTTTACTACAAGCTTTATCTCAATCTTTTCATTAAATCTCCCAGGAGTATTTTTTGTTTCAATATGACCAACTGACGTATCCGTTTGCGTAGTGTAGTGGTTATCACGTTCGCCTAACACGCGAAAGGTTCCTGGTTCGAAACCGGGCGGAAACAGTTAATTTGAAGCTTTATCTTACAAGCTTTATCTCAATCTTTTCATTAAATCTCCCAGAAGTATATTTTGTTTCAATATGACCAACCGACGTATCTGTTTCCGTAGTGTAGTGCTTATCACGTTCGCCTAACACGCGAAAGGTCCCCGGCTCGATACCGGGCGGAAACTGTCAATTTGGTGCATGTTTTACTACAAGCTTTATCTCAATCTTTTCATTAAATCTCCCAGAAGTATTTTTTGTTTCAATATGACCAACCGACTTATCTGTTACCGTAGTGTAGTGGTTATCACGCTCGCCTAACACGCGAAAAGTCCCCGGTTCGAAACCGGGCGGAAACAGTTACTTTAGTTCGTGTTTTACTACAAGCTTTATCTCAATCTTTCCATTAAATCTCCCAGAAGTATTTTTTGTTTCAATAGGACCAACCGACGTAACTCGTAACTAAATTTCGTATTTTAATATGACCAACCGACGTATCTGTTTCGGTAGTGTAGTGGTTATCACGTTCGCCTAACACGCGAAAGGTCCCCGGTTCGAAACCGGGCGGAAACAGTTAATTTGGATCAAGTTTACTACAAGCTTTGTCTGAATCTTCTCATTAAATCTCCCAGGAGTGTTTTTAGTAAACCGACCGGAAACGGTTCATTTAGTTCATGTTTACTACAAGCTTTATCTCAATCTTTTCATCAAATCTCCCAGGAGTATTTTTTGTTTCAAAATGACCAACCGACATATC
The DNA here is from genome assembly GCF_964204865.1 of Styela clava. Classification (NCBI taxonomy): domain Eukaryota; kingdom Metazoa; phylum Chordata; class Ascidiacea; order Stolidobranchia; family Styelidae; genus Styela; species Styela clava. Next base: position 1,328,011 of record NC_135258.1, read on the forward strand.
CATTTCCGTAGTGTAGTGGTTATCACGTTCGCCTAACACGCGAAAGGTCCCCGCTTTGAAACCGGGCTGAAACATTTTTTTTGGGTAATGTTTTTCTACAAGCTTTATCTCAATCTTTTCATTAAATCTCCCAAGAGTATTTTTTATCTCAATATGACTAACTGACGCATCCGTTTCCGTAGTGTAGTGGTTATCGCGTTTGCCCAACACGATGTTTTTTGTTTCAATATGACCAACCGACGTATCTCGTACCTAAATTTCGTATTTCAATATGACCAACCGACATATCTGTTTCTGTAGTGTAGTGGTTATCACGTTCGTCCAACAAGCGGAAGGTCCCCGGTTCGAAACCGGGCGGAAACAGCTACTTTAGTTCATGTTTTACTACAAGCTTTAATTCAATCTTTTCATTAAATCTCCCAGAAGTATTTTTTGTTTCAATATGACCAACCGACGTATCTGTTTCCGTAGTGTAGTGGTTATCACGTTCACCTAACACGCGAAAGGTCCCCGCTTTGAAACCGGGCTGAAACATTTTTTTTGGGTAATGTTTTACTACAAGCTTTAACCGACTTATCTGTTACCGTAGTGTAGTGGTTATCACGCTCGCCTAACACGCGAAAAGTCCCCGGTTCGAAACCGGGCGGAAACAGTTACTTTAGTTCTTGTATTACTACAAGCTTTATCTCAATCTTTCCATTAAATCTCTCAGAAGTATTTTTTGTTTCAATATGACCAACCGACGTATCTCGTACCTAAATTTCGTATTTTAATATGACCAACCGACGTATCTGTTTCGGTAGTGTAGTGGTTATCACGTTCGCCTAACACGCGAAAGGTCCCCGGTTCGAAACCGGGCGGAAACAGTTAATTTGGATCAAGTTTACTACAAGCTTTGTCTGAATCTTCTCATTAAATCCCCCAGAAGTACTTTTTGTTTCAATATGACCAACCGACGTATCTGTTTCCGTAGTGTAGTGGTTATCACGTTCGCCTAACACGCGAAAGGTCCCCGGTTCGAAACCGGGCGGAAACAGTTAATTTGGTTCATGAATACTAACATGCTTTGTCTGAATCTTCTCATTAAATCTCCCAGGAGTGTTTTTAGTAAATCGACCGGAAACGGTTCATTTAGTTCATGTTTACTACAAGCTTTATCTCAATCTTTTCATCAAATCTCCCAGGAGTATTTTTTGTTTCAAAATGACCAACCGAGGTATCCATTTCCGTAGTGTAGTGGTTATCACGTTCGCCTAACACGCGAAAGGTCCCCGCTTTGAAACCGGGCTGAAACATTTTTTTTGGGTAATGTTTTTCTACAAGCTTTATCTCAATCTTTTCATTAAATCTCCCAAGAGTATTTTTTATCTCAATATGACTAACTGACGCATCCGTTGCCGTAGTGTAGTGGTTATCGCGTTTGCCCAACACGATGTTTTTTGTTTCAATATGACCAACCGACGTATCTCGTACCTAAATTTCGTATTTCAATATGACCAACCGACATATCTGTTTCTGTAGTGTAGTGGTTATCACGTTCGCCTAACAAGCGGAAGGTCCCCGGTTCGAAACCGGGCGGAAACAGCTACTTTAGTTCATGTTTTACTACAAGCTTTAATTCAATCTTTTCATTAAATCTCCCAGAAGTATTTTTTGTTTCAATATGACCAACCGACGTATCTGTTTCCGTAGTGTAGTGGTTATCACGTTCACCTAACACGCGAAAGGTCCCCGCTTTGAAACCGGGCTGAAACATTTTTTTTGGGTAATGTTTTACTACAAGCTTTAACCGACTTATCTGTTACCGTAGTGTAGTGGTTATCACGCTCGCCTAACACGCGAAAAGTCCCCGGTTCGAAACCGGGCGGAAACAGTTACTTTAGTTCGTGTTTTACTACAAGCTTTATCTCAATCTTTCCATTAAATCTCCCAGAAGTATTTTTTGTTTCAATATGACCAACCGACGTATCTCGTACCTAAATTTCGTATTTTAATAGGACCAACCGACGTATCTGTTTCGGTAGTGTAGTGGTTATCACGTTCGCCTAACACGCGAAAGGTCCCCGGTTCGAAACCGGGCGGAAACAGTTAATTTGGATCATGTTTACTACAAGCTTTGTCTGAATCTTCTCATAAAATCCCCCAGAAGTACTTTTTGTTTCAATATGACCAACCGACGTATCTGTTTCCGTAGTGTAGTGGTTATCACGTTCGCCTAACACGCGAAAGGTCCCCGGTTCGAAACCGGGCGGAAACAGTTAATTTGGTTCATGAATACTAACAAGCTTTGTCTGAATCTTCTCATTAAATCTCCCAGGAGTGTTTTTAGTAAACCGACCGGAAACGGTTCATTTAGTTCATGTTTACTACAAGCTTTATCTCAATCTTTTCATCAAATCTCCCAGGAGTATTTTTTGTTTCAAAATGACCAACCGAGGTATCCATTTCCGTAGTGTAGTGGTTATCACGTTCGCCTAATACGCGAAAGGTCCCCGGTTTGAAACCGGGCGGAAACAGTTACTTTAGTTCGTGTTTTACTACAAGCTTTATCTCAATCTTTCCATTAAATCTCCCAGAAGTATTTTCTGTTTCAATCTGACCAACCGACGTATCTCGTACCTAAATTTCGTATTTCAATATGACCAACCGACATATCTGTTTCTGTAGTGTAATGGTTATCACGTTCGCCTAACACGCGAAAGGTCCCCGGTTCGAAACCGGGCTGAAACATTTTTTTTGCTCAATGTTTTACTACAAGTTTTATCTCAATCTTTTCATCAAATCTCCCAGGAGTATTTTCTATTTTAATATGACCAACCGACGTATTCATTTCCGTAGTGTAGTGGTTATCACGTTCGCCTAACAAGCGGAAGGTCCCCGGTTCGAAACCGGGCGGAAACAGCTACTTTAGTTCATGTTTTACTACAAGCTTTAATTATATCTTTTCATTAAATCTCCCAGATGTATTTTTTGTTTCAATATGACCAACCGACGTATCTGTTTCCGTAGTTTAATGGTTATCACGTTCACCTAACACGCGAAAGGTCCCCGCTTTGAAACCGGGCTGAAACATTTTTTTTGGGTAATGTTTTACTACAAGCTTTATCTCAATCTTTTCATTAAATCTCCCAGGAGTATTTTTTGTTTCAATATGACCAACTGACGTATCCGTTTGCGTAATGTAGAGGTTATCACGTTCGCCTAACACGCGAAAGGTTCCTGGTTCGAAACTGGGCGGAAACAGTTAATTTGAAGCTTTATCTTACAAGCTTTATCTCAATCTTTTCATTAAATCTCCCAGAAGTATATTTTGTTTCAATATTACCAACCGACGTATCTGTTTCCGTAGTGTAGTGCTTATCAAGTTCGCCTAACACGTGAAAGGTCCCCGGCTCGATACCGGGCGGAAACAGTCAATTTGGTTCATGTTTTACTACAAGCTTTATCTCAATCTTTTCATCAAATCTCCCAGGAGTATTTTCTATTTTAATATGACCAACCGACGTATTCATTTCCGTAGTGTAGTGGTTATCACGTTCGCCTAACAAGCGGAAGGTCCCCGGTTCGAAACCGGGCGGAAACAGCTACTTTAGTTCATGTTTTACTACAAGCTTTAATTATATCTTTTCATTAAATCTCCCAGATGTATTTTTTGTTTCAATATGACCAACCGACGTATCTGTTTCCGTAGTGTAATGGTTATCACGTTCACCTAACACGCGAAAGGTCCCCGGTTCGAAACCGGGCTGAAACATTTTTTTTGCTCAATGTTTTACTACAAGTTTTATCTCAATCTTTTCATCAAATCTCCCAGGAGTATTTTCTATTTTAATATGACCAACCGACGTATTCATTTCCGTAGTGTAGTGGTTATCACGTTCGCCTAACAAGCGGAAGGTCCCCGGTTCGAAACCGGGCGGAAACAGCTACTTTAGTTCATGTTTTACTACAAGCTTTAATTATATCTTTTCATTAAATCTCCCAGATGTATTTTTTGTTTCAATATGACCAACCGACGTATCTGTTTCCGTAGTGTAATGGTTATCACGTTCACCTAACACGCGAAAGGTCCCCGCTTTGAAACCGGGCTGAAACATTTTTTTTGGGTAATGTTTTACTACAAGCTTTATCTCAATCTTTTCATTAAATCTCCCAGGAGTATTTTTTGTTTCAATATGACCAACTGACGTATCCGTTTGCGTAATGTAGTGGTTATCACGTTCGCCTAACACGCGAAAGGTTCCTGGTTCGAAACTGGGCGGAAACAGTTAATTTGAAGCTTTATCTTACAAGCTTTATCTCAATCTTTTCATTAAATCTCCCAGAAGTATATTTTGTTTCAATATTACCAACCGACGTATCTGTTTCCGTAGTGTAGTGCTTATCAAGTTCGCCTAACACGTGAAAGGTCCCCGGCTCGATACCGGGCGGAAACAGTCAATTTGGTTCATGTTTTACTACAAGCTTTATCTCAATCTTTCCATTAAATCTCCCAGAAGTATTTTTTGTTTTAATATGACCAACCGACTTATCTGTTACCGTAGTGTAGTGGTTATCACGCTCGCCTAACACGCGAAAAGTCCCCGGTTCGAAACCGGGCGGAAACAGTTACTTTAGTTCGTGTTTTTACTACAAGCTTTATCTCAATCTTTCCATTAAATCTCCCAGAAGTATTTTTTGTTTCAATATGACCAACCGACGTATCTCGTACCTAAATTTCGTATTTTAATATGACCATCCGACGTATCTGTTTCTGTAGTGTAGTGGTTATCACGTTCGCCTAACAAGCGGAAGGTCCTCCGTTCGAAACCGGGCGGAAACAGTTACTTTAGTTCATGTTTTACTACAAGCTTTATCTCAATCTTTTCATTAAATCTCCCAGAAGTATTTTTTGTTTCAATATGACCCACCGACTTATCTGTTTCCGTAGTGTAGTGGTTATCACGTTCGCCTGGTCCACGTCCCTGGTTCGAAACCGGGCGGAATCAGTTAATTTGGATCATGTTTACTACAAGCTTTGTCTGAATCTTCTCATTAAATCCCCCAGAAGTATTTTTTGTTTCAATATGACCAACCGACGTATCTGTTTTCGTAGTGTAGTGGTTATCACGTTCACCTAACACGCGAAAGGTCCCCGCTTTGAAACCGGGCTGAAACATTTTTTTTTGGGTAATGTTTTACTACAAGCTTTATCTCAATCTTTTTATTAAATCTCCCAGGAGTATTTTTTGTTTCAATATGACCAACTGACGTGTCCGTTTGCGTAGTGTAGTGGTTATCACGTTCGCCTAACACGCGAAAGGTTCCTGGTTCGAAACCGGGTGGAAACAGTTAATTTGAAGCTTTATCTTACAAGCTTTATCTCAATCTTTTCATTAAATCTCCCAGAAGTATATTTTGTTTCAATATGACCAACCGACGTATCTGTTTCCGTAGTGTAGTGCTTATCACGTTCGCCTAACACGCGAAAGGTTCCCGGCTCGATACCGGGCGGAAACAGTCAATTTGGTTCATGTTTTACTACAAGCTTTATTTCAATCTTTTCATTAAATCTTCCAAAAGTATATTTTGTTTCAATATGAGCAACCGACGTATCTGTTTCCGTAGTGTAGTGCTTATCACGTTCGCCTAACACGCGAAAGGTCCCCGGTTCGAAACCGGGCGGAAACAGTCAATTTGGTTCATGTTTTACTACAAGCTTTATCTCAATCTTTCTATTAAATCTCCCAGAAGTATTTTTTGTTTCAATATGACCAACCGACGTATCTGTTTCCGTAGTGTAGTGCTTATCACGTTCGCCTAACACGCGAAAGGTGCCCGGCTCGACACCGGGCGGAAACAGTCAATTTGGTTCATGTTTTACTTACTACAAGCTTTATCTCAATCTTTTCATTAAATCTCCCAGAAGTATTTTTTGTTTCAATATGACCAACCGACGTATCTGTTTCCGTAGTGTAGTGGTTATCACGTTCGCCTAACACGCGAAAAGTCCCCGGTTCGAAACCGGGCGGAAACAGTCAATTTGGTTCATGTTTTACTACAAGCTTTATCTCAATCTTTCCATTAAATCTCCCAGAAGTATTTTTTGTTTCAATATGACCAATCGACGTATCTCGTACCTAAATTTCGTATTTCAATACGACCAACCGACATATCTGTTTCTGTAGTGTAGTAGTTATCACGTTCGCCTAACAAGCGGAAGGTCCACGGTTCGAAACCGGGCGGAAACAGTTACTTTAGTTCATGTTTTACTACAAGCTTTATCTCAATCTTTTCATTAAATCTCCCAAAAGTATTTTTTGTTTCAATATGACCAACCGACGTATCTCGTACCTAAATTTCGTATTTCAATACGACCAACCGACATATCTGTTTCTGTAGTGTAGTGGTTATCACGTTCGCCTAACAAGCGGAAGGTCCCCGTTTCGAAACCGGGCGGAAACAGTTACTTTGGTTCATGTTTTTTACTACAAGCTTTATCTCAATCTTTTCATTAAATCTCCCAGAAGTATTTTTTGTTTCAATATGACCAACCGACTTATCTCGTACCTAAATTTCGTGTTTCAATATGACCAACCGACATATCTGTTTCTGTAGTGTAGTGGTTATCACGTTTGCCTAACAAGCGGAAGGTCCCCGGTTCGAAACCGGGCGGAAACAGTTACTTTAGTTCAGGTTTTACTACAAGCTTTATCTCAATCTTTTCATTAAATCTCCCAGAAGTATTTTTTGTTTCAATATGACCAACCGACGTATCTGTTTCCGTAGTGTAGTGGTTATCACGTTCACCTAACACGCGAAAGGTCCCCGCTTTGAAACCGGGCTGAAACATTTTTTTTGGGTAATGTTTTACTACAAGCTTTAACCGACTTATCTGTTACCGTAGTGTAGTGGTTATCACGCTCGCCTAACACGCGAAAAGTCCCCGGTTCGAAACCGGGCGGAAACAGTTACTTTAGTTCTTGTATTACTACAAGCTTTATCTCAATCTTTCCATTAAATCTCTCAGAAGTATTTTTTGTTTCAATATGACCAACCGACGTATCTCGTACCTAAATTTCGTATTTTAATATGACCAACCGACGTATCTGTTTCGGTAGTGTAGTGGTTATCACGTTCGCCTAACACGCGAAAGGTCCCCGGTTCGAAACCGGGCGGAAACAGTTAATTTGGATCAAGTTTACTACAAGCTTTGTCTGAATCTTCTCATTAAATCCCCCAGAAGTACTTTTTGTTTCAATATGACCAACCGACGTATCTGTTTCCGTAGTGTAGTGGTTATCACGTTCGCCTAACACGCGAAAGGTCCCCGGTTCGAAACCGGGCGGAAACAGTTAATTTGGTTCATGAATACTAACATGCTTTGTCTGAATCTTCTCATTAAATCTCCCAGGAGTGTTTTTAGTAAACCGACCGGAAACGGTTCATTTAGTTCATGTTTACTACAAGCTTTATCTCAATCTTTTCATCAAATCTCCCAGGAGTATTTTTTGTTTCAAAATGACCAACCGAGGTATCCATTTCCGTAGTGTAGTGGTTATCACGTTCGCCTAACACGCGAAAGGTCCCCGCTTTGAAACCGGGCTGAAACATTTTTTTTGGGTAATGTTTTTCTACAAGCTTTATCTCAATCTTTTCATTAAATCTCCCAAGAGTATTTTTTATCTCAATATGACTAACTGACGCATCCGTTGCCGTAGTGTAGTGGTTATCGCGTTTGCCCAACACGATGTTTTTTGTTTCAATATGACCAACCGACGTATCTCGTACCTAAATTTCGTATTTCAATATGACCAACCGACATATCTGTTTCTGTAGTGTAGTGGTTATCACGTTCGCCTAACAAGCGGAAGGTCCCCGGTTCGAAACCGGGCGGAAACAGCTACTTTAGTTCATATTTTACTACAAGCTTTAATTCAATCTTTTCATTAAATCTCCCAGAAGTATTTTTTGTTTCAATATGACCAACCGACGTATCTGTTTCCGTAGTGTAGTGGTTATCACGTTCACCTAACACGCGAAAGGTCCCCGCTTTGAAACCGGGCTGAAACATTTTTTTTGGGTAATGTTTTACTACAAGCTTTAACCGACTTATCTGTTACCGTAGTGTAGTGGTTATCACGCTCGCCTAACACGCGAAAAGTCCCCGGTTCGAAACCGGGCGGAAACAGTTACTTTAGTTCGTGTTTTACTACAAGCTTTATCTCAATCTTTCCATTAAATCTCCCAGAAGTATTTTTTGTTTCAATATGACCAACCGACGTATCTCGTACCTAAATTTCGTATTTTAATAGGACCAACCGACGTATCTGTTTCGGTAGTGTAGTGGTTATCACGTTCGCCTAACACGCGAAAGGTCCCCGGTTCGAAACCGGGCGGAAACAGTTAATTTGGATCATGTTTACTACAAGCTTTGTCTGAATCTTCTCATAAAATCCCCCAGAAGTACTTTTTGTTTCAATATGACCAACCGACGTATCTGTTTCCGTAGTGTAGTGGTTATCACGTTCGCCTAACACGCGAAAGGTCCCCGGTTCGAAACCGGGCGGAAACAGTTAATTTGGTTCATGAATACTAACAAGCTTTGTCTGAATCTTCTCATTAAATCTCCCAGGAGTGTTTTTAGTAAACCGACCGGAAACGGTTCATTTAGTTCATGTTTACTACAAGCTTTATATCAATCTTTTCATCAAATCTCCCAGGAGTATTTTTTGTTTCAAAATGACCAACCGAGGTATCCATTTCCGTAGTGTAGTGGTTATCACGTTCGCCTAATACGCGAAAGGTCCCCGGTTTGAAACCGGGCGGAAACAGTTACTTTAGTTCGTGTTTTACTACAAGCTTTATCTCAATCTTTCCATTAAATCTCCCAGAAGTATTTTCTGTTTCAATCTGACCAACCGACGTATCTCGTACCTAAATTTCGTATTTCAATATGACCAACCGACATATCTGTTTCTGTAGTGTAATGGTTATCACGTTCGCCTAACACGCGAAAGGTCCCCGGTTCGAAACCGGGCTGAAACATTTTTTTTGCTCAATGTTTTACTACAAGTTTTATCTCAATCTTTTCATCAAATCTCCCAGGAGTATTTTCTATTTTAATATGACCAACCGACGTATTCATTTCCGTAGTGTAGTGGTTATCACGTTCGCCTAACAAGCGGAAGGTCCCCGGTTCGAAACAGGGCGGAAACAGCTACTTTAGTTCATGTTTTACTACAAGCTTTAATTATATCTTTTCATTAAATCTCCCAGATGTATTTTTTGTTTCAATATGACCAACCGACGTATCTGTTTCCGTAGTGTAGTGGTTATCACGTTCACCTAACACGCGAAAGGTCCCCGCTTTGAAACCGGGCTGAAACATTTTTTTTGGGTAATGTTTTACTACAAGCTTTATCTCAATCTTTTCATTAAATCTCCCAGGAGTATTTTTTGTTTCAATATGACCAACTGACGTATCCGTTTGCGTAGTGTAGTGGTTATCACGTTCGCCTAACACGCGAAAGGTCCCCGGCTCGAAACCGGGCGGAAACAGTTAATTTGAAGCTTTATCTCAATCTTTTCATTAAATCTCCCAGAAGTATATTTTGTTTCAATATGACCAACCGACGTATCTGTTTCCGTAGTGTAGTGCTTATCACGTTCGCCTAACACGCGAAAGGTCCCCGGCTCGATACCGGGCGGAAACAGTCAATTTGGTTCATGTTTTACTACAAGCTTTATCTCAATCTTTTCATTAAATCTCCCAGAAGTATATTTTGTTTCAATATGACCAACCGACGTATCTGTTTCCGTAGTGTAGTGGTTATCACGTTCGCCTAACACGCGAAAGGTCCCCGGTTCGATACCGGGCTGAAACATTTTTTTTGCTTAATGTTTTACTACAAGTTTTATCTCAATCTTTTCATCAAATCTCCCAGGAGTACTTTCTGTTTCAATATGACCAACCGACGTATCTGTTTTCGTAGTGTAGTGGTTATCACGTTCGCCTAACACGCGAAAGGTCCCTGGTTCGAAACCGGGCGGAAACAGTTAATTTGAAGCTTTATCTTACAAGCTTTATCTCAATCTTTTCATTAAATCTTCCAGAAGTATATTTTGTTTCAATATGACCAACCGACGTATCTGTTTCCGTAGTGTAGTGCTTATCACGTTCGCCTAACAAGCGAAAGGTCCCCGGTTCGAAACCGGCGGAGACAGGTAATTTGGTTCAGGTTTTAATACAAGCTTTATCTAAATCTTTTCATTAAATCTCCCAGGAGTATTTTTTGTTTCAATATGACTAATCAACGTATCTGTTTCCGTAGTGTAGTGCTTATCACGTTCGCCTAACACGCGAAAAGTCCCCGGCTCGATACCGGGCGGAAACAGTCAATTTGGTTCATGTTTTACTACAAGCTTTATCTCAATCTTTTCATTAAATCTCCCAGAAGTATTTTTTGTTTCAATATGACCAACCGTCGAATCTGTTTCCGTAGTGTAGTGGTTATCACGCTCGCCTAACACGCGAAAGGTCCCCGGTTCGAAACCGGGCGGAAACAGTTACTTTAGTTCGTGTTTTACTACAAGCTTTATCCCAATCTTTCCATTAAATCTCCCAGAAGTGTTTTTTGTTTCAATATGACCAACCGACGTATCTCGTACCTAAATTTCGTGTTTCAATATGACCAACCGACATATCTGTTTCTGTAGTGTAGTGGTTATCACGTTCGCCTAACGTTCGAAACCGGGCGGAAACAGCTACTTTAGTTCATGTTTTACTACAAGCTTTAATTCAATCTTTTCATTAAATCTCCCAGAAGTATTTTTTGTTTCAATATGACCAACCGACGTATCTGTTTCCGTAGTGTAGTGGTTATCACGTTCACCTAACACGCGAAAGGTCCCCGCTTTGAAACCGGGCTGAAACATTTTTTTTGGGTAATGTTTTACTACAAGCTTTATCTCAATCTTTTCATTAAATCTCCCAGGAGTATTTTTTGTTTCAATATGACCAACTGACGTATCCGTTTGCGTAGTGTAGTGGTTATCACGTTCGCCTAACACGCGAAAGGTTCCTGGTTCGAAACCGGGCGGAAACAGTTAATTTGAAGCTTTATCTTACAAGCTTTATCTCAATCTTTTCATTAAATCTCCCAGAAGTATATTTTGTTTCAATATGACCAACCGACGTATCTGTTTCCGTAGTGTAGTGCTTATCACGTTCGCCTAACACGCGAAAGGTCCCCGGCTCGATACCGGGCGGAAACTGTCAATTTGGTGCATGTTTTACTACAAGCTTTATCTCAATCTTTTCATTAAATCTCCCAGAAGTATTTTTTGTTTCAATATGACCAACCGACTTATCTGTTACCGTAGTGTAGTGGTTATCACGCTCGCCTAACACGCGAAAAGTCCCCGGTTCGAAACCGGGCGGAAACAGTTACTTTAGTTCGTGTTTTACTACAAGCTTTATCTCAATCTTTCCATTAAATCTCCCAGAAGTATTTTTTGTTTCAATAGGACCAACCGACGTATCTCGTAACTAAATTTCGTATTTTAATATGACCAACCGACGTATCTGTTTCGGTAGTGTAGTGGTTATCACGTTCGCCTAACACGCGAAAGGTCCCCGGTTCGAAACCGGGCGGAAACAGTTAATTTGGATCAAGTTTACTACAAGCTTTGTCTGAATCTTCTCATTAAATCTCCCAGGAGTGTTTTTAGTAAACCGACCGGAAACGGTTCATTTAGTTCATGTTTACTACAAGCTTTATCTCAATCTTTTCATCAAATCTCCCAGGAGTATTTTTTGTTTCAAAATGACCAACCGACATATCCATTTCCGTAGTGTAGTGGTTATCACGTTCGCCTAACACGCGAAAGGTCCCCGCTTTGAAACCGGGCTGAAACATTTTTTTTGGGTAATGTTTTTCTACAAGCTTTATCTCAATCTTTTCATTAAATCTCCCAAGAGTATTTTTTATCTCAATATGACTAACTGACGCATCCGTTTCCGTAGTGTAGTGGTTATCGCGTTTGCCCAACACGATGTTTTTTGTTTCAATATGACCAACCGACGTATCTCGTACCTAAATTTCGTATTTCAATATGACCAACCGACATATCTGTTTCTGTAGTGTAGTGGTTATCACGTTCGTCCAACAAGCGGAAGGTCCCCGGTTCGAAACCGGGCGGAAACAGCTACTTTAGTTCATGTTTTACTACAAGCTTTAATTCAATCTTTTCATTAAATCTCCCAGAAGTATTTTTTGTTTCAATATGACCAACCGACGTATCTGTTTCCGTAGTGTAGTGGTTATCACGTTCACCTAACACGCGAAAGGTCCCCGCTTTGAAACCGGGCTGAAACATTTTTTTTGGGTAATGTTTTACTACAAGCTTTAACCGACTTATCTGTTACCGTAGTGTAGTGGTTATCACGCTCGCCTAACACGCGAAAAGTCCCCGGTTCGAAACCGGGCGGAAACAGTTACTTTAGTTCTTGTATTACTACAAGCTTTATCTCAATCTTTCCATTAAATCTCTCAGAAGTATTTTTTGTTTCAATATGACCAACCGACGTATCTCGTACCTAAATTTCGTATTTTAATATGACCAACCGACGTATCTGTTTCGGTAGTGTAGTGGTTATCACGTTCGCCTAACACGCGAAAGGTCCCCGGTTCGAAACCGGGCGGAAACAGTTAATTTGGATCAAGTTTACTACAAGCTTTGTCTGAATCTTCTCATTAAATCCCCCAGAAGTACTTTTTGTTTCAATATGACCAACCGACGTATCTGTTTCCGTAGTGTAGTGGTTATCACGTTCGCCTAACACGCGAAAGGTCCCCGGTTCGAAACCGGGCGGAAACAGTTAATTTGGTTCATGAATACTAACATGCTTTGTCTGAATCTTCTCATTAAATCTCCCAGGAGTGTTTTTAGTAAACCGACCGGAAACGGTTCATTTAGTTCATGTTTACTACAAGCTTTATCTCAATCTTTTCATCAAATCTCCCAGGAGTATTTTTTGTTTCAAAATGACCAACCGAGGTATCCATTTCCGTAGTGTAGTGGTTATCACGTTCGCCTAACACGCGAAAGGTCCCCGCTTTGAAACCGGGCTGAAACATTTTTTTTGGGTAATGTTTTTCTACAAGCTTTATCTCAATCTTTTCATTAAATCTCCCAAGAGTATTTTTTATCTCAATATGACTAACTGACGCATCCGTTGCCGTAGTGTAGTGGTTATCGCGTTTGCCCAACACGATGTTTTTTGTTTCAATATGACCAACCGACGTATCTCGTACCTAAATTTCGTATTTCAATATGACCGACCGACATATCTGTTTCTGTAGTGTAGTGGTTATCACGTTCGCCTAACAAGCGGAAGGTCCCCGGTTCGAAACCGGGCGGAAACAGCTACTTTAGTTCATGTTTTACTACAAGCTTTAATTCAATCTTTTCATTAAATCTCCCAGAAGTATTTTTTGTTTCAATATGACCAACCGACGTATCTGTTTCCGTAGTGTAGTGGTTATCACGTTCACCTAACACGCGAAAGGTCCCCGCTTTGAAACCGGGCTGAAACATTTTTTTTGGGTAATGTTTTACTACAAGCTTTAACCGACTTATCTGTTACCGTAGTGTAGTGGTTATCACGCTCGCCTAACACGCGAAAAGTCCCCGGTTCGAAACCGGGCGGAAACAGTTACTTTAGTTCGTGTTTTACTACAAGCTTTATCTCAATCTTTCCATTAAATCTCCCAGAAGTATTTTTTGTTTCAATATGACCAACCGACGTATCTCGTACCTAAATTTCGTATTTTAATAGGACCAACCGACGTATCTGTTTCGGTAGTGTAGTGGTTATCACGTTCGCCTAACACGCGAAAGGTCCCCGGTTCGAAACCGGGCGGAAACAGTTAATTTGGATCATGTTTACTACAAGCTTTGTCTGAATCTTCTCATAAAATCCCCCAGAAGTACTTTTTGTTTCAATAAGTGTGTTTCCATGGGCAAGTTTACTAGGACGAACTAGGACGCAGTCGGGCGGGATTACTAGGGCGGACTAGGACACGAAATCGCGACCTGTTTCCATGTAATCGTGATCTCGGAAATGAGTTGCATTGTGGGTAAAACTACACGCTTGGATGGGTTGATTTGTGTCATCTTCTTTCAGCCTGAGTGATCTCCGCTGTAAATATTTTGTTGTTGGGATTTCCCCAATTCGTATAAAGCTGTTACTGTTACCCGAGTTTGTCTTTAGGTTTCTCTCTTCGGTATCATTATCATAGTATTAATTTGAATATGGACAGGGCGAAGACTTTATTAGCGTTTTGTTTCGCGGTGCAGGCGCTGGTCTTATGGTTGCACACCAGAAGAATAAGGCGGTCTAGGACGTTGCTGGCGTTAACTCAGTGGGGAGCTGAAAGAATTCCGAGAAAAATATGGATGGAGTACCGGTAATTCTTTTATTCTATATATAGGCATGTACAAAACAAACTACAGTAAGTTTTTAAATTATAATGGCACCGTGGGTAATATATTAGCCTATATGGAGCATAAATTTAGTGTGTACTGACAACAACTCGTATCAGTACCGTACTGCAGTATATATTTGCTCTAGTGATGTCAGTGACCTCAAATTCAATGATAGTCTTAAACTAAGTGATTTCATGACTCTTTCAATCAATATCAGATCTACGTCATCAAAATTGGCAGCCTGATTTCTCATCTATGATAAATTTGAATTGATATCAATTGCGTTAATTTATAACCTCTGTTTGGTTGTGAGCGTGTGTGAAATATTTCCATTATTTTAGGTGAGTGAACACGTACCACTTCGTCTTGGCAAAACCTTCCTTCTTGTATACATTCTGTACGTTTTAACCTTTTCTAAGGTTTTGTTTGCTCTCCTGATTTCATAAATAGTTTTTATTTATTCTTTTACCAATCAATTTATTGTTATGCTGATTATGGAGTCGAAATAAACTTACACTTATTTATTATACTTATTTGTACAATAACAGCAGTAACATATGAGCTAAAATTTTGATATCATTCTGCCTTCAATGCGACTACACCACAGTTTTTGTGTTGGCACTAAGACTTTTGTTTGTTCAAGTCAATCACATTTTATGTCTTATGTCCATTTACTGTCTTCTTTTGTATGTGCAATCAATGTCATATTTGTTGTGTTGTTTTTTGTTCATGTCTGTGCAATAAAAGATAAAATTTTGATATCATTCTGTAGTGTTATTTGTTAGTGTTAAATCTCAGATTCAGAGACATCAGTATAAAGATGCCGGGCAGTGTTCATGATGCCACAGTCTTGAGGGCTTCTGGACTATATAAGAATGCTGAAATGCTCCCTTCGGTAAGAAAGCTTGAGCATTCCAGACTCTAAAATTATGTTG
Organism: Styela clava; assembly: GCF_964204865.1. NCBI lineage: Eukaryota > Metazoa > Chordata > Ascidiacea > Stolidobranchia > Styelidae > Styela > Styela clava. The sequence goes on from NC_135258.1 coordinate 1,343,418, forward strand.
ATTACTACTAAATATTGTATTCTGGCGCAGGGTGAGATCACCATTAATGGATATCCAGTGCCCTTATGCATCGTGGGTGATAGCGCGTATCCCTCTTTACCATGGCTGTTACGCCCATACACTGGGTCTTCTCTCACGCCCAGGCAAGAGAGATATAATGAGCACCATAGCAAGGTAAACAGGCACTTTTATGTGTTCAAACACACTCGTTATAACAAACTAAGCATGAGCTATTTCTGCAGGTGCGCGTAACAGTCGAAAACTGTTTTTGCCGGCTGAAAGCCAGGTGGCGAATCCTTCGTCGGCTGGATGTTAGAGTCGCTGAGGCACCAAAGATCATTGCAGCGTGTTGCATAATGCACAATATCTGCGAAACAGAGCAAGCCCCAGTGCCAAGGAAGCCCTTAAATGAAGAGCCACAACCTCCAACTATTGGCATCCGAAATGAAGGGGCTAATAATAACGCCCAAGGGGTCATTGCCGACTACCTTTTTGAACTCTATGGACGTGTGTGACTAATTTGTTATTTTTTTCAAATTTTGTTCATTTGTTAATTTCTGTTCAATTTTTCCTTGTTATAGTTGAATAAATAATTCATAATTATTACAGTTTCTCCAATATTTTATTTGTCAAATTCTCCAAAGCTGATGCAAAGGCAAGCCTATCCTTTTCAGATTCTTCCCTAAATACTCTCAAGAGAGCTTCAGTTCTGGAATCTGAAAGTTATAAAATAGAACATCAGTAACAGCAATGATGAGCCATCAGCTAGTAATTCTTATATATCTAGGTTGCACTAACCATAATTTTCTCTACTACTCTGTCTCCTCCTGCCTCGCTGGCTTGAAGTTGGTGGAGCATGGCTGACACTTTCATCAACTAAAGATAAAGCATTGGATTAGAAAAAATTCCATTTTATTGAAGACATCTGTGATTCTAAACAGCAAATTGTAATGTTTCCAACTTTTTTTCATTATTATAGCTTTTCTGATCTTTATAATGACATGCAATCGTATTTAAAAATTTTATCATGTAAAAACCAAGGTATAAACTGTGTTTTACTAAGTGCAAGATACATATCTATAAATGTAAACTTCGGAATGAAAGGCCTCAATTTGATCAATTTTTATATATGATAAAAAGTATTTTAAATTATTGCAACTAAAAAAGGTTAACTGTGTATAAAAAGTGATTTTTAATAATAATAAATACATAAAAAAACTGAAGATGAAGCATATTAAAACAATTGATAAATACATTGCAACAAACCATAATTTGGTTTGGATACGCTAATCATAAACATAAAAAATTATAAACGACTCTTCGACAAACCTTGCGGCAGGTCCTGTTGCAACTCGCCCTCCGACTCTTCTTGCAGGAGACTGCTATCTGGATTGTCAACTAAAAATAATGTATTAAGTTAAAAAAGTGTTTGATGATGCCACCAACCCTTCCACCAATTTCATTGCATAAGATCCTGTACTGACCCTCTATTTCAGCCACAAACTGAGCGATGGTTTCGTCGAAACTATGGTCTCGCATGATTGACGGCTCGCTGGTATCAACACCAATCATGGAGGCCAAGGCCTGAAAATATAAATAAATGATTATTCAAATATCAATCACGGCGATAAAAAAATTGAGTAGAAGCAAATAATAAAACAGTGTAAAACATGAAAATCATAAAATTACAAAACTTGCTAGCTTCAAAATTATTTAACCACTCACCTGCACTCTTGGTCTGGAGCCAAGAAGCTCATGCATGGCCCTAAAATATGGCCAATTCAACGCAGACCTAGAACTTTCTCCAGATTGTGACGTTTTTGTTCTAATATGATTATATTTTGCCTTCAATCGCTTCCACTTGTTCTTCACAGTAACACTATTCAAGCAACATGAAAAAATCTTCACTTATTTTTGTAGCGAGTGTGGAAAATTCACTCCTAATATAAACCAGGCTAACATTTTTATATTTCGTGGCAAACTTACACGTCCATATCGCGATATCCCTTCTCCACTAGCATTCTCGCCACCTCCTTCATCACAACAACATTTCTAACCGCAGTGCTGTCGCTTTTCTCAACCAGCTTAACCTGCTTAGCAGCATCGATCAAGTCGAATGTCGCTTCTGGTGACCAACTGAACATTCTAAATAAAAATCAATTCCCTTTCCTCAATATGACAACTATCATACCATCTAACTTTGCCCTGCCAATCTGTACACAACTGGTTTAATGAGGAAGCAATTTTTTCTTATTGCAAAATGTATATATTTGACACACAAAACATGAAAAAATAAACTAGACATAGAAGCACAATAACACAGAAACATGATTGGATGCGCAACAACAAAATACATATATACATGGGAAAAATAAATTAGACAGACATAGGGATAAACTGAACACATACAACAGTCAGTTAACAAAAACATTTGAAAGTTCGACGGGGAGGACAATAAAACAGAAATATGCAAAACAATATAATAACATATTAACAGTGGCTTTTTACAAATAAAGATACACAAAATAGTTGACAAAATCTATATAAACTATGCACAGACAAATATCAAAACAAAATCCAATCAGAAAGCAAAACTGACATAGGGATAAACTGAACACATACAACAGTCAGTTAACAAACACATTTACAAGTTTGACTTGAGAACAATAAAACAGAAATATGCAAAACAAAATAATAACATAATAACATTGGCTTTTTACAAACAAAGACACACAAAATAGTTGACAAAATCTATATAAAATATGCACAGTCAAATATAAAAACAAAATCCATTTAGAAAGCAAAACTCAAATCAAAACAAGATAGCTGTGGCAAAAATTTTCATTTGATAGGCTATACCAGCTACGGTATAAGTATAACTTTATTTCGACTCCATAATCAGCAGTAGACGATAAAATAATACATAAAAAAAAAAAAAAAAGAATCGGGAGAGCAAACAAAACCTAGGTAAGTTTTGAAGCGTACAAATTTTAGATGGAAAGGTATCGATAAAAAAAAGTAGTACGTGTTCGCTCACCCAAAAGTATATAAAAAATAAATAAAGCACACACACTCATACAATAATCAAGACATGGTAAGGTTGGAAGTTGAAAAAGCCAGACTTGAAATCAAATAAATTACTCAGTAAAAAGAAAAATATACAAACAAATAAAAAAAATGAATAATGGTTATAGCCTAGTAAGCTACCGGTATGTCAGTATGTATAAATTTTGTTCACTCACTTGTATTTGTCTAGTATTAAATCTGCCAATGTTTTGGACGAAAAATTGTAGATACTGTTGGTGTCCGTATATCAAGATATCCTACTAACCCAACAGTTGTTGAAGCAATCACAGCATTCACGAAAATTAAATAAGTTAATGGTCCAATAGGTTGTCCATACGGCATATGTGATACAAAATAAAAAGAATACAGCATTAGTCTACATAAAAAGTTATCGAGAGATACGGTACCAGTACCGTTGAATGTTTAGTCTGCTACCGTACCGTTTACACTAATTCTTCATCTGCCATCGTGAGTTTGAAGGTTGAGGTACGGTACCGCATCTTACAATGCCATTACTTACAACTGACAAGTCTAAACCCATGTGGATCCCCCATGAAGAAAAGCCGCAAAAATGTCATCTGCGAGAAACATCGAAAGTCGCTATAACGGAAAATAACGTATAAGCGTCTTGAATACTAGGACTCAGTAGGACGAAAACCCGGTGAAGAAGTAGGACGTACTAGGACGCGCCATGACGTCATATCGTTGACCATATAAGGAATGCGCGTCCTACTGCGTCCTAGTCCGTCCTAGTAAACTTGCCCATGGAAACACACTTATTATGACCAACCGACGTATCTGTTTCCGTAGTGTAGTGGTTATCACGTTCGCCTAACACGCGAAAGGTCCCCGGTTCGAAACCGGGCGGAAACAGTTAATTTGGTTCATGAATACTAACAAGCTTTGTCTGAATCTTCTCATTAAATCTCCCAGGAGTGTTTTTAGTAAACCGACCGGAAACGGTTCATTTAGTTCATGTTTACTACAAGCTTTATCTCAATCTTTTCATCAAATCTCCCAGGAGTATTTTTTGTTTCAAAATGACCAACCGAGGTATCCATTTCCGTAGTGTAGTGGTTATCACGTTCGCCTAATACGCGAAAGGTCCCCGGTTTGAAACCGGGCGGAAACAGTTACTTTAGTTCGTGTTTTACTACAAGCTTTATCTCAATCTTTCCATTAAATCTCCCAGAAGTATTTTCTGTTTCAATCTGACCAACCGACGTATCTCGTACCTAAATTTCGTATTTCAATATGACCAACCGACATATCTGTTTCTGTAGTGTAATGGTTATCACGTTCGCCTAACACGCGAAAGGTCCCCGGTTCGAAACCGGGCTGAAACATTTTTTTTGCTCAATGTTTTACTACAAGTTTTATCTCAATCTTTTCATCAAATCTCCCAGGAGTATTTTCTATTTTAATATGACCAACCGACGTATTCATTTCCGTAGTGTAGTGGTTATCACGTTCGCCTAACAAGCGGAAGGTCCCCGGTTCGAAACCGGGCGGAAACAGCTACTTTAGTTCATGTTTTACTACAAGCTTTAATTATATCTTTTCATTAAATCTCCCAGATGTATTTTTTGTTTCAATATGACCAACCGACGTATCTGTTTCCGTAGTGTAATGGTTATCACGTTCACCTAACACGCGAAAGGTCCCCGCTTTGAAACCGGGCTGAAACAATTTTTTTGGGTAATGTTTTACTACAAGCTTTATCTCAATCTTTTCATTAAATCTCCCAGGAGTATTTTTTGTTTCAATATGACCAACTGACGTATCCGTTTGCGTAATGTAGTGGTTATCACGTTCGCCTAACACGCGAAAGGTTCCTGGTTCGAAACTGGGCGGAAACAGTTAATTTGAAGCTTTATCTTACAAGCTTTATCTCAATCTTTTCATTAAATCTCCCAGAAGTATATTTTGTTTCAATATTACCAACCGACGTATCTGTTTCCGTAGTGTAGTGCTTATCAAGTTCGCCTAACACGTGAAAGGTCCCCGGCTCGATACCGGGCGGAAACAGTCAATTTGGTTCATGTTTTACTACAAGCTTTATCTCAATCTTTTCATCAAATCTCCCAGGAGTATTTTCTATTTTAATATGACCAACCGACGTATTCATTTCCGTAGTGTAGTGGTTATCACGTTCGCCTAACAAGCGGAAGGTCCCCGGTTCGAAACCGGGCGGAAACAGCTACTTTAGTTCATGTTTTACTACAAGCTTTAATTATATCTTTTCATTAAATCTCCCAGATGTATTTTTTGTTTCAATATGACCAACCGACGTATCTGTTTCCGTAGTGTAATGGTTATCACGTTCACCTAACACGCGAAAGGTCCCCGGTTCGAAACCGGGCTGAAACATTTTTTTTGCTCAATGTTTTACTACAAGTTTTATCTCAATCTTTTCATCAAATCTCCCAGGAGTATTTTCTATTTTAATATGACCAACCGACGTATTCATTTCCGTAGTGTAGTGGTTATCACGTTCGCCTAACAAGCGGAAGGTCCCCGGTTCGAAACCGGGCGGAAACAGCTACTTTAGTTCATGTTTTACTACAAGCTTTAATTATATCTTTTCATTAAATCTCCCAGATGTATTTTTTGTTTCAATATGACCAACCGACGTATCTGTTTCCGTAGTGTAATGGTTATCACGTTCACCTAACACGCGAAAGGTCCCCGCTTTGAAACCGGGCTGAAACATTTTTTTTGGGTAATGTTTTACTACAAGCTTTATCTCAATCTTTTCATTAAATCTCCCAGGAGTATTTTTTGTTTCAATATGACCAACTGACGTATCCGTTTGCGTAATGTAGTGGTTATCACGTTCGCCTAACACGCGAAAGGTTCCTGGTTCGAAACTGGGCGGAAACAGTTAATTTGAAGCTTTATCTTACAAGCTTTATCTCAATCTTTTCATTAAATCTCCCAGAAGTATATTTTGTTTCAATATTACCAACCGACGTATCTGTTTTCGTAGTGTAGTGCTTATCAAGTTCGCCTAACACGTGAAAGGTCCCCGGCTCGATACCGGGCGGAAACAGTCAATTTGGATCATGTTTTACTACAAGCTTTATCTCAATCTTTCCATTAAATCTCCCAGAAGTATTTTTTGTTTTAATATGACCAACCGACTTATCTGTTACCGTAGTGTAGTGGTTATCACGCTCGCCTAACACGCGAAAAGTCCCCGGTTCGAAACCGGGCGGAAACAGTTACTTTAGTTCGTGTTTTTACTACAAGCTTTATCTCAATCTTTCCATTAAATCTCCCAGAAGTATTTTTTGTTTCAATATGACCAACCGACGTATCTCGTTCCTAAATTTCGTATTTTAATATGACCATCCGACGTATCTGTTTCTGTAGTGTAGTGGTTATCACGTTCGCCTAACAAGCGGAAGGTCCTCCGTTCGAAACCGGGCGGAAACAGTTACTTTAGTTCATGTTTTACTACAAGCTTTATCTCAATCTTTTCATTAAATCTCCCAGAAGTATTTTTTGTTTCAATATGACCAACCGACTTATCTGTTTCCGTAGTGTAGTGGTTATCACGTTCGCCTGGTCCACGTCCCTGGTTCGAAACCGGGCGGAATCAGTTAATTTGGATCATGTTTACTACAAGCTTTGTCTGAATCTTCTCATTAAATCCCCCAGAAGTATTTTTTGTTTCAATATGACCAACCGACGTATCTGTTTTCGTAGTGTAGTGGTTATCACGTTCACCTAACACGCGAAAGGTCCCCGCTTTGAAACCGGGCTGAAACATTTTTTTTTGGGTAATGTTTTACTACAAGCTTTATCTCAATCTTTTTATTAAATCTCCCAGGAGTATTTTTTGTTTCAATATGACCAACTGACGTGTCCGTTTGCGTAGTGTAGTGGTTATCACGTTCGCCTAACACGCGAAAGGTTCCTGGTTCGAAACCGGGTGGAAACAGTTAATTTGAAGCTTTATCTTACAAGCTTTATCTCAATCTTTTCATTAAATCTCCCAGAAGTATATTTTGTTTCAATATGACCAACCGACGTATCTGTTTCCGTAGTGTAGTGCTTATCACGTTCGCCTAACACGCGAAAGGTTCCCGGCTCGATACCGGGCGGAAACAGTCAATTTGGTTCATGTTTTACTACAAGCTTTATTTCAATCTTTTCATTAAATCTTCCAAAAGTATATTTTGTTTCAATATGAGCAACCGACGTATCTGTTTCCGTAGTGTAGTGCTTATCACGTTCGCCTAACACGCGAAAGGTCCCCGGTTCGAAACCGGGCGGAAACAGTCAATTTGGTTCATGTTTTACTACAAGCTTTATCTCAAGCTTTCTATTAAATCTCCCAGAAGTATTTTTTGTTTCAATAAGACCAACCGACGTATCTGTTTCCGTAGTGTAGTGCTTATCACGTTCGCCTAACACGCGAAAGGTGCCCGGCTCGACACCGGGCGGAAACAGTCAATTTGGTTCATGTTTTACTTACTACAAGCTTTATCTCAATCTTTTCATTAAATCTCCCAGAAGTATTTTTTGTTTCAATATGACCAACCGACGTATCTGTTTCCGTAGTGTAGTGGTTATCACGTTCGCCTAACACGCGAAAAGTCTCCGGTTCGAAACCGGGCGGAAACAGTCAATTTGGTTCATGTTTTACTACAAGCTTTATCTCAATCTTTCCATTAAATCTCCCAGAAGTATTTTTTGTTTCAATATGACCAATCGACGTATCTCGTACCTAAATTTCGTATTTCAATACGACCAACCGACATATCTGTTTCTGTAGTGTAGTAGTTATCACGTTCGCCTAACAAGCGGAAGGTCCACGGTTCGAAACCGGGCGGAAACAGTTACTTTAGTTCATGTTTTACTACAAGCTTTATCTCAATCTTTTCATTAAATCTCCCAAAAGTATTTTTTGTTTCAATATGACCAACCGACGTATCTCGTACCTAAATTTCGTATTTCAATACGACCAACCGACATATCTGTTTCTGTAGTGTAGTGGTTATCACGTTCGCCTAACAAGCGGAAGGTCCCCGTTTCGAAACCGGGCGGAAACAGTTACTTTGGTTCATGTTTTTTACTACAAGCTTTATCTCAATCTTTTCATTAAATCTCCCAGAAGTATTTTTTGTTTCAATATGACCAACCGACTTATCTCGTACCTAAATTTCGTGTTTCAATATGACCAACCGACATATCTGTTTCTGTAGTGTAGTGGTTATCACGTTTGCCTAACAAGCGGAAGGTCCCCGGTTCGAAACCGGGCGGAAACAGTTACTTTAGTTCAGGTTTTACTACAAGCTTTATCTCAATCTTTTCATTAAATCTCCCAGAAGTATTTTTTGTTTCAATATGACCAACCGACGTATCTGTTTCCGTAGTGTAGTGGTTATCACGTTCACCTAACACGCGAAAGGTCCCCGCTTTGAAACCGGGCTGAAACATTTTTTTGGGGTAATGTTTTACTACAAGCTTTAACCGACTTATCTGTTACCGTAGTGTAGTGGTTATCACGCTCGCCTAACTCGCGAAAAGTCCCCGGTTCGAAACCGGGCGGAAACAGTTACTTTAGTTCTTGTATTACTACAAGCTTTATCTCAATCTTTCCATTAAATCTCTCAGAGGTATTTTTTGTTTCAATATGACCAACCGACGTATCTCGTACCTAAATTTCGTATTTTAATATGACCAACCGACGTATCTGTTTCGGTAGTGTAGTGGTTATCACGTTCGCCTAACACGCGAAAGGTCCCCGGTTCGAAACCGGGCGGAAACAGTTAATTTGAATCTTCTCATTAAATCTCCCAGGAGTGTTTTTAGTAAACCGACCGGAAACGGTTCATTTAGTTCATGTTTACGCGAAAGGTCCCCGGTTCGAAACCGGGCGGAAACAGTTAATTTGGATCATGTTTACTACAAGCTTTATCTCAATCTTTTCATCAAATCTCCCAGGAGTATTTTTTGTTTCAAAATGACCAACCGAGGTATCCATTTCCGTAGTGTAGTGGTTATCA